>NC_136817.1:61800045-62400045 GCF_951394365.1 Tetrao urogallus
CTTCAGGTTCAGAGGTATATATCCAATCACCTCTATGCATGGAGTAATAAATAAATCATGATTCAGAATTCAATTGTCAAAATTACATGCATCACTTTTTAGTTCCAAACTGAGGGTTGAGAATTAACTTTTTCTTCATACACAGAGACCCTGCAAGAAAAATGAATGCAATTTTGGGGTGGAAAACAGTAACTTGTAGTCTAACTAACAGAACTGACCGTTAGCAGTGACATGTTTATAAGGCTCTGCAATACTAGACGTCCCATCCCAATAAAGCTCCTGTTGAATCTATGTTGACCAGGCTGGGAGGAAGGTCCGCCTTCATTTTGCACCTCAGAAAACTCCTATGAACATCACTGAATTTGCATTTCAGTTGAAAACCTATATGACCTTAGAGCATTTATGCATGTATTTATTGGTCCTTATCCCAGAATGTTTTCCTTTACTTCATTTCCTTTAACACTTAGTTAGGGCTGGTTGATAACAAGACACTAGCCAGTCCTTAGCTCTTTTGACAGCCCTGATGGCTGTTTACAATCACAACAGATAGCATCTCTGATATAAACAACCTCATCAGCAGGAAGTTAAAGAAACACAAACTCGGGGTAATTCAGGTCAGAAAAGGACTGAATGCAAGACTAGGTTAAAATGCAAATCCTCCAGGAAGTTTTCAACAAGTTCAGACTAACACATCTCTCACCTGCAGAGGGTTGAGCACAGTTCTTTAAGGACCCACTGTCACCTTCTCACCACACCAGCAAGGAAACCTCTGCCCTTATTTTTCTAACTGCTGCCTTGGTGCTGTTTAACAATGCTTTCACTTCAGCAGGAGAGCAATCACTCTCATTAGATGTCAGAGCACTTTACTTTGGAGTACAGCATGCAGAATGATGATTAGAGCCCCGGAGATGGGCAGAGCGCTCAAGAAGTTAAGGGCTACCCCCTCTGGAAATTAAGCAACTGACAGATGTTAGAATATTATCAAGCATATACAAGAGCTCAGGCCCTTCTTGCAAAGTTCATTGCTCTATGCAAAATCAGCTAATTCAAGGTGGAATTGAAAGGCATATTTGCATGCTGCAATATAGGTTACTCCAGCTTATCTCACGTAAGTGCTAGACTGGAAAAGAAGGTGCCAATGATGACCTTCCAAGAATACTGGCCAATTAATCTTAACAGCAGAGTCTTTTAAATGTCAACAAAATCCCATCCACAGGGACATGCCAAAAGTATTTTGGACTTCTGCATGAGCTAACTCCACTTTGCAGGCACTGCCTTCTTCCAGAGCAACAGAGAAGTTCTGCCATCATCCCTTGTGAAACAAGCAATTATTAATCAAGTGTGAAATTTTATTGACAACAGCCCATGACGAGAATGAAGCTCATGCACTGTGCTTAAACCATGAGAGACAATTAAGTTGTCTGCTTTGGTCTCCTGTATATTTAGTGAGCCTAAAGAAAAATGAGCTGCAAGTCATGAAAGGCAAAACAAATTCTGTTGGCTGCAGTAGCAACTGCTTCTTTGGATGTGAGCAGGAAAGAAGTACCATGTTTAGACAGACTTCCCATTTTGGGGGAAACAAACTGAGTAGGAAAAAAATGGGATAAAAAAAGCCCTGAAGAGTAAGTAGTAGGACCTTCTAATTTCAAAGGAGTTGGACTAGATGACCTTCATAGGCCTTTTCCAATTCAATGATTCTATGATCCCCAGTCTCAAAGGGTAGGCCTTTGACTCAGCAGAGGACAAGAGGAGACAGCAACAAAAGTGATTAGAACACACATCCTGCAATACCACCTCTCATATTTTTCTCCTACTAGTAAATACTCTGTAACCCTGGGAAAAGCATGCATCTTATCTCTCTTTTAATGCAGGCACTGACAAGGAAGTCAACAACCACAACAAGACCATGGCCAATTGTATAACACTAATACATTCCCACCAAAATTGCTTCCCCAAGAATCTACCACTTTTGCATGTGCAGTTACAGCATGAACTCATGTTTGAAGCACGGTGTCTTCAGCCACAAAGCAGAAAACAAGCTAGTTGTGTTTGCACACTTCATTCTGTATGAGTACTCCTATGAGAACAGACATTATTGTTGAAAGCACAACACCAAGAAATTACAATCAGTGTAACTATGGAAGAAGCCCTGGATGAGAAGATGATATCTCAAGATCAACAAAGTAGTTTAATACATTTGTCGTATTTATTATTCGAGAGTTTTTTGATAACTATTTGTATTGCAAGTAGTTACAGTATTGCCTTCTTAAGTCTTGTTTTCAACAATGTAATTTTTCATACTCTTACAGTCTTACTTAGATTAAATTAAATATATATCTAGCTAAACAAAATCTAGTTAAACAATCTCTTTGTATCAAGGAAATAATATAAAACCACTAAAAATTGGTTCTAATCTCTCCTTTACCAGGGTACAAAGTAAAACAATTTGGGGTTGAATTGGTCCTTACTTCACTACTATGTAAAAGACAGGAGAAGGAAGACCTAGTTCTGCACATACCTTTTCCTTGTACAGTACTCTCAACCTGCTCTTCTAAGGGTGAGGAAAACTTCATTTTTATTTTTATTTTTTTAACCCCTTTACCTTTTCCCTTTCATTACCATATAGGAAAACCTTTCCCCTTCCTCAAAAAAATTGAGCCTTATCTGATTCCATCAAATGCTCCCTCCCCAATTATTAACAGTTCCCAATTATAACATGAAATAGTTTTCACTTACACACAATGCTATGTAAAACCTCTTCCTCCACACAGACTAAATCTAATCAACATACATATGGAGACAAACCAGCAGTTCTGGGCCCGATAGCAATCAGTGACTGCGAGGAATAGGTGACAGGTGGTGAAGGATTTGGCACAGCTGACTCCAGCCCGGTTTCCTGGAAGGTATGCAAGAGCACTGCAATCTGGCAGTGTAGTGCCTAGTAAGCTCCATTTAACAGAAAGCTGGAGCTGTATCACCACCTCTTCCAATGCTCTCCCCTAGGTGAAATACACCTGGTTGAGATGATTTCCCTACTCCACTGTGTTATGGAGTTAACAGGGTATTTAGTAAATCCATATTTTCCACAGAGGAAAAATATATATAAATTAAGGAAGGAAGGAGTGAAAAAGAAAACAAAATCTTATCTCTCAAGCAGCTAGAGAGCTTTCTAGTCAGGAGTATCTGCTGAAGTTTTGTCCTCGACATAAAAAAGATCTAAAACGATTTCTGCTTCTTAGAAACCTGTCAATGTGGATACAGCAAAGTAATTTTTTTTTCCACAATGTATTTCTGTGTAAATTATAGCAAGTATTTTATCACAGAGCTAAACATGGTGTATTGTAATCCAAAGTACTGAAGAGATAAAACACAGTACTGTGCTACGTGAAGTACAAAAACAGTATTACATCCCAATGTAGTCAAATAAGTAAAACAACTATCTAGCATGGAATTTACTAGTTCCCTATTCTCATTAAAAATAATTAGGCATGTTAACTTGATTTAAAGATTTTTTTCCATCAAAGAGAATAGAAATAATTGAGAATTACTGCTTTTGATAATTTGATGTTGTCATTCATAATTGAGATTTAGGTAATCTTAAAAGAAACAAGATTTCATTTGCTATACTATATATAATCCTAGCCACTGATGTTAAAGAAAGATTAACTGAAATAAGCACAAGTCAGATAAAAAGATACTGAGATGCTCAGAATATCCATGAGCTAATTTCTGAGAGAAATGAGCAAGGTTTGTTTATCCTTGCAAACCTATGGCTGCAAGACCCTGACTACAAATACATCAATAACGTAAAGATCAGGAAAGAAAGAAAGTTCTTTAAGCTTAAGGATACTGATGATGGCAGAAAAAGATGAGCCTAAAATTGATTGTGAATAAGTGTGAACTAGAAATGAAAAAAAAAAGGTTCCTTAACTATCATTAATACCTTTGTGGTCTTTCTAAAGAGGTCCTCCCTGACATCTCTGTGAGTGAGGGTCCCTCGTTGTCTTAAGAGGCATTAAAAACTGGACCCTAGGATGCCAGATGTTTGCCCTTTGGAATCTGCCAATGTTAATTTATGGATTTAGGAAGTCTAAAGCTCAATCTTGGCTTAGAGATCTTGAGCTAAATGTCCAAATCAAAAAGTAATGAGGAAATGGTTGGACTCTGGCAATATTTCTCCTTCACAGCAAGCAAGAACAGCAGGGCCTCTCCAGGCACAGGCAGTAGAAAGCAGTTGGTTCTGAGAAACCATGAGTCAGCAGTGAAGCCCTTATCTTAAGGTATAACTTTAACTCTTCCTTTAATACATGCCTCTAAGCCAACAGCAGGCACAGTCTAGACATTATTCTCTGTCCTGTTTAGTAACCATATGAATGTATTGACTCTTTTGATTATTTTCACCTAATTCCTGAGGTTCTTTGACAAAGCACTTAAACTGCTTAGTTTAGGTGATCTGTACAAAGCTATGGTGACAGCATCTGACCAGCCTTTGAGATCACTGCATGATTGTAAGACTGTTTAGTAAGCAAGATTTAATCTTACCAGAAGACTCCTTTGTTTGTTACACACATTTTCAAAGAAAAGCAGGAAATTCTTTTTTTCACTAAGTAATAAATACATTTTTAGGAGGTAACAGAAATATTGAGGTTGAAGCTTATGCAGATTGAAAAATGGGGACATAAATTTGGAAAACTCACCAAATATATCATTTTTAAATTAAAGAAAATATGAATAGAAATCCATGAAACTAAATTTTGGAATTTTTAAAAGCCTTTGAGTGTTTAAAGGGAGCTTATAAACAAGATCGACACTGATTTTTCACACGGTCTGATTGTGATAGAACAGGAATGATTCAACAGGAATGATAGAACGGGAATGGATTCAACCTAAAAGAGTAGGGATTTAGGCTGCACGTTGGGAAGAAATTCTTTACTCAGAGGGATGTGAGGCCCTAGCAAAGGATGCCCAGAGAAGTGTGGATGCCTCATCCACAGAGGTGCACGAAGCCAGGTGGGAAGGAGACCTGGGCAGACTGAGCTGGTGGGTGGCAACCAGCCACATTCACACAGACCTCAAATCACCCCCCAGGTTAGGCAATGAATATAACTTGATAAATCTAAACAGTTGCAATGTTCACCTCTCCTGCATGCAGTTTACTCTTCTACAAAGCAGCATTATTTCAAAACAAGAGTATTCTAATATCTACCCCACTGTATTTTCATTTATCAGAAAGTTTTTGCCATACTTAAGTAATGTCATATTTTCTTTTCCTCGCTGCTGAAATATGCTGCCTTGGCTTTATAATGTCAGCAGATGTTGTAGAGTACATGAAGACATGTGAGGCCAGTACTCCAATCCTGCTGTCCAAACAGATGGACACGAGATAAGACAGCCAAGAGAGCAAGCACGGACACCTAGGACAAGAATCTCCAGTTGTGGATGCAAAAAACTTCAGTTTTATATTTATGAAATATTATATGAAATATATGAAATATTGCTGTCACTGAGATTTAGATTTCTCCTAAAGAACACAAGCAACTGAATGGCTCTATAAACTTCTTTTTTTCTAGTTGCTCTACCTGCAAAGTAGTATTTTAATAATATGTTCTGTTAGCCAAGCTGTATCCTAAAGTTCCCTAAGAACCAAGTCATCAACTTTCTGCTGGCTGCCTGGCTTAAATTCAAGCATATAGGTGACCTAATTGCATAAATCTAATCTAGAGGTCTGAAAGTGTACAGAAGTGACACATAATGACAGGACTGACATATAATGCATCCAACCAAAGAAGGAATAAGAGACAGATAGTTTCAAATCATTTGTAATGGCATTTCATAGAATCCTTAGAGTCGGAAGGGATCATTAAAGGTCATGTAGTCCAACTCCTCTACAATGAACAGGGACATGCAGAGCTAGATCAGGTAGCCCAGGGCACGATCCAACCTTACCTCAAAAGTCTCCAGGATGAGGCATCAACCAGATCTCTGGGCAACCTGTGCCAGTGCCTCACAACCTTCACTGTAAAAGATTTCTTCCTTATATACAACCTAAATCTACCCTCTTTAAGATGGAAGCCATTTCCGCTTGTTCTATCACCACAGACCCCACCACAGCTAAAGAGTCTGTCCCCTTCTTTCCTGTAGCTCCCCTTCAGGTACTGAAAGGCTGCTATCAGGTCATCTTGGAGCCTTCTCTTCTTAAGGTTGAACAGTCCCAGCTCTTTAAACCTGTCCTTGTAGGATAGGCTTTTCACCCCTCAGAAAATTTCTGTGACCCTTCTCTGGACGTGCTCCAACAGGTCCATGTCCCTCCTGTACTGAGGGCTCCAGATCTGAACACAGTACTCCAGGTTAGGCCTCACCAACATAGAGTAGAGGAGCAAGAGCACATCTCTCACTCACCCTGTTGGCCACACATCTTTTAATGCAGCCCAGGATACAGTCGGCTTTCTGGGCTGCAGGGGCACGTTGCTGACTTCCCATCATGTTCAGCTTCCCATCGACCTGTACCCCCCAGGTGATTTTCGTTTGATTGAGCTGCTCTCAATCCTTTCATCTCCCAGCTTGTATTGGTAGTGAAGGCTGCCTCAACCAAGCTGCAAGATCTTGCACTTGGATTTGTTGAACCTCATGAGGTTCTCCTGCGCCCACTGCTCAAGCCTGTCTAGGTATCTCTGAATGGCATCTCATTCATCTGGTGTGTTGGCAGCACCCCACAGCTTGGTGTCATCAGCAAACTTGCTGAGGATGCACTCAACCCCACTGTCCATGTCAGTGATATATAAGATATAAAAAATATTGATCCCAACAGTGACCCCTGTAAGGTCAGTTTGAAAGAAGGCATATGTTTTGACTCATTACATAATATTAGAGCAAAAATTCTGACAACTACCTTTACTAGTCCAAAAACTTTATGAGGACACTGGGAGGGGGGAGAGGCAATTCTGTTTTAGAACTGAAGAGAACATCTCTAAAAGGAATCCAAAACAGTGCCCGAAGGAAGCAGATACACTGCTGATTGAAACTGTATTCAAGTAGAATTGTTGCAAAGAGTGAAGCAGTTAAAACATTTAAATACCTAAACCAATGATTATACAGCAAATAAAGAAGAAAATTCTGGTGCTAGTATGGTTAATAGATCAAAGTAAAGTCATTTCCGAGGATGAAGTCTCCAATTAGCTATTTTGGTTCACACCATTATATTTTCTGATACTAACAGTTGATTGGACCTGTGGGACATGTAGTACCCGACTATAAACTTCATGCCAACAGTGTTTTTAATATGAATGTATTTTCTAAATGGTGAAGCAGAACAGAATGAGCTGTCTTTGCTACTCAAGAGTTTAAGAAGTAGAATCACAAAAGCTCTTGTTGGATGTTGAGACTCTACAGACATCTTTGGAAACCACTACGTAATCAGCTGTGCTCCACAGCAGTCTACTCTCTGAAGGAAAACCTGTCACTTAATTCATTTTAAATCTAAGTATTGTTGTGGTAAGTTTTATCATTGAGTTCCCATGCCAAACTGCAAATTGAGATGTTGTAAGTAATCCATTACAGCTCGTTGCAATTATCAGAGCTTAACAGGAACTCTTTCCTAGAGGTCAGTGTTGATTACTACTACTTTATTTCCTAAATTATATTTCTTTATTAATTGATTTATTAATCAATATTTAACTTGTATAGAGTATTAAACTGTTACTTAGAACTAAAATTACCCACGTCTTCTCTAAATCTTTTTCCAGTACTGATATACGGCTAGTATTCTGCCTGTCTTTTGAAGCTTATTTAACAGACCAAAGTTTACTAAACAAAATTATTTGTCTGCTTATTTAAAAACTCTTGCATCCAAGTTTAGATTGCTTTTTAAATTAATTGAGTTTAGTAGTCATTTTCCATTTCAGCAGTAATCAAGAATGTATCATCAAATATTTTTTTAAATACATTGGACACAAACAAATATTTATCAATTACAGCTGTATGTCTGTAGTGTTATTTGCCTATCTACTTTTACTACTTCTAGCTAAAATCAGTTTGTGTTTTAATATACACATTTCTAGCAGTATTTTTGCCCCAGGATTCCCACTTGCTTCCTTAATTTTCTGTGGTCTCCAGTACCTCTTGCATTCCCCAGTTTTGACACCTGAGAGCTGCTGCATCTTGCACCTACAACTGGAGAAGCATGATAGTACAGGTGATTTCCCAGATCTGTTTGGCTTAGCATTACAGAGCACCTCTGATAAACAGCTGTACCATGAGAATCAAAAGTATTTAAGAACCTTGGATCCAAGAACAACAAGCATGTCAAAAAGATCAGAGCTGAACAGAGAATATTCTAGCATTTCAGTTTACTGTGGAAGCAATTGAGTGATGAAACAAGCTGCCCAGAGAGGTTGTGAAGTCTCCCTCCTTGGAGGACTTCAAATGCTTCCTGGGCATGATCTGGAGCATCCCGCTCTGTGTGGTTCTGCTTAAGCAGGGATTGGACCAGATGACCAACAGAGGTCCCTGTCAACCTCAGTCTGTGCTGCTCTGAACTCAGAATATGTGGCACCACAGAATGTGTTCCCAAAGCAGAGAGGTACTGACATGCGGTATTTTCCTCTTTCTTAACAGAAGCATAGAAAGAATATTGAACCAGTGTTAGAATTAACCCCTTAACTTCACCTGGAAGCTAAGGGATGACTCTACTTCATCTACTTCTTTCCACACTCACAACCTTACACAACTCAGCTGGAGGATATAAATATTTTTAATTAATTTTTTCTATAAAGGGAGTTGATATCACAAAAATCAGAACAAGCCAGTCATGCAACTGCAGAGATTGAAGTGTCAGATCGATAGGTCGATAAATCATCAATGAAACTCTATTAAAAAAATCTTCCTTTACATATTCATCAAGTAGTATTGTTACTGCTTGATCCATGGAGAATGTAGTCAATTGAACAGTTGCTACTGCTACATAAAAATACTTAAATCTTTCTCACTGTGGTGGTAGTGAAATGGTTATAAATTGATAACTTTCTGAACATAACACATTTTCTTGGAAACTCAATGCTTTTTTTTTCTGGCTTTTTTCATTTTGAAGTCATATAAAACCAACAATAAGGGAGAAGTTCAGATCAGAATCTACAATAATGCCCATATTTGAAACATCATAAGTTTCAAGCCCTACAGGAGGAAGAAAGACTCAATAATAAATGATGGGGAAAATGTACAAAAGAAAAAAGCCAAACAACAAGTGCATATCTTGTAGTAACAGACTGCACACCCTAAGGAAGATATGAATGTCCTTTGCCTTTTGTCCAGGCATTCTTGTATTCCAAACTCTTTTTAACTGATAAGATGGACTCAATTTTTCTGTCTTATAAACAAGCTGAAGAAACAACAAAGTTTTCAAATTCCTTTACAGTAAGGGCTTGTTTAAGTTACAAAAGAAATACGAACTGTGTAGGAAGGTTATCAGGCACACACATTCCAGTGATGCTGCCAAAGCTGCTTTCCCAGGAGGTATTTAACTAACAGTGGACAAAGAAAATCAAGGGTGTAGAGAAGCATCTAAAGATAACCATTTCAGACAGGCAAAATTCAGGAATGTGTTAATGGTGTCCAAAAAAAATGTCCACTATTTTGTAGATATGAAGTGTTTATGTCCACATATTCACATTTTTTTAATTTAGTGCCAATAATTTAATTACTTTTTTGAATATCTTCATGTTTCTTTTGCCAAGGACAGATGAATGGATGTGAGGTGATGAAAATCACAGCAGCAATGTGCACACCAAACACCAGAGGTGATCATTTGTAAGGTGTCTCTGGTGCACTGTTGATCTTGTTTTGAGTAAATGTGTTCCAGCTACAGGCAAGTCACAGTGACAATTTTACTGGCCAGCTCTGGCCTGAGGCTTACAATGTGAGCGGGGGACAGAAAACTGCCCACCCCAAATGTAAAAAAATAGAAATAAATACATATATAAAAAATAAAACAGTATTAAAGCTTGATCCATGCAGGAAAAAAAATAAAAAATGAAATGTGTTCAAGAAGTAAATATATTTAGAAAAATATTCTGGTTTAAAGAAGTGCAATAGGAAGAGGAAAATGGTGGCTCTCATTGAATAGTCGATAGATCAGATGTCCTCTGCTGAAGATGTCTATTGCATATCTTAGACACAAATGTTTTTACCAGTTAGAAGAAGCTTATAAGAAATGGGCACTGCAGAGAACTGTCTGTGCAGGCTACAGCTTGGATTTCTTATGAGAGAGAACCAATATTGAACGAACAGTGTTAAAGAGGTGCCTTTTTTTTTTCTTGCAACAGTTGGAGAATTAAATTCCTTTAAAAGCCATTTTTGTTCTCTGTAGAACTATAAGCCAGGGCTGGTCCCTGAAGCTATTTGTGCATCACCCCTGCTGCAGGAGGATTAAACTATTTCTCAGTGCACTGAGCCGATTCATTTTGCTTAGCCAGTGCAGCTTCTTTCTGGGCAGGGTAGAATTTACAGATTTACGATTTTCATTACCTAAGGCTAAAACTGTTAACGAGGTTTAAGTTGGCTGTGGGGGGTTGAGGGAAAGCACAGCTCCGCTTGCATAGCTTGACTCAAACAGCCCTTCAGAGTAGTCACTGGCTATTTCATTTGCTCAATATCAATACTTCCTTCCCAATTCAGATACTGAGGTGCAACTAGGGGCTTTTTCTTACAGCTGCATGTCCTTGCCCAGGTTAGACTGCTGTTTTCCCTAACAGTCAGTTCTAAATCCAGATTTAAAAGGAATGCATGTCATCTGAAACCAGACATCCTGAAAGCCCCAACCTTACTACTGCCGTATCCTCAAGGGTTTTCTAACTTCAGAATTTCTCCAGCATATAAAGTTGAGACTCAGTACTCAGAAAAAATTCATTTTATTGCTCTTTAGACATGGTTTAGTGAGCATGGTGTGATGAGTTAATAGTTGGACTAAAATGATCTTAGAGGTATTTTCCAGCCTTCGTGCTTCTGTGGTCCTGCTCATACCTATCACCTGTAGGAGACAGTCGTAAATCCACCATGGAACTCAGTCCAGCAGGCACTCTCACATCCACTACCCACTAATGTCTCTCTCAACTGCTGTGATGAGAGCTCTTTTATTTGAGTTAGCTGAGAAGAAGGTAGGAATCCCTTTCACACGGTTATTAAACACTCCCCTGAGCAATGAGGCATCCCTCTCTGGGCTCCGAGCTGAGCTCCATGTGAAGCATTCAGCATTTTTCCTGCTGAAGTTGTGCCACTGTGGGAAAATAACTCAGAGCTGCAGCAGAAAGTGTTGAGGAGGAGCTGGCATATGTGCTAAAGGCATCTCTCTGGACCTGCAGGGACTTGTCCTTCCAGCTCTGCACATCACAGCAGCAGCCCCCCATGGACAACCTGATGCAGTAATGGAGCTCCTCGGGGCTTCAGATGTCACAAAATGGCAGAGAAACTGGAACAGCTTCTTTTGAGCAGAAGATAAATGTGTGCACACAAGGAGGAGGCATTCTTCACAACTGGAGAAGAAAAAGCTCTGAGCCAGCTGCCTCCCTCCCGCCCTTCCCCCCTTCCCCCCTCCATGTGCAACCTGCACACAGCAGTGAGTTACAGATGTTCAATTTTTATTTATTAATGCTGCTTCCTAGGAAGGAAGAAGTTACTTTTCCCACGTAAATGACCAGAAGTGCTCCATTCGCATGCCAGTTACATAGTAGAATGTAACTGCTGGATTGCTGATGCTGCTACAGAAAGATGAACTGCTGTATGAAGTAAGGACATTGAACAGTTATTTGCCAGATATTTTCCACAATGCATTGTATTTAATATATTTAATTAAACATAATTAATTCAATTTAATTAAAAGAACTACCCTCTTTCCAGTTTTATAGCATGCACCACAGAACTGAATAATATACAAAATATTTTGGCGTTACCTACCATGCCTGCTCAAATAGAACAAAGATGGCAATAATTCTTCATTTTATACCACACTGACCCATTTTCACTTTCACAAGAAATATGACATACCTGAGTGCCAGGGAAAGATCCAGCTTCTGCTGCACAATATGATAGACAGCACAAACTTGGTATTCTACAAGGTTCTACAAGCTACAAGGTTCTTTGGAAGCCACAGTTCAGCACATCCAGTATTTGCACTGGAAGGAATCTAAAACCACTTAGGAAGTTGATTAAAAGAGCTCGAAGAAATAGTGCACTACAGACATGGGGGCAACACTAGAAATAACAGAGGTGACACAGAGCATCTGGGACTGCAGGTTTCCTTTATTTATCAATATTCACCTTTAAACTCATGTAAGGAAAATGGGGATCTTGCAGACTTCAAGCAAAAGATTTCTGCATGCTGTTATTGTTTTAATCATTGTTTTTGTCACCTTCTCAGAGAACGTAGAGAAAAAAAAAACAACACCGAAAAACTCTGGCTTGGGGTTCATTTTTCATATATTAGTGAGCCTCAAAAATGTTTGTTGTATAAGTTAGCTGTGCAACAAACGTGCTCTTGGGCAAGACAACGGGCAGAAATGCTATGAGGTGAGGTGAATTTTGCTTCAAAGGAACAGCCCAGCTGTGATCAGTAAAAAATATGGTTAGATTTGACAGCATGAAAGATACAGTATTGAGTTTCCCTTAGAAAAAAAAATGCATTTTAATAACACAGGGAAAAAAAAAAAAGAAAAAAGAAAAGAAAAAAAAAAAAAAGGAAGGAAAAAAGCCCTACACTGAGGCACTTTGCTATGACACAGAAATAGGTGTTTTACAGTGAGTAGTACATTTAAAAACTCCATGAATTTAAGCCTTCCATACCCAAAGCATCACACTGTGCTAAGTTCTGCTGAGTCTATCATGGAAAGAAAATTTATCCAGGTTTATTAAAGTAGGATGTCACCTGAGTTACACAGCATAGGAGAGTGAGGCTGACTGAGGCTGCTACTCCCAATGTAAACCATGTCAGAGTGACATGCACCAACCACTTCCAATGGCTTTTTAATCATGTGTTTTTCTCTCAGAGAAAATAAATTCAGTGAAATGTAATTTTTATTCAAAGAATAGGCTTGTGTTGCTTTGTAGATGCTCATCGCTGGGTTAATTTACAAACTCCTGTTGGGTTACAATTTGAAATGAGCATTTAATGACATGTATGTTCTCATCCAGAAAAAAAAAACAGCAGTTTAATTGCTGTATTGCTGACATTATCATTTTCCATAAGTATTCCAAGTATGTCAAGAATGCTGTCAAGGCAGTAGACGCATGTAATTCATGCAACAGTAAAAGATTAAAAATGGCAAGGGCTGATAAAAAAAAGATTTAGTGCTTTAACATTCAACTCCAGTTCAAACAGTCCCATTGAAATTGTAGAATCCCAGAATCAGAGAATGGTTTGGGTTGGAAGGCACCTATCACTGCAAACATGTTTCTTGGCTGCAGAAGGATTTGGTTGAGGCCTTAAATGGAAAT
Source organism: Tetrao urogallus (assembly GCF_951394365.1). NCBI lineage: Eukaryota > Metazoa > Chordata > Aves > Galliformes > Phasianidae > Tetrao > Tetrao urogallus. The sequence continues at coordinate 61,813,525 of NC_136817.1, forward strand.
CTGGTATAAAACACTTGCTGTCATATCCATATACATGCAGCTGCCAACAGTTACACACCTGAGCTGTGAAACAAGACATAGAGCTGACATATAGCACAAGCTTCTAATCTATCTGGAAGAGCTGTGTTACAGAGGTAATTTAGCTACTGGTGATGTGTGTTGAAGTGTTAAAATATATTATAATTATGAATAGATTCACTTTCTGGTGAAAGATAGAATGATAACAGAGGGTGTATCGACCGGAGCAAGAGGAAAAATCCCCAATTTGTGATTTCAGTCTCTAAATTTTCATAATGCAGAGATCTTGCCAAATTTTAACAAATATAAGCTAAAAAGCAAATCATTTATATTTCATCAGTTTTGCCTAAGAAAAATAAGGAAATTTTATCTCATTATGCATATAGCTCTGAAGTATACAATATAGAAATTCTGTATATTTAATTGAGATTTAGAGGTACGGAATAGATTGAAAATATTTGAAAGGTTCAGACTGAGCTAAAATTGGGCAAGAGAGAACAGAACAGATACAATATAGCAGAGCTAGAATGAAAATGGTAATCCAGAAAGAAAGAAAGAATACAGTGGCAGTCATCCCTGAATACCTGGCAAATAGTATCTCTTGGAAATTTACACCCTGGGAATGTTTGGGCAGAAGAAGGGATAAAGGCTGCTGGGTTCTGTGAGGTTGCTTTGTTTCAGAAGAGCATAAAGAGACAAGTGGAAGAAAATGAAAAGTGGGAAAGAAGGACAGGTACTACTGGTGGAGATTGAATAGAGTCAGTGCAAAGGCCAGAAAGGTTAACTGCGAAGTTTTACTTTGATCTAAAGCAAAGAAATACTTACCACTGGATTTGGCCAAATGCTATTTTTTTTATTCCTTACTTTTATCCAACTGATGCTAGGCATTGCTTAATAGGAAGCTTAACAAACAGCATTTCTGGTTGATTGTCGTTCAAAAATACATTTATGACTGTAATCCACAGCTCCTTATTCTTTTTTTTTTTTTTTTAATTTGAATAGGGTTTCAAGCCACTGCTAATGTCATTTTCAGGAACGGATCTCTTTTGCTAGTTAAATTCAGACCCTCAATCAACATTTCTTGCAGTCTTTATTTCTGTCTTTCATATTCACATTATTACAAACATCTTGGAGGAGTGACTTCTTCAACCTGCAGGTGATCAGAGGAAGTCTGTACTGAGCAGGGTGTGCTACAGTCATGTTGGGAAGAGATATCTTCTGACATCCTATGAAAAATGTTTCTGTCATTTAATTCTTGCTGCTTAATTCCTCTGTCAATTCACATAAAAAACATGGAAAGAACACTAACAAAAGTAATATGCTTTGCGTTAAGACAGATGTCTTACCTCTGTAATCTCTAGAGAAATTCTTCTTAAACTACGTATAATTGCAAGGAAGTTCAGAGATAACAGTCAGGCAAGTAAAGTCAAACAGGCACCATGTTGCACTTTTCATATTCAACACAACTGTACAGGTTGCATTCCCCTAAATTCATCACCTTCCACCTCAGGAAGGGAGAATTACATAATAGCACCTTGCTTAGCTCACTTCTCTAGGGGACAGCAGGAGCTCACTAATGTCCATTCACATCATGTTCAGCATGATAACTTCTTCAGCCCATGCTGGGAAGTGCCACGGAACCACAGCTGTGATTCAGTCAGTCTGCAAAGATTGTTATAAACCTCGTCCTAAAACAGTGATAATGCTAACTGACAATCATATCCCTCCTTTCAGGTGTTTGTGTACCTCCTGTTGTACGTGGTACAAGGGAATCCATGCCCCATCTCACTGCACCTGAGCTTGGGAATGATCTGCAGAGAGGGATGCTTTGTCTCATCAGCCCTTCTTGTCTGAAAAAAACAGTAATAAGTTAAGGAGTGAAGATAAATGTACAGAGATGCATTCCTTTTTTCTTTTTTTTCCTAAAATGAAAGTTGGTAAGGGAAAGCTGTGAAGATGAAGCAATATTTGGCACTCATACAGAAAATTCACCTTCTCCTGGCAGAATTTGTTACCCGAAACCTGCAGGTTTACTTGGAAATGTGGCATCAACCCATGATTGCATCCAAGCAGCAAAGCAGAGTGCTCCAATCAGCTCAAACTATGAATCTGCTCTTGTTTCTATTACAGCATGGAAACAAAGGGTCTCACACACTACCAGCATGAGATAACTTCTTCACCACAGTAAGACAGAAGTCAACATCTCCCTAAGAAAATTTCACAGGGCTCTCAGCATATTTCTCTACTGGATATTTTAAATTTCATTTTTACTTCATATTCCCGACTTCACTGCTCAACCACAAGCTAGAGGTCTAAATGACAGGAATTAAGCTTAAAATCCCATATATCTGTCTAATTTCTGCCAATCATTATGCAAATCAGGGCTATTTGTTCTAGCATCACTAGGAGAAAGAAACATGCACCTTCTGCACACTAACTGCACTTCTGCCAAAGCCCTTAAATCCAGCTTGCTGATGGAAAGGATTTTATTAATTACAACACACAGTTTGTAATTTTGACATCTCCACTGGAACAATGCTCCTGGTTTCTGAGCTACCATCAAGTCATCAATTTGCTCATGAACCATTGCCCTGCCTGCATCTGCTCCTTCAACAGTCTGTGCCTTTGTGCTCCAACTGAAATCTCCTACTGCTGTACAGGCACTGAGTCATAATGATGATTTCCTCTCTTAACTCATCTCTATCTGCCCCTGTTAAATGAACAGAATGTAAATGACAAAACATGTTCACTCACTGGAACTGTGGAAAAACAGCACTTTTGCAGCATCTCATTGCCTTTTTCATTTAAGACAGTCATACAGCCCCTAACAACCATGGAATCATAGTCATAGGATTATTTGAGTTGAAGGGACACTTAAAGGCCATCTAGCCCAACTCCCCTGCAATGAACAGGGATACTTACAGCTCCATCAGATGTTCGTACAGCCTGACCTTGAGTGCCTCCAAGGTCAGAGTATCCTCCACCACTCTAGATGACCTGTTCCAGCCATGACTACAGCCAGTCTACAACTACCATAAAATGGGCTGCTTCGATTGAAAGAGGACAGTCTCATACGAAGCCTTGAACAACTATAATTTAGGCCAGAATATCTGAATCTGAAGCTCAGACCCTCAGAGCTTTTTCTTCTTTCTTCCTCTCGTCACATTAACCATTTTAGTGGAAAGATCACCAGCACAATAAGTTACGTAATACAAAAAGTTTGAGCAAAGAAATAAGCACCATATGATATATCCTTAGCTCTGGGGAGCAGAGCAGCTGCATCACACAATATGGATGAATAGTCCCTTGACACCAATGAAAAGAATGAAATTATCCCACACTGATGGAAATTTAAACATTTAAACTGGAATATATTTGCAAACATCAGAGACAGATTTCCACTGACAAAATGTTAAATTTATAAAGTATAATTGGCTTTTAACCTTTCCGTGTGCAATAAAGCCATAACGTATTTTTATTAGTTGCTGTTTCTGTTTGTTGTTGTTGTTTGTTTCTGTTTTTTTAGGGATTTTAATGCCATCTGCATTACTGTGACAATGTTTAGCGTAGAAAATACCAACATTTCAGGGATAAACATATCTGGACAATAATTAATTCCCTTTATGAATAGCTGTATGTGAGAAAAATCAGGCTTCTTCACACCTCAAATCATGCTTTGCCCCTTCAGAACATTTTGTACCCTGTGATATAAAATCATCTCGGGCTTCACTTTAAAGCTCCACAGCATTTGCATGCTTCAATTCCAGAAGTTTCCAAATAAAGATTCAGAGAAGAGCAAAATGCTAGAGAGAGAATAGCCTCCCAGGATTTGGTTTTTGAGCTCGTGTCTGTTTTTCCTGCATAGGAACTTACAGTCTGTAATGCTGGCCTGGAGCCAAAAACTGGCAAACTTGACTTTAAACCCAGCAGCTCCTGCACAATAGGTGCTGTTAGTGCACTAGGAGTCAAATCAAAGTAGCATTCAAACACTCAGAGAGATTTGGGCACGTCCGTTCAAGAGGCCGATGCAAAAATATGGCCTGAGTATGCTGGTTAATCCACTCTGTTGTCCTTCATGATGTCCTTCAGCTCTTTCTTTCGCAAGCTAAGCTGCCCCCTGCGGCCCCCATACACTTACAGGCATCCTTTCATCTCAGTGCTATAACATGGTAGCCCAGTAACACAACATTTGTATTGCCAGCAATACAATATATGTATTGCTGTTGGCCACAGGGTTTGTACTGATTTCTCCAGACCTCAGGATTGAGGCTTGTCACGCTTGCTTTGTCTGAGTGTTTCTGGATCTGCCTGGAGCTTTGCTTTAATTCAGTTCAACAATTTTTCTTCCAGCCAGGTGGCTACGTATAATTTGTTTTAGTTTTGCTTATCTTTTAGGACACTAGTTTTTATAGGGAGAGTAGTAACAAGTAGCTATTCTGTGTAGGCTGGGCTATTCCTGACTGCAAGACAATGTTATGATAGAGAGAAGTAGGAGCCTGTCACCTGCGTAGGGACTACATCAGGACCTGCAGAGGAGTGTGGGCATGGGATGACAGAAGGTGGCCCAATGCTACAGATGTCTCGTCTGCAATGAGTTAAAGAAGTGCAGAACTGGAGCCAGACCAAACCTATTTTAAGAGTAACAGACATCAAAGAAATAGTATCTAGCATACCTAAAAGGCACTGCGTATAGGAAGATCAGATAAAACATGGAGCTGCAAACAAAGGCCAGAGTGTACAAGCACAGGAGGAAACAAAAAAATCGCCCTAAATGGATCTCCAAACAAGAAAGAGCCATTCACGTGACATCCTGGTTCTCCCACCAAGGGATTCGTGGCACAGATGTTTCATTGCTGCCCTAATAGGGCGCCAGGCTGAGGCCAGTGGCCTTAGGATTCTGCACAGCTGTGGAAGGGTGGCCCAAGCCCAGGGGAAGGGGAGCTGCTAGAAAGTGTGTGCTTCACAATGCTAACTGTTTTGTAGTCACTAAGACTTTTTCTGTACAGTTGTGTTCATTTTCTTTTTCTTTTTTTTTTTCTCTTTTTTTTCTTTTTTTTTTTTTTTTTTTTTCTTTTTTGGTGGGGTAGTGGTTAAACTTGGACTGATACTCATTTCTGGATGAGACTGCTAAGACATTAACTATACCGGACAGAAGAAAGTTGGTGTTTCCTTTCTGCCCACAAGATGATTGTATAGTAGCAGTGTTCCCATTCTCTTTCCCTAGATTTACACACTGGCTGATAGAAGATTCAAGTTTGTTTCAAGCATGCCAACAAGTGCTTTGTTTCTCAGTGAAGTTTTTATACTCATATCTGCATTTAGACAATCAGCACAAACCAAACTTTTAAGATACATGTTCCGTTTCCTGTAGTATCCCTGCAGTGGTGCTGCCTGAAAATAATTACTGCAGCATCTTTCTACCAGCTCCTTTATAGCTTTTTCCACAATGCAGAAGAAAAGCAGTCAGGATACAGTACAGTTATTCTGCCTTCTCAAAGGTCTGTGTCTAATAAACTAGATTTCATAAAGCTGAAAAAGGCAAAAGCAAGGCAATTGTTGCTAGTTGGATGTGCCAGTAATCATATTTCAACTAATTACTCAGAAACTAGAACAGCTTAATTGAGAAACAAAAGAAGCAACTCAGCAAATGGACTTCAGCTGATTTTAAAATTAAATAAACCTCACCATCCAATTTAAATGTTTCCAGTCAGCACTTTAATAGACCTTTCCAAGGCACAAGTACCCATAAATATCTCAAAAAGTAAATAAAATTCATTGTCTTTAAAACAACCCCTCTATGACTGTACACACACGTGTAGACACTGAAGGGCCAATTTTTTTGTAGATTTTTTTAGACTGAATGTAAGAAAAATGTTTTTTTGTGATAAGGATGTGAGGCACTGGAACAGGTTGGTCAGAGGGGTGGACGCCATGCCCTTGGAAACATTCAAGGTCAGGCTGGACAGGACTCCGTGCACCTGATGGAGCTGTAGGTATCCTTGATAATTGCAGGAGATTTGGACTAGATGGCCTTTAAATATTCTGTCTACCTCAAAGGAGTCTTTGATTGTATTCTATGCTTCTATAAATTTGGTAGATTTAATGTAGTTGTGTCAGTCTGGATGTCAACTGCAAGAACTCTTATTTGACAGAAACATGAACTAAAAAATGAAGTAACACTGCCATCCCTGTAAATGGAGGAAAACCTTTCTGCCACTGCAAGCAAAACCAACAAACAAACCTCCTGCTGAGAACAAACCTGTTTTCTTGCTAATATGCTGCTCCTGCCTAGCTGTATGCAGAGAGTTTCTGTGTCATTAGCTAACACAAATCCAGGTTCAAAGAGATCTTTGAAATGACAAATCTAAAATGACAGGAGATGGAAAAACAAACTGTGTACTCAGCAAGGTAGAACTCTCTTTAGTGACGAGTGTAACTGGAATACACAATAGGGCAGAAATATTAGCTTTAAGGTCCATTGTACAAACAACATTTAACAAGTAGTTAGAAGTTAATGAATGATATGTGTAGGGATAGCTCAAATGGTGCTAAATTCTGAAAATACTCCTCATGCAGGGACAATAAAGCCTTTGACTTCTAACTATAAAGCCCTAACCTTGTCTGAATTGTCATACCTATTTTGCTGCTAATAGTGTAGTGAAAATTTACGTCAGTATCAGGCTTCCCTCATTGATTTTGTTTGGACATCTTGTATAAACATGCAGCACTAAATTAGAAAATGGAGGATCACGGCATAGAAGTACATAGAAGTACAGCCAAAGGGAATGGCAGGAATAATGTTTAAGAGAGTAGGAGTAAACACTCAGATTAGACTAGACAAGAACAGGAATAAGGAAAACTTATTTATGTAAGGCCAGCAGAGAAGCTGACAAAATATTCAATGGGAGCCATTTGTTGCAGTGTCTTGTACTCTGAGCTTATATCCAGACAGAGACCTCCCTACACTCTGTCCCAAGTTGCTCAGCTCCAGCACTCTCACAGAACATTGTATTTGCAAAAGAGATCTGTTGGGAGCTCTTAGACTGGATCTGATCTTGCATGCAATTTTCCTAAAACTTAATAGGTTCAGCTGAGATATGAAATGAACAAAGTTCAGTGCAGAGGTAAAAAGAATTCTCACGGGCTCAAGGAAAGCATCTAAGCCCCAAGTCTGTAGGCACTGAAATAAGTATGTCTTGTCATCAGCTATGTATTATATGAGGTCTGGAGACCTTCTGTGGGTCTGCTTTGAAAACCTCTTATTGCAAATCAGATATTCTGTGGCACATTAATTGGGGGGTTGAGTCCCAGCTGTCAGAAATGTCAGCATCTTGGCCCATAGAGAAGGACCTCAGCAAGTGTTTTGAGGGTTTCAGTGACATATGAACATGGACTTCAGTGTCTAACATGGCAATATGCTACCATGGTCCCTTTGTCTATCCAGATCTAGAAACTTAAATACTGTGAATCTGAGCATTGAGCTTGAGTCTGCATCTTCTGTTCCTCCAGTTATGAGTGCTTTCTGATCTCTCTTTTGTGTAGACTCCAAGGACTAACGTCAGTTATTGCCTTCTCTGTTTTTGGTACTTTAAACTTGAAACTAAAGAACAAGTAGTTACCAAGGGCATGAAATGTAAGGACACACAGTATACATCTGAGACCTGGGAGCCAACATCAGAATCAAGCAGTTTAGCAGCAAAAGCATTCAATTTCTCCTTGAAATCTCCTAGTAAAACATCCAAAAGAGGCAAATTCTATGCCTGCATTAAAAGAAGTTTCATGGCAATTGGGATTCAAAGACAAAGTAATCTGACTTCAAACAACAGTAACTAAAAGCAGAACAATAAAAGATAGTGATTAACATTACACAAATTTATGAAAACTATTTGTACTTTTTCTTCCTTGTTAGGGAGAACATAAATAACAGCAAACAGTGAATTCTGAGTGTTTCCGTTTATGTTTTCTGACAATACAGGATCTAAAGAACATTCAATTACAATGTGCAGCAATGCATTAATGCCAAAGAGCTCTTTGTCATGAGACATCATGAAGATCAAACATAGAGCTGGTTTGGCATTTTCTAGAGGAACCATCAGAGAGTTGCTGCTTGTTGAAAACCAAAATAGAACTTCTGAAACCAGTTCTAACAGAATTAGTTTCCCAAGTCCAGGCTGGAAATCCTGATGAAGAACAAGGAAAGAAAAACCATTTTTTACCTGCTGTCCTAACAAATGAGCTTGCTGCACAAGGTGCTTTGTTGACGTGTTCTGCCTATTCAAAATTTCTGCCACTCAGAAGATGAATATCTTTTCTTCTCCTCTTAAGAGTAGCCTACAGAATGGGCTATGAACTTTTATGGTGTGATCAAGCAGGTAACTAGACAGTTATAGAAAATAGCTACTGAAAGAGAGAGCAACAAAGGTGAGGAAGGAGAAAGGATTAAAACCACAAATTTGCATGCAAGTACGTACTTCAGATACAAAGCATTATGAGCTTTCCTCATCAAAAAAATGTTTAGAATTTTTTTCAGTAAAATTTTTGGGGGATACTGACAGGGTTCTTTTAGCTCAAATTTAGAACAAATTAGCTATCGTTGTTTCTCCTAGGGCTGTGAAATCTTGCACATGCATTAACTCACCTGCATGAACTTTTCTGCTCTCAGACATAAGACCCTTAATGCTCGAGAGACACAAATTCCAGAAGCAGTTCTGCTTGTTATGTATAATGAGGAATTCTAGATTCCCCCATGCTTTCCCCACAGGGGTGGAAATTGTATTGAATATTGTAGGAACAGCTGGATTTCATTTTATAAACAGACAAATTAGGCATGCACAACAGAAAGGCAAATGGCATCTTTCAAATTTTGCTTTTTTGTTTTGTTTTATTTGTTTGTTTTTGTTTATGGCATTATCTCTAAATACTTCTTTTTTTTTTTTTTTTTTAAATTTCTTGCTAGCCATGACTAGGCTCTGCCTCACCTACATAAAATTCATTACATTTCATTGAAATATTGAGTGCTTCACAATACTCCCTGGGCAATCTTCCAGAATTATGTTGACTTCCTGAGGAATGATGAAAAGATCTGACTGCACAGTTGTCTAACGGCACTTTCCTTTGATGTACTTAGAAGTGTCATGCATTAAAAGACTAAACAACCCAATAATTGCTAGATAGAACTGAAGTAGGTCTGGAAGTTCCATTATGTCATGAAAATTGTGTCAAGAGACGTAAAAAAATTACTTTAGCTCAATCATCTTCAGTCTGGCTCAAAAAAGTGAAAACTTGAAATCATTGCTCCAGATGTCAGAGCTTGGATGACTCTGATGCTTTGGGCTAAATGGATGAACGTGGGTGTGAAAACTACTCTTTAAACAACATGTTTTCCAGGTAGGCAGCTCAACAGTTCTTTAGGTAATCACTTGTGCTTTTATCTAAGGCAGTTGCTATTAGTGCTCTGAAATCATGTTTTCATTCCCTGCAACAAAAGCATACATAAAAACAAGAGTCCTTACTAACCCAGGATCAAATTCTGGCATTTGATAAAACAAGTGCGAATTTCTGCAGAATGAAAAGTTCATCTGTGTTCTTTATTTTCAGCATTGAATTGGCTTTTCAGAAGTACACAAAGAATAGATTTTTTATAGTAAGATACTGTAGGAAGGCCCAAACCAGTGCTGTAAGCAGGTTCTGCAAGGTTTTTCTATCAAATGTGTATTAATAATCTCTACTATGTTGGACTTTCCAGACATAAAGGAGATAATTATTTTCTCCTTTAGAAAAGTACACATTTGCCACAGGACTGATTCTTAGTCTTGAAACAGTAAGAAGGTATAGGCAAGTCAGTTCTTCCTTCATTCTCCCAGCAACTCTTATCAAAGCCATTGAAAGCAAGTAGCTTGGAAGTGAGCTGAAGGTGTCTTTCGCAGGCAACTAAGAATGCCAAAAGCATGTCTACAGGAAAAAGAAAACAAAACAAAACAGAAAAACAAATAGGGAATCTGACTATAGCACGGAATTTGCTAGACTATATCCTGCCATTAGGAGTGGGAATGGTAGCTCTGGTGCATTTTTCCTAAAGTGTTTTATACCATCCACCCACTAGGTGGTAAAGATAGATAATTCCAAATGCATCAATTTGACCATGTTCCTCAAAAAATTCACAAGTAAAAAGGCAGGACCAATCTGTACAAGCCATTTCACAAAAGAGACCACCAAATGTGCTACATGCCCTGATATTGGCCGTTGTCATACTTTACGTGGATATAAAGTAAAAGAAAGATGTGTAGAGATAAAATACTAAAATGCTTTTGTATCTGTCTATAAGGAATCACCAAAATCGGTGAAACATATGAGAAAGTAGAAAAATACTGTAAAAAAAAAGACAAGTCTTCAGTCTGATTCACTGTGATACTTTGATACTCTAATAAAAGCATAAAATGGGATTGGGAGATGCTGTGGAGTAGTTGAAAACACCTAATTTTTGTTTGATCCTATCAGAATGAGGGACCAAGCAAAGAAATGTATCTCAACTAGTGATAAGGTAAATGATAAACTCTCAGTGCCAGATATTTGATATTGATATAATAGATGCAATAACAATAGAACCTGCAGGCATTATAGCAAATGTTTGTGAAAATCCAGATAAAGTTGCATTACTGATACATGTTGGCATTAAATGACTGGTTTCAGAGTATGAAAGTTAAGGGCAGTATCACACAGAATCACAGAATCACAGAATCACAGAATCACCCGGGTTGGAAGGGACCTCAAGGATCACGTAGTTCCAACCCCCCTGCCTAGCAGGGCCACCAAACATACACATTTAGATCAGGTTGCCCAGGACCCCGTCCAACCTGGCCTTGAACACGTCCAAGAACGGGGCATCCACAACCTCCCTGGGCAGCCCGTTCCAGGGCCTAACCACTCTCCTTGTAAAGAAGACGTTGGTGGTGCTGCTCACCAACGCTGAGGAGTATGTTGCCCAGTGATCATTTCAACTGCTGTTAATATTGGGAAAAGAATCATATACAGCCCCAGTTTGAGTGGGTACAATGCATGCTGAAGACGCTAGATAGTACTTGATAGAGATCTATGGAAAAATAACTAATCCCCACAATTTACAAAGCACCACAGATGGCTCACTGAATTTCAATAGCACTGGAGCGCCTGATTCCATTACATTCTCTTGAAATCCACAGAACACAATCTAATGGTGTTACAATACAACACATTCCCAAATTATATCAAATTGTAATTCAAACATGGCTGGCTGCACCAATACATACTAATAGAGCAAAGCACTCATACCCCTAATCCTCCCTGACGCTGCTGGCTTACATTTTTCTCTCTAGTGTCTTATTATGCACGTTCTCACTACCCTTATAAATTTTCATTGATGTCTCTTCTCTCTTACTTGAAATGAAAACATCTGGATTAAAGCAACTAAATTCACCCTGTCAGTTTTGTATGCATTCAATTGTTTTTAAAACAGAGCTCTCAGACTCTCTGTATTTTCAAACTTCCTCTCTGAAGATTTTCAAATCTTCATCATTAAGAACACCCAAACTCCCAGTGGATGGTTTGACTTTCCTGTCTTGTTCCTTAGAATGATTTGTGCTCGAATGTAAATATAGTCTATCTGGTTTGTTATCTGTTAGCAAGCTACAGATTCACAAATAAATAGAGCTACATGGCAACATAGCCTACATTTTTTATTAACAACAAATTGAACTGAAATGATCCTCAATCTTAGCAAGCTGTTCTTGCTAGCTCTGACCCACGTAGGTATTACTTGCCACTCCTGCGCTCAGCCTCTTGCACTAGAAACATTAATGGGTCTTAGCCTAGGATGGAAAGCTTTGTCCAACTATAGGACCAGTTCCACCACAGTTTATTATTACTATTTTTAATTTTTTTACACAAGGGTCTATATTTCTTTTTGTCTATATCTCTCTTTAGTGTGTTGACACCAAAACCGTATTTTGAATTTTCTTTCTGCAACATTCTCCTCAGCAAGGCATCTACAAGGCAATACCAGAACAAACAAGCTGTGTCACAAACAATTAGATGGAAATTATCTCAGAATCGCTAAGAAATGTGGGCACTACTTGTAGAATAAAGCTTAATGGAAAGAAAACAGAGGAAAATTACATTTTAACCTCAGAGAGGATTGAAATGATCCTTCACATCAAAGAGGAAAACAATGCATGCCAAGTATCCTTATCAAAAAAGACATTACCTTTCTCCTCCAATGTCACCCTGCAGAGGGAAGTCTATGTGCTGAAGTGAGCAGGTCAGCTGAAACCTAATTAATTAGATGATTTCCAAAGGTTTTTGACAGAAAAATTCTGGCACAAACTATCAAGGCCCAGATGCACTTCTGACTGTCTGGGGAAGGGACAGTTACGTTCTCTTTCCATCACATCTCAACAGCTGTCTATATTTTGCATTCTCAAAGCAGCACAAATTACTTAGGGCTCCTCTGTACTCCTGAAGCATACAACATAGAGGCATTGATCAGAGTGGAGCTGCAGGAAATTTAGCCAGCTTGTACAATGAACAGGTACTCAAGCTGGCAAGAGATGCAGCAAATAAATGCTTCTTTCCAGTAGTAGAAGGCCTACTTTATGAGGTCACAGAATCACAGAGTGGACAGGGTTGGAAGGGACCTCAAGGATCATGAATCTCCAGCCCCCCTGCCACATGCAGGGCCACCAACCTCCACGTTTAATGCTAGACCAGGCTGCCCAGGGCCCCATCCAACCTGGCCTTGAACACCTCCAAGGACGGGGCATCCACAACCTCTCTGGGCAGCTGTTCCAGTACCTCACCACTCTCTGAGTAAAGAATTTCCCCCTAACGTCCAACCTAAATCTCCCCTCCCTCAACTTAAAACCATTTCCCCTCATCCTACACATATCAACCCTTTCAAAGAGTTGATTCCCCTCTCCTCTGTAGGCTCCCTTTAGGTATTGAAAGGCTGCAATGAGGTCACCCCGCAGCCTTCTTTTCTCCAGGCTGAACAAGCCCAGCTCCCTCAGCCTGTCCTCACAGGGAGGTGCTCCAGTCCCCTGATCATCCTAATGGCTCTCCTCTGGACCCTCTCCAACAGCTCCCTGTCTTTTTTGTACAGAGGGCTCCACACTTGGACACAGTATTAGATGGGGCCTCACAAGAGCAGAGTAGAGGTGGACGATCACCTCCCTGTCCCTGCTGGCCACCCCTCTTTTGATGGACCCCAGGATACCATTTGCCTTTTGAGCCACAAGAGCACACTGTTGGCTCATATTAAGTTTTTCATCTATCAGGACCCCCAGGTCCTTCTGCACAGGGCTGAAGGTCTTCTACATATTTGGACTGTGAGGTGTGCCTTGGCTATTGGTTCCCAGCAGTGGCACTCCTTGAAATCATATTTAATAAAATTGTAATTCAAGCAGAGAAGAGAAGGAAGGCTGTAATCAAAAGGACTTTAAGTACAGTATGTCACTAGTCCTTTCATCTAGAAACAAGTGCTACCCACCACTGACAACTGTAAGACTTCTAATATACAGCAGTCTTTATTGTCTCTACAAATAAAAAAAATATTTTCCCTCAACTTTTCTATTTTTTTCCTTAGGCTTGGAAGGACTATTGGACCTTTCTTTTTCTTTTTTTTTTTTAATGCAAAATGGAAAATGATAGCTACCAAACTATCAAAAGTTCAGTAACTAGCTATGCCTAAGAATGTTTTTATTACATTCTTCATCTGTCAGCACAAAGGACCCCAAAGATCCTAATATGGATTTTGTGAAGTTTGTAACTGCACCAGTCATAGCCTCTAGCTGAAATACTGACATTTATGTAAACCAGAATTACACAACTGAATGGAAGATTTCTGTTCAGGCCAGACCTGTCAGCAGAACTGCAAGAGCAACACTAATGAGCCCATATTATTTCTTCTGCCATTTATTCTCTGTTAGCACTTCTTATGATGGTATCATGCAAAATCTCTGCAAAGTCCTTTCTTCCCTCCCCACAGCCCTCCCAGCTCAGACCAGAACTGTGGCAATGTTTCTCTTTGCAAGTCAGCTCTGTATAAAATATGGGAGAGCAGGATCTGAGCCAATAATGGCTTCAAATCCTGGGAGAAGTCTGTGTAGACAACTTGTTTAGACTTTCTATAGGTCTGAGCACTGACATTGGAATAAGCAGGGGAAACAAAGACCCCATTACCTCCTGCTGGGTTTATCCTGGGATCAGTAGTAGACAGAGCACCACTAAAGGCATTGGCTTTGTCACAGATTTCTCGTCTAAAGAAAAATAAGAAAAGCTGCAGCATCAAAAGTTCAGTAGACTGCTTGGCCAAGGCAAGGTAAATAGAAGAAAAACACCAGAAAAAATAGTCTGCATTCCAGGTTATTGTTGGTGAAGGATCAAAAAGTATTAGAGAAAAGAAACAGAAAAGGATCAAATGTTTTGTTTCATCTCCAGCTTTCTAGCTTCAGCTATGTGAAAGTAGAGAGCTACATGAAATGCTACAGGGTCTCTTTGCACATAACTCTTTTACCAGTGCCTTCCAGGAATAACTGTTTTTCAAGCCTCTGATAATTTTAAACATATATATATATACTATTTCTCTCAGCTCCAGCATAAATTGATCTGTTAAAAGGCAGATTTCCAGCACTTACGCACCATGGGCCAGTGGACCGTGTCCAAACAACAGAGAAGGAGACATCATTCTCAAACAATGTTTATTAAAGCACTGTTTTATTCTAGATGCTGAGCTACCCACCACAGTGTGTTACTGCTGACAGAGAGGGGTCGATAGCATGAACTGTAGACACAAGCTGCCACACGCAAGTGGCAGACATGAAAGGAAAGCATTTTCCCTAGAGATCACAGAATCATTGAATAGCCCAAGTTGGAAGGGACCCATGAAGATCATTGAGTCCAACTCCTGACAAAACTTCAGTGCTGAACTTCAGTAGCTTGCGCCCCAGTAGAACATGCCAAATGACATGATTCATTATCCTCCCCAGGCCTGCATTCAGCCCTTGCATTTCTTATTTTCACTGTTGATATGGATCAGGTGGCAGCTGGAGAAAAGAGGCCAACTTCCAAGTGCTGTTAACCTTCTCTGTGCTACTGTATGTGTCAGTTGCACAAGCATTTGCACACATATGAAAATTGCCTTTCACATTCACCAAAACTTTGCAAATCCAGTTCCGCATGAGCAGTTTTGAAAAATCAAAGTTCTTTTAACAAACTAGGAAATATTTTCCTAAGTTCAAATATTTAGTTTTATATTTAAGTTACTCCACATTATCTTAATTTTCAGGTTGTTTTCATTTGGCAAATAGTGATTTGTTAAAAAGGTTAATAAATGGTGTTCCTAATAATTTCAAAACTTCTTAGAAATATCTCTATTAAAATCATGAAACCGGTATCATCTTATGCCATGTTTGGTTTCAGCTGATTATTGCCAGAAAAAAAAAAAAAAAAAAGAGCAGAAACATCCTGATTAGGTCTTGCTATAAAATGTCAGGGAAGTAGTGTCTGCAGGGATGAGAAGCAATTAAATGTTCAAGTAAAACAATCAAATGTAGGAAAATGTGCTCTGAAAGTCAAAAGTCATAAGGTCAGCAGAGAAAATCATGCAAAAAAGAACAGATGTGAATAGAAGTTAGCAAGAAATAAAGACTTCAGGGCCTCTGAGGTGTGAAGAGCTGATTAGTCTCCTTTGTGAAGAGAATAAATAGAGAATAACATAGAAGAGAAATACAATTGCCAGGATGAATATTAGAGAGATGTGAAGCTGACAAATAGAAAAGAGATGCTGAGACCAAAACCAGAAAAAAATTAAAATGCCACAGTAATGTATTTTGCTCTTATTTCCGTGTAAGAAAAATAAAGTTGGCTGCTATAGCTGCCATAAGACAGAATGATGCTTCCTAGGAGTAGTTCAAATGTTTCCATAACAGTTTTTAAGGTTGCTGCCATCAAACTGTCAAATGCTGATATTTTTAGTAAGTTCATAATTTCACGTTTTCAGGCTAGCAAAGATATTTCACTTTTTTTTTTTTTTTTTTTTTTTTTTTTTTTTTTTTTTTTTTTGCTTATACAGGAAGAAGTAGATAATGTATGGTTGATAAATTCAGGCTGATGAGGTCCCTTTACTAGCTGAGAGATTCACTTTCACGTTCAGGTCTCTGCATATGGAGCACTCTATGAATAGCTACCAATTCAGGGCCAAAAGAAAACAAAATGTATAGATTTTAAATTAAAAAAACCCTTCATTTTCAGACACCTACCTCCAATACAATAGGGGATACATATCATTCATACTGAGATAAAGTTTCACTCTTTGTGAAAGGAAAGCTGTAGATGAATCACATGAATCAAAGATGAGTTAAATCAAATCCAGTCTGAAATTGTTGCTATTATCTATTAAGCAGATGAGGGAAGTAAGAAATTAAAATAAGCTCTTAAAATATTGATAAGCCTGGAGTTGCTGGGACAAAGATTCTTTGCTTTTCCTTTAATTTTATATGACGTTTTCTCACATACCACTGGCTCTGTTTGTTTAGAAATATATTCAGGTCTTATAAAGACTTCTGAAAAGGCATAATGAGTTCTGTGATTTGCATAAAGAAAATTGTATTTAGAAATGTCTGTTCCACTTTTTTAAAGCAATAGAAAAGAGTTTCTACTCAGTTGCATTTCTTCTTTCCATTCTCTGTGAAAGATAAAGGGTTCCCTTTGATCACTCCAAATCAACCTTTTCTCCAGTCAACTTTGCTCACTTTACATTCTGATGCCTCAGTTACATTTATTCTTTCCCATAGCAACATTAGTTTTCATTTCCTTAATACTGACATCTGCTAAAAAATTTGGAGATCTATAACTGCTGCAGTTAATGGGAAGTGCACACCTCATTCTTTTCCTCCAGCCTGAATCAATCTGGAGAGATAACAGAAGCACCTCTGGTATTAAGTCTTCCTTCACAATAAGACCTATTTGAATTATACTACTATACATTCCAGCAAGATAGCTCCCTCTAATCTTTTTGCACAGTATGTGTATGCAGGAAAATAAGCTCTTTTTCTTTTCCATCTGAATGTTAGTCTAGTGAAATATGAGTATTTGATTATAAAAAAGCCCCACACATTGATTACCCTCAAACAAGGCCACAAAATACAAGTGGGCATGGGAGGCTAGCTGGGGTGGGCAGTGGCATTCACACCAAGATTCTCATTAAGGTTTCTCCTCATCTAATTGACTACAGATTAACAGGTTCCTCCTATGAGCAGCAAGGCTGCTTTCTGGCTAAGAGGCGGAGCAAGCCAGATAACGCAAAGGGCAGCCCAGTTCAATTGGCTGATCCGTGCAAGCATGCATGAGTCAAGGACTGCAGCTTTTTGAGTTGCAGCTCTGACACTGAACCTCCTAAGGAAAAAGCTCAACACTGTCAGAGCACAGCAGCTGCACTCCTGCACAATTCCTGCATGCTCCAGGCTAAAAGCAGGGGAAATTGGACCTTTCTGATAACACTAAGCAGATCTGGCATGTGGATGGAGGAAGGACAGTCATATTGACCTCAATCTCCATGGGAAGAATGGAAAAAAAAACTTTCTCCGCCTTCAGTAGTTACTCTGACACCTGTGGTTCAATGTAAGATTTCATTACAAGAGAGATGTGATCAGTCTTTTCCTTTCTTTACAGTGAATTTTCAAAGCAGGATCATGTTGGTTTTTTTATACTAAGGTCTTTAACACATCTGGAACAGCATCACAGAATCACAGAATCACCCGGGTTGGAAGGGACCTCAAGGATCATGTAGTTCCAACCCCCCTGCCTAGCAGGGCCACCAAACATACACATTTAGATCAGGTTGCCCAGGACCCCGTCCAACCTGGCCTTGAACACGTCCAAGGACGGGGCATCCACAACCTCCCTGGGCAGCCCGTTCCAGGGCCTAACCACTCTCCTCGTAAAGAACTTCCCCCTAACATCCAACCTAAATCTTCCCTCCTTCAACTTGGATCCATTTCCCCTAGTCCTGCTATTGTCAGCCCTTATGAAGAGTTTACTCCCCTCCTGGGTGTAGGTTCCCTTCAGGTATTGATAGGCTGCAATGAGGTCGCCCCGCAGCCTTCTCTTCTCCAGGCTGAACAAGCCCAACTCCCTCAGCCTGTCCTCATAGGGGAGGTGCTCTAGCCCCCTGATCATCTTAGTCGCCCTCCTCTGGACCCTTTCCAAAATCTCCATGTCTTTCTTGTACTGAGGGCTCCACACCTGGACACAGTACTCCAGATGGGGCCTCACAAGAGCCGAGTAGAGAGGGACAATCACTTCCCTGTCCCTGCTGACCACCCCTCTCCTGATGGAGCCCAGGATCCCATTTGCCTTTCGAGCTGCCAGAGCGCACTGCTGGCTCATGTTGAGTCTCTCGTCCAATAATGAACATAACAGCTAAGTGATTAAAGGTTCTTCAATTATCTTCACTTCATGATGCCCAAGTACTCTCTATGACACTGTCCAGAAGGTCATGCATAACTTGGCAGAAATAATTTTATCTTTTGTCAAGATTCTACTATTGTCAAGAAATGGCAAGCAGAATTTTTTCAATTTTTCTTTTTTTTTTTCTTTTTTTTTTCTTTTTTTTTTGCTGTGACAAGGGAGACTTTTTTAATGTATTCATTGTAGCTGTGCTCCTACCTTCGTGTTCTTACATGTCCATTCTTCCATTTAACTTGCCTTGTATTTTACGTGTAGATACAAGTGAGGTGTAAATCTCTAAAATCACAGGAGAGATCTTGCTCACAAAGGTGGCAGTAAATTACCACTTAAAGCTCCACACCAAACATAAGTCAACAAACATCATAACAATCTGCATGGTCTTTCTGAGGTACTGCTATTAGCACTGACCTTGTAACAAGCTGGAATGCATGCCAAGTGATAACTCTTCTGAGTGACTATCAGGGCATAGCAACGTGGCTTTTTGCAATTCTAAACAGACATATGGGGGGAAAAAAGAAAAGACTTGGCATTAGAGGCCCTCTTGAGATGCACTTGCATTTCTAAACTGCATTAGACTCAATATGAAGACAATACAACTTTGAACACAAGAATATTTTTCTGCACAGAAAAGAAGGAAGTAACACCATTCGCTGCAGTCTCTCAGAAATAATCATAGTGCATATTGGCTGCACCAAAGAAAAGAGCTCAGCAGGGAACATCTGTCCTCAACAAAACACTGAAGTGTCTTGTATATGTCTTTACTGGCCCTTTGATAGACTTCAGACATCTTCCTTATTAATGTAGTATCTGAGTGCATGTGCTCTCAGGCACTCCACTCTTGCTATTGAATAGTTATAATATTTAAATCTCCTCTCAATTTTTATATTTTCATATTGTTACTTTACCCTACCATGAGATTCCTATATCAGAGAAATCTTAAGAGCTCATTAAACCCATTACAGTGGAATTCTGAAGAGGAGAAGAAAGCTCATGTGATATTAAATGTATACATATTTTCTTAAAAGCATTAATTCAAGAAACCTTTCTCTAGAGTTACTTTACCTTCTGATTTTCCTGGTTACTCTTGCCAGAATATGATGTAGGGAAGTGGTTCTCTATGCATGACTGAGTTCTACAGGGTCTATTCTGTTGCTGGCAGCTGCTGTCTTCTCATGAGTACATCCTCATTTTCTTGTTCTCATACTGAGGAAATGACAAGGTCTAGCAGTGTTAAAATGCACAAAGGATTCCTCTATCCTGCTATGCTCAAATAATGGAAGCTTGTGCCTGACAGTTCTGTAAAGCTGCCCCAGTGCTGGGCATCAGTTTATTGTATTTCAGTGTGTTTCATAGAAAAAAAAATCTCAATTTTGTTCCTTAATATCATTCCAGTGATGGAGAACCATCACTGTCATGAAGAGTGGGCTTTCCTTTGTTGCAAGAGAGAACTTTGTTGCCCTGGTTTATGCTATGGCATTATGCTATGATACGTAATATAGTTTATATTGCAAATTATATTTTCCCACTTCTGTTTGACTGACAGATGGATTGATGAACACTGGACTTGCAAAGAACTTAAAAAATTACTTCCTCCTCCAAAAAAGTGCACGCTGCCAGTCTTCAGTTAATGGCAATAATTTTACATATAAAAATGTATTTTGATAAGCAAAAATTTCTTTGTGCCTGAGAGCTGAACAGGTTGCTGTTCTAGCTAAAAGTAAGCAGTTTTCTGCTGCTTTGTTTCCACACACACTTTTCTCCAAATCTAAATATTCTGCTGGGCACTTATTTTTTTAAGTACTTCTCCAAAACGTTTTGAACCAAATTTCTTCCTGATAAATTTTGTCTAAATCTCATTTTTACTGCCAGGATTGTATCACATTTACATTTACCTAATTAAAATGAAGAGCAATTCCAGCAATTTTGTTTATCTGTCAAGAATTTGTGCCACTGAAAAAGAAGGAATTATGTCAAAATACTCTTTTTCTCCATAAGAACCATAAGATATAATCACTGAAATGTTTCTGCTTTGGAAAAGCATAGTGCCTTAAACTAAATGCTGGGTAGTACAGGTCCTATCAACTTTAGCCAAATACAATCACGTTCAGCCTGCTGAGACACGTGATCTTTTATTTGTATGTAAAATTTAAAAAATTCACTATAACAAACCTTGGTTATGTGTCTTTTCTCTGTCCGAGTGTCTGTGTGTGTACAACCTGCTAGTTGTCCGGGAAAGGAGAAAGGGAGGGCTAAGTCCTTGAGATAGCCTACGTATTCAAATCCTTAATTACAGATTTAGGTGCATTAAAAGGTTCTTCTAAATTTGGAAGCAACGTCCCAAATGTCTGCATATAATAATTACATTCATCCTCAACCCACTACCAAAAAGGAGCAGCACCTCTTTACTCTTCCACTCCAGCTTTCCCTCAGGGGTGAAGTACTTCAAGAAGCTAAGTTTTTTTTATTTTTAGAGCTAGGGATACTGCCTCCATCTTCCCTCCTTCCCTGTTCAAAAATTTCTCCAGTATCTAAACCTGGCATGCTATCTGCTGAGAGCTCTCTGAACTTATTTTTTGTTTTCTTGCCATCTTTTATTCCTTTGATCCAGGTAGTAACCGTTGTTCTGTTCTTTGCTGTCTTCAGTGGGCTGTGCTTCCTCTCCTTCTTCTACCATCCAGATAATGCCCCAAGTATCTTTCCCCTCTCTACTTCACAACATGGTCTTCCCCATTTTGATCTTCCTTTACGTTAGCACACCAGGTCCCTCTTGTCAGCAAGGTTTCTATATTTCAGACACACAGACACACCAAAGAGCATCTGACTTAAAATGTCATCCATAATCATGTTTTCCATTTCAAGCATTTTACGAATTCTTCCAAAATTTGGTGCACCACATTCTGCTCTCAGTTTGCTAACATAAATCTTATTTTCATCCTGGCAGTAATTCCAGATTTACAGTGGTATAAAAAAACATATTTTTGCACTAAAACTTCATTTGTTAGACATTCTCTTTTATTTAAGCAGTGATATGGCAGAACAAAACCTCTGAATGAAAAATAATGCGGGGATTTATGTATTTACGATAATGTTTAAGAACCTTAGCAAATATCATGAATCCTTTTTTGCATGAGAAAAATAAGTTTAAAAAAAAAAAAAGCTGTTCAAGAAGATCTATAGCACAATTTATTCCTGCAAAAGCCAATTCCATGTCTTTGCCACACCAGCTCTCCCTCACACTGATTGATTTAAAATTCATACTTACATACCAGAGAGAGTTTTTAGTGTTTCAGCTCTTCTATCATGATTCAGGCCGTTTTCCTTTGAAATTGAAACTATTGCCAAGTTACTGTGGCACCAATAACACTACATCTGCAGCACTGTAGAACCCTGATCAGGTAGGGAAATTTCAGAGCAGACTTAAAATGAGTACTGTTGTTATATATTGATTATCTGAACAACAACAACAACAAAAAAGCCTGTGGTGCAGGCAAATATTCAAAATCCTTCCACACCATAAGTTTCCATGGTAGTTGTGAATCACGAGTGCCCAAATTCAGTCTTACAAAATTCAAAAAGACAGTAGATACATTTTCAGAGAAGACTCCTGGAGAAGCCAAAGTGGGAGGACAAAGTTCGTGATCTGATGGGACAGTCTGATTTCACAGGTTCTGCCTTGTGTGTGAATGCTGAGTCTCCACTGAGAAGCTAGAATTTTCTTCTCAATCCATGTGAATATTTCTAAGGACCAGAACGGCACTTCTCGCATCTACTTGTCCTAGGTGATGTCCGTCTCTGTTTCTGACACTGCTGCACAGGGATCTCCATATATTAGAGAGCCCACAGAGCAAATGAGTCCAACAACCTCTCAATGTAAATATGAATCTACACAAAACTTGTTTAAACCCTTTCTGACACAGCTGTAAGTCAAATGAAAGGGAAAAGAGGTGTTATTCAGACTAGAACAAAGCTGGCTGCATTTGTACTTGAAAAAATTGTGCAGGAGACTATGAGGTGTTGATCAGTCAAGAGATAGTGCAGTCCATAGTGGCAGCTCTTAGTCTTGACTTCTCTGTATCACCAATAAGTGCTCAGCCAAATACTCTTATATTTGGATTTATTCAACCCATGTCACTTAAGCCTGCTTTGATGAATACTTAAAAAAAAGCAGTACAAGAAGCAAACTTTTTAAGCTCTCAATAGTGGCTCTGCAAAATATTTGGTATTCTTTCTGGAGTCTGAGCTCCTAACTCATGTCTGTACATAATCATCTCAGCTTTCACTTGGGAAACAAAATACAAGTTTCCAAGTTCCTGTGGCTTAAGAAGATAAGTGGAAAATGCACAGCCTAAAGGCTTCCACATCAGAAAATCAAATATAAAAATCTCAGAGGTGATCTGGTTTAAAATCGCGTGATTTGTAATCTGCTCTTGTACATCTCTGGCCTCTCTTTAGACTTATAAAGAGACTGGATTTAATTGCTTATTGTAAGCATAAGGCTGCAAACACTTCTCCCATACAGATTATTAGCAGGGGTCTAGCCCCAGTTCTGTTAGTCCTAACATATTTCTGGTCTTTCAGCTCATGGCCATCACACAGTAAAACCAGCCTGTATGGTACCTTTAGGGTTGTTTCTTTAACATCTGCTTATTACCCGTCACTTTTACACTCTGTTGATGGAATGTGATCTAGCCAGCAATAATCACTGATGAAAAATAGCACTGCAAATAAAACACCTAAATAGGATGTTTTATACTTATTCCTGATCTCAGCGACTGTTTGAGGTTTGAAAAACAGAGATCATAAATTTAATGCAAATGAAGTTAACTCATTCTCTCTCCATTGCTGCACAATCAAATAAAGTAGCAAAGGAAATGAGTGCAATTCCTTGAACTTGTTTGCCTATGCACCAAGTTCTGAATGCATATCGTGTGAGGCAGTAATTACCTTCCTAACTGATTTACTTCTTCTACTGGGGCTGCAGCTTCTGAGCCACTCTAATTTGGCAGGAATCCCATATATTTATCTATTATGAGATGCATAATATCCTGAACTATTCCATGCACTCATAGCTTAATTTGGAGAAAAACCATGAACACACCCGGGGTTAGACCATGGGCTTACACTTTTAGAAACAGAAATGCTACAGAAACCACAGTGAAAGACCTCTCAATAAAACACAAGAAATTTAAAACAGATGCTTTTTCCAGAAGGATTTGGTGTGAAAGACAATGTGAAAGCAACAAAGGTGGAAGAACACTGCTTTTGCTTTTGTACAAATCCCAAACAGTGATCCAAGAGAGTGAATAGACTTTGGATTTCCCCACACTCAGGCCCTTAAAGCTTGAAAGGCTTTAAGGTGGGTATTTCCAAGTCAGACAATGAGGTATCTGTCTGAAGATGACTGCAGTGATGAGCCCTGTAGTCAGAGCAGGGCTGGCAGCAGAGAATAAGAAGCAAAAGTCACTGAGGCGCTGCTGCCCACTGCGTGCTGAGATTCTCCCAAAGGCCATATAATCCTAAAAGAGCACAATCAGGCCAGAAACATAATGTCCCCAAGTTTCACTGTGATAGTGATACTTTGATAGCATGGGCTGACAATTTTTCCAGATCTGTTCTGAGAAAGAAGAATTTACCTTTAAATAAAGGCAGCCATACTACCTTTGTCATGACTTCATGGACTAGTTCAGCCATGTCTCCTTTATTCATCATAATTCTAATGGCGCTGGATGACTTTTGGTATACTAAGTCTTATTTATTGTTGTCTTTTTTTGCTTAAACTGAGATGTCTAGAAAGGAGAGAGAAACAAAATCAGATTTCAAATCTTAGAATCATAGAATCATAGAATCACTAAGGTTGGAAAAGACCTAAAAGATCACCCAGTCCAACCGTTCACCTATTCCCAATAGCTCCTACTAAACCATGTCCCTCAACGCAACATCCAGTCTTTCCTTGAACTTACTTGATCTTACTGATACATGAAAGATTACTAACCAATGAAATATTAGATGATCACATGAATACTTTAACTTATCACTTTGTAATTTACTTAGTCACTTTTCTCCCATTACAGATGGCCTTGAAAATTACATTAAGAAATTACCCTGCTCTTTCATTTTTTATTTCTAATTAGAAATGTGTACTAGCTGCTAAATTGCTAACCTGATATGAATGAAAATGTTATGGCAAAGCATCCTAAGCTAAAGTTCCGTAATATCAGTGAAAATACCTTTGGGGAATGGAAGTGAAGAGTTCGAAGTAGAGCCATGGCCATGAGATTTTCAGAACCCAGTCAAAAGAAGAATTGCTTCAACACTGGTCTATCATGTGTCATTTCTACAGAGAAATATGAAGCAAAAGGTAGTACAGAGCAGAATTCTATCTTACTATTTATTTACTTTGTTTTGTGTACATGATATAAAATGTCTTCTTTTCTGTGTCTTTTGTACCTTCCAAATAATATTGTTGTTTCTTTAACAATTTAGTGCAGCTTAAGATGTTTCAAAATAACAAGCATTTCCCTGATAAGACTGTGATTTTTCACTCAGTAAGACAAATCTCCATTTTGCAATGGCTGTTTAATTATAGTGGATGGTAATTGATCAACAACTACAATTATGAGCAGTGAACAAAAATGTTTACATTGATTTATTACTGTGTGTTCTGTCATTGCCACTGATGAATGTAAATAACTCTGATAAAAATACAGTATTCAGTGGATGGGAGGAATTTCACTAGAGCATAGGAAAAATTGCTGTATGCCAGTGATTTTTGTTTTGAAATAAAAACAGAACAAAACATAGCAGATGAGTAGGTGGTGCCCACCTAACAATATTTTGTTAGCACTGATGATTAATTTCACACGGATCAGAAGACTGGGGATGATTCTTCTTACCATGCCTACTTCATAGAATCATAGAATGGTTTGGGTTGGAAGGGACCTTTAAGATCATCTAGTTCCATCCCCCTGTTATAGGTCACTGGCCCTAGTGGATGTCAAATGACATCAATTGCATAACTGGAAATATTATGGTTTCCCCTAAAGCAAGAAATTTCTTTTCTCTGTATCTCAGCCCCAAGAATCCCAAACATGAAACAAATAATGGTTGTTTAAATGGTTGTTTAAAACAGAGTTTTAAAGAGTGTTGTTTTTTTTTTTTCTTGCATTTCTACACTTTAGATGCAGAAAACGCTCTCCTCTGCAAGTTCATCCCATCTAGAACTACATTTATCCAGAAGGATTCTTGTGATATCCTCCAGTAGAATCAAACTGAACTGCTTCAAGTGGTTTGACAACAGCTTGTAAGAGAACATATAGAATTTAAACCCTTTTCTAGGAAATTGCTTTCTTTTTTCTAAGTAACAATGCTGAGCTGTTGTACACATAACCATAAGATTGTATTACACGTCCACAACCTTTTCTTGTACTTCTATCTTTTCTTATACATCTCATCCCTTAGCATCATGTCCAACATCAGTTTACTAATTTCTTCAAGGCCTGCTCAGCACACTTATAGATGTCAAGAGACATAATGTGAATTTATTAATGTGGCAGTGAAAGAGGATTCATATATATATGAAAATATATATATATGTTCTGATAACATATGCAAACAATAAAGTACAAACAGAAACTCCAGTGTAGAATACAAGTGCAGCAAGGAAACACACTGTATTCATTATCCAAGTTACCATCACCGTCTGCATATCTAATAGTTCACACGGGTAAAAAAGCTATATATGGTAAATGTTGAATATATGTTTTCATCACTAATAATATGGACGTCTGAAACAGGAATCAAATGGAATATGACCATTTATTTGCATGTTATCTTTCTTAATGCCGTTCTCTAAAATAAATTTTTATTTCTTAATGCATTAAAAAGGCAGTCTAAATCTGTGCCTAGAATAGAAGATCCAAAGCAACCTCAGCTTCTCCTCCTCTGGTGACTTGCATTGTTCTCAGCTTCATGTATGAGAGAGAGAGAGAGGTTCTTCAATGAGGGGAAGCAACTTCAAACTGCCACTTTCAGTAGTTTTCCACTTATACATTAGGGGATTTTCACTCTACCACTTCTCAGCCTTCCTGAAGATAAGCAAATCCTATCTGTCAATAGAAGCCATGTTTTTTTTCTAGCTTCTCAACCTTTATCATTATTTTTGTTCATACCCTTCCCAATCCAGGCTGCCCCATGCAGAATACAGCAGTCCCATGAGGGCCCACTACAGCTCAAGGATTTCTTTATTTGTTCCACGATACTTTATCAAATCAAATGTTTGTTTTTTTTTCCCAGCATGCCAACATTATTGATTCATGCCTGATATGTGGGCCATTCTCAGTAATGGATCCTTTTCCTAAGGACAATTTCACTAGCAGTTCCTATCTACATCTTTGACATCTTCAGCCACTTTTGCAGCTCTGTAGTTATTTTAGAAGTTCATAAATTTTCCTGCTTTCCAGAGAGGGAACACTAGAACAGCAATCAGTTTGGTGCTTGTGATGCAGAGATGCATATAAATGGTATAGGTATTATACAGAAAAAGTAGAATGGGAATTTATGCTATGGTTTCTCACAGATAACTCTTGAGGAATTCATTTTAAACTTCCACATTTCTGAATATCTGTTCTTGAAAGAATGAAAAAATAGACAAACAAAATATAAAAACCGTTGAGTTTTACAAACCCTGGAGTGGGTAAAGAATTCTGAATAAAATCTGATGTTTAGAAAAATTAAATACAAATACAATTATTTACTACTCATTTACTCAGTATGATCTCATGTACGCTGTTAATAACAGCTATCGGTTGTAAAGCCCTAAGCTCTTCATTCAGCAAATAAGAGCTGTTTTTCTGAATCTCAGGGAAAAGATTTAAAGAAAAACAAACAGCTGGATTATTAAACATTAATTCAGATGCACTTACGAAAAAGAAACCACTTACCTCCTTTGTGATTGTATTTACAATAAGCACCTTTGTTATATTTTACCGTTAAGCTACCAGGAGATATGGAAATACAATATGCTTAATGGAAAATGAGGCTTCCATAAAGAAAAGGCTTATTTAAAGTTCATTATAACCATACAAAGCTATCTAAAACTCCCAGTTTCAGACAATGAAGTGAGGAGGGTCATCTTCAGAGAAAGCTCTGTTGCTAGGAAACTCAAGCCACTAAGTGCTACAATAGGTTGTAATGTACTCTTTTTGTCAAGAGAAGCCAAAGACAGATGTACTCACCAGAATGGGCAACATTTTTACCAGGTGTGCTTCATTTCACAGGAAAAGGAGGAACACCGGCTCTCCTCATTGAGAGTTGCGCACTTTCATTTTCTTGTTTTGCAGTATTACTTTTTTAGGTCATCCTGGTACATTAAGGACCCCTATAGATAGCTGGTTCCAGTGGGCAAAATAAATAAAGGCAGGGAATAGTCAGATGTTGAAGAGGCTGCAGTTCAAAAGATTTAAAAGGAAGAACAGAGCGTAGCAGTTAGCAAGGCATGACTAAAATAGTGAATCATAGAATCATTAAAGTTGAAAAAGACCACTAAGATCCTCTACTCCATCTATCAACCAATCATATAATCTAGTCCAGCCATCAACCTATATTGCCTAGCTTGAAAACAGCTCAAACTGGAAGAGAACGCCCACTCTTTCATCGCTGTCAGAAAATATGTTTTGGGATTTCCATGTGGACGAAGAATGGATCAGCATTCAGACGTACACAAGCACTAACTCAGTGCAGTAGCCTATTTGCTTTTGTTGGCCTCAGAAATCTGATACTAAAACCCAACCACCTTCTTTTGAGCAGCAACACCAGTGTAATAGAATTATGGAATCATATTCATATCATATCTTATTGGAAAAGACCTCCAAGATCATCTAGTCCAACCATCGACCTATCCCCATCATGCTCACTAACCACGTTTATCTGAGCTACATCTCCGCAGCTCTTGAAAACCTACAGGGATGGTGACTCCACCACCTCTCTGGGTAGGCTGTTTCAATACATCACCACTCTTTCTGAGAAGAAATTTTCCTAATCTCCAACCTGAACCTCCACTGGCACAACTTGAGGCCATTCTCTCTAGTCCTAACACTAGTTATCCAGTAAAAGAGACCAAACCCCACCTCACCACAACCTCCTTTCAAGGAATTGCAAAGAGCAATAAGGTCACTCCTGAGCCTCCTCTCCTCCTAAACAATCCCAGTACCCTCAGCCACTCCTCTTAAGACTTGTGCTCCAGGCCCCTCATCAGCTTTGTTGCCCTTCTCTGGACATGATCCAAAACTTAAAGT
Source organism: Tetrao urogallus (assembly GCF_951394365.1). Classification (NCBI taxonomy): domain Eukaryota; kingdom Metazoa; phylum Chordata; class Aves; order Galliformes; family Phasianidae; genus Tetrao; species Tetrao urogallus. The sequence goes on from NC_136817.1 coordinate 61,842,333, forward strand.
CTTTCTTGTAATGAAGGGACCAAAACTTAACAGAATACTTGAGGTGCAGCCTCAAATTTCATTCATTCCAAGGAACAGTCCTAGGGCACCTCATAATGAACAAATTCCTACAGAAATTATTTTTAGGAAGGGAAATGAAAGTTCTGAAAGCAGTTTGTCCTTAACGTTAAAAAGGCTACAGAGACCTGTGGGCAACTTTACTGTAAGATTACTGAGATAGTTCCCACACAAACGAAAAAGAATTAAGAATTAATAGAACAAAGACATCTTTCTAGGGACAGGTCGTTCAAGAGTCTCTGTACCTCTGATTCTGATTCTAAATGACAAGAAATGAAGGTATGATAAGGCTGGAGGGGTTGAGAAGGAGCTGGAGCAAGGAGTCTGGGGTCTGTAAGGATATTAATTGAATATAAGAGCTGAAATTAAATGGAGTTGAAGTTTTATTCATTTGTAAAAGCTTCTGTCTCTGTAGTTAGTTTGGATTAACTGTCAGACTCTTCACTGGCATAAAAGACTGCAGTAGGTTGATAATGAGGCTTTATTACAGATCTTCATTTGGTTAAAAAAATAACTACCCTAGACTGCCTAGAATTGTGCCTAGTGTCAACCAGAGACCTTTTTTCAACAGCATTCACATTTCACTTAAACTTTGGGATTGCATTTTTTTCCATCACTATTAATAGCGAGAAATATGAAAACATAAACCACACTAGTGTATGAAAACTAGGACAGCATTTTCTTAACACTGACTACATAGAGGTCTTCTGAAGTCAAAAGCCTCACTAAGAGCTGTGAAATGAAAATTAGTGGAATGAATATTCATTTGTGCCTACTGTCCTTTTGTCCTTCCTCTTATATTCTGTTCCCTCTTCCTTGTGTTTCTTTCCAGCTTCTTTAAGAAGGTTTGCACGTTTATTACCTTGTATTTCTTGCCTTTTCCTCGCTATGTTGAGAATTGGGAAGCCACATACCAAAATTTTGGATTTGCCCAAATGGCTATCCAACTGGAAGGAAACAAGAGGAACAATCGACACATTGACAACTACATGGTTCTGCAGTCTAGGCAGGCAAGAATTATAAATAATCAGCATGCACAGTGGGTTAATAAATGTGTGTTGTTTGATAAGTATGTGATGAGTGGCATCCTTACAAAATGGCCATTATCAAACTGTAATACTTTATACAGGCTAAAGTGCACAAAATTAATGAGGCATTTGTTCTCAGGGAAGAACCTTGCTAAGAAAATGTTTTTGTTTTTGTTTTTTTTTTTAAAACACAATGAATCATGTGGATTAATTAATACCAAATGACCTCATTTTTGCAAGGATGTGCTATGCTTTCATTCTGAATTCTGCTCCTTTAGTCTACAGAGGGGCTTAATAACTATGGAACAGATCAAAAACTATGGCACATCAAACAACAGATCTGCTTTGACAGCAACAGAAAGCCATGTACTGCTGCACAAACAGTAGTTTGTAGCTAAAGTGAAAGAACCTTAAATTTCTTAAGGAGAGGAAAGAGTCTTATAATAAAAGGTTTATACTGGATGCAGGACTTGACTTTGTCTTGACAACTAAGCTGTCTGGATTGCTATGTTCTGTAGAAGCACAGGAGCCAGTAGCTTCAGACAAAGAACAAGATACTTGCTGTCAGCAGCTCCCCTCTGTAAGGGGAGGTCTGCATCAGAGGCATAACCAGAATGCAGCCCTGAAACAGAGTAGGGACGAGAGATGAAATGAAATGGAAAGAAAGATGGAGAAGATACCCTGAAACAGAAGATCTGCAGACACATATTCTCAATTTGTTTTGAACTCTAATACCTCTCTAGAAGCCAGTAAATGAAGATATAAACACCATACAACTACCAGATGGGTAATTCACTTGCTGAGCTAAAACATATTATTAGCTCTGTTCAATTCCTAGAAGAAAGCAGTAAAGTGGTTACTGATTCATTGTGCAAGCTAATGGCTTTGAAAGGCCCCTATCAGTTAATGTTGAGTCAATCTCCAATGAAACCATAAAAGGAAGGCCTATCAAGAAGCACTTTCCCAGAACACAGTGGCAAACTCCTATCCACTTTCCTTCTTGCAAAATTAAGAAAAAATATATATTCAGAGCTGGGATACAACAGTCTGCAGCCCTGATTCCATCAAAATAAATAGGTTCATGTTCCTTGCTTCAAAGCTATTCCTGGAATATTTTCTGTAACACCATCATTCTTTGCTCCTTCAGAATGATAACTGCCAATTCTCTGGTGAGTGCATAAGCCAGTACTCTCTTTCCCTTTAATAACCACCAGATTTTGCAAGACAATAAATTCCTGAACAATTATCTGAGTGGACATTTGCTGCATCTCTTCCTATGTTATGCAGCCAGGAATATCCTCCCCTGGGCAGGTGCCATGCCATTGATTACTCCTAAGGGATGGCAAATTAAGGGGTTTGACTGACATCCCAATATGACCCCAGAGGTCTGGGGTCTCGCTTTGCTTCTGTGTTTGCCCACCCATCACTGGTGGTCAGCTGCAGAAGGGCAATCGCTTGTGTGTCCACTGGCTGATGTCTAACCTTGAATTTGCACTCAGCCTCAGAGGCTTCACCAATCAAGCACGCACCAAATTACATTTGACTGTGCAAGAGAAACGCATGCACAATAATTCCAGTCACACTGCAGGATTGAAAAAATACTTGAGACATGTGATGAAGTTTGCTTCCTTATGTACATCCCAGTAACTCTGTCTCTCACTGTCACTCACAGCTTGGTTCATTTGCATCTTAAATATAATTATAGTCAGAGCAAGATCATGGTGCATGAATTCATTCCATATTTACCTTTCGGTCTCCCATCAGTTCATGGACCAGAGGCAGTTTCAAAAGTGAAGGGCGCTTTAACACCTCCACGTCAGGTTTCTTCTCACCCTGTAGTAGCTCTGTAGGGACTTGGGGTTTTGTCAGGATGAGCTTCTTTGTCAAACATCTCAGCATAGCTGTAATTATGAAACCATTTACTTAGAACAGTTTTTGACACACATACTCTACTTTATAGATGCCTTGTTGCTTAATTTCCTTAAAAGTAAATATGAAATGGAAAGAGACTGGACTGCTACAGTGGTCATCTTTCACTTAATGAAAAGAGATACAGATGTGTTTTAGAAGTAAACGTACTATAAAGATTTAATTAGTATGGCCACTTAGGCTGATTGAAAAATGAATGAATATTGGTCACTTCACTGTGGGCAAAAGTGGCTTTCCTCTTGAAAAATAATTATGTTTTTCTGTCCAGCTGCATCAGAGTAGGTAGGAGAGTTTAGATTGCTTTGTTTGGTCAAAAGATGACAATTAGATGGAGGTAGATCTGTCCATTTAATTTGGGTTCCTTTTTAAATAGAAAAACCTCATCTTGAAATAAAGCCAAATTTAAATTCAATATTCAAATTGGTATCTGAATATTTTCCTTCACTTTTTAGTGGCCAAAACTATTTGCTAGGTTGAATCTGAACTGGAAAAGCAGCTTACATCTCCCTCTGCAGCTCAGTTTTTAATTGTTTTGTAGCAGTAGAACATTCAATGTCATTCTTGATAGTGAATATTATACATGCTTGAGTGGGTAAGGTTGGACCAAATGACCTCCAGAGGTCCCTTCTAACTTCAACCGTTCTATGTGTCTGTGATTCTGCCTCTATTAGGAGCATAAATAAATAATTGAAAATTCATTATGTTCACAACCAACCATCTTCAACAGTTATACAACCACACTACATTTTGCTACGAAAAACAAAAGCTACTATTCTACAGGGATATGGCATCAAATGGACAGCCTGTCCTGACATATCAGAAAGCAATAATGGCTCAAGTGGTTGGGAGAAAAGTTATTACTTGTGCTTGCCATTCTGTTGCCAGCATTTTTCCATACTTATTTTCATTCCAAGCATGGAAAGGCATCACTTTTTCTACACACAGAAAAAATGCTAAACAAGACCATGTCCTCCTTCAAGAGCTTATAAAATAGATGAGACATTGCTATATTCTTTCCTATTTGTCAGCACTGGGACTGAAGGTTTTCAGGTTGAAATTCAGGTCTTTTGGCTATATAATAGCTACAAAGAATAAATACAAATAAATGAAAACACTGAATCAGGGATTGGACACACTGTCATCCTGCTGTCCCAGTGCTGTGTTAATGACCATCTGATGCAGCATTTCACAGCTTAGTACCTCGTTTTGAATGGGGTTAAAGCTGAACTAGTCAGTTTAAATAGAAAATTATAAATAAGTTCGAAAGATTCTCTAAGGCCAACGTACCTGAAAACACCAGGAAAGATTTTAAGTTGCTCCAAGGAGAATGTGAACTTTGTGGGGTTGTTTGTATAATGTCTATGATAGTTATCTTACATTTATAGTCTGACTTCCCAAACCAAGACCCATTTGAAATGTCACCGAGGATCTGAAATGTCTCAGTTTAATAACAAGAGAAAACGAGCACTGAGAGGTCACCAGAGGTATACAGCTGTGGCAGTGTGCTGACCTCCAGAATATGTTACTTGAAATCATCAGATAAGTTTTCATCACTTCAGAACTGAACACTCTGCTAGCACGGATATAAACAAAGGAAGCATGATAAAAAAAAGTGTTTACTGAGCAAAAGCTGAACATCAGCCTGTTTGAGGAAAGATGACAGTTTATTCTTCCCACTGGGAGTTGCTAAATGCATCAAATATTCATCCATATAGCTCTGTGCAGTAGTGGAGGCAATGCTGCACCTCCAAGTAGCATCCTAAAACTTACTGATTTTAAACGGCAGAGCCCAGGTCTTGCACTATGCAACCCAGTGCAGTATAAAGCCTGGTCCAGGAGGTATAAGTGAAAAGAAAGATGTGGATAAAAAGAAAAGGAAAAAAGAAAGAAAAAAATCTGACCTCTCCAGGACTGAATGTCGTTATCTAACTAGAGCTGCTGCAAAGGGAGATACAGCACTGGAGGCAGAGTTCTGGCCTGGATTGGAAGCCCAAGATAAGCACATAGATGGGTTTTTAACACACCTTTCATGATTCAAGTCTTCCAACCAACTGCCCATAATCACCGAAAATCTCACCATAAAACTCTTGGCCAATACATCTGATAAGCTCAGAAACGGTTATTTTCTCAAGATAGGATGAAGATGACAGAATATGCCAAACAGATGTTGAAGCTGAAAAGTGTCTTGTGGGGAGAAAAATGAGAATGATAATTAAAATAGTATCACAATACACATGTACCTATACCAAATGAAACTTTCAGGAGTTGCTTTAATTGTGGAATATCCCAGGTTTTTGTGCTTCTTTTTGCCATCTTCAAATACCCTGTTTAAAGCAAAGTAATACTTTCCTTTATAGATATGCATCAGACAATTAAGGTTATTATCTTTCATGTTTCAGTATCACACACTTAAGAAAAAATAAAGTATTTATAAAGTGCTTCAAAATTTGCCTGTGAAGGTACAGAAATCCTAATTTATGGAGTTCTGGGGTATCTGTGCCCTGCCTGAACTGATCATGATGATATAGACGAAGCACAACTGGAAAGCATTTTATGTCTACTCAGGTTAGAATTACTTTAAAATGCAGGGTTTTTTCATCAAGTGATAACATAGGAAATAAAATCAATTTTCTTTTATATTAGTATGATAGAACAAACTGAAATCACTGCCTGTAAAAACATGACTAGACTGCAAAGCTGCTGACTGGGCATTACCTATAGAAGGCGTATAGCTTGTAAGACTTAGAGTAACATTCATCTTTCATCTTCACACAGGCTCATTAAGCTATCAGGATGCTCACATGCCACAGGGTATCAAGCAGCAAAATTCTTTCTGAAGAAGGATTGTAGCGGTTCTCAGTCGTTGGTCAGGTATGAAATCACTAACATCCATTTTAAACAAAAGATTAAACAACACATAACTTTGAACAAATGTATCTGAGTTTGTATGGGAGAGGATGACTTGCTGATGGCAACTTTATCCTGTTGTACATCAGATAATCAACAATTCTGTATATCTCACTCACTTATTGCATCTTTTTCTGCATATAAGCTACTCCTGACCAACTGGAATGATCAGTGCTATTACTCAATTCTGTGAAAATTATAGCTCAGTATTTCCAGACAATACCTCCAAAATAAAGGTACTGAAATACCTGCTGAAAAAATTTCTTATAGATATACAGTAGCTTATGTAATAGTCACGTTTGAGTTACCAAAGGGTTTTATTACTGACAGTCAACACTGAATATGTGATTTTGTCACTTGCTCACTGTCTACAGTGTAAGTAAAGATAATATTACCATTATGGACCTAATATTCTGTTCCTCATCAGAAGGAAGGTCTCCTCAACATAAAGGAAACTGGAATTGTGTAATCTTTTTTGAAGATCACTGTCCCTGTTCAAGAAACTTATAGATGTGGCACTGAGGGACATGATTAGTGGCATGATGATGATGGACTGATAGTTGCACTAGTTAGTGGTCTTTCTCAACCTTAATGATTCTATATGAATATAATTTTAATTTTCACTCCTGCCTGACTTTACAAATACTTATTAGTGTTAGTAGTATTAACATTTTTTCATAAGCAGACAGAGTTGTAGCTCAATGCACTGTACTGATAATGAAACATTTTTAAAAATTGGCATTCAAATACTTGTTTTATCTGTTAGTTTGTGTAAGATAGCAGTTTGAAACTCACCTTTGCAAGGGACATCAAGGCCTGGCTCAAGTTGGTGGTCAGATCTTAGCGCTGTGGGTGCCCAGGATGTTCAGAAATACAGCCCCTATATATTCAGCTCAATGAACAGGCAAATGGAGTGGAATCAGCATAGTGTCAAGCGGGCATCAGATACAAGGTGAGATCTCAGGCACTTGTATCTTCCCAATGATGAATCCATGTATTTTTTGTGCTTTCCAGCTGATGGTCAAACAACAAAACAGCTGTTTGGATGAAGGTGTCTTTGCAAGAGCTGTGCTTGTGCAGTTCTCTAGCACAGTGTGTCAGCAGGGATTATCATAGAAACATAGAATTGTTTGAGTTGGAAGGGACTTTCAACGGTGATCTAGTGTAACTCCCCTGCAATAAACAGGGACACTTACAGCTTGATCCAGTGCTCAAAGTCTAGTCCAGCCTGACCTTGAATATCTCCATGGGCAGTGCATCCACCACCACTCTGAGCAACCTATCTCAGTACTTCATCACTCTTTGTGTCCTAAACATCTTTCTCATATCTAAATCCTCTCTCTTTTAGTTTGAAAACAATTCCCAAGAGACCCTGCTAACACATCCGTCCCCTTCTTTCACTCAGCCTGTCCTCGTAGGATATGTGTTCTATCCCTTGGATCTAGATTATACCTGTGGATGATACAATCCTAGAGAAGCTGTATTAGAAAGAAATACAATCTTTATCCATCAGTCCATCATTTGAAGATTCAAAACTAGTCTTAGCTGGCTACTCTTACAGCATCTGTGAATGGATGCATCACAGCAATGACATAAAGCAGGTAATCAAAAATGTCATGGCCTTCTCAAAAGGCAGTGTACATACAAATCTACAGTCACTTTAGTCTTAACATCCTGAGTAAAAAGAACTGCACCTTACGAAAATCCGTCAGATATTCCTATATAAGCAGCCCTATCAACTGACATGCCTAAATGCTCATCGCTGATTTAGCCTGAGAGCTGTAAGGCAATACTTAATGAACAACATCTAGAAGAGGGGAACTGTTCACACTTGCTTATGTTGCTCAAAAGCCCACAGGTGTAAAGGATGATTTTAACAGCTTTGTAAATTAAACAGCAGCTGTGATTTGATTGAACTCAAGCAATCAACCACTAAAGCTGTTTATTAGAATAACAAAACAACAACTATAATCTTTGATTGCTGACAAAGTAATACTTCACAAATTCAGCATATCCACAAAGCCAGGATCACAGGTGTATTCTCCCTGTCCTAAGCTGTACATGCAGTGTGCATATATGCTATCTTATGCTGGAGAACAACTGATCACTCTGTATCAATCCTGAAGATCCCCTTCTGTTTCCCAAATGAGGTTTTCAGTTCAGTCAAAAGAACATTTTGAAAAGATAATCCTCTTCTACTCATTACAGTGGCATCTATAGAAATGGAAAACAAGATGGGAAAACTGGTTGCCCTGGTAAACCCTCCAAATCTTGTGCAGCCCATAGCAGTACTGAGAATATGGCATCACTCTCTCTTATAAAATGTGCTCATTTTTATTATTAACTTCCTCATTTTACAGCATGATTCACTGTTTTGTTCACATTTGAACTAACATGAGATAAAGTCCCCTACTTCTGTACAAGATAAATGCCTGTTTTTTCTTCCACTTGCTCCTAGGTGACTCCATTGGTAGCTGAGACACCCCTGATTTTTGCCTCAGTATATTAAAAAAAAAATACAACACAAAGTCACACAGAATAAGAAGCATAATTTCCTCAATGTTGTTAAGATTTATGAATTCCTTGGTTCTCCAAATATTTCTACTTGGCTTTTATCCATTATTGCATTATATCTGCAACAATATTATCTTTGCAGGAAGAAAAACAGAAAGGAAGTCAGGAATATTTTTGGCCATTCATGCGAAGCTTTAATAATTTTCTCTAATTTTTGCTCAGTGTCACCATTAAGAGTGTAGTTTCCTGGGTGTAAGTTTTTTTCCAGAAAACAAAGCTATACTTTATTACAATATGAGATTACAATTTATATTCTGCTGTAAGTCAGGGCACATAAAATATTAAAAACATTTTTCCAATCTAAGCACTGAGGTCTTGTTAATCTTCTGCGGTTTTAGAGTGATTTTAAAAGGTCACAGTCTTCTTTGTAAACTTTATAATACAGTGCACTGGCATCTTTCCATCATCCAACAGAATGCAGCTCTCTCTGAAGTCGAGTGGAGTAACACCTATTTCTAGAGAGCTTTAGGGTTTCTTCCCCATGAGTGTTGCTGTTTTTATCACTCTCATTTGGGATGTTTGGGATCTCATTTTATTTCCTGCCTGGTTTTAATGGAACAGTAAAGGAGGAGATACTGTCCATGCAGAATATATCTCTACTAATAAAGAGAAAGCATTTGTCATTTTGGTTACTTTTTATGCCTTGTTATTTCTGTGCCGAGGGAGTAATACCAATCTTTCCATATGGCCAAAGTAGCTCCTTAAAAGAGATTTCTAAAGAAGAGAGCTTTGTCTTTCTCACTGGGATTATATTGCATTTGAGATCTGTTTTCTCTTTTGGTTTCAGTCCAAGAACTTTTAAAGTCAGAGAAAAAAAAAATTAAGTGTATCTAACACACCCTCCATTCTAATATAAAGATATTTACAACAATAAACAATGTATTCAAGTAAAATGAAACTGTGTATGACAAGAGCATATGCCACAAATTAAGGCCTAATAGGTGAATTATTTGTTATTTAAATGCTGCACTGCCCGCCAGGGCTTTAGCACCTTTGTAGTGTGTGCACAACTCCTAAGAGTAGCTCTAAAACCCTGCAAATGTTACATCAGCTTCAGTGGAAGAAGCAAGTAGACTTCTGGCCACATGACAAACAGGGCTATGCAGCTTGCTAGACCACACACATTTGGGTAAAGAGGAAGGAAGACTGTTTAGTTGCCTTCACAACAGCTTCTGATCTGCAGGAAAACTATTCACAGCTCCTACAGTCATAGGATCCCATATGTTAGATGGGGCATCAAAAGAAGCTTAGTCAGCAGGGCAAGAGAGGTGATTTGCTCTGCTTTGCTCTTATGAAGGCTCACTTGCAGTACTGCATTCAGATCTGGAGCTGCCATTATAAGGATATGGAGCTGCTGGATTGGGTCCAGAAGAAATCATGAGGATGATCAGAGCACTTCTCCTGTGGAGTCTGAGAGAGTTGGGGCTGTTCAGCCTGGAGAAGAGAAGGCTCTGAGGAGACCTTATAGTAGCCTTTCAGAACCTAACAATCTACAGGAAAGGTGGAGAGGGACACATCATCAGGGAGTGCAGTGATAGAACAAGGGGCAATGGTTTAAAGACAATTGAGGGTAGATTTAGATTAGATATCAGAAAGAAATCCGTCATGATGAAGGTGGGGAGGCACTTAACAGGCTGCCCAGAGAAGCTGTGGATGTCCCATTCCTAGAAGTGTTCAAGGCCAGGCTGGATGGACTAGTGGAAGGTGTCTCTGCCCACGGAGGGATCCAGATGGTCTTTAAGGACATTTTCAACCCATACTATTCTATGATTTTGTGTCTGGTGGTCTTACTGATGTTCTGGGACTCCTCTTTTCCAGGCCTTCCATAAAAATGGAAAGATGGTCACTGCTACAGAAATTTAGAACTGATGTGTTAGATAAGAGATGAGAAACAGACACAACCCTGCTACCTCAGCCTAACAGTGGTCCAACTATCATCAGCATTCAGGTACGTGCAGTTGAGATGTGTTCTTGAGAGGTCTCTTACTACTGCTTAGCTCAGCATAAGCAATGAATTCTGAACACCGTGATAGAAACACTGTGAGGAAACTACCAGGCTGGCAAACACATGGCAATCAATGAGAAATGAGTTTGCACGCCAGGCTTACGTAAATGTCTACAAAACATGTTTTCTGTGAAAACATTAATTAATTTTGGGGTACCCTTCTCTGAAATGGCAGAAGGAATTGCAGAGGCTGCATTTCATCAACAAAACTTTTGCTTGTCCTTTCTAATCAGTAGATAAGAGAGGGGCAATGAGCCACATGAAAAAATATATATATTTGGGGATTATGTACTCTTATAGTTAACTGTTTTGCTTATTGAATGAAATACTCTGACACAGAAAAGATGAAGTTGTTAGGATCAGTGCATGAAAGCAGGAATGAGGGAATTAGCATAGCTATTCCCTGACATTTTGCTTACTGCAAATTCTTAGTGCCACAGAAGGTAATGGCATTTTAAAGACTTCAACTGCAAATCTGAAAGAAAAAGCTATGCAGCAGCTTCCAGAAACAGCTGAATGAGATGTTTTGTGGGTGATGTGTGAATTCTGTCCCTCTGGATCTGTTGATTAATCTGAAAGATAAACTGCAGAACAGAATGAATCCTACAGAATAAGTTCCCGAAGAGCCTAATCAAAGCTTATCGAGGTGGCTATGAAAGACTGCTGTTTCCTTTAGCAGCCTTGCCATGTGGCACTAATTTCTTCTGTAGGCTTGTTTCTATGTTTGTCTGCTACAAACATTCTAGCTATTCTAGGACTGAAAAATGGGGTAAGTTCATATTCAGAGAAAGTAAATTGTGAACTTATTATAATATGGCTCCATAAGTACTTAATTTTAGTATTAAGAATTATTTTTCCTTATCACTGAGGAATGTGGAGATATTTCTGATAACTAAAAATTGTAGTAAGAAAATCAGAGAACATTTATTAGCTGCTTCGGGGTAAGACAATATTCAGCAAATTGTTTTGTATTTATATCAAGGCCAATTACATGTTCATGTACTATCTATATACACAAAATGAATTCCTGCTCACTCTGACCTATTTTCCTTCTTTACATAATTTTTTGACCTGTATCTAGCATTTCAGTTTGTCCAGTATGACTCATACTAAATTTCCATGGTTAGAGCAATTTCAGATGTTGCTGTTGACACTTCTGGCCTTCCAATTCACACGTACCCATTTTAAGACTTTCTTGCTGCAGCTGAAAAATAAAGGATTTACCACACCATGTGATTATGAACCCAAATAAAAATATACTACATGGTATTCCTTGTGAAAAGGGCACAGTAGAGATAATATACATTTAATGATAAAGAATGAGAAGGCGTTGGAATCTGATATTGAATAGCTTTTCTCTGATAAATACCTGTGGCAGTGGAAAGTCATTTTCAGTGTTACTGGCTGTAGAGTTTCACAAGTTCCTGTGTTAACATACAGTCAGAAAAAAAAAGAAAAAAAGAAAAAGAAAAAAAAATGTGCCTTCTAGAATATTAGTGTTTATCCCTGCAAGAAATATGTGCCCAAATGCCAACATAAGTGTTCTCAGCTGATAGAAAAAGCACACTTACATTTCTATTCCAGTGTTACTGGCTAGGTGAGGGATGAAAGTTTGATCCATTCTTTTTCTATGGCAAAAACAACATTTGCATCACTATGTAAGTCCAATGGCCAATAGATCAGAGAACAGTTGTACATATAGAAATAGCCTCTCTTAACTATTTGACTTCAGCACCATTCTCCACCCAGTTGGTTATTTCTGTGTTACCTGCAACATCATAATTCACTTGATCAGATCTTATTTTTGTTATTATGGAAATAATATTGGAAAATAATACTGAACATTTCCACTGCTTTGAGGAAAGCTTTGTGTAATACTGAAGATACCTACCAAGAACCTTGACATGATGTCCCATGGAGAACAGACTCTCTTCCCTAAGCCCCACAGTGCAACATGTACTGAAAAAGGATTTTCCAGACCATGGGGAAGGATGCTGAGTGTTGTTCATGTGCCTTTCCTCCTCAGCCTACCACGCAGACACTGTTGACTGCATCCCATTGCACGCTTGGGTGAAAGGGAAGATTACTCATGTTCACACCCACTTTGAAGTAATGAAAACATGAAAGAAGAAGGGAATTAGACACTTGGAAGCAAATTCTGTTAAGAAAATAGAAGCACCACATTTAATGAAATTGCATCATCGTTGGAACTCTCAGAAAAGACATGAGGAGTCAGAGACTGTGCACTACTGCAGACTGCTGGAAGCAATGAATGACAGTGAACAACATGCAAGAAGAAATCTTATGTCAGCTCAATCAGGAATAAAAAGCTATGTACAGAGGCCATATGCAAATACATTTTAATCTGGCTGTTCTTTATCTAGAAGCAAAGCAGTGGGGAAGCTTATCTACAAAATGAGAAAAAAATAGTAATAATAAAAAAGCCAACCAGAAAAATTGTCTTCTCTTTCATTTTGGTGTGAAAGCCTTCTCCTAGAGAAAAGAGTCCACAGAATGGAGTGCGTCTATTTTAAGTACCTGCAGTGTTAAGGTTTGAAACTTGTGACATTTGAAAAGAAAAAAAAAAAGAAGAAGGAAAAATTTCACTGGTTTGGAAAAGCATATTACATTTATCTATGCATTATTCATTATCAAGTGCTTGCCTTTCTTTGTGCTGCAGTGGTTTTAAGTGGGATGCTAATCCCATGCCTGCTACTATTTGTCAGCAAAATCAAAGGTCACCAGATGAGAAGAACAAATTAAATATCATGAGTTGTCCAGGCAGAAGTAGAGGCTTTGGCAAAGGCAGGATCTCATTATCCCAGGAAGGTCTGGTACACTGGGTCCCATCTGCGCTCTGGGTCCACAGCCATATTTCAGTTTCCCAAATGAACAGGTACCTGGTGGATGCCCCATCCCTGGAGACATTCAGGGTCAGACTGAACAGGTCTCTGAGCAAACTGTTTGAGCTGTAAGTGTCCCCCTTCACTGCAGAGAAGCTTGACTAGATAATTTTTAAGGTTCCTTTCCAACTCAAACAATTCTATGATTCTAACTATATAAAACCAAAAAATTACTCTGCTCTGCGAAAAGCTCCTCCTTCTGGAATGCCCCAATCATGCACCTACTTTCCACAGCAGAACAAAATCCTTCTCACCACCTGCATAATTTTATCATGACATCAAGGTTTGGTGCCTGTTCAAACCATTATGTAAGTGGTACCCTTCGGTCAGGCTGTCCTCAAGGATCTAGGTGAGCCAACTGCAGCTGCCACTTCACTTCTGTCATCCTTCATGTCTTAATTCTTCCTCTCATCTACATTCTTCTTCCAGAAGAAAATGCAGAAAGTTCTCTACAGGAAGAGATCTCAAGGGATAGGATTGAGTGCAAGAGAACTGCTCCACTTGTAGCTTCCTGAGCAGACAAGTTACTGAGGCAAAAACAGTTTTCATTACAGTTTTGCTAACCACCCCCGTAAAGTGCATTGCACTCAAAAGCACTGGATAAAATATAGGTGCCATTGCTACTATTTTCTGTTAGCTGTCTCAAGGTGAGTATAAATGTGGCCCTAAATTTGTCAGGCACAACTTTATACCCTCAATATACCTTCAGTTGATGATACCTAATTTTTATACCTATACCTAATCTTTAGCAATCCCACCCTATGAGAGAACTTATATGAAGGTAGGAATTAAGATAAGAAGGAAGAATAGCGCAGAGAGATATGCAACACATCACTGGCATAGACACAGATATGCATAAGAAAGAACTTGGTGCCTCTTATGAAAAGTGAAATGAATGAAACTCATACAGTTTTAACCCTACCAGCTGTAACGTTTCTTTTAAACAGAATGTGTTAGCATGAAGGAGTGGAATCTTTGTGAGTCTCATCACTTTTTTATGGGGGTGGCTGATCGCAAGACACTGCTACTCTACAACAGTGAAGTCTGAACACCTCTTCACAGTTACTAAAGAAAAAATGCATTGCATTCAAGTACGATTTTACCACATTATACTTCAATATCTAGATATAACATGATATACTGAAATACAGCCTGCGGGCAAATATCTATCTTCAGCAAGTAGATAGCCAGCCCCGACGGATTATCTCCTCCTAGACATTTGTATAATCTCCTACTGTATGATGCTTCATTGCAGACTTCAGCAGGAAAATAGTAAGGAAAGAAGGAAGACTGATTATTCTAATTAGTAGACAGCCACTGTAGTGCCAAACGTTAAGATTTCTATCAGGATATCCAATATGGGAAAGAATTGGTCAGAATCTGTGGCAAACAGAAAGAACAAAGCTTTGAATAATGGAGCAGCAGTGATGTCCTCTGCTGCATGGAAAATTGGAGTATTCAGAACTGCTGATCCACTTGCAGTGCTTTGGTAGCCATGGCCATAGGGTGAGCCTCTTCCCTACTACATTTCTACACATTAACTACATGATCTCAAGACATGTAACCATGAAGAACAGTACCAACCACCAATGCTTTGTGACAGTATCACTCCTTGTCTCCTCATCTACATCTACCATACCTCTGCCATTGTGTTCTGATCACAGTTTACTAATTAAGGCCAGTTCACTCCCTCCCTAAGTAGGTACATACTCAAAGAGCTGTGTTCTAAAGCATCCATCTTACTTATCCATACTCTGGATCTTGCTTACCAGTATTCCTACTTGGCAGCTGTGTGTACATTTTCAAAATTAGTAGCAAAGACCAATAGCTGAGACAGGTAAGTATCCTGGCAAGATTAAATAGGAAGAGTTTAGAACAAAGATGACATTGTCACAGGCTTAAAATTTTACTATGTTTTAAATATAATACAAAGAACAATCTGCAATTAAATCTAAGACAAAATCTTGGATCTTGTTATACTTTTCCCTGCAAGATTAAAGAATCACCTACAATTGGACTGCTTCTTACAAGGGTCCATCCAGACACTAATTAAGGCTTCAACCTTCTCCTGGATAAACTGAGAAGACTGAACTTCTAGATACCTTCACAGTCATCTGCTGTGAACCTGTATAATGTGAAACTTGAGAAGAAGATGAGTAAATGTGATTGCTGAAAATCATTGATCAGAGATTTCTAAGGAAACAAGAGCTGCTCCTTAACATCATATTTTCCTGATCTAGTGTAATATAGTCCCAGATCACTGACATGGCCTTAGCTGCGTAGATCTTTTTTGCCCCATTCCCACTAAAGCTGGCTTTGGCTGTAACCTATTTCCAAACACAGACTTCAAGCCCCACTCTGTTTTTTTTCATAAACTGCTGACACATCACTATAGCAAAGCATTCCTTGCTTGTGATAAATGAGTGATAAAATCCTACAGGAGATGTCAGGCATACTAATATACAGAAGCATCTGCAGTATTGGAAAAAATGTCAAAGGACTGTCAGTCTGTGCCACGCCTGCACATAGAATGCCTTGTATGAAAGGAGCATCACCTTGGTTGCTTAGCAGTCACAGAACCATGTATCACACCATTTCTTCAAGTTTCTATGTAAAACACACCCATATGGACAATACGTGTCAGTGTGCCATATATCACTGATTCATCTCCCACTAACGTCAACAGAAAGAGTGCTTTAGGCTTGGCAGATCTCATAAAAGTATTAGCATTTGTGCACTTTGACCTGGATTCACATTCACTTGAATTCATATCAACAGAAACCAAAATTACATTGTGTAGTTCTGACAAAACTAAACAAAAATCTAGAACGTGAATCTCTTTGAGAAACTGAAAATGATACCAAATGTAAAGGAAGGCAGATGATTGTATGTACCTGAAAGCAGAATTCCCAGCCTTCCTAATATTGCTAAAATATTGCTAAACAATTTAAAGAAAGCTTTTCTTTTACTAGTATTTCGATTTCTTTCAAAACATTTCAGCAAAAAATAGATGAACTATTTTTTTAACTGATTTTGCTTTATTTTAAAAGGATAACTAAATTTATAAAACACAAAAATAGAGGAATTTGTTCTCATGTATTCATTGGAAAACACTTTGCCAAGTAGTCAGGATTCCTGCTACTCATGTCTAGAGTGCATCTAATACACCAGGCCCTGTTCCTTGACTGCATTACTAAGTGCTGCTATAGAACAAGCAATAAATAACAGCTGTAGCTCACTTCGCATATCTCTGTATGTTTTCATTTTACTCCTTTAACTATATAAATCATAGCTTTATGATACTGTGTAGAGGATTAACTGGAAAATTAAATTCCCACTCCGAGCACTCAAACACTCCTACATTTTCTTTTGATGCCAAAGCCCTATTTGGAAATTGATGTGATCTCATTACGATTCCATAAATTTTAGATTTTTACTGCAGTTAAGTGAGTCAGTGCTTTCTCCTATTTAGTGCCATTTGTGACATTTCACATAATTTTGTACAGTATTTGCTCCCCAGCAATAAACCTACAGGAGGGAGAGGTAGTGTTTCGGTTGTATGTGAATTCTGTATCTCCCTTAGAGGAAAACTTGGTTAAGGCTCTGCTGGATATCATAGCTGAAACTGTAGTGATCAGTGTCAGAATCAGAACAAACTTATGAAGCTGTCACACCTCAGAAACAGGGAAAGGGCTTTTAAAGCAAAATAAAGTGGAGCTTCTAATTGAGTTTCCCTGTACATAACACCATCTTATTTTCCCCAGTAAAACAATTAGCAGGGCAGCAGTGTCAGCTCTCTGAAAATAATTTCCAGAATCAACCGTCATTCTCTGCCCTAAACCTTTCACTTTTGACTTGAGTTGTGTGAAACTATTCCATGTGGCCTAATTCAAACCAGGAATAAGACAAAATTACCACGGCATGGCCATTTTATTTTCTGAAAAATGTTATTTCCAG
This sequence comes from Tetrao urogallus, assembly GCF_951394365.1. Lineage (NCBI taxonomy): Eukaryota > Metazoa > Chordata > Aves > Galliformes > Phasianidae > Tetrao > Tetrao urogallus. The sequence continues at coordinate 61,859,693 of NC_136817.1, forward strand.
AATGAAGTTTCTGGGCTCTCAGGATAAAGTATAAAACCTCCAAGTTCAAGAATGACAAATCATAACATTACTTTAGTTAAGTCCTTCCCTCTGACTGTCATTAGTCTGCTTGTTTGTTCTGAGCATTTGAGATAATCCAACTAACATTGTGTTGTATCTTGAAGTTTGCATTATCCTGGCAGGCTTCTCTGTTACAGTGTTTGCTTTGAGGACAATTTATTGCGGCTGAAAGTCCTGGAATGAAATGTCTATCTATTAATGTCAAGGAGTAAGTTGCCATAAAGAACTTCATACTGAAGAAGAAATATTGGTTGCACATGTAAAAAAAAAAAAAAAAAAAAAAAAAAAAAGCAGTATTTAGAAAGAAAAGTAGTTTTGGTTGAGATCAAATGTCCATGTGGCCCAGCATGCTGTCTCCACAGCAGCTAAAAGCAAAATTTGGTACAAGGATGCTTTCCCCTCACTTACCAGCTTCCAGCTATATTCAGTTCAGGGGATTCCTGGGCTGTATGTGCTTTTCTGTATATTTCATAAAATCATAGAATCATTTAAGTTGGAAGTCCTCTTTTAAGAGAGACCATCCAATCCAACTCCCCTACAATGAGCAAGGACAGCTCAATCAGGTGCTCAGAGTCCTGTCCAGCCTGACCTTGAACATGTCCACAGACAGGGCAACCACCATCCCTCTGAGAAGCCTGTGCCAGTGCTTCACTATCTTCCTAGACTCAGTGAAGTTCTCTTTCATGAAATTGTCCAGTATTGCCCTGAGTCCATGGCAAATTCAAGCCCAAACTTCTGCTAAAGCAGCCACGTCGTGGTCAATCATGTTCAAAGTTCTTCAACCAGCCCTGGGAAGAACTGCTTCCTTCTGTCTAATTAGAGTACAGTTCCCATAATTTTTGTTCAGTCTCCCTGCTTCCTTTTCATGGAGAGACAGAGAACAGTCCCCATCTAACTTCTCCAAATCTTCTGTGATCTTATGGCTTTCACCCCTACCTGTTCTTTTATAGTCAGAAGATTCCCAAATTGCACCATTATTCTTCATACAGGACCCATTTCATGCCTTTGACTCTTGCTTGCCTTCTCTGAATTCTATCATGCCAAACTCCGACCTTCCCAATGAGTGCCAATGTTAGTTTGGAGCCCATTATGTGAAGTTCACACAACTTTTTTCTATGTTCATCAATTTATCTGCACTAATTCCATCTGACATTCTCTGACTGAACAACTTATCTGTTCTTTCTGCTGCTCCTCACTCAGCTAGCACTTCAATATTCACGATCATGAATAACTTAGTACCTCGGCAAACTTTGTGCCAGTACTGTTCTTGACCTTTTGGAGGTGATAATACCTCAGTGGCATTATGGTGAGAATGCAGAAACAATGGCATTTTTTCTGTCTGTGAATTTTAACATCACAAACCTTAAAGGCAAATCACAAAATTTCTCCTAGGAATTCCATGCACTGGATTTCTTTGCCTGCTGCCACAATATTGGCAAACATGCTGTTAAGAAAATGTCACGTTGCATAAAGAAGAGAGTTGTGTATAAGGTGTGAAAAAGAAAACCTGAAAGGATTGGGGTGGTTATGTACACAGAAGACAAGAGTGAAAAAATGTAATGGTCTTCTGGCACGTTAAAGACTGCAACAAAGAGAAAATAGCAAAATGTTACTCAAGTCCACTGAGGATAGGATGGGTAGTAATGAGCCTAAATTGCTGCAGAGGAGAAAATGCTTTATCATTCAGGATAATTAAACACTGGAAGAGGCTGGGTGGAAAACTGTGGATTTTACATCACTGGAGGTTTTTTAAAAAAAATAGACAAGCATCTGCTAGGAAAAATGCATTTTTCATCTCAGCTTGGGACTGTGGATAGAATGGGTTTAAACAAACAGGCTTCCTAGTGATGAAACACAACAAAAGTGTTCAAATTTCCCTGGTTAACAGAAGGACTTAGGCTCTCTGTAAACATGATCTGGTTCTCAGAGCTGCTGAACTCCTTCAGCTCTCGATAGCTCATAAATAATGAAGGTATTCCCATCCTTTGCCATCCTAAACTTTTTTTGCTGTCTCTAGGTCTACCTAGACTTGATTCTACCATCAGCTACACAGGAATTAATTACTGTCTTTTACTTAAGTGGAGCCAGGGTTTAGACTCAATACCCCCTGTGGGTCCCTTCATCCAGTTTGGGATGTTCTATGATTTTATTCTTTGAAACAAGGAACTCATTTTACCTGTGAGAGGACAACAAAAGCATTTCAACCTTTGCCTGATACAGTGCTTGGGGTTAGGAAAGAAAGAAGTATTTTCCACAGTGTCATTTCTGAGAGAGGATGAGGTTGCAGTGAGTTTTTGTCTCTTCCATTGTTTTGGAGAGGTATTTTTGTTATGTTTTTATCCTGTCTGAAATGTAGAGTATAACGTTCCTTAAGAAGAGAAAGTAGCCTTTTTCTTATTAATCTTTACTGTCTGTGGTGTGGGAAAGCAGACAGCAAGGATATATCTGCTTTTGCTGGCAAATTACATAAATAATGCTAAACGGAAAATATGCTGATTGCACTGAACGCTAACTAAACAAGGACTGAAAACCTCTGTGCCACCCAAGCACTTATTAGTACAAAGACAGGAAAACACAATTTCTTCTGCACTGAATATCCCAGAGAAATGCAGACACTCAACGTGGATATTTGTATGTTTATGCAATAATGATGAGTAAAAATTCACCTATAAATTTCAGACATTGCCATAAACAAAATGCAGCATAGTGTCTCCGCAGGGCACATGGGGCACCAGAAGACACAGCGAGTTCTGCTCAGAGATTAGAATTCAATTTAAAGAAGAAAACATCTAAATGTAATTGCTACTTTTGAACACCTGCAGTTTCAGAGATGGAGGGAAATTTTTTAGATGAGGGGTTGAGATGAGGAAATAAATAAATAAATAGAAGAAGTGCAATCAGAAGCAGAGCTAAATCAGTTGAAGCTGGAACAATGCTGCAGGAGTCACTGACGCTTTGACAACTCACAAAAGCCAAGATGCTGGTCTAGAATATTCTCTGAACATGAAGCCCCTTTTTTATTGTACTGACTCCCATTATCAATGCAGAAATTGCTCCTATAGTCAGAAAATTTATTTGCTCTGAAACAGATGTGCTTCAGTCAGCTTTGGGAATCAGGCAAGTTCATGCCCTACAACTCTGAAATCCAGCAGGCTGCTCTTGATCCAGGATTTTTTTTTTTTTTTCTGAAGCTGTCTTCACTGAGTATTAAAATTAAAACTTCTGACAGGTGTGTATGAGAGTTTGTGACAGCCCTCTGCATCAGTGAGAAAATTTGATGGTCCTATTGCTGTGATATAACTAAAGCATGTGAAATGAAATGTAACTTCCAGTTCATCTGCAGGCAGAATAGGAAAGGTCTAAGCTCATACTGAAAACAAATGTGCTGTGGACACAGAAATTAAAGCCTGCCTTTTGGAAAGAATGGGTTAATCTTTAAGTTGACTTCAAGCATTAAACAGAAATGCTGTCTCGATATTTTTTTCCTCTTTGCTGAGACTAGAAGCTGTAAATACAACAGAAGGCAGGGTCCCTGACAAGATTTCAATCTTGTATAAACAAAATACATTCAGATTTCTAAAAAGCATTTTGCAGCCTGATTTGAAAATTTTGGCACTATCTAAAAATTAATGTTGTCTTTATCAAACAGATTGAAAGCATTCAAATTATGGTTAATGGAGCCACCAGCACTTAAGGATGCTTGCAGGAAAGAGCCAAAAAAATAAATCCTGGACCATGCTGTTACTCATTGTAACAGCATGGAAAATCAGTAATAAGAAAGTGGCAGGGTTTATTATACACCAAGCCAAAGCAATTAACATTATAAACAATTACTTCATTACTGACGCAAAAACAGTTTAGCTTTTAACAATGAAGAAAGAAAGATGTTCCTACCTACCCTGAAAACTAGAAATGACATCCGTGAAATCCATTACTAATTTCCTGAGTAAGGCAGATTATCAAGCTTACTTCAGTTTAATTCTACCTGAAGCAGAGTACACGCTTTAGGTAATCTACATCCTTGGCTTACAATTGCCAGTGATAGAAAATCTATCAAACACTTCATAATTTGCTCTACTAATTGTTTTAATTTGTTTTAGTAAAAAACTAATACATATTCATTTAAATACAGCAATAGTTCTTTTATCTAGACTAAACGGAATTAGGTTCAGACCTCTAAGTTTCAGGTTTGGCAGCATTATTTGCCTTCTTGACATAGGTTTCCTGGCTACAATTAATGGTGCTTCAGCAGAAGTGATAGAATAAGTAGAAAGCAGTGCACATCAGCCAGCATGATTCTCAGAAAAAGAGTCCTTTCCACTCTTACTGCCTTTTGGAAGACAAAATGGAATGGGGATGGGTCAATTCTATACTGTGGAGCTATGACACGTTTTCTAGAGAGGTGAGAGTGGCGTTACAGAAAACATCCACCACTGTGCCTTCCTCTTATGCAGAAGAACTAAAGGAATGAGAGTCAAAATATATGTCCACTCTTTGTAGAGTAGTGCGTGCCAAAACAGTGTAAGCTTCGTGTGCCAAAACAGTGTAAGCTTCTTAACTGCTTAAATTATATGAATACTTCATCAAAAAGCATTGTGTAAGCCACAAAAAAACAAAATCTATATACTCATCTCAAAAAAGACATGCTTTGCCATAAGCCATCCTTTTTAGGCAAGGAAATAACAAATAACTGACAATTAAATACATTAAGCATATAGCAATGCTCACTGGGAATTTACTTACTGAATCTCAAGTTGGCAAAAAGAATACCTGCATTACAGGTTAAAAAATCTAAGAGAAAGAGTAAACAGAATTACATTGTAAGTATTAACAGGAGTGAAGAATTTTATATTGCACATATGGATTTTCTAATTTGTTAACTCTGCCTAGTAGAACTGACAAAAATCATATTACTAACAGCGCCATCTCATGAAATTTCTGTGTTTCTTTGACCATTCTGCACTTGACAACTGCATTCAGTCTAACAACGAAAGGACTATTTATTTAAAACTCAAAATAACATTTTGACCTTCATCATACCAAGCTAAAAGAAAAAAATTACACATTTGTGAAGTATCAATTTGCATATTTATTAATGGAAATACATAAGCACTCTGCATTTTTCTTTCCAAATTAGTTGAAAGCAACTATAACATATAATTTAAGCATTAAAGCACATTTCTGTGAAATATATTTAACTCTTAATGATAAAAAAACCTTTCATTGAGCACAGAACAGCCCTTGTTATCTAATGTGCCATTGCTGTGACTTTTCTATTGAAATCTTTAAACATTCCCAAAGGTCAAAATCTTTGGCATAAATCAAGAGCACATTTTTTTATTAACTTGATTAAAGATTGTTCTTTTCTGTGATATTCAGTAAAGCCTGCTGTCTACTACAGAATACAGTATAAAACCTCATGAAGAGTTGAAATGTATATATTGAGTGGCAAAACAGTCATAAAATAAATTGTAATGGTCATTCCCTTTCTGGAACTGTGATGTATTTAGAATTGTACAGGTTGGTTTCTAAAGCTCAGATGAATTTAATAGACCCCATTTCTCCGAGTTGTAAAACCTCTGTCTCAGCTGATTATTGGCATGCTGTTCTGGAATGGTAACGGTTTGGCTGAGATCGAATACAATAAATGAGAAAATGCAGGACATACCAGGAAGGTAATTTCTCATAACAGGTTAATGGATTCACTTAATATTTCCATAAAGTCAACATCTCTTCAGTGCATACAAAGTGTCAGCAACCTATTTTTGCCACGCTGGATACAGGCTATGAAACTTGCTGTGGAAACAGGTTCAGCCTCGCTGCGGAAGCTTCGGCTGTATGAGCAGGGGATATTAACACATACACCTGCATCTCTCCTCAAGGGACTTTCAGATACAGAAAGGCAGAGGTGATTCAACGGTAGGCAGCACAGTGTGCCATGAAATACCTGCAATTGCCCATTCAATCAGTGGCTTACGTTTCTATCTGACTATACTGAAATCTTTAGGATCTTTTTTATGTGTTGTTTCATAAATCTGCCAAATAGCCTTTTTAAAGAACGTCTGACAGAGACATAGCCCTGACAAGAAGCAAAATGATTGCAGGTTTGTTTCTGTCAAAGGATTGAAAATTGTATCCTTGAAGCATCACAGGAAAAGCAATACATTCACATATCTCATTTTTAACACAGTTGAATCCTCTTTAAATGTCAATATGCTGTTTTAAAGGCTATCTTTATGACATTTTTACCTTCCTGAAGGAAACCTCCCTGCAGCTTCATGGTATCAGCGTGTCTTTTGGTCCTCCCCTCTAAAATTCATGGAGGTCACTCCTGACAGAAGGGTTCTTATGGGTGGATTTGCTATGTTTGATTAAGAAACACCATTCTTAGAATAACAGAATCATTAAGGTTGATCACTAAGATCATCTGTCCAACTGTCAACTCATCCCCAGTATGCCCACTAACCACGTCCCTCAGTGCCACACCTACACATTTCTTGAACGCCTTCAAGGACAGTGACTCCACCACCTCCCTGGGCAGCCTGTTCCAATGCCTCACCACTCCTTCTGAGAAGAATTTTTTCCTAATATCCAAGCTGAAAATCCCATAGTGCCACTTCTCAAAAATATTGCTGATGCCTTTCCAAATTTTGGCATTTTCAAAACTGTGGCACACACAGAACGATTATCTTTAGGTGCTAACCATTCTGAAATAATGCCACTTACTACTAACTACTGCTCCGAAGTAAACTGAACAAAACACACAGTCTGCGAGGAACTAAAAAGATAATTTCTTGAGAATCAGATTTGTTTGATGGCCTTAAGCCAAACTCCTTATTTCACAACATCTTGGTGTGTTTCCTCACTCAACATTCATGCTGAAGTACAGGCATTGAAATTTGTTGTTTTCATATACAAGATTATTGCTATAAAGAGGCATTCATATAAACAGGTGGGGAAAGAAGCAGGAAAGCACTTAAGTTAGTTGAATGCCAGCATACAACAAATAGTTGCAAAAGGAAGTGATCAATTTGAATCTATTAAAGCAATCTTATAATAAGAGTCTCTAAATCACATTATGTTTCCTCTCAGTTTGGAGTTATTTAGGACAATATGAGTCCTTTTGGAGGCATTCATTGAAAGTTTTGCCTGGAGGCAGTCTTCAGACAAATAGGCTGTAACCCTCCATATTCTGAGCATTCAACTAACAATACTTACAAGAAGCTTTGAGATTTTTAAACAACAGAGGAAATCTAAATTCATAACAAGGGCCAACTTTCTTTTATGCTGTCTTTGTGAGAATCAGGAAGTGAGTACCCCTGAGTTCTTACTCACCAGCCCTCAGGAAAAGAATTAACAATCAGCCCAGTTTTGAAGATGAGGAAAAGAAAAAGGTGAGGCTTGGTTTATAATTCACTGATACCAGTGTAGAAGCAGTTTACTAGCAAGACAAGAGCTTGCACAGAACTAGGATGGCTCTTTGTCAGTGCTGTTACACAAGTACATGTTCAGATGAAATATAATCACAGCAGAAACAACAAGACATTTAAGCCTGAATTTCTCTTCTCAAATTTCAGAAAAAAATATATCCTCAAATTAGTTGAGTGAAATTAGAAACAATTAATTTTGTAATACATGCAAACAATTATTTCTTCCCGAATCTGAAAAATCTGGATTCATTTGTTGCTACATGAAACTAATTCTTCCGTGTTACCATTCTTGTACTGTATTTTAAATTCTACCTGTGCCTGCTTGTGTTTTCTCTCTTGTTTCTTAGCTTTCTCTGGCTTAAATTCTTATTATTACGCCGAAAGGAGCTTGGATTTCAGGAAAGAGGGCATTTTCAGCTATACCCATCATCTAGCATAGTTAATACTCCAAATCCACAGCTGGAACAGTTCCAGCTGGCTAAGCAGTTAAAACTAAATAATGTATCCTACATTATTCTCTCATCACAGAAAAGCAAAACTGTGTGATACTCATGTAGGACAAAGCTAGTATTAATGTAATACAATTATTCATAGAGCTCACAGTTTTTTTGTCCAGCTTATTTTGCAGCTTTTTATGGACACAGTGTGCAGATTTTGTCACTCAGTTGATTAGAGAAACTGCAGTATTTGCTATGACAAATCATTAAAGCTACAGTTTCTGATTTTTTCACTGGGGTTGATTGAAGAGTGTAAAAAGCACACATTTCCTATCAGATTTGCACAGCTGTGGGACAATAACATATCTAAAAACTGGATGAAAAACAAACTCAGAATTAGTGTCGCCCTGGGAATTTCAAAAACATTGCCTATCATCTCAATTGGAGCACTTTCTTAGAAAAGCATTCTTCTCAAATGAAGTAAAAAGTATGAAAGTAGTTTCTACGAAACTACTTGCAAGACATGAACCATCTCATGTCACTGTAAAATCTGTGACTGCAATTTAGGTTGAAGGGTTCTTTGATTGTAATTAAACTCCAGCTTCAAGACAGGGAAAGCAAATTGTGTTCTCCACATGGCATTTCATTTTCAGATGCTGTTCCTTTACCTTTTTCCTCTGGAGGCATGGCTTTGGAGTTCAAATTATCAAAAGTGAGCTATAATTTTGGATCTGATAGAAAAAAAACTATGGGTGACTCACATACGCTATGCATCCGTTATCATAACCCTAAACACATGATTATCTGGTTGATTGAACTTGCAGTTTCCATGTGAAAAAGATGTAATTTCTCCTTTGAAGAACACTTTGGCTACAACAAATAATCACAGGTGTTCTTTTTCAGCTTATGACTATAATCACAGTAAACCAAAAGTGGCAGGTGTCTTTTAAGGAATAAAGATGATATAGGCTTAAGAGCTAAGACCCAACAATTTTGCAATAAGATATAGAATAGATCCAATTTTTCAGCAAAGCACTGAGTGCTGCTCAAAGCCAGTAACACTGTCTTAAAAATCAAGATGTAGAGATCCAGGCAACAATTCTAAGAAAAAGAACTGTTGACAAGGATGTGTGTTGAGAAGGATGGCAGGTCTCTACTTTTGGAATTTTTAAAGAATCAGTCTTGGGACTGATATCAGATAAAGTTTTCATAAATTATATGATGGAAAAGAAAGCATGCCAATGAAATTTCCTACTGACACAAAATTTGGATGAGTATAACATCACATGAGAAGAAGAATAACATGACCCCAAGCAAATCAAGTAAAGCAATGAAATCAGTCAAAATACCAATTTAATTTTACAGAGAAAGGGATCTTAATTTTATCAACAGTGACAAAAACATAAAATTTTCTGAGATGAAGACAAAATAAAAGCAAATGACAGTTTGAAACTGATTAGTACAAATGTTGTGGAAGCAAAAACTTTTTAACGGTCTAGTAATTATTTTTGATATAATTTAATAATTTTATGCTGTGAATTGGTTGCCATAGCTTCATGCACATGCACTGATTAGTGTTTTTATCCAGTTTTATAACAAGAAATTGTAACTTAAGTATTCTTAAGCACACTTCTTATGTATTTTTAGACTGATTTCCCCTGGAAATAAGACTATCTGATCATATCATTTTAGTTTCTTCCCAAAGAAGCTCCAGTAAATTTAATTATTTTTTCTATTCAGAAAGTATTAGTTGATACTTCAAAGATGATAATGTTCTTACTCACAATATACATGGATAGAAAAAGAGCAAAGCTTCTGCAAGTATGAAACCATGATCTCACCCTGCAAGGCAGAAAATCTGCAAAGCAGCTGATAAAAATTCTCCATCTGTAGGAAAAGCTTCAGGTAGTACTTGCTACCAAAGCACCTAAGACGCTAATACTGGAGAAACTATGCTGTAAGTACCCTATCTTCCTTCCTCAACCCTGCATGAAGATCCTAATGCACAACTCACCTAAAATCTGTATGGAAAGTAAAGGTGTTCCTACTAAATCTAGGCTTTTCAAGGAATCATTTAGAATTTAGAAGGAAACCATTTCCCCAGCACATGCTCTCAGTATTTTCTATTAGGCACTCAGCAACTGGAGTCTAGGACTGACCTTTCTCAGGGAAATACCACTGCTAGTAAGCTATAAAATCATTCTCATACTTATTTGCCATGGCCTAGTAAGCATTTCATTATTTTAAATACAGTGGAAGTGCGAGAGGAGGAATTTAGAACTGTGCCCTGTATTGGGGCCAGGACGGCTCTGCAAAGTGAACACTTTTGTTCTCACAACTGCCTTTTCTATGAACTACAGCTTGAAGGAAACCTTCCAGCACAGTGAAAAATAGCTGTAGAAAAGTCACACATTACTCTGTACAGACTGCCAGTGACTCCGGCTGACTGGGCCATAGGTAAATGTTCCTATATTTGCTACTGCTAGCAATATACGCAGTATAGGTATTAGCTTCACAGGTAATGTCAGACTCTACTGGTCAACAATAGAAGTTATGGAAATCACACTTTGCACCAGAAATTCTTGGCTGGTGAAAGAAGTAAACTCCTTAATTCTGTCTTGATACATTCCCTAAGGATTCATGGTTGTTATTTTTCACTCCAGTTGCTTCCTTGTTCAGCACAAGTGCAATGAATAGGCACCAGGCTGCCAAAAACCCTTCAACGCCTTCAATAATTGAGTGTTATCTCTTAGGAACCTCGGCACCAGTCACCTTGGGATTATAACACCTATGCCACAACAAAGTAGCTGAACTTTAATTCCCTGGCTCATGTGTGTAAAGCCCCTGAGTCCATGATTAAATCAACCTGTTTTCAAATGCTCCAGAGCTGTGAAGCACATGTTCTGTAACAGCAGCCAACCAAACTATGCAAAGCTTTAATCTTTGGTTAAAGCCTCTGCAATTCACTTTTTCCCTGTGGGGGACTGAATTGCTAGTAATCCTAATGAAACTTTTCCATCTCTACATACCTATGTCAAACAATATTTCTTTCAATTTAAAAACAATTGCAGTTGTGACAAATTTGGCAAATCTAATGACCATCCTGTACGTACCTCCTAGATGCAAGCTAACTATTTCCTTTTTTTCCTAATGAAATACATCTATTACAAAAAGATAATTCCAACAATGCGAACTTACTGATAGATTTTTCTGTACTTTGGGTAGATTCACTATAAGATATATTCTTGCAAAATAATACTATATACTTGGTTGTGTCTTTCTATTTCACAAGGATCTATACAAACTGATTTCTGATAAATCAGAAAGACAAAACTGGAACTTGAAATGCATGGAGAGTTAATCACCTGTAATTGTTATCCTCTTCTACAGTGAATGTTTCCATTTATCACCGAAACCATATCCATTTCTACAATTCTAAACAAGCCATTCTTTTAACCAAAAATGCATAAAATGAAGTGTTCAGGAACTGCTATATTTGCAACGTGAAATTAGAGGATTTTCCAGGTATAAACAAAACTTGGTTCTTGGTCTTTCTGTTAATAACTCATAGCAGCAATTCAGATTTCAATAAAGCCAAACAGAATCTTTGCAAATGATGCAGACCTCTTCCCTAAACTGTCTGTGTTGGGATGCCTTTGTGTTTTCCTAATATAAGCTTCTAAAAGTTCTGCTTGTCTGCTCAAAAGCAAAACTTTAATGGTCTCAGAGATCCTCTGGCACATTCAATAGCTGAAATATGTTCCCATACTATGTTCTTCAGAAGACCTAATTTGTCCCTTTGTTTATTTTCAATAAGCAAAAATGAATAGCTTCTACTCCTTGTCTGCAGTTACAACCCATATGCAGCATAACCAGAAAACAAAATATGGAGAGCAAGTATAGGAATTTCTTATCCATATCTTGCTGAAATTCCTAGAAAAGCTATAAAGTGAATTTTACTGACTATCTCATACAAGGAATTTCACCAGTGTCTTTGGGTCTTCGTTTTTAACGCATGTTCTGGAACTGTTTTTGGCAAAAACCTAACATATGAAACAGTTCATTATTTCCTTTTATGGAAAAAAAAAAGACCTTGTTTCCCTAATGTTATATTTACCTACATGGTAAATTTCTGATACAGAGGAATCTTCTAGAGGAAAAATAAAGAGTAGCAAGGGAGTTCAAGCAATTAATTGGCTTTATTAGCCTGGACATTGTTTGGCATCTTATTGTTTCTTTTATTGTTTACAGAGAATACACAGCATATGTTTCTGTGTACCTGCTTCTCCAGGGTCCCAAACTAATTGGGCCAGTGTCTCACAAATTGCCTAATTGGCTGAACATTCCTATCCCTCTGATTTTAATCAGTGACACATGGTGCATATCAATAGCCTGCTTCATTATGCCCGAAGAAGATCCAGGCGACTGTCCATTTTCAATTAAATTGTATTTAAAAAGAAAAGCAACTTGACCTTTTAGAATACTGCATAATAGGTTTAAAAACTTAAGCTGCTTTTTTCATTTTTTTTTCCCCCCCCCTTCCTGGAACAACTATCCAACAAAGAGAAATAAGCATCCCTTATTGCAGTGTATCACCAAGGAACTGCCTTTGACGCAGCATTGCATCCATTAGCTACATTTTGTGACGATAATAACACCTGAAAAAAAAAAAAATCAATTGCAAAAGAGTTCTGTCTCTCCACAGCCTGAGAGCACCCTGTTAGCATTTACTGTATAAACAGACCTAGAAGATGCAAAGAGTAGACTCAATCGAATCACAACTGGGAGAGCTCCATACCAAAAAGTTCATCCTTTAAAAAGAAACACTGAGAGAGAGAAGAACTTATGAAAGGCTTTGCTAAAGGTAAAGAGCAGCTCAGTGACAGAGATAGTAACAGAACACGCATCTTTTAATTTCTACAATGACAATCAAATGGCCAACTATATTTATTTCTCCTTAACTCTGACTCAGGTTGAAGTATCCTTTATTCTAAGACGCTGGTGGCATCCCTGAAAGGCTGTGAGACAGCCAACAAGATTTGATCATCAAAATAATTTTCCTCCACTTCAGATTTTAGGAGGTTGTTTTTTTTCTACCATGGGTGGCAGCTGTTGTCAATGTAGCTCTGCATATGATACAAAAAGAAAACTGAATTAAAGAGCTGTACATTAGATAGTCAAAGACATCGGCGCTGTGAAATACCTAGCTACTACATAAGATTTAAAAAGCATCCTGTTAAACAATGAATAGAAGACATGAGAAGTGTTTACTGTAAAACATCACTAGTCCTGCAAAGGTTGGAAACAAAAGAAAAATCGTGACCCTCCATTATGCACTGGCCATGTTGTTAAAAAGCTCTCTGCTTTTTTAAACTGTTGGGTTGTGCTGAACAACTGACTAACTAAAGCACACTTTTCTTTGTAACAATAAAAATCTTTAATTCATGTGCCCCAATGTTCAGGAATAATATTCTTCTTCAGTTTGAATGTCACAATGGTTTGTATGAGTGAAAAGTGCCAAAGTGCCAGGAACAGTCCCACACATATTGTGCTTTTTCAACATTAAATGAGATGAAAGCAAGGCAAAAACAAACAACAATACAACTGAAAAAAGATAAAATTACTAACTAAGAACAATTGCCTTACTAAAGAGTGCATCACATCTTTCCAGATTGAGGTCAGAGGTGATTTCATTTTATTTAATTGACTACAGGAAACTTTCAGTGTCTCAATACAACTATTCTCTTAGGTAGAATATTCAAAAAGTACCTATTTATCCTCATCTAGAAATTTATCTGGCAAAGACAAGAAAGCTACCAAAAAAACTGTACAATGTGGACACTACGGGACATTTATAGAGGATCCTCCAGGGCCCTGGACAAAGAAAAACCACTCTTCATTGCATGGATTGTCTCGGATAAAGTTGCCTTTGTGAATTCTGCCACCTCCCACTCTTCTTCCAACTCTAGAAACACAGACCTCCAAACACCAGTGGATATAGTCAAGTTGGTTTCTCCAAGCTTAGGTGAGAAATATTTGTGGACAGTTTTGCTAGATTGATAAAGGCATCAGGACCCCAGGAGCAAGAAGACAAGTTATTCTGTGCTGACATTCACAGGTACCCTCTTCTAAGCAACTAATCAGACACATCCAAAATCCATAGCAGCCAGCTGATTCAGGCTACATTCAGACTGGACAGAAGATGCAGTTTTCATCTGAAACTAATTAGGCATTCCAAAGACTGGTCAGATAATATAATGAATTTGTTGTCACTAAAAGTCTAGAAACAAAGTGTGGCATCTTTCTAAAAGCTGTGCTCTTTGTCTCAAGAAAAGCGATGCTGGGATTAGAGAGTTCTGTTCTCTGGTCTTGCTTACAGAAGAGGTCAGGTGAGACTATCTTAATGGTCTCTTCTAGCCTTCGAGTCAATAAATATTTCCATGATTAGCACAAAACAAAGAAACTGAAATTTGAGACACCTGACACAAATGCTCCTTCTTTCCTTAAAAACACTGGAAGGATGTGCAGCAACTTTTAAAGAGAAGCTAAAGACAGCTTTTGCAGGCCTATCAGAATTACTGTGTGAAGAGCATAGCTGAAAACAGCACTCAGAACTGTCTTTCACTAGAGGACCTCCTCGAGCCTTTGTACAGAAACAAGATAAAAGGGCAGCAGATCAGTAGCATTCGTTCTCTGAAACGTTTTCATTTCCAGATAGCCTAAAATGTTAGCTTAGAGTCTAAAAATTTAGCTTTTATAAATATGCTTTTCTAACTTTTAATATGATTTCAACTTTTCTTGAATATTGTTACTGACAAATTAATAACACAGATCAGAGAGTTGGCCCTTAGAAGCCTTCCTGTTCTTCTCTATCACTTTAGGAATTTGGCTGTCTTCAAACTCAAGAGACACAACAAATTACTTTCATTTTAATGTTTAACTTCTTGAGTAATGTATGGGACTTCAATATATAATTAACATTTTAAACATTTACTCACAGAAATGTTTCATTTCTAACTGTGATAAATGCTATTCTCACACTAAACTCTCAGACTGTGTAAATTAGTTGTTCCTGTCACTTTAAAGGTTAAATCCACTAGTCTCAAAACACAGATGACAGATTAACCTTCATTGAAAACAAAGTGGCAGATTCCATTTTCTTTCATAATACCCCGCAGTCATACCTCCTATTCATCTAAGAGCCACAGAAGGAGTGTTCAGCTCTCTTATCTGCTTTGGGGATTTAAAACCTGCAGCACTTTCTTCTCTGGAGAGTCCTCTAACTAATAAGCCTAGAGAACTTTCTAGGAAAGATTTATCTGGCCAGCTAAGAGAGAGTGAATCAGTAACCTACAATATTAAAGAGTCCTTTCGTATGTCTGGATTCTAATTAAGAAAAACATGCCCTCAGTCTCTGCTGAATACACTGAAAGTTCAAACTTTCTTAAGCAGGGGAAGAAAAATAAGACCTACCCTTTCCAGCTACGTACTCCAACCAGCATTAGCAAGAATCACACTCTCAAGATCTCAGTATTTTCAGCTAAACACTCTCTGGGCAGATTGAAACAGGTGTAAACAAGGGGCAAAGAACCCTCCAGCAGCACCATGATGGGCTGCAGTACTCACTGCTGCTTGTGTCACCTCCTGATTCTGGCTTCCATTTCAGAGTGCGATACAAAGGAAGGCATACACCCATAGCAATCTCAGCCAAGGATGGAGAAGCACACTTCTTTAAAACTCATTGTAGCTCTCTAATTTCTGTGCTGCCATTTTCTCTTCTGAAAGAGGATGATATATTCACAGAAGAATTGGGCAGACTAGCTGGTCACCACCTGCAAAACATAGCTTAAGGCATAAATCCACGTGCTGATCAATATGGCTTCAATCACTATTAAACAGTCAGTTCCATTCTCCCCTCAGGTATCTGCTTGCAAACCAGATTTGCAGAGGATAGAGCATGCCAAATTTATTATAGAACAGTATTGCCCTCCTGTGGCCAAAGACTATTCTGAAGAAATGAATCTCATGAGATTTACTTCCCTTTTATTTATTTGCTTGCTTATTATGCAATATTTCAGATACACTGGCCAATCTTTCTGAAAAGAACTCAGAACTGGGAGATTTTATCTCTGAACCACTACAAAATTTAGATTCAGAGCTGTGTTTGTTATGCTAGGGCACCACAGCTGAACAGAAAAAGAAAGAAGTAGATATTATGTGAGGCCCTCTGGCTCATTACATTTCTCCAAATGATGTCATTCATATCAAAAATAATTATTATCTTTGCTTATCGTCAGTAGGCATGTTTAACAGTCACACCTTTTCTTTCTGTGCACCATCAATTATTCCATCTTCTTCTACATTAGACTTGCTTTTTTATTGATCCAAAGTAGAAGCATATCCAGCCCTTTTCCAAATAAAGAGACAGCACTTTACCCCTTCTCTTCTCCAGAGACCTTCCAGGCCTTATCCAAAGTCCATGTTAGCAAAGGGGTTCTCTTCAATTTTAATGTCGTTGGATTAGGTCCTTAGTGACTATGAGTCAGATGTAACCTATGAGTTTGCAGACAAACAAAACTGTGAATACCAAAAACACTCTGAAATCCCTGTGATTAGGGACAGTCTAGTTTAACGAACACAAATAGCACTTTTCACAAGTAAAAAAACTCGGACATAGGAATTGGACTTCTGAAGTGCTGGATCAGCCATACAACTGGAGAGAAATTTGATGTGAGAAAAAACTTATTTATGCAAGTGACAGTATGAATGTAGAATAAAGCAGACTAAAATTTTCACCATTAAGTCCAAGCACTGATGAAAGTTAAGTTACAGTGTCTGTGAAGACAAATTGCATTTGATGTAGCCCATAACCTGATCTATTTTACTTGCCAATAGTCAGTTATTATGACTCAGCTTTTCTGTCCAGCTGTCAAGGCTGGAGAAATACAGATAAGCATCTCTATCCTTCTTTTACAACTGCAGCAATGCTATGCAAAAATGATTTACCTTTTCTTTCTCACAGATGGTCATTTTCTGACAATCTAATCACTGGCAATCTCACTGCCACAATGAATTTAAAGAGAGTATTGCAAGTAATTATGGTGATTTAATTCTACACTTTAAAATATGACTGTTCATGCTTGACCCTCGTGGCTCTTCTATGACATGGAATAGAAATAATTCCATGTGATCAAATGCCGATATAGAAGAAACAATCTTATCACTACGCCTAATTTTAAAAAGTACATGGCTCAGATTGATTTTCTAAAACTGATTTACGACATTTTTAGGGTATGATGATAAGGAAGCAGTCTACTATGAACTTCAATAGACCAGAAAATTCTTTATGTTCATTACAGAGAGAATGGTGAGGTGCTGGAACAAGCTGCCCCGGGAGGTTGTGGATGCCCTGTCCCTGGAGGTGTTCAAGGCCAGATTGGATGGGGTCCTGAGCAGCCTGGTCTAGTATTAAATGGGGAGGCTGGTGGCCCTGCATGTGGCAGGGGGGTTGGAAATTCATGATCGTTGAGGTCCCTTCCAACCCTGGCCATTCTGTGAGAAACAACTCCAAAACATCAATTTACACGTGTTTCAGTATCTCCTCTCTCAGGATTTTTGTGTACTGCATTCAAGTTAGAAATCCACTTGCAAATAATCCACGCAGCCAGAGAAAGTTGGTGAATATGTCTGTATTTAAAACAAAAAACAAAAAACAAAAAAACAAAAAAAAAAAAAGGTTTTAAAACTTTTTTCTTGAAAACATACAATCAAAAACAGTATGAACAGGACATACTTACTCTGCCCTGGCTGTGAATTGCTTAACAATGCACAACCTATAAAAATTTTCTTCTGATTAAAAAACACTTTTCTTCTGGATAAGAATTGACTGCAAATTTTCCAGGCAACTCAATATTTATTTCTGATCAATGAATTTTAATGATCACCTCAAGAGAAACAGTATATGCCCAGCATGATAGTCCAGATGGGTACAAAGTATATGATGGGAAGATAAGGTTTACATACCCAGCTGCGTACATAGAGACAGAGGGCAGAATAACAAATAACTTACTCTGCCAAAAAGATCTGAAAAGGATTTTTACATATGCTTCCCATCCAAAAATATTTTGTGCAGACCAAGCATGCAGAACAGCAGCCTGGAAGGAAAACATTCAAAAAGATTTATCAAGGCCACATTGAACACTGCCCACTTATTCATTAATAAATGTTTTGTAGATATGTGCCACTGAGGACAACGCTAGAGAAATTTGGTTTGTTAGCATTTGGTTTAATTGGGAAGATAACTAATGCATTTTGAATGAAGGTATAAAAACAACAGCATTTTTCCAGCTGCTGCTGTTTCAATCTGTTGCTGTGTTGCAGCAAGAATGGCCAGCAGCCACGTCTTTTTGTAAAATGTTCTGTATCACACGTGAAAATAGACAGACATTCATTCAGATTTTGTTCTGATAACCCTGAAGACTTTATCCATTTCCCTTTGTGCACATTCTTTCTAACATTAAGGCAACAAGGAAACAGCCATGTTTGGATCTTTTTACTCCTTCCCTAAGACAGCAGATTTTGGATTGTTCACTTTACATTTTGGTCTTCCCCATTATTTTGTTATATTTTTTTTAACTTTGGATACTATCTAGGAAAAAAAAAAAAAAAAAAAAAAAGGTTAATTGGCCTGCATTTAGATTTCAATTTATTTCAATGTTTGGCTGGCAGATTTGTTAATTGAGAGCTCAGTGTTAGTTATTCCACATTTAACACTATGCAGAACAATTCTTCTTAATTAAGCACTTTTCCACCAAAAATAATTTTCGCAACAGTACACTGATTTTTTTTCTTTGTTGATAGCTCATCTCGCAGAAGCAACAGAATCCAACTGAAACAACAGGGTGCAACAGCAGGATGCCTCCAGCTTGTGTAGTTTTGCCTGCCTCTCTGCCTTCTTTTTGATCAAGTCTATAGCAAAGAAACTCACTTCATCTCCCTCCTGTAGCTCACGCTCACCAGTTATCATGTACTTGTTAGCTTAGTACCTCTTAGTCTGTTCTGCAACCCCACCTGCACTCCTGCCAGCATTCTCTGCTTGGACTATGTATGTTTCAGACAAGGAACAAGTCTTTTTCTCTGTCTCAAAAGTTATTTTTTGGACTGCCATAGCACTATAACAAAATGAGGAGAACTGCTCTCAGTCTTCGGATTGGTGCAATTTCATCTCCCTTTACAATTATTGTCCTGCTGAGTTCACTCTTCCTGAGAGAATGTCCAGCCATGGCTACTTGGATACTTTTCCTTTGAATGCCTCATAGACAATAATGATAACAAAACACTCTGAAATCAGTGTTTGGCTTGTGAAATCTTTCTAGCTGAATTGTGGTTTCTCCCTCCTTGCATTATCTGTCCTTGACACCCATTGGGATTTGCTAAGATCTCAAACACAGCAGTGATTTATTAATTCTAGAATCCTTCCTTTGCATCTTTAAGAGTAAGAGGACTTCTGTAGAAGATCCCATCTGTTTATTTGGCTCAGTTTTCTATAGCTCCCATAACCCCTCTTCCTCCTAAACAGCTGAAATCTCAGGAACAGTAATTAGAAAGAAAAACTACTCCTTTTACATTCTTGCAATGTTCATGCCAGTGCTTGTAACAGTATGAGATGCCAAGCCTGCTTTGAAGGCCACTCACTAAAAATTCAATCCCGATGTAACAGTAACTTGAAAATTACTGCTGCTCCACTTCAAGACAACAACTGTCTGACAACAAATATGCTACAATACAAAATGTTTATCATATGGCTAAACAGATACAAAAAAAGATGCTGAGCTACATCTGAATAACAGAACTATGACATATAACGCTTTCTTCTGCATCTAGAAGAGTGTTGGCAGTTCAGATAAATTTTGAAAGGCATAGTTATTGCTTGCTAAAGTTCAAAAAGTACATAGGCAATAAAGGGGAAATTGAAGGAAAATAAAGGGATGAATATAGGCATTATATGATTATAGTTTAAAAGTAATGATAAAAGAGAAAATAATGGAAGCTTCTGAATATATCTAAACAAGGAAATGACACAGCTGAAATTATATGGGAACAGGAATTAAAAAGAGAAACAGAGAAGCAAGAGGTAGAAATGATTTGAGAAGGCACAACAGCCAAATATGAACACAAATATACATTTGCTCAATATTGAAGACCTCCTGTTGTCACACCTCATAGTGTGAATGCGCACTACAGGATTAATCAGGGTTGTTGCCCTATTTTTTCTGCAGGGAAAAAAAGAGATTTGGTTAAACTGCAGAGCTTTTAAGGAATCCCTAACAAAGTTCCAGACAAAAAAAAAAAAAATGTTGCTCTGACAGAAATCTGAATAAAGGAGCACATCTGTCAGGTTTGTTTCCACACTGCACTGCTGAATTCCCTAAAGGATCATTCAGGAGGAACAGAGTTACAGTCAATTATTTGTTATAGCTTTATGAGAGAATAACACAGCACTTGGTATTCAAGGACATGACATTTGGCATTTTTCAGAGTCCTTTTGGTATTACACGTTCTGTTTCATTAAACTTTTCTTGCATTTTCTATTGAAGTAGACCAATACATGAGTTGCAATGATGAGCTTCAACTCACAGAGCAGTTGCATTTCACTGGCAGGTGAGACACCTGCTAGCAATTATTTTAATTGGGGTTTTTTGCACTCATTATTTATTTCCATACTAATAATTTAAAAGAATCACAGAATCACAACAACTAGAAAGACATCTGGAGACCTACGAAGTCCCTATTGTCCCATCAGCAGTTATCAAGAAAGAGCTTTTAATGCACTCACTGGGAAATGGATCAAAAGGAAATTTGGATCCACCAGAGCAGCTGGACATTCCCTAAGCAGGAGCACTAAAACAGCTAGGAATTTCAACAAGTAGTTTATTTCTTCCCAAAATAAATCAAATTTTCTAGAAGAACAGAATTCGTGACCTGGTTTTGATATACTCATCTTTAGTATCTATCCTGAACAGTTTAGCTAAGGAAGAAATTTCAGCAAGATAACTGCAATAGAAAACTGTTAACATGTATGAGAATCAACCGCTCCACAGAGATGTTGTACAATATTACCCCAATACTTGCTTCTTTTTTTCACTCTAATTAAATTCATAAAATAAAGGATCCATTTTATGAGAATGCCCATTTAAAAATAAATTCCAACCTGGTTAGTTTTCTCTGATGTTCCATTAATTCACAGGAACGATATAGGTAAGAAGTTACTGTAATAATACATTTTCCCAACTTACATTTTCTGCTCGTTATGTGATTCATTTTCTTCACTTTGACATTGTTTAACTTCCCGCTTGAATGCACAGAATTAAATCCAATGAATAAAATAAAGAAGTCGTTTCAGAAAAAAAGTTACAAAGTTTAATTTAATTTAATTTAAATGAGCTGTGAGGGAAAAAAAAAAAAATAGCTTCATCCACACTACAACAGAGTGGTTTTCCTATGATTCGAAACTGGAACAAAGCAAGACTAAAGCTTCAAAGACTGAACAAGGACACCTTATCTGGGTTTGCCTTTACAGGGAGTTGAGAGACATCCGCACAGAGAATCACAGAGGCAGATGCTGTGATGAGGACTATTCATCTAATGGTTTTTGCAGAGAGAAGGAAGGCTTACAACACTAAGTTGTAAGAGCTTTGAGTTAAGAGCTATGAGGTTCCAGGCCTTCTGTAGATTGAACACAATGTGTTTTTAATACCACCATGACTTCCTATCACTGTCAGCTATTGCAGACTCTTGACGGGAACATCAGAAGAATCCTGTTTCTGGTGGGCCAGCTGAAGGAGTCAAAATGTCTGGTTGACTCTGACCCTGGTCACAGATTTGCAGAACAGCAGACAGCAGACAGTGAAGAAACTAGGCTTAATCTCTTGTCAAACAGGATTGTGCCTTTGATGAGAGATTTCTGCTCAGTTAGTCCACAAACTTATCTATGACTGCTTTTCCCTGGAAAACACGAGCATATCTGCGCAAATGCACTTTAAGGTGAATCAGAATATAAGGAACTAGACACTTCCATGAGAACGCACAAGAAGCGAGCATCTGGCACAAAGAATATCTTGGGTCACTGACTGAGCAAAGACCACAGGGAAACTCCAAAGCCATCCTGATTTGAAAGGTCCCTGTGACTTCAAATTACTACCCCAAGAGTGATTTATCAGCAAGAATTTGGATCTTTCTATGGCAAGAAAGATTTTAAACTACTAGGATTTAATCCTGCATAAAAATGAAATACTGCACAGACAGGCAGAACCGGTAGGATCATAGCAGAGTTAAAGGTATGCTTGTGGTTCACTTCACAAGATCAGGCTGCAACTAACTGCTGTGCTATCTTCTACAGGGAGTTTTGGTTTGCAGTCCCTGTTAGAATGGGATAGATGCTTTTATGACAATTTTACCCTTCCATCAAATTTCTTACTGTGCCTCCAACTGAATTTTGTATTAAAAACTACAGTTGGGGCTAGGTTTAAGGACAAGAGTAGGAACAAAGAGAATCGGGAAAATGGAACCCACTCTATTCTTCTAACCCTCAGAAACAAAGACAGAGAAAGGGTGTTAATAGAAGCTCATAATTACTTTAAAATCTAATAGAATAATAATTGATGTAACTTGGGCTTAAGGTAGAAAATTTCAACTTAAATTTCAACTTGTGAATTTAAGCTGATGGATGTTGCTCACCTCAGAAACTTAGAAGGATGGTGGAGCAGTGAAAATACTATTGTTGTTCAGAGTTTTCAGCTACAAAATAGCCTTCAGTCTACCTTAAGTGGTGATTTTTTGGAAAAACAGCAAGAAACCTGGCTTAGAAGATAAAAAAGCCTTCTTCAATAAAAAATGCAAAACAAATCTGGTCTGTTTCTGCAGCATTGTTACAGTTAGGTTAACATTTCTAAAACGAGAGTCATAAAAATGTTTATTGCAAGCTGCAAAGGCTAATAAAATGAGGAATTTAGTAGGAAATTTGTTCCATAATATAGTGGTTAATCCTAAAACTGATGGCTGATGGACTTGTTTTCCCATCACTTCACTAACATACTTCATATTTCAAAACATCAGCATATCCTTCATTTTAGAAATGAGGCAAGTCTGTGAGACTTTTGCCTGCTTCTACAATTCAGTTTTACAGCAACAGCTTCTAAGTCCATATGACTGAGAGTCTCAGCACAAACTTAGGAAAATGTGGAAGAGAAAAAAAGATGCTTATATTGCCTATGGAGAAATAAAAAAAAAAAAAACCCACAAAACTGGAGTCCAGTAAAAATCCTCCTCCTCAGAGTGCCATTTGCTCAGAAATCTCATTATAGTTTGGGCAGTCTATTTGTTTTCTGATTTATAATGCATGAAGATTTGGTGTTGACAGTAGTACAGCACTACACTTTGCTCTGCTCAAAGTCACACACAAGGTCCAAAGTAAATTCGAAGTAAATTAATGCAGTGAACCCTTGGCTCCAGCCAGGCTCTAGTATTGTGCTAAATAAAATGCAATGCAGAGACGCCCAACCATGCCAAAGATCTCATAATACACAAGTTTTGCAGCATGCAAAGAAGGATTTAGCAGGAAGACCAAAGAAAGAAAAAGTTTATTCTGTCTTTCCCTCAGAAACACCCATGCAGAGTATGCTCTGCATCTCAGTGCACATCCCCTGCTCTTCCATGATGGTGGCATTCAATTTTAGTAGATTTTTTAATTATTGGAGAGGATATATACCAGCCCTGGATTAATCATTTAACATCTTTCCCCAATATTACATATTTTTGCTTAATACAGTCTGACTTAATATCCTCCAAAAACACCCCATGGCCTGCTGCACCTCCTGGCTGTGTGGCATGAAGGGATGTGGGCACCATGAACTAATGGACTCTCCTGTCCAGGAGCTTTGTTCAGCACGCACCATTGACCTCAGGGTTGTTCTCATAGTCCACCCCCTTCACTAACAACCCAATCTACTCATTACTACATTTCCTACGGTCCTCCTCCTCTCCACACCATCGCACTCTATAGGCTGTTCTGGGCAGGGCTGTCTTCTTTCTCCAGTGGAGAACAAAGTCCTTCTCCCTCATGGAGAATAGAATCCTAGAATCATTATGTCAGAAAAGACCTCCCAAAGACCATCCAGTCCAACCGTCAACCCATCCCCACCATGCCCACTGAGCCATGTCTCTCAGTGCCACACCTACACATTTCTTGAACACCTTCAAGTACGGTGACTCCACCGCCTCCATGGGCAGTCTGTTCCAATTCTTGGCCACTCTTTCCAAGAAGAACTTTTTGCTAAGATCCAACCTGAATTTCCTCTAGCACAAACCAAGGCCAGTACCTCTTGTCCTTAATGCTAATTGCCTGGGAGAAGAGGTTGACCCCCCCCTCACCACAACTTTCCTTTAAAAAGAGAATCATTTAGGTCTCTCTTGAGCCTCCTCCTCTCCAGACTGAGCAGTCCTATTTCCATCAGCTTTCTGCATAAGACTTACACTCCAGATCCTTCACAATATTGTTGCCTTTCTCAATGTCTTTCTTATAGTGAGGGGCTGAAAACTGAACTCTTTACTGAAAATGCAGCCTCACCAGAGCTGAATAGAGATGGACAATCACCTCCTTGCTCTTGCTGCCTGTACTCTTTCTGATACAAGCACAACAGCACTGGCCTTCTTTGCCACCTGGGTACACTGCTGGCTCACATTTAGCAGGCTGTTAACTAACATCCCTAGGTCCTTTTCCAGCACACAGCTTCCGGTCACTCTACCCTAAGCCTGTAGCATTGCCTGTGGTTTTCGAAACCAAAATACAGTACTCGGCACTTGGTCTTGTCAAAGCACATTCTGCTGGCCTCAGCCCAGCAATCCATCCCATCCAGGTTGCTCTGTAGAGCATTCCAACCCTCAGACAGATCAACATTTCCAGCTTGGTGTCACCTGCAAACTTACTGAGGGTGCACTCAATTCCTGTGCCCAGATCACCAATTATTGTTCTTGCTTTCTGCTCTTCCTCAACTGCTCTTTGTTTTTCATACACTCTTGCACAGGGTTCTAATATCAGAAACCTTAATTGATTGAAGGGGCTGTGCCAGACCTGAAGAGTTGCCTTTTCCCACACAGCGGGTAAGGATAACTCAATTGAGGGTCACGCAGCACAGGGAGCAGCACACACTGGGCACAGAAGGAGAGTGCTTTATATACGCATCCATAACTGTATTTCCACATTTTGCGAAGCAAACGCTCAGAAAAAAAATTAAAAGATGCCGCTCCAACCCAATTCCTCTCACGCCAACAACCCCTCCCTCGCGGAGGAGGGCGCAGGGGCCGCCCCTCAGCAGCCGCCCGCCCGCCCGGCATCTCGGGACTCGTAGTTCCCCGCACGGAGCGACATGGCGGCGCCACGGGCGGCTATTATCGCCGCGTTCCTCCTCGCCGTCAGCGCTCGGGCCAGCAAGTATTCCCGAGAGGCCAACGAGGGGCTGGCTGACGCCAAGAGGCGGGAGGCCGGGGAGTTCCGGGTGGTGAGGCTGAATCAGGTCTGGGAGAAGGCGCAGCGGGTGAGTGGGGCAGCGCGGGAGGAGCTGCTGTAAGGCGGAGGAGGGCCGACCCGCGCTTCGGCCCCTGGGCAGCCGGCCGAGGCGGTGCGTGGTCGGCAGCGGTTCGTGCATGGCCAAAGCACCGCGTTACCAGACCCTAGCGCGGGGTTAAGCCTCCGATTAAGAGAGTTTTTGTCTGGGTTTTTAGGCCTGGTGCCTCTGCCGGGCACCTCACGGGCCGATCACGCTGCCCTGTTCCATGGGGCTGCCAACCGCGATGCGGGGAGAGGACCCTCAGGATGCGCCCCGTTCCTCTCTTCTGCCGTATGCACTGGGTTAGGAGAAGCGTATCTTCCCATAGTTATATCCAACAGTGACACTTTGTGCTGCGGAAGCAGAAAGAGAGTGTGAAGCCCCTCTGGTATGAGGAGGGTCCGAGGCTGACTTCTGCACCCACTGCTTGAGTGCTTCAGCTCAGTTCAGTGGCAGCAGCCATCATCCCTGCTTTGCTTATGGCAGGAACTCAACACTGTAGGATAAGAAACCCTCCATCGTGGTGGTTAGATTCCCTCTGGTGAGGACACTAAGTGATGTAGTCTCATGCAGGTGAGCCAGCAAATGGGTATTGCCATTCTCAGATTACAGAATCAAAGTGGCTTAGATTGGAAGGGACCTTAAGGATCATCAAGCTTAATCGAGCTCAATCTTACCCACATCATGGCTTCCAAGTCAGCCATCCAGCCAAGACACAAATGCCTCCAGTGACAGGCTACTCACAACATTCTGCACAACCTGTGCCAGTGGCTCACCTCCCTCTGAGTAAAGAATTTCTTCCTAACATCTATCTTAAGTCTCCCCTTTTATTTTAGAGCCATTTGCCACTGTCCTGTCACTATTAGTGAATGTGAAGTGTCAGTCTCCAGCCTGCTTCTAAGCTCCCTTCATGTACCAGAAGGCAGCAATAAGGTCTCCCCAGAGCCTTTTCTTCTCCAAGCTAAGTAAGCCCAGCTCGTTCACCCTATCTTCATAGGAGCCCACTGATAATCTTTACGTCTTTCCTGAGGACCCACTCCAATAGCTCTTCATTCTTCATGTGTCAGGGACCCCATGCCTGGACACAGTGTGCCATATGGATCAGAAGGGGGAAAATCACCTCTCGCCCTGCTGGCCACAGTTCTTTTGATGCAGCCCAAGATGTAGTTGGCCTTTCAGGCTGCAGACTCAGACTCACACACATATGATAGCCATAATTGTGACTGTTATCTTAAAATTCATTGTACTCTAAGCCAAAAAAAAAAAAGCAATTACAATGCAGCAGAACAACCTCTACCCTGCTCTGCACACCCATACTCATGTCCAGAGTATTGTGAGAGCTCAGTTCTTCCAGGCAAAAATAAGTTAATCCTGGATAGGCATTATCCCATCTAAGCTACTGAATCGAAACTATGGTATTCTTCCTTGGGCTACACTTGGAATTTGATAGGGTTTAGTTATAGGGTGATACGGCACCCTGCCGTACCACTGTGGAGTTATATTCATTGCCCAGCACATAAAAGAAAAAAAAAAAAAAATGCTCCTCTGCTCAATGGGAGACAGGTGGAGGACAGGGCAGCAGCATGCAAGCTAGCAGCTGAAGAAGAAACAGCACTGAGACTAGAATTAAACTAGTATAGTATTGTCTGTTTCCTCTTATCCTCCCCCCGTTGCCCCATCTCTCTCTTTTTTTCTTTAATCTACGTCTTCTGGAATTCAACCTTGAAGCTTCACATCATCAAGATTAATTCTTGGCCAAGCAGGCTAACATAAAAAAATGGAGATAAGCCTGTCAGGATAAGCTAAGTAACAGTAACTTTCATGTGTGTGAGGCAGATTTTAGAGAAGCAACACGTACTTGAGCTACACTTACTACCATTAGGCCAATAGTCCCATACAGAAGGAAGAACTGTACTCACCCAGCTGATGAACAACTACACAACACCCCCCTCATCAGAAAGCAGCCTGGACCCAAGATGTCCTGTCCTTAATGGCTGGCCCTTATTTTAGCCCAGGGTTGCTCCATCCTGGATCCACCCCTTCTGGTCACATGGGGGCACAGGTGCAAACAGTTTAGTAGCACTGCCTAGACCAGCCTAGGCTTTACCCTAGGTTTTATGGGAGATTTAATGTAAATTTAACTGTTTGCACCTGGGGGATGGGTTGATGGGAGAACAATGGACTTAATTTAATTACTTATTTCTCATTGGGAATTTAAAATGTTTGGTTAATGAAGATGCATCCCCAAGCTTTCCATTTAGATGATCTGATGTGATTCTCTGGTACTTTTAGAAAACCCAAAACTATGTGCTTATGAGGTTGTACTAACTGCAGTGGATGTCTAATGTGAACTGTACTGTGTCATCTTTTATACATTAGTGTGTCTCTGATGGCAGTTGCACATTTAAAAGGTTATATTGTCCTATTTTGCAGTATTTGTCTGAGTTATTGTTGTCTGAGTTACTGATGGTGACTTTTTTATCCTGGATTTGCTCAACCTGTGAACATATTATGGCATTAGAGTACAGAACTGCCAAGTAATGATGAGTCATTTCCTTCACAATTTATAGCAAACTTCCTCAGTCTTCCTCTCAGAACATCAAGACACAGTTCTGCTGAGCAAAATAGTATTACTTGGTGCCACCACAGCACTGAAGCTCTGGCTGTCCAGGTCAGCCTTTTCCAGAAAAGTAAATAAGTAAATAAGGTTTTCATTATTTTAATGCACAAAATTCATAACTAAAGTGGTTTCTGCTAAGTGCTTAGCTTTCATCAAACAGTTCTCCAAAGGCAAATGCTAAAGAAGATTACAGAGAGGCTTTAGAACTAGAGGGATCAGAAGTTTTAATACATTCTATAAATTACTTATTTATCTGTGATTCCAAGTACTCTCAATTTTGGTAAATTATTTCACTAGGCTAAGTGCAAGACACAGAGAAAAACCTGGTTTAAAAATTGCAGTAATTAAGTAATCTTGTGTCACTGAATATAATAGAAGAATTTACCGTGAAACCAGAAACAGTAACGTGCAGAGGTTCCTGAATTCCCTACAATTTAGTGCACTAACTCAGAATAATTACACTTTTCCTAGTAATTTTCAAATAACCTGCTGATGCTCAGATGAATGGCTGAGTCTTTTCAGTACCATCAGTTTAAACATCAGTTTCTGATGTTTAAAAATTATACCGAGATCTGAATCTGTGTATGTTAAACATACTGAATTCTCACTGAAAATGTAAGTTTTTGTAATCTTTTATCTGATTTTAATGACGGGGGGAAAAAATGGAAAAAAAAAAGAAAAAACATCTAGTCAGTAAATTTGTGCTATAGAATGGATGAACCCAGCCAGTCCAGGGGTGGATCTGAACTCCCAGGAGCTGTTTGCTCAGCAGCCTCAAGTAGGACAAAAGAAAGCTCAGGCAAAACTTCACTGGAGGTCACACTGCTGGCACGTGTTTTGATTACCTCTCTACTCTGGGCTTTTCTTCTTGTTATAAACACACATGCAAGAAGTTCTTAAGCATGAGCATGATTTGCTTCATTTTCTTGTTTCAAAGAATAACTGAAGCGTCTAGAATCTGGAAATTCAAATGTTTGGGCTCAGCTTGCAGCAGTGCTGCTTAGCCAGCTGCATGTTAGCTA
This sequence comes from Tetrao urogallus, assembly GCF_951394365.1. Taxonomy (NCBI): domain Eukaryota; kingdom Metazoa; phylum Chordata; class Aves; order Galliformes; family Phasianidae; genus Tetrao; species Tetrao urogallus. The sequence continues at coordinate 61,888,865 of NC_136817.1, forward strand.
TTGTCTTTGTTCTTGTTTTCTCTGTGTATTTCACAAAATTTCAAGCTGGCTCATTTAAATCCTTTTTTTTATTTATAGTGTCAACCTCAGTATTTTCTCTTTTTCTTCCATTATGTAGGACAAGAATACTGCTAGGTTTTTATGTTTTTAATGCACATAAACCATGTTGAGTAGTGGAATCTTTGAAAACTGTGTACTTTGTTGCTAGTAAAAATTGCTGATAAATGGGTTGTGTGACCAGCAAGGCTGTGCTCAGCATCCTGGTAGTCTGCAAAACCATGCTGACAAAAGAAATTTACCAACTCACTAAGACTGTGTGGTTAGGTCCAAAAGAAAGCATACGTGCTGGCAAGGCACAACATTTGAGAAGTTTGGCCATTATTGCCTGTTGTATGTTAGTAAAACTGAATGGAGTCACTTCCTTCTTCTGTTTTCATTTAGCTTCATCTCTCTGCTGTGAAACTAGCAGAATTGCACAGCGATCTGAAAATACAAGAAAAGGATGAGCTAAGCTGGAAAAAACTGAAGGCTGAAGGGCTGGATGAAGATGGAGAGAAAGAAGCCAAGCTTAGACGCAACTTAAATGGTAAGGTACATCTTTGCAAAAGAAATTGAAACTGCATGAAACATTTGTTTAGACACCTCTATGTGTGTTTGAACCATTTAGTAACAGATTGACTTTCAAGTCACTAAGACACTCTATGCAGGAGTTGTTTGGAGATCAGCAGGGATGTCAGGAGGCTAACAGCCTCCTTTGCTTCTGATGTTTTCAAAAGAGATCATTAAACTCTTCATCTTAAACTGTTAACCTGACCACTGTGAGCTGCAAAATCTAACTCTGAAAGTCAAGGATGCAGCAGCCAGCCTTGTGTACAATCATAGCTGATTCTAATGCATCTCTATCTTCTATTTCCCCTGCAGTCATTATGACTAAATATGGAATGAACGGAAAGAAGGACTCCCACCTAACTGATAGTAACTACATTAAAGATGGTACAGAAAGCGATACACTGGATGACCCAAGACTGGAAAAATTATGGAGCAAGGTGGGTAAAATTTCCAGGATTGCAGTGTAGTAAACCAGTGTTTCTTCTCTTCTGAGAGTCTCCAATCTTGGAGCCTGAATAGCTTTAAGCTATACTGATCTATTTTTTAAACACAGGACATACTGCTGTGCTCTGTAGCACATATCACTGTGCACTGTGGGCATTCCATGTGCATCCAAGTCAGTAGGTTTGGCAGCTTATCTTTGCTAAAGAAAACACACCACGGAGGCTAAGATCTTCTATCCATTAAGACAAATAGAATCTTTCCTCAAATGTCACTGAACACATGGTTTTCTTTTGTTGTTTTTCATGTTCTTCTCGTTGTTCTTTCCGTGTTGGTTTGTTTTCAACTTTGCATTTAAAACAGAACTATCTCATGGAATATTTAGAAAGGAGAAAGAGGATGTTTGGGGAGATGTTAGAAAGACATTAAAGACATTCCCAACAATGTTTTCAAGTGAAACCTTCCAGGGTTTGCATGAAAAATAAATAGAAAGTGTACTGTCTGGGCAGCTAAAACTGGCAAAGTAGTAACCTTAAAAAATAAAGTAATTTGTTTTTTAGAAACAAGTAGTTGTATAGAGCAAAGAGTTCTTAGACAATCTAGTACAATGGTAAATAAAGCAGAGAAAAGTTAGGCTGTGTTACTGTAATCAGATGCAGCTCTGGCAAAGGATACATTGTCATGTTCTTTAGGGACTAGTTAAGTTCATCACTCAAAGTATTCCCTAAGGCTGAATAGGTGTGAACAATTTTCAATTTTGGTCTTGCCATTGCAAGAGATAAGTCTGGTAGGCAATTAGGGCTTCACCAGTTGCTGAATGTAGACCTATGAGGAACAAATCACTGCATGGCAAATAGAATCATAGAAGTGCACAGTAGTGATACAGTCTTCACTTGCCAGTAGAGTATGTTTTCTTGAGTAAAGATTGTGCTTAATATTGGGCTACAGCTATCACACAGACAGTTCCCTTTAATTTGCCCTTGAATCTCTATGGCCTTTCCTTCTCTATCAAATTATTTTCCACAGAATAGAAAAGAAATGTTTTCCATTGAGTAGTCTGTAGCAAGCCAACTTCAGTTTGATATGATTAAAGTGACCATGTTCCTGAATGTCTAGTTTTGCCCTCAAACTTATATCATGGGATTCAAAACAGAAGATCTTATGGAAGAGCTGGGCTTAATCATTTTCCTAATGTAGCAGGGAGAAGTTTCAGCAAGGGAATTCATGTAATAGCACTTGGCCTGGGAGTCATAATGAGCTCATGTTTCTTTCAGGCCAAGACCTCTGGGAAGTTCTCAGATGAGGAGCTGGATAAGCTTTGGAGAGAATTTAAACACCACAAAGAAAAGATTCGTGAATACAATATTCTGCTTGAGACCGTGAGCAGAACTGAAGGTGTCCAAACATTTTCCTGGTGTTTCTAGATCTCTGTCTGTTGCCTCCATTGTTTCCAAGTCTCTTTGAAAATCCCTCAGTCTGATGTTCCTGCTAGAACAGCTTGCAGATGCTGACATTCCCAGATACTTGCTTGGTTTAATTCCACATTAGCTGCCAAAAAATCATGCTAGCTAATGAAAGTGTTGCCCTTTCAGTTTTCTAATTCTTGCTTGTGTTTCAAGCAGTGAAGATACCATCAGATTATTAACAATGGCTTATTGGAGTTTAATGGAAATTATGCTGCAAGCACAGATTTACTGCTGCAGATTGTGGTTCTAAAGTCTGCAAGACATGGTTGTGTCATCCCATCAGTGGAAGCCCAAGAGGATATGTATCTTGGGCACTGATCCTGAGGATCTGTATCCAGTTTGCAGTATTAATCCTAGTTAAAGTTTTGTTAGAATCAAACTGTTCTAAAGCTTGCAGGCAGCTTCATGTTTGCATTGCAAAGTCCAAGCTGAAGCTGCTGAAAGTTATTTCAACATTGAATCTCCTGACTAATTCATGAAGTGCCTGAGGGAGGGTGATAGGATTTACCAACCATCCCTATTCCATTTCCTCGAGGTAATGCTAACCAGGGAAATTAGAACATTCCCTTACTAAAATTTCAGCTGATCACCAGCAGGAGGTAAAAGGCATTTGTGTAACATCGCCCTCCAGAGCACTGAGGAGCATCAACCTGCAAAAGGAGTTACTGCTTTTTAGAGTATGATGTTAATGTTTTACTGATTATAAGAACTGATTATATTTTATCCATCCCAGATTTGAGGGATTTCTACGGCTTCTTACCTGGTAGGATTTGGCCCACAGTCAGCTTTTCTCTTTCAACAGATATTCACAAAAATGTAATCAACCCATCTGAAGAGAACCTGGTGAAAGAGGAAGTCTTGCACAACAAACACAGAGAACTTAAAGACAAGCTAAGAAGCATCAACCAGGGGTTTGAGCGTTTGCGTAAAGTCAGTCACCAAGGATATGATGCAACCAGTGGTACGATTCAGTGGTATTTTTTTTCATGTTTATTTGGTATCAATTTTATTAAACAAAAGTCAGTGAGCAAGTTAATTCATTTAATCATAGTAAATTCATTTAATATGGGAAGGGATATTACACTTTCTGCAACAGAGGGCAGTTAAGTTAGGCAATGTGCAGGGCAAACAATGGCATTGATTAGTTTGGGGGATTTATTTATTTATTTATTATTTATTTATTTATTTATTGCTTTTAAATCATCCTTTTAAATAAATGGTTGCTACAATACTATTGTTTCAAGTGAAGTACTTGGACTTTTCTCCCTTTTTATCTAAGTAGATCTATTAGTAATATATTGTTTGGTGTAACTGTATGCTTATCTTGCATAAAAGCAGTATGTCCAAATTTTCATTTGGTGATATGTGTTTGTTTAGAATTTGAAGAGCCAAGAGTGATTGATTTGTGGGACATGGCAAAATCAGCCAATTTCACTGAAAAAGAGCTAGAATCTTTTCGGGTAAGTACAATTCCAGTAAGATCTCCCATGGAAAGATATTTTCCCACGTAAGGAAATACTCTTAGGGCAGCCAATTCTATATTGCTTTTCAGGCATCAGAAAAAAAAAGTCATGATTTAATGTTTCAAATATATACATATATGAAACTATTCATGCATTTTCCTAGGAGGAGCTGAAACACTTTGAAGCAAAAATTGAAAAACATCATCACTATCAGAAGCAATTGGAGATTTCACACGAGAAACTGAAACATATAGAGGGGACTGGAGATAAAGAACATCTGAACAGAAACAGAGAGAAGTATGCCATGCTAGAAGAAAAGACAAAAGAGCTTGGATATAAGGTCTGTATAAATCCAGTGTACATACCTGCTGAAAATTAGACTCATTAGTGGAGGGAATGTCAGTTACACAGTGCTAATTTTTTTCATGCAGGTAAACATCTTCTAGAAGAGGAGGCTAAGGCATACCTGTGCTTCATGTTTAATGAAGAATAGGCATGATTGGTTTTTACAGACCTAATTCTAAAATGCCCAAAAATGTCCTGGTCTCAGCTCTTCCTAAGAGCTGCCACATGTACTAATAACAAAATCTGAATATGTTAGATTGATTCATTTATTCTTGTAGCATCATTTGTTGTCGTACTGAAATTTGTTTCCTTTTTCTGCTAGGTAAAGAAGCATTTGCAAGACTTATCCAGCAGAATCTCTCAAGGTCTTCAACACAATGAGTTATAAACATCTGTTCTCCTTCATGGGATCAATTTATGAACATAAAACAAATTACAGAGGGATTTTATGAACAGGGTTAACCAAGCAGTCCTTCTGAAATGCTAAGGATTGAAGAGTTGTCCAGTAAGAAAACATTCTGTGGTCCACTTAGTTTTGTATATTTGCACTATCACAATAAATGATTACATTATAAATCTGAATCAAGTAACAGCCTTTGAAATAAGTCACGTCACAAGGAAGTGTGAACTCTCAGAAGATTCCTGCTAGTAAAATTAATACTGATCTTATAGTTAGTCAAAGTATTCTGATCAATGAAAGCAAACACCTGAGGTGCAGGTTGTTAAAGTTAAGAGAAGTTTAATATTTTGTTGTTTGGTTTGATGCATTTTCTACTGAAGGTAATTAAAATGTTTGTACTTGCTGAGCATTGACTCAGAGCTGCACTGTATATGAACCTTTCATGTGAGAGGAGGAAGACGAATAAGGAAGGAATAAGTATTGAGGTCAATTCACAAAACTTGCAGACTAACACATCTGAAGTTACTGAATGTGTGTACAGTTGTGTCATTCGTAGTTGCTTGGTTTTGTTACACTTAGTCATTAAAAATTAAAACAAGATATCAATGAGGTGTTTTTTTCTTCCCTTTTGTTTGAGGACAAGTAACCAGATGGAATTTTTTTGAGAATATATGCTTATTGGAACTGAAGTTAACTCACACGTATTTTTTTAATACAGAAGGTTAGTTTTCACAAGAATGTGATTCTGTATTCTGAATAGAGAGAAGGCTTTCTAAAGCAGCTTGTCTCTGAGTATGTACTCCAGTAAAACATTCTGTCAAAGTTTCTATTGCTTTCTTTTCAATACCAGAACTTCCTGTTGCACATCAGAACTTTGGCCACTTGGATTGAAACTTTCTATAACAATAATGATGACCCTTTATTTCTAAGGACTTTTTCTTATGAAACTGCCAGGAGCAAGACAAAGGCAAAGGTCCAGCGTAGGTAAATCATTACAGCTGCTTGGTTGCAAAGCTCTGTCAATCTCACAGAGCTGTAGCATGCCAGTTTAGGAAACTGCCTTCAAGTCTTGCTTGCTATATCTGTTCTGTGAGAAGCAGTAAAGAGAGACAGTTTGTCAAAATCAGCCACTGTGAACATTATTTATCCAGGTCCTGAGTCCATGGTGGGTTGAAAGTAATATGATTCTGCACATAGAGACTACTTCATAACACGCAGGTGATTTTAATGAAAACAGTGGTAGAGTCCTACCGTGAGATTTTGAATGCCTTACATTGCAGCAGGAAGTAATTTTTTACTGGTTTTGTTTTAATGTAAGCTGTTATTTATACTTCAGAGAATCGTTGTTCATCGTTAGAAACGCAGACCACAGTGAGTGAGAGTAAATCAATAACAGTTCTTAAAAATAATATGATTTAGATGTCTCCAGGGAATTGAGAGAATATTGGTAGCTTTCTGATTCTGGGAGCACCACTTGTGTCTGCAGTGAAATTGCCAGTGATGTACCAGACCTAGACTTCAGCCTAAGCACCACAGTTGATTGCCTTTGGTTGCATAAGAGACTTGAGCATAGCACGTTCATGGTGCTAGATCTCCCTCTAGCAGCTGTAGTGCCAAAGGTGGCATTCAGTAAGTTTTAGAGCAACCTCTATGTTTTCAGCTCCAGGATTTCATTAAGAATGGTCTGAAGCAAAGTTAACTGATGTACTGTTCCATAGATAATAGAATTTGTAGAATTATTTCTACTGTAGCTAGAGGCAACTGAAAGTTCCAGTAAAAGTTCATCATAGAGATAGTTCGTGTCATTTGTGGTGCATATCTCCTTTGGTTGGTAAGCTAAAAAAAAGTAAACCCAAAAATAGTGTGGCTGACTCTAGTTAAGAAAGAGAGATCTGTTTTTTTCTGTTAGCTGCATGCCATGCACAAGAGCATAGAGCACAAAGCTGGGTGTGTACCTGGAAAAGAATATGTTTTGTGAAGAATTCCTGAAATGCTGGATTCACAGGGCGCATCCAGGTTCAGAGCAACAATAGTAATGCTTGTCTCACAGTGCACAGTTGCTTCAACACAGCCTCAGCTCTCACAGAATCACAGGGTTGGAAGGGACCTCAAGGATCATGAATCTCCAGCCCCCTTGCCACAGGCAGGGCCACCAACCTCCATATTTAATGCTAGACCAGGCTGCCCAGGGCCCCATCCAATGTGGCCTTGAACACCTCCAGGGACAGAGCATCCACAATCTCTCTGGGCAGCCTGTTCCAGTACCTCACCATTCTCTGTGAAGAATTTCCCCCTGACATCCAACCTAAACCACCCCTCCCTCAACCTAAAACCATTTCCCCTTGTCCCGCAGTTATCAACCGTTTCAAACAGTTGATTCCCCTTCTGTTTGTAGGCTCCCTTTAGGTACTGAAAGGCTGCAGTGAGGTCACCCCCTTTTCTCCAGGCTGAACAAGCCCAGCTCCCTCAGCCTGTCCTCCTAGAGGAGGTGCTCCAGTCCCCTGATCATCTTCGTGGCTCTTCTCTGGACCCTCTCCAACAGCTCCCTGTCTTTTTTGTACAGAGGGCTCCACACTTGGAAGCACTACTCCAGATGGGGCCTCACAAGAGCAGAGCAGAGGGGGACGATCACCTCCCTGTCCCTGCTGGCCACCTCTCTTTTGATGGAGCCCAGGATACCATTTGCCCTCCGAGCCGCAAGAGCACACTGCTGGCTCAGGTTAAGCATTTCATCCATCAAGACCCCCAGGTCCTTCTCCACAGGGCTGCTCTCAACCAGTCTGTACGGATGCCCGGGATTCCTCCGGCCCGAGTGCAAAATTCTGCACTTTGCCATGTTGAACCTCATCAGGTTCACCCGGGCCCACCTTTCAAGCCTGTTGAGGTCCCTCTGAATGGCATCCCTTCCTTCAACTGTGTCAACCACATTGCCCAGCTTGGTGTTGTCAGCAAATTTGCTGAGGGTGCACTCGAAGGTGTTAAAGAGCACCGGTCCCAAGACAGACAGACCCCTGGGGGACACCGCTCGTTACCAGCTTCAACCTGGACACTGAGCCATTGATGACCACCCTCTGTCTGCGGCCTTTCAACCAGTTTCTTATCCATCAGGTGGTCCACCCATCAAATCCACATCCCTCCAATTTGGAGATAAGGATGTGGTGGGGGACCGTGTCAAAGGCCTCGCTCAAGTCCAGGTAAATGACATCGGTCACCTTTCCCTTGTCCACCGATGCCATCACTCCATCATAGAAGGCCACCAGATTGGTCAAGCATGACCTTCCCCTGGTGAAGCCATGCTGGCTGTCTCAGACCACACGCCCATTCCTCATGTGATCAAGCATGTTATCTAGGATGATCTGTTCCATGATTTTCCTAGGCACAGAGCTGAGACTCACAGGCCTGTACTTGCCGGGGTCCTCCTTGCTCCCTTTCTTGTAAATGGGAGTGATGTGACCCTTCCTCCAGTCACCCAGGACCTCACCTGACAGCCTTAAGCAGAGCTGAGGGTTGCACCAGATCTTTACCCAACACATCACAACAGTAATCAGGCTCAAACACTGGCCAAGCTCCAGCAGAGTGGCAACTACTTCAGTGTACAGAGACTGACAACATATATTTACATGTTGCAGTAATTTAAAATTAGGAACAAGTCACAGATCATTAGTAAGAAAGGCTGGAAGACTGGTTTTAGTGCAATCATTTACTTCAGTTGTTGAACAAGGCTGTTAATGAGTCATTAGGTACAAAGGTTGTTCATACAAACAGAGAAGAAAATGTTAAGCAGCATTGTTTGCTCCTCCTAAATTCAGCTTCCTCCTGAAAGCCTGAAACACTCCAGCAATTAGATGTTGCAGTAGCACAGAGAAAACATTAGGAATGACTTCCATTGCTGCCAAGGCTCTTTGCTGCTTTTTTTGAGATCTGGAGAGAGTGCACAGGCTGACATCTGATTACACTGCTTTGAAAGTCTATGCCTTTCACCCAGCAGTATTTGTACAAGTCATTTTATTGAGGTTTTAAGCCAGAGACATTTCATACAACCAAAATAACACGAGTGAGTGGGCTTTGAGATGTTGCTTTTAAAAATGGCTTGAATCGTCCAACTCATGTAAAAAGCAACAAAAAATCAAAGCCAAGAAAAAGGATACTTGGATTTGTCTATAATTCGTGTATACAGTCCTGTGCCTAGTGCAGGTTGAATTATGGAGGCCACAGATGAGACTGCAGGGAAATGCCGACTGAATAGGAAAGCAGTAACAGCTTTTCCAGGGTAGCTGAGGCTTCTCTTCCTTAACGGGTAATTTATCTAATTTATCTTGTAATTATTTAAATTATAGTTTTTCAAATCACTCCGGGAAAAAAAAAAGGAAATACAAAAATAGGAGCAGAAGAGGGAGGAAAAGAACTGTATTTATTAGAAGGGGGAAAAAAGATCAGAATGTTTTGTGCTTTATACAGTCTGTCAAACTCTTCCCTAAAAAAAGAACCTCAAATTTGTTAGTGATTTCATACAGCTTGGGGGGTTAGAAAATTAGAGGTAAATATACACAAGGCACAGCATAAACAAAAATAACCACGTCTTTCTTAATGGAAACATCATGTCCTATGTACAGGTAGGGGAGCATCATTCTACCCTGACACATATGGAACAACCACTACACCAAATGGATTGCAATACTGATATTACCTTCACCCCCTGCAGAAGCAGCAAGAGTATCTAAATTCATCATCTGGAGACCATTTATGTTTTGTGAGCTGCATCTGAGGTGCCACCACTTCCCAGCCCCACCTCCTAGCAGCCATCCAGTTCCAGCACATATATACCACAGCACCAGAAACCAGGGCATCACAGTGGGAGCTGTGCTGCAGGGGACCTGTTGGGAAGCACAAGTGCAGTGTTCAGCTCAGAACTAACCCATACAGAGTTAGCACACAGTTCTCAGTTTGCAATATATTCATGATCCACAGACCTTCCATCATCATTTGGAGCTTTGGAGATGTATTTAAATTGGGTTTTTCTTTTTCTTTTTCTAAAGGTGCTCTTTTATGTACAAAAACCTACCAGTGGTACACAAGCAATTTTGAAATCATTTTTAAACAGAACTTTTCTTTCCACAGCACTTAATTAGAATAGAATAAATAAATTAAAAAGTCACAAAATAAGTCAGTAAATAGGCTGTTTTTCAAAACAAACCTATCATTGTAAAGCCAAACAGGGAGCAGGTCATCAACCTACAGCAAAAAAAAAAGAGTGGATTTGTTATTATTATTATTATTACTAGTAGCAAGTCATAAAATAGAAGTGCAACTTTTATATCTGTCCAGTTGAGCCAAAATAAGTTCATAAACTTTCATCCAGAGAAAATACTTTGAGCCATAGTGTACAGTGACAATTGTCACACAAATGCTATCAATATTCCTTAATGCATTCATAAATCGAAATCCTCACGTGTATTATCCTACACTCAACGAGCTCTCCTAAATAAAAAAAAAAAACCTGTACACAGATATTAATGCTTCACATGGGGACATAAAAATGATGGGTACATTAATACAGCATGTAGCTGTTTTGTTCTGCCACTGACGTATTAACTTATCAGAAAGCTGCACACGTCTGCTTTAATAACATTTTGCCAGCCTCAAAAGTTGCCTGTCAAGAATTGATCTACCGTAATTTAAACCTGGTGGTTTTCAAAGGGCAAAGTGAGTGCTGAATTTCTTTGAAATAAGTCTCTGACTAAAATAAATGTCTAATATTTTGCCTTTATAATTTTCCAGGCCACTTATTTTAAAAAGGGAGGGAAACACCATTATTTTAAGAAACCTGCTGAAAACTGGAAACCCGCTTATGCAACCCAGCAATTTGCAATGCTTGGCATCAGATCCATATCCAAATTAAAATCTCAGTTTCTAATTCAAGGTACGTGAACCAAAACTATTAATTACCAGAGAATCATTCAGGTTGGAAAAGACCACTAAAATCACCTAGTCCAACCACTAAATTGCCTTTCAACGAGGAAAGAGTTCATTCTCCACCCTCAACCCCATGTTCTGGGACTCCATTTACAATACTGAACATGAGTATAGACACTAGAGCCATTAAACAGTGTAAAGAGATTCCACATACCAGCTCATGGGGCCACTGGTGATCTCATATTTTGTTCTACTGTGAAGTTCAAAAAGCAAAATGGGAGAGAACAATGTAGAAAAACAGGCATCTCCAAAAAGAAGAGGCTTCCATGGCAAGAGTTTAGGTGCCAAGAGTTACTGCTGATTTCAGTCCAACAGCAGGTTGCTGGCACCTCATTTTTGTTAAGAACTTTTCAGATTATAGTTTGTTCTTAGTCTGCACCAAACTAATGCAGATTCTCACACAAAATAAAACACATTCCAACCTGACAAGTACATGAATATTGCCTGGAAGACTGAAGGAACCTACCCTTTTCCAAGCCCTTCTTCAAACAGCTAATAGCCAGAATCTCTACAGAATGTATTGACGATGTCTGCTTTAGTCTCAGTTTGCCAGCATTGCTTAACCCTTGCCATTACCAATCAATTGATTCAAATCTTGTGCAAACTGATCTTCATTCCCCTGCAGAGACTGAGTTTGCAGAACTGCAGAGTCTTCATTTATGAGTTTCCAGAGATCTGCTTAGGGGTTGTTTTCCTTTTCATTTTATTGCCATCTCTATAAATAGCTATGCTGGAATTTTTGGAGTAGTTAAAAAATATTTATTTATTTATTTATTTAATTTAAAGTAGTTCTGCAGTATATATCCAGGATTACAGAAGAAACAGGAGTGAGCATTTTTAGCTACATGAATACAGGATTAAAAACGAGCTCTCTTTAGCTCCTTCAAACCAAGAAAAAGAGCAGCTCATCCTACTCAGCTTTGAGCACTTACCACTTTGCAGTGGAGACTGAGGGCAGGGGGTAGCTCAGGCTTTTTTCCCGCACTGGCAGCCTTTCTCCTTGGCCATCAAGTTTAATTTTATCTGCTTGCTTCCAGCTCTTCTGTGCTGTTCAGGGCAAACATCTTGTCCATATATGCAATGGGTTTCCTGTGAAAACCCAAACTGAAGATGTGGCTGCAAGCCGTAACTTGCATCTTGACAGCTCCCCAGTCAGGTAGAGGGTCTCAACACGTTAAATTTTGTCAGTGTGAAGGAGGGTTTGGCCAGAAATACACATGCTAGAAGATATATCTTGTGGCAGCAAATCCCAAAGGCAGACCACGAGGGGCTTCAAATCTCATTAGTGCAGAAAATGCATTCTCAGCTCTCACTGATGGTCTCTGGCATCAGGCGCATACTTCAAAAAGCACAGAGAGAGCAAAACTTCAATAAATCCACTTCATGGGCTTTCAGCAGCTCTATTCCCTCTCTAGGAAATCTCCCAGCTATTCTAAACTGCACTGACACAGCTGAACCCAGGGTTGGGTACACCTTAGTGCCAAGCCAGGCTGCTGCTTCATAGCAGGGCCCAGCAGAAGCCACCACTCACCCAACACACAGACCAACGCTTCATAAGCTTTTCAGCAAGGAGAAAAACCAGATACTGAGGCTAACTACTCTTCCCAGGGACCAAACCAGTGCACACTGAATCATTCAAAAGGCTGATGCAGGGTCAATAGGACACACGGTACCACATGGGCAGCAGGTCAGCCTGGCATTTAACCACTCCTCTGCCTTTGCTCCATTCCTGCTAAGGAGGTTGTGGCAGATCTGTTTGTGAACACAGCAGCACCTTCAGCCTTTTCCAAGAAACCTCACATCCTCACTACAGCCACAAAGAGGAGACCAGCACTGGTCCAAACACCACATGCTACAGACCCAAATATTCTTCAGCTGCACCCTCCTCCTGACAGTACACTCACCAGCAAAAAACTGCTGCTTTCCCTGGTGACACTTACCTACTTCTCTGTCAAACCCCCAACATGACCATGATTTTTTCCTGTGCTTACGGATTTGTAGCCAGTGCTGCTAAGCATCTCTTGTAAGAGGACCAAGCGTGTGCAGCAGCAAATGGCACTGCACAGGGTCTGTCCTGCAGCAGTAATAGAGACAGACATTGATATAGGATGAATCTGAGCAACTCCATATAAAATAAAACTCCGGTATCCAAAGGCCAGGTTTCCTACTGAGCACAGCCTCCTGTGTTTTCTGTGTGCTGAGCTACCCTTACATTTCCAGCTCAGCCTACAGATGAGCGATATTTAACTTATACAATAGCAGGTGCTAGGATTTATTTTTTTAAGGAATTCACAGCAGTATAATGTAATGTAGAGATAAATTACTGTCATGCTAAATCTGCTTTCTGATCCCACCCCCCACCTCACATTCCTCAGATAAACTGACACTTATTATTTCAGTAAAACGGTGATGTTACATACGCCTCTGTATATACAGTGAGATAATACATTTGAATTATTTCTAGATGCTCTGATGCAGAAAAAATGTATGAAAGCAAGTAAATTTCAAGTTAACTTTCCCTCACTCTGAAGTTTCTACTGAACTCAAAGCTCAGCTGGCAACTCTGCATTTTCCTAAGCCTGCCCACTGCATTATAAACGATTTACTGCATTATAATGCAGCATGGGAATTACAGATATTTTGCTGTCACTTACATGCCAGTCTCCCACAGACAGTCCACAGAAGAACTGTTTATGACCCGTATCCACCAGATCATTACTGACCTAAGCTTCAGCGTGAGACTGCCTAAAGGCAGATGTCTTTCAAGAAAAGCATGAAGCTGAACGCACTGGGGGGGGAAAAAAAATCTATATGTATATTTTAAATGGCACTTATAGAATCATGGAATCATTAAGGTTGGAAAAGACCACTAAGATCATATAGTCCAATCACCAACACATCCCCACCAACCCATGCCCCAAATTCTACCCACCTACACTGAAAAAGGATATGTTTACATAGCTAGTCCTTACAAATTTCCATTTAATAACTTCTAAGTCTTCCATCTTTATTTTGCATGGCTTCATTGCCGCACAGTGTTAAATTAACATTTCCCTTCAAGCTCAATTGCAAAGCAATGTTTTTGTGACTGGCTGAGGATCTTTCCAGGGAAAACGAGATGCATAAATATAACAACATCATCTGAAAAAAATGATGAATTATAATTGAAATCAGCAGCTAGAAATCTAAAAATCTGTATTCTTCTTGCAGTAATTTTAGCAAAGGATGGTTCAAGGAAAGACTGGATGTTGCGTTGAGGGACATGGTTTAGTAGGAGCTATTGGGAATAGGTGAACGGTTGGACTGGGTGATCTTCTAGGTCTTTTCCAACCTTAGTGATTCTATGATTCTATGATTCTATGATTCTATATGTTATCCCCAACAAACTGGAAAAGGTACTTAGTGGAGCTTAGTGGAGCATGTTTCAGCACTATTTAAACAACAATGTAATCGTTCATAATTTAAGTGCAACTTTCCAAGCTACAATAATTAAAACTGTTTTGTTTACCTCTATGGCAGAGAAGATGAGAATTTTTTCCAAGCTATTTGCTATAAACAACTGATTTTTATGCATATTTAGATACCTGCAGGCACAAAATGGCATTTCACCAATGAGGTATCACAATATGTCAAAACCCAGGCAACTATTTGCCTTATTTGGTGAGCAAGCACCTTCAAACCTTGGCCTTCCCTCCTGCAGCAGTTTTTGACTTGGAGAAATTCCATTATCCAAATAAAAAAAATGTTCTGCAGCAGCTTACAAGCAACATCATAAAAAAAAACACTAGAGCAGTATTTACATTTGGCAGCAAGCTACAGAGAAAGGCAATGGGAGTGAAGAGACATCACACGTTGCATGCAGATGTGCAAAACAAATGCATGGTGGAGAGCGTTCAACCCTGCTATGTATAGGCTGGTTCAGACCAAGTTGCAACACCCCAGAACTTCACTTTCTTGCAGCCTGTTTTCTCATCCCTGAGATATCTCCAAACTGGAACTTCTGGCACACTGAAGTACCTTGAGAACATCACCAGACCAACATCATTTTGTCCTTCTGGTAGTTAATACTCATTCTGCTCGCTCACTGACAAAAGAACACTAAATTAAAGATGAACAAATCTCTTGTTTGTGCCAGTAAAAGTTACGAGTCATGTTTATGATCAAAAGCTTCAGAGATTTCTCATTTTTAAAAAAAATTTTTTGCAAAGAGCTCAGAGTCTTACAACAATCACAATCACTTATGCAAGTGCTTATATATTAACTGCATTGCTAGAGTTGGAGGTGCTCAAGGACGGGTTGGATGAGTTCCTGGGAGCCTGATCTGGTGGGGGCAGCCAGCCCACGGCACAGGGCTTGGAACTGGGTGATCTTTAAGCTCCCTCCCAACCCAAGCCACTCCATGATTCTATGACCAGAGTTAACCCATGGAAGCTATGTGGTAAGCACGAGTCTACTCAAAGGATTGTAGCTTGACTTTCCCTAGTTTGCCACTGGAAATGGAAGGCACATTATTTACTTAGAAAAAAAGGTTTTGCATTTCTGTGAGTTCCTGCTGTTCTAATGAGAAAACTAATTTTTTCAACAGAAGCATCAAGCTTATAGCTCTAAAGGGGGGTGGCTGCAAGATACTGTAAAAAAAGCAAGCCATCAGTTTTTAACAGATTCAACAGTAAGGTCTGACTTGCTGCTTCAGCCTTCTCAGCATTTTGCAACACAATTTCTTCCATGAGGAAACAAATTTTAAAAATAAGAGAAAGTCATCTTTCCTATTTAACTTATTCAAGCTAAGAACAAAAAGAGAAATAGATGCCCGAAAAGTAAGTTACTTCATTTGTGGAGATGTTTCTGTTAACATTAACGAGACTATAAATATAAATCTATATCCAGCCATCTAGCTAATCCTTGCTGGAATTATTATGACATACGTAAGTAAATAAATGCACACGGAGAACCACGTGCAGACTCATGCCCTCCGTTGAACCTGGAAAACATTTTTAATGTTATGACCCCTCCTGTAAGGCCAGTAGCACTCTGATGGCAGCATCACTGCATGAAGTCTCTGTCCATGCTGCGAAGTCCCAGCTGCAAGAAGTTTTGAGCAATGTATAGAAAGGCAGCCCTCTGCAGAGAATCTGAGTGGTTTGTTTTCCTTGTAAATACGTGTTTTTTTACAATAGAAATATTGCAACTTCATTATCTATCATGATTCTGCAACACTTACAAGCATGGTTATGTGTATGGTTTGCTAAAGCCTGAGTCCACGCAGATGGAAGGTTCACTACTGTGCAGATGAGAGATCAAGGCCAGTGGCTTGGGGACTGTGAATCAGAGCATTACTCCATTCTGTTGTCACACATTCTAATACCACAATAGGAAGAAAGAAACTTGCTGCATCAAGAAAACAGTTCTGCACTGGCACAGAGGCTATACAACGGCACAAGGAAATCCACCACTTATGTCTAAACTCCAGCCTTCTGAAATCCCAACTTTTTATTCATTATCAGAATACAGCTCTGAAACAGTGGCTAAGCAACAAATGGAACTGGAAAACACTGCATTTCAGTACATCAGGCTAGCAAGACTCATTTTAAATATGAAATATAAATAAACACATCACAGAAGTTTCATCCTGCAAGCCCCGCAGTGGAGAACTTGTGATGGAACAACGCTGGTTGGTCCTGGTGAGCACTGGGCCCTAGAAAACCTGGGCCCAAGGAGCTTCAAGTCCAGGGAAAAAGTTCATGCTACTCCCTTTGTACCAACCATGTGCTTACAGAGTAGATCACTATGGCCTGTTTGTCGAATAGTAAGGAAATATTTTAAAATGAGAGTCTCATAAGAAATATTTATTTTTTCACTTCAGAAATAAGCTAGGGTAATAAATAATTTCTTCATACAGAAAATATGACAATGGCAGCTATCACCTCCCAAATGCTTTCTTTTTTTTTTTTTAATTTGAGAGATGTCTGATATTTTCCATTATGATTGAGGCTACAATCAGATAAATTTATAGGTCAAATTCTGCCTCACACAACATCTTGGAAGACATTTTGCTCTAACCCAGGACTGGTTTAATGCTACTTACATATACCGAAGAATTATTTTAAAAAAAGTGTTCATGTCAATGTGGATAATCCCATTTTTATGCTGGTACATCAGGCATAGCTTTGGAGAGATAAATAAAGAATTCAAATTTCAAATGTTTGTTTCCCTCTATTTCTTTTGAGTAACTTAATTTAATCTATTCTGTGTGAGAAACCTGGCATCTGATTTTGTCAGTATGTAATGTTAAATTCCAGGTGATAAGAATTGATAAGAATTACAGGTACACAGCAACTATGAAATCAAAACCCATTGTGTCTAACACAGGGCTTTTAAGAACAGAAGCATCCAAAACATCACTACAAATTACTTAGCTTTTCAGACATAATTAAATTAAACCATTTGTATGTGTATGTGCTCTTGCCTGTATGCACCCCTACAGCTGCAAAATGTAAAGCAGAGCAATTTTAGCCAAATATTGGTGAGGTATAAAACTTAATTACTCCTAGATACAGTTAAGTACGTCCTTCAATGAGCATATAAATTGAACAAAACCATGCCTGCAAATAATCAGGCACTGAGTTTTCTGGCTTTCATAAGATTTCATTAATACATTAATAAAGGTTTTACATAATTTATACACTCAGACATATACATATATTTTATCTGTAATGTGTGCTTACATACAAACATACATATGCACGCGTGCAAACATGTGTACACATACCACGCACACTCACATCCCCTTATCTGCACACATTCAAATTCTTTAAAGAAAATGCCACCATTTAAAAAGCACTGGAATTGGTTCCAGGTTCCTACATGACTTTAGACTGATAGAAAAAGGTAGTTTACATCTATTGCATATGAAAAAGAAAAGGAATTTACAACCAAAAAAATTTTTTTTAAAAAAGAAAGAATGCACCCCCCCCCCCCCTCCCCACGTTACCAGCTTTCCAATTAGGAATCAAAATATTGGAATGAATCTGGTATAAATACAATATGCAATGGCAGCTTTGTATTTTTTTCAAATAAATTTCAATCTTTTGGAATTTAAATTAGTACCAATTTATGGCGAGCAAAAGTTCTTTCATAGATAAGTCACTGCTGAGCTCCTTTCTTCTTCTGCTCCAGCTCCTGCAAGCGTTCCTCCCGGCACTGCGCATGCTGCGTTCCCACTTTGTGGGCTGTCTCGGTGGCTGCAATGTCAATCTGTGCATATCTGGATGATCCACTCCCTGAAATGCCAAAGGAAATCATATTGTAGACCATAGCCTTCATGCAATCTGAGACTCAGGTTGAAGCTATTGCTAGACTTCTCCCATAGATTTCCTGGGTGATCTTGGTCTGGTATTAAAATAAGCTCTATAAAGGAAGTAAGATGGTAAGTACGACAAAAAACCTCACAAGCTTGGTTATCTAATTATTTTAGGTATCTGATTTTTTTCAAATAAGCACTTGAATCACTTGTATTTATGCTCCACATTTCAATCTCCACCCCTCTTTCTCCCAGTAGAAGACAAAATTGAACAGAACAACAATTTAGTCCGATATTAGAGAATAAGGTAGACGAAAGTTGCTCTATCTGTTCAGGAGCAGAGCAGTACTGTATTGATATAGATACACCACTCTTAAAGAAGGGAAAACTTCAATATGAAAAAAGTAGAATACTTACAATCATTAGGAGCACCTCCAAAGTTACACAGCTTGAGCATGGACTAGTGTTATACAAACAGCAAAATTAATGACAGTTTACAGACGCAAGGCTCGTCACTCTTAATGCCTTGCTTCACTGTCTTTAAAATAAATATAAAACATGACTTCCATATCTCAATGGAGTGCTATACAGAGATCCAAATTTAAGGTCTGGGAGAAGCTTAGAATTACTTACCTAAAGTTATATGGCACTGAACAACAACACTAAGTAAATAAATAAAATAAAGGGAAAAATTGAAAGATACTTCAATAGCAAATGCGTTGGATTGAATGCCAAATCCCTGCTAAGAGTTTTCTGTAATGAAGGATGAATCTTTAAGTGACTGTACATGGTAGCTATAATTCATACTTGTGGGCTAATTCTCCAAGACAAGCATTACAAGAAAAATATCCACAATATACATAGGGGTAGGTGAGGTGAGCGAGAGGGGGGGGATGTAATCAAGTGCTTCTGCTTTCCTGCAACCCTTGTGGAAAGCAGACAGAAAACACCATGTTCTATTCTTACACATTTGCCATGTGGCTCTAGAGGCATTATTTTAATATTGTTAGAAGCAAGCCCAGTACACCTACACCCATGACCCTTCTGCTCAGTCCAAGCAAGAAAAGTTAAGCAAGTGTAGTCTTACTGCATGCAATGAAAATCTTGAGAAAAATGAAAGAAATTACTATCTGTCAAACTTCAGAGACATTCAGTTTAGGAGGAGTTCATATACAGTGCAACATTCTAGAGAACTTTGCTTGTTATGTCTTTTCCAAAAGAGTTGACATTTACAAGAATTAGTACAAAGGTACACAAGTACAAATTCCTCTGTTAGCCAGAGGCTGTGGGCAGATGAAATTAAGATATGGACAGAGAAATTAAGATTTTCCATACCACATATAGTTTGTAATGCTGTACCCACTGCTGTCTAAAAAGTCCTGTATGCTTTCTTACCTCTTATGCTTGTGCTGGCTTCTTGAAGTTCCAGTTCCATGTAATGAAGTTGTTTTTTGGAAGTAGGACTGACAGGAATATTAACGTAGGTGGCTGTCTCACTGTGGGGTCGATCTGATGTAGGGACATCAGCTGAATAACCTACAGCCCCTTCTAAAATAAGTAACACGTTATTATAGACACTGTTTGCAATGACCAGTGAACCATTTCATAAAACACACCATTCTGTCAAATGTTCTGAAAGCAAACATTCAGCAGTAAAAACTCAGGTCACCAAACAGCGCATTCTTCAGTCCTGAACAGGACATAAGGTTTCTACAGAAAATATCCTCAGAGAATGATCAAGTCAGGATCCATGCAAAAGGCCACAGACCATTGCTAGTGATCTCATGTTGTGACTAAAAGCAAACACTACACAGAAATTCGCTAGCAGACACAATGTATGCAACACTATTAACCTGAATTGGAGCTGAAAGCACCTGGGAGTAAAGCCTTATGTGATATTATCTGTCGTAGGAAGATATGGACTACTATAGCATCCAGAAGAAAGCAACCAAAATCACTAGAAGTTTAGAAAGTCACAAAAACAGACTGAAGACAGCTTAATGCATGGGGAAAACAAGCTTATGCAGACATTCCGATCAGAAATCACAGAATGGTTTGGGTTGAAAGGGACCTTTAAGATCACCTAGATCCAATCCCCCTGCTATAGGCAGGGACACTTCCCTCTAGACCAGGTTGCTCAAAGCCCCATCCAGCCTGGCTCGAGTGCTTCTAGGGTGGGGGCATCCACAGCCTCTCTGGGCAACCTGTTCCAGTGCCTCACTACCTTCACAGTAAAGAATTTCTTTTTAATATCTAGTCTAAATCCACCCTCTTCCAGTTAAAAGCCATTTCCCTCATCCTGTTTCTACATGCCATTATAAAAAGTCCTTCCCCAGCTGTCCTGTAGGTCCCCTTCAGGTATTGGAAGGCCACTGTAAGGTCCCTCTGGAGCCTTCTCCAGGCTGAAGAGCCCAACTCTCTCAGCCTGCCCCAGTAGGGAAGGTTCTCCAAGTGGGAATAGATCATCTAATAAAAGACTTAAATTTCAGGAAGAAAAGGTAAATTAAATGTGGGAAAATCTTTCTAATAGTAAGGAGCAAAAGAACATCAAAGGAAATCTCACAAAACCTGAAGAATTTCATCATCTAGAAATTTCTGAAAAAGAGATAGACTAACATCAACGAGGAAACAGTTCTCTATAAAGTGATTCTGTCTTACAGAAGATTTTGTTATCTATTAGATGACTTAGCAAGACCTTCTCTAGCCAAATTTTCAGTTATTCTAATTTTGCCAGAAGTTAAATAAAGAGAGATCTTGGTGGCTTCATATGTCCATGTCTCTGTTGTACAACTGAGTCCAGAACTGGACATGGCAGACCAGATCTCACCAGTGCTAAATAAAGAGGAAAGTTCCCCTCCCTTGGCAGACTGGCAGTGCTTTAAATAATGCTGGCCATGATTCTGTCAAATTAATTTCCAGAGATGACAGGTTTTCACTGTTGTTACTGCATGCATACTATCACTCATTTCATTTTGGTTTTCTTTTGAAAGCTTGTTAAATTTACTTTAAAAAGCTATTTCTCATTTTCTTCCACATTTATCTTTGGCTAGAAGCAATGTTTTTTTAAAACTTTTTGGCCAATGACTAAAGCCAGCTTTCTCCAGAACCAGAAAAAAATAATCCCACGACCGTGTATTTCACAGAATCACAGAATCACAGAATTGTAGGGGTTGGAAGGGACCTCCAGAGATCATCGAGTCCAACCCCCCTGCCAAAGCAGGTTCCCTACACCAGGTCGCACAGGTAGGCATCCGGGCAGGTCTTGAACATCTCCAGAGAAGGAGACTCCACCACCTCCCTGGGCAGCCTGTTCCAGTGCTCCGTCACCTCACTGTAAAGAAGTTCTTGCGCATGTTTGTGCGGAACTTCCTATGCTGCAGTTTCCAGCCGTTTCCCCTTGTCCTGTCTCCACTCACCACTGAAAACAGTCTGGCCTCGCCATTCTGCCCCCCACACCTTAGATATTTATAGACCTGGATCAGGTCCCCTCTCAGTCTTCTCTTCTCAAGGCTGAACAGACCCAGTTCACTCAGCCTTTCCTCATAGGAGAGATGCTCCAGGCCCCTCACCATCTTTGTGGCCCTCCGCTGGACTCTTTCCAAGAGATCCTTGTCTTTTTTGTACTGGGGAGCCCAGAACTGGACGCAGTACTCCAGATGAGGCCTCACCAGGGCAGAGTAGGGGGGGAGGATCACCTCCCTCGACCTGCTGGCCACGCTCTTTTTAATGCACCCCAGTAAGCCATTGGCCTTTTTGGCTACAAGGGCACACTGCTGGCTCATGGCCAACCTGTCATCCACCAGGACACCCAGGTCCCTTTCCGCAGAGCTGCCCTCCAGCAGGTCATCCCGCAACCTGTACTGGTGCATGGAATTATTCCTCCCCAGATGCAAGACTCTACACTTGCTTTTGTTAAACCTCATCCGTTTTTTTTCTGCCCAGCTCTCCAACCTATCCAGGTCTTGCTGGCAAGAACAGCCTTCAGGTGTGTCAGCCAATCCTCCCAACTTTGTATCATCAGCAAACTTGCTGAGGGTGGCCATTATCCCCTCATCAAGGTCATTGATGAAGATGTTGAACAAGACCGGACCCAGCACAGACCCCTGAGGAACACCGCTGGTTACAGGCCTCCAACCGGACTCTGCACCACCACCAATGACCCTCTGTGCTCTGCCAGCCAGCCAGTTCTCAACCCACCTCACTGTCCACTCATCTATCCCACACTTCCTCAGCTTTGTTACAAGGATGTCGTGGGGGACAGTATCAAATGCCTTGCTGAAATCAAGGAAGACTACATCCACTGCTCTCCCCCCATCCACCCATATTTATATATATCTGAGTAAACTGGTGGAAAAATAGTTGTCATAGGCAAACAGAAGATTCAGTGCCACAAGCATTGTCAGTCATCACTTAAAGATGTACTAAATTGAAGAAGAGATAAAACGATGCTTATGTGTAGTTCACCAATTATTATGAGGGGACACAATCACAAGGGATTTTCATTTGGAAAGTTCATCTCAAATGGAAACATAAAATCCAGTGTGAAATAAGGAAACATAACACAGTTTTTGAGCACTAAGGACTAGAGAGAGATCCCCTCAGAGCCTGCTGTTAAGATGGGATAGAAGAGTACAGAGAAAAAATGCTATTTCTTTCTGTTTCTTCCTCTCCCTAAAGTTCTCCCGTTAAACCCTTCCATAACCACACATAAAACTCACACCAAAATTTTACTTTTCCAAATCACTGCTTTTCTTTTTGCTCCATTCAGGCACTGTTGGAGTGGGAACGGAAAGGCAGTAGGTGGTCAAGGCTTTTCAGAGTACGGAAGATAATGACTTCATCCAAGGATCCAAGGAGAAGCAGCTGTGAATAACCATAAAGGGAAACTTTCTCTTCTTTTTGGATGGCAGAGAGAGCTTGTACAAGTTGGGTAACATTAAGAATTATCAGAAGCTACATTAAGATCCAGGATAATGCGGTCTCTCCAGACACAAGCTATTTAAGTCAAAGCAGACTACACTGTGGTCCAAGATTTTAAAAGCCTTGAAAGCTGACCAATTTTCTAACAGATATTCATTAAAAAAAAAAAAAAGAAGAAGAAGAATAAACCACTACCATCAGAGGAAATATCTAAGTGTACCAAATTACCATTCTCAGAAATAGGTGAATGATTCTGTCTAATGCATGTCAAAGAAACTTGGCCTGACCATGCCAAAAGGATTTGGCAGAACAAGAGCATTGAAAATCTGCATCCCAAATAGTTGAATTCATAAACAGATTACAACCTTAAGGCTGATACAGAGTCATGAGTAGTCATGAAGAAAAATGTTTTTGAAGTCTTTCCATTCATCGTTAAAGTGAAGCAGCAGGATTTTAAGTAAAATGTCCTCAAAGTTACTGAGCATGTAAGCTAGCAAAATCCTCTATAAAACTAAGCAGCAGGAAGGCAAATCTTATGCCTGGTGATTATCTGAAGAACTTAAAAAAAAAAAAAAAAGAATACAAGGAGAAAGAAACATTAATTAGTAGATCTTTGTGCAAGAAAGAAAAAAAGAAAGCCCTGGCAAAACTCAAAATTTCTTCCTATACCTTGACATAAAGAAAAATAAAATTCATGTACAAAATTAAGCAAATTGGAATAAAAGTGAAGGAAAGTGAAAGAAAGTGAAGAAAAACTCATTTTTCTTGTTTAGACTATGCTGTTTTAACAGAAACTTTGATTTCTTTGTAAACTTGGGTTTTCATTTTTTCTTTGCATAAAAATATCATTAAAAATGAAAAACTGGTTTATCTTTGTTTGCAGAAAAAGGTTTATTTGAATAGCACAAGGGAGTTAACATCTCAAAATAAGAAATAAAGGCACGCAGAGTGCCATGGACAAAGATGATGCTTTCTGAGGTCCTTTCTGGATGGACTGAAGTAATATGAAAAGGTTCAGAATACAAGATTTGTGTGGGTCATTATGGAGGGAGAATTTGGAAGAAAAAAAAAAGACCTGAATTAGCAGTTACAGTCTGGAGACATTGTGAAAGAACTGGCAGGGTATCATGTTTGAGGAGAAAGGGAGGAAAAGATAGAAACAAAATTGATAGTTAAATTAGTAGTGAGAAGGGTGAAACAGGATATCAAGTGGTACTTAAAAGAACTGGGGAGTTGGAGAAAAGACAAGGAAAGGAAAAGATAAGAATGACTGGGAAGGGGAGAGAAAACATATATTTGAAAGTGATGTTTCAGTGTTACAGTGTTTGTTGCTCACAGAAAGAAAACACTACAAACTGCTTGGTATCTATGTGTGTGTGTATGTATATGAGTGTGTATGAGTCTGAACACACTTGCAAAACTAACATCTGCAATGATCATCACTCAAAAAAATCAACAGTTAGAAGACATCACAGCATAAAAGAAAAAAAAAAAAAGTAGAAGTTAGCTTCCTCTGATGCAATTGGTTGCAGAGATCTTTAGAATCACTGAATCATAGAATTGCCCAGGTTAGAAAAGACTTTAAAGACCATCAAGCCCAACCACAACCTATCCATACTATCTTCATTCTAACAACTCTCCACTGAATCATGTCCCTGAGCACCACATCCAAACGGTTTTTAAACACATTCAGGGGTGATGACTTGGTTTACTCACCAGGCTCCTCAGAGCTAGTAGGAGTTCCAGGTTCTGCAGGTAGTGTCAGCACCTCATAACCACCTTTAGGACCTACAACAGAGGAATGCCATCAACAGTTTAGAATTCAGCGATTTGCACAATGTAAACAAAGCATCTGATTTTTCTGGTTTAGACTCATGATCTGCTAGTCTAAGCAATCATACCAGGAAAAAAATCTCAGGAAGTAGCTAGCGTTGACTTTTTTGGTGGTGATGTCAATGTTTTTTAATGAGAGCGAGTAAATAAACATGGCCATTTTTACATATATATACATAGAAGGGCACTAAAGTCAAAAGTGTGTTTTGCTATACATCAATGTGGGAGCAAAGCTGTCTTGAATGTATGAATCAGGGAGAAGTGGGTGGGTGATCTTGGGAGCATTTGGAAGACTCTTGTTAAAATTCCACCTCCAGCATGATGGATAACTTCTTGATTTTTGACAAAGCATTGTAGAAAGTGCTTAAAGTGTCCCTTGCAAGGACGACTTTGCATTTCAAGTGCAAATCATCACCCTTGCAAGAAGCCAAGCTGTGCAACATCACTGGTGCTTCCAGAGCAATAAGATGAAAAAGATTCCCAGGTTCCACCATGATCATGGACTCCACTCAGTTTCACATAAGATAAGCTAAAACACTGTGCTCTTAATATGGATACATTGGTATTAATGTTGAATGACAAACACTCACAAATTTATCTGCAGATGTTTTCTCCTTCATTATCATGAACTATCTTTAAACGTGCTGTTTTTTTCCCCATTGTCTCATTGCTAGGATTTCTCATGGCCTAAGGTGGGTTTTTTTGGTGGGTACCCTTTGTTAAAATGCTGGCAGCATTATACTGCTGTGAATAAGATTGCTGCCTATGCTCTGACACTTATCTCATCTGTCACTGTCTCTTCTAAACTTATCCCATCTGTCAATGTCTTTCTAACAAAACCCTGCGCATCAAAAAGCCCAAAGATATGTAAGTGTTACAAAAGGGAATCAAATCATATATTAACATTTCCTAAAGTTTAAAATACTTTAAGTCTAAATAAATTTAAACTTACACGCACACACATACTTCATAACCACTTATACCTACCAGCTTGGAGACTGTGCCCTCTCTGTAGTTTCAGAGACCCAGAAGCTGCCATGACAGAAGAAGCACCTGTTTCCAAAGAGAGAAAATCATATTAAATCTAAATATCTTCTGCTATTTTTAGATATCTGCTGTGCATCAGCAGCCTTAGTAAATGTTTCTGAAACATCAAGAAAAATTTCCATAAGTATTGTAAGTCTTTGGCACTTGCTCTTGTAAAATTTCATGCAGTTGCTAATTGCCCAACCTTCTAATTTGTCAAGATCTCTCTGCAAGAATTTAAAGCTGTCATTAAATTCTTATCAGGTGGATCCAAAACCTTCTAAAGAGAACTGTACTACACTTCAGTAGTCCACTGTCCAATGCTAAAGGATCTAGCTTCAGTGGGGTTTGAATCTGGGTCACAGCTGGTTCTTGTGAAATATTGTTCCAAGTGTTACAGCCAGAAAAGCTTTGCCAAGGACATATCGGATGGCACAGTAACTCTTCTTTCCTCTGCTCTATTCAGATCAGCATGAAATTCTTGAAACAGCTTTAGATAAGGAAGTCTAAGGGAAGATGAGCTGGAAACTTGGAAACGTACAAACAGGTACACATGTAATGCAATTTGTCTACATCCATATATTCAACAGGCAAGCTGAACAGCATTATACTCAACTTTTCATTATCATTAGCTGGCCACGAATTTCTTGTCTACTGTTCTTACAGTGGGCACCTTAATCAAAATGAATGGCATTTGCTTCCTGAGATGAATAATTTCATGGGACCTTCTTGTGCAAGTAATTGGTACTTAACAGAAATGAAGTAGGAGGCTCTGCTTATGAGCAACCCTGCCACTGGTGACAGGGCAGCTGTACAACGTGCTGCTGGGTGCTTGAGATCGTATAAAATTAACACTGTCTTCTAAACCAATGAATAGTCTCTGAGCAGGTGAGACAATTCTTTGCAAATTGTTTTTAAAATAGCAACCAAAAATTAACATAATTCATATGTAACACAAAGAAAATCTGTAAGATAAATAGCAATCTTTAGTACCTAAGAAATCTGCATGACCTGGGAACGAAAAAGGTACTTTCTTCACTTCTTCCCTTCACAGAGGATACACTTATAAAAAATAATTCCTAATTCTAATAGTTTTCATGCTTGGAAAATTATTCCTACACTTTTATAAAATAAACAAAACACATCATTTCATTTGATAAGGATGACAGATTAAAAAAATAGCAAATATCTCAAGAATGCATAACTGAACTAAAACCTCTTATCTTGCAGGGTTTTTTTTTGTACTTAAAAGCATATCTAGTGTAATCCAAGGTTACAAGAATGACAATGTGCCACATCGAGAAAACTGTATTAAAAAAATGAGATCAGATTGTAGAACTTTCATGTACCCTGGTGAAATCTTAAGCAACAAAAACCTTTTTATTACACTTCTGTCTTTAAAAAGACTGCTAACATAAATAAATGCAAGAACAGAACAAAGAGGTATGACATCCCAGACTAGGTCGTTCATTTATACTTCTCATCACCGAATATCCCCTTCCTGCATTATTAAGGACATCAGAACGTGCTTTATAAGATTGAAAGTCCCATCTTACTTTGAAAAGACAACTATAGCTTTATGCTAAATGTAGTTTCATCAAAACTGATTTTTTTTTGCCCCTCAAAAGTTTTTTGTAATTCAGTAGGAATTGTTCTTCAGGAAATTGGGATTTTGAAGAAATGTTTGTAGGATTTGTGAAAAGCACACAAGAGACGGAAGTAAATGTAAAACCACAAAGATTCCAGTCCATTTAATGTCAAGTCGAAATCTTGCCCCATGAGCTGCTTTAAAACATCCATGTTAATGCTTCAGGATTTGAAGTATTGCATTTTCCTCATCTTCAAGTCAGGCAAATAACAAATATTTACATAGTCAAATCGCTCATGGAATTTTTGTGAAGCTTCTAAATGTATTATGTTAACACATATCAAGAGAGATTGACCGATTTTCTTCCTTCTTCATGGTGCATACGCATTTCTTTATGCCCATTCTTCTAGAATAAGCACAGTTTTCAGTACATGTACCACAAGAACCAGCCATGGAAAAGAATACAAATGAGGAAACCTGGAACACATGTAATAAACCAAGCCCACGTAGGCAGGTTTTCAACTCTTGTCACCTACTCTTGTACAGTCAGTAAGAAGACGCATGTAATACGCAAGCAAACACCTCTTACTGCCCAGCCTCTCTGCCTTTATAGAGTAGGTCAAAGAACAGAAGAGTGCCATCAAGTCACCCTAAAACAGGAAACAGGAACCTGCTGGATCTGCTCAGCCCAGAGGATGAACCAGCAGCATATGATTTTGTGGCAATGACTTTTCGTCCTTAGTCAGGCCCCTAGAATTCAGATTATTTTCTAAGGCCACGGTTTGGTTTGCAGGTGCAATTAGCAATTCTGCCAAGCTTTTATTTTTCTTCTGCTATGGAATTATTTTAAGTGCACTTTTAAAATAAAGTACGATCAAGAAAGAGTGTGGCATATTATGGCAGGGTTTTATTAGTCAGCTTCTGATAATAATAATGCTGTTCTCTTGCAATATTTAGCCCTGTGACATACAGCTTATTGATGATGGACACTGTTGGGCACACTTTACTGACTCAACAGCAGTATCTCTGTAAACTTTGCCTTCATACATATGAAGCACTGTTGACATGTATCCTTTAAAATTTTTTAATTATATATTATTTCCAGCCCAAGCAGTGTGGGCCACATTCTTCTTAGACAGCACAGTCAAAAAAGAAAAGAAGAAATTTAAGAACCTCAAAACGTAATGATATTCAACTATACTGCTTCCAACAGAGGATGTTTCATTACTTCTTGACTTAATTTCCCATTCAGCTCTTGATTTTTGTAATGGTAGAGCCTGCAGCACAGAAGCACAGACTGATCAGAGTTTCCAATACAGATGTTTCATCTGGATGTTAAAATGCCAAAGTATTTACAGATACTTTTTAGCTTGCCATTTGAACTAGGTATGTTCCTTTGAAGTTGCTTAGCTGATTGCTTAGCATATGTAACTAGCAATAGAAAGATAACATTATCACCTACATTCTCTAGCAATAAACTGAAAAACATTCAAACAATTGATCCTGACTAATCCCATTTGTTGATACAGAACTGAAGCATTCAAAAGCAAAAATTGTTGAACAGAACAGGGGGCACATAGAGCAGTGAATGAGGTGAGTTTGCATTTGTATGTTGTATTTGAATAGAAAAGAAAAAAACAATACAATCATTTCTGTGCTAAAAATACAAAGTATTTGTGACTAAGTGGATTGGTACAGGAGCAAACAACCCTACTGTGTCAGGTCACTGTAGAATTATGCATATTAGTATGCATATCTTGCCACCAAGCCAGATTTTGAAAGTAATTACCTCAAATTAACATGCTTCTATGTTATCCGTGAATGTGGATTAAAACAGCATATAAGAGAAACATAGAGAAGTTTTAATGCTGCTCCTTTAGTCCAACAGAACTGTTTGAATTACTGCTTGTCACCAAGGGACTGCTTGGTACAAGCCTAGAATTAAAGACAGTAAAAGCAAGGAATTGAAGGGCTACAACATTGTTTTAAAGCTTTGTGATACCAAGTTTAATTACACTTAAAATGTTCACGTATCTAAAAACAATACTCCCAAATGAAATATCTCAGGATAATAAAAAAGGAACAGAGAAAATGTGGGTTTACTTTGCATTGTGAAGAACAGTACAGTATTGAAGAATGAAGCACAAATATATAATCATAGAATTACATGTAGCTAATGAGACTATCTGAGAGATGAAAACCCTACAAAGATGGCTAAAAATTTCAGTCACTGCCTTTAGATGCTTCATCTGTCTAAGGCATTGTATACTAAATACAACAAGAATTCTGTTTTTGCAGTGTGCAAAAACCCACCCAAACTTTTACCAGTGTAGTCTCTTCCCTTTCTTTTGATCCTAAAATCTGTTCTTTAGTTGCTTTTCCAGATTGTTTAATGATAGATATTAACAAAATAGCTAACTCCTTCACCTGCATGAATAGTATGAGATCAAGTTTTTGCCAAGTAATGCTTGCACCCATGCTTAATTTGCCACTGAAATTAATGTAGAAATATACCCACTACACACAGCTATAGAACCCTCTGTATTTACACACATTTCCATTATAAAAATTTCTCTGGTTTCCTTGGATTGGTTAGAGAACTAAAAACCTGTGTTATTAGAAGTAAGGAGAAAATCAGAGGTAATGATACAATTTGTGCTTCTATTTAGACTTCTATAAATCAATAGAAATTCCACTGACTCGAGTGGAATAACTAGGAACAAGATCTGCTACATGCTTTTAGATTTACTCCTGCTAAGACAGACAAAGGAATAACTTATGACCTTTTTCAGAGATATCACCTGATTCTGCTATCTCACTGAATTTGCTCACACAAGCAGCAAGCAGCTACAATTCTTTCTGTACTTGCTAAGATTTTTAAAATTCATAAAGAGTCCCAAACACGAAATGTTGTTCTGTTGGGAACAATGTACCTGGTATATTAAGTGAATCTACTGAATTATCAAGTGAACAGGCAAACAATATAAAGGCATTTAAGACACTATACAACATCCCTGTACAGACAACCCAAAGGAATGAGATGGGCACAGTACATAAAGCCAAACATACTTACAGACTTGTGAAGTATTACCTATGTAGTAAAATAATGATAATAAAGAAGCCAGACCACTCTGACTAAATGAAACAGCAAACTCCAGATGATCAACACCTTCCACTGCTAGGGAGATTTACAACGCAAAGACAGTCAGTGTGTTACCTTTGCCTAAATCTTTCAAGGCAAGATATTCAGCTTCCTTCCTTTACTGATTTATCTGTCAATTAGAATTTCTGCAGACAGGAGAGAAGCAGCTCCATGTTTTGTCTGGTAAGGATACGCTCCTGGGTTTTGGTGCTATTTAGAAAACATTGTATCTATACTGAAAATACAAATCAAGTTTGCCTTTGGTGTTCATGTAGCCTAAAAAGAACACCTTGACTTTGGGGACATAAACAGAAGAAGCACTACACAGTTTGATAAAGAACCCGATAAATTCAAACTTATTGATTATAAAGGGAAGGAAAAATTCAAATGCATTAATCTTTGCAACTAAAGACTGTATAGATTACAGTCTACTTCATAAATGCCAGTCTCATGAATTGCAGCAGCAAAACCAACCACAAGCTTCTAAATTAGGGAAGTTCAGTTATTCTTCCTTGAATATAATGCTTTGTTCATCACCATTTGGGTCTTAAGCATCAGTATGTACTAACAAAGTAAATAATTAAGTGGTTCCTACCTGGTAGAGCTGGTAAGACTCCTGGCTGTAATATTGCTGATCCCTTGAAAAAAAAAAAAAAAAAGAAAGAAAAAAAGAAAAAAGAAAGAAAATTTTAGAATCTTTACAAGAAATAGAAACTGTACAAAGTATAGGAAGAATGACAGAGCAAAGCACTTCACCATCACAAAAGCTTAACAAATGCTTTTCAAATCCAGAACATGGGCAGTGATTTTTCCAACCTGAAGGTGTTTAGAATATGCACGCACACCTTAGCAAATGCTAACTTCACTTTGACTGCTTTACAATTCCTATAGCGCACATCATAAGGCTTAGGACAATTGAATTGACTGCAAAAAGCAGCAAATTTGATTTTCAGACAGAGATAATAGCAAGCTGGAGTAGCAGGATTAACATTGTGAACTCAGGGTAGGAGGTGTGGGCAGACCAAAGCCTGGTGCATTTGTTTGGTTCCATAAAACCAACACATCCTAGCTTGCAGCCCAGACTGACTTCAGGCTGCCTACAAATCCCACCTGAGACATAGAGGTCTTTGTATCAAAGCTTTGTGTCATCTCAGCTACTTTACCATACTGGTATTGTGGCAGCTGAGGCACTTCAAAGCAGGCAGCTGCAAAGTACCAGTGCCCAGTCACATCCAACAGTAAGCAGATTTCAGAATGTGCAGGCCACGATTCTCCCAAAACACACACTGTCATTCACAGATGGTCAGGAACAGTGACACTTTGATCACCTCCAGACAGCACCGAGGCCTTTCCTGGGCTACAACATCAGGGTAGGCTGTAAGGTCAGCCTGCTCTGTGCTGCTGATCCCCATGCTGCCAAGGAGATCTCTTATTTCTGGGCTCTTCGCAAGAGCAAAAATTCATCACCACAATCTATTCTTTTTGATTAATAAATGCATCTTCTGAACTTTGAAGTGAAAAAACACTATCTGGCTACCAGAACTGAGCCATAATGTTCAGTTACACTGAAGTAAAATTCCATTTTATGCTAACACCTGACAGCAATTTTCTTAATTTCAATACACACACTGTGACCTCTGACCTCTGTTTCCTATGCTTTCCTAAGAAGTGGAAGCTTTTGAGAAATACTCAAGATATACTCAAGGCATCTCTATATAGGCACTGTGTTTACTTCCCCAAATTTCTTAATAGGAAACAAAATAGATTTTTGTATTATAAAGCTCAAGTCATACTAATTCCTACACAATATTTTCTTAGGGCAAACGTATGGAGATGTAACATTAATTACATAATGCACTGCTTAACACAGAACAAGGTGACACTATGCAGCAAGATGGAAGGAAAAGAAATTCACAGAAATACTTGAAAAAAATGTGAGCACTGAACCAACCCAGACATAGCATTTTCTGTGAAATAATCTGTCAGGCTGCTTTCAAGTGGTGCTGCAGTTTCTTAATCAGAGATTATTTTCTTGATGGTATACTAATTATTTCCCCTTTGTTTACTACTTCACAATCTCTTTTGCTGAGATTCTTTCTAGAGTTCAGAAATTACAAATGTAACATAGAAGAATAACTGTCAGTTAGCAACTGGATCCAGCTTCAGTTAAAGTAAGTGAAAAGGCTCTTTTGGCTTTGATGAAACTTGCATGACATGCAAAACAATAAAAGATTGCAATGATTCTTTTTCAGATAATAAAATATGCATTGAAAAGAGCTTATTTGGACCATTTGGGGTACATTTTTTAAAGTACAGTTTTAAAACGTGTAACACAACCACCCTTGAACAGGGGGGTAACACACATCAGACAGGAGACCATCACACAGACATGGAAACTGATCTCTGTGTTTATGGAGATTTTTGCAAGCTGTAAGCTTAACATGAGAGACACTGAATATGAGCAACTGCTCATATAGAAGGAGTGGGGTGGAGAGAAACAGAAAAAAGAAATCCCACAATGTTTTATTTAAACACATATATCTGTATTTGTTTAACATAGCAGATGTTATTTGTTTCTATAGTTACTGTATTGCACCACAGAAGATATGGATTTCAGTGGGGGACAATGCATAATTACCTGTAGAAGCAAAGTACAGAGAGCTTTGGAAACTCTTACGGGTATTATATTGTATATTTAAGCATACGTTTCCTTCTTCCAATAATTTATTGGGGAAATATATTAATATAGAACATAAAATATCTCCCTGACTTCATGAATGTGGATATAAAGCAGAATATGCTGTCCCAAAGTTAATAGCTGCTAGCCCAGCTAATGGAATTGATAGTGGCAGACTGCAGCATCAAAATGCATAACATTCAGATCTTACTAAAGAGGAAGGATCTCATAACGTTCAGGTAACTTGTTTTTGCTTTTAAAAATAAAGGATTTTTTGTGTTTGTTTTTTTGTAACTGACAGGTTTGGAGGGGTGGAACCGTATGCTACTGCAAGGGCTCAGTCAAAAATTGTTTGAGGACGGGGAAAAAGTCTTCGTCTTCCGCCCTTATGTCTCTAGAACTGGTGCAGCTTTGCTGCCATTCAGGGACCGTGGTTGGTGCGTGAAATTAGACAGAAAGACAAAAAATCTTTTTAATTTTTTTTTTTCCATAAATGCATTGCAGACCAGAATATCCTAAACTATGGTAAAAGCAGGGCTAGAAATAACAGACAGAAAACAGAAAGCCTGTAAGGAAGTTACAAGTTCTTTAAAACAGAAAGCATTTGCATTCTCTATCCATAGCCTCCAGACAGGAGTCCTCTTTCAACCTTAGATCTTAGAAGCAGCAGTGATGCACATAAACAAGTAATAAACTGAATAATTTTCACTATAATTGGTTTTCTTATTAACTTCTAGCAAAGTTCTTTATTGCAGCATCAGCTACTATGTGCTGAACAGCACTGTTCCTCCTGTAAATCCAAATGGTAACTACTGGATTTATTTGCAAATTAAGTTCAGTTATTTTTTTCCTCTTCCCAGCATTGCACAGGTAAGAACCAGGAGGATTAAGAAGCCTTCCAGTGCTGAATGCTTCAGTTGCAGAAAATTTTTTTTTTTGCAGTGTGCTGCTTAATTCAACTTAAAACCCATCACAGGGTCTTCCGACTTCTGCATGTGAGCACAGAATTCAAGCCTTCATTTTCTGTTTATTCTGCACAGAAATAACCAAAAATTAAATGTGTCACTAACTTAAGTACAGTTTCTTCGACAATTGAACTAATTTGATGGCTTGAAATCCTAGTCAGTCTTACAAAATCAATTCTAAATAGCCTTTCATTTAAAAGTACAGGTTAGGTGATTAAAGTATTAATCGATGAAAGTTGGACAGAAAAATCACAATTAATACTTTCAAAGCCATTCAAAGGAGATTAGATGATACCTGACAAAAGAAACATAAAGGCAAGCAGAAGTTTGATGTAATTTCACACATCTGATATTGGGCAATGATAAAACATCATTGGAATTACAGCAAGATGTAAAGAGAAGAGCAAATAAATAGAAAAAACAAATATGATTACATATAAATGAGTCAGAGATAATAACAAAATAAAATGAGCCTTTTGTTTTCAAGTGGTTTTTCAGACTATGAAATTGTTGTTTTCATTTTCATTTTACTGAATTTATTCCATTATTTCTGCAACCATGAAGTCTCCTGCTCTGACCCTTTATGAGAGACTTCACTAACTTACAGTGGCTGCTGCTGAGGCAACTCACTGGACAGAATGGGATCAGTGACTTTAAAGCTTTTTTAATTCTATATGCCTAAGACAAAACATGCTTTTGTCAATAGGAGGAAGTTTTATATTACTGTGGCATAATGTAAACACACAGTTTTCAAATGTAAAGTACAATACAGATCTCAAACTGCCATTATGGCAAAGAAAAAAATCAGTAGGTGACCTCACTCCTGTAATATGCTTTTGTTATGACTGGTATGATATTCAGACAGTAACTAATGATGTGTTTATTTAAATCACACAGATCTGCTGATACTTATAACATAATTTAAGGCAAATAACTTTCAAATGTAGTTTACTGCTTTCTTATTATCTGTGACCCAAGAGCTGAGTGCTGAAATATGTGATGTATGGTTAGTTCAAACAACTTCACCACAACACCCACAGTAAGTGGATATGTACCACTTGTATATCACACATCATGAACTATGTGTGCAGGGCTATTTTAACTCTGACAGTGATCTGGCTGCTGTCAGATGACATGCATTTTTTAAGTTCTCCTTCCAAACCTCTTGGATAGGGTTCAGTGATGGATGTTAGGAAAAGCACTAGTTTGATACGCTGAATCATTATTCATAGATTAGTTTCACTGCCTTAAGCAGAACCTAAACTTCAGCATTTTTGTCTGTTTGCAAACAACCACCATAATACATAGTTATTTTTTACAATTTAAAAAAAAAAAAAAAAAGGATATCTTTTTCCCTGATTTGTTACATTTTTTTCCTCTCTCTTTCCTTTTCATTTTTAATGGTTTTATTTTATTTCATTCACTTTAAATTCCATGAAATATATAGTTTACCAAATCAGTCTTCATCTAAAGAAAATTACCATACACAAATATGAAGCGCAGTATATTCCTCTTTCTCTCTAAAGGGCAAATCACTTTTCACCTTGTTGAGGTTAATTCCTCCTCCTACTGGCCCCAAGGGTATAAAACATACACTTTCAAAGAACAAAAACATTTTTCTTTCAGATTTTTAAACATAGCTGATTTAAAAAAAAAAAAAAAAAAAAGAAGAAGAAGAAGGAAACCACTCTTCCAAGAAAGAGACCAGTTCAGCTCTGCTTCTCTAGATTGTAATATTGAGCTGGGGTCCATCATCACTGGCAAGAGGAACGAAATGCCATTTGCCTGATTACTGTCAATATTTCAAATACACATCATCAGCCCACAGCTTACATCATTCCCTTTGGGCATCTTTAGAAATAAAGCTTTTCTTTCAGCTGAGCTACATTTTTTTTTTTAGTAGCTCCATAATTCTGAACCTAGTAAGAGCCAGATGTACAGTCTCTTAAGTGTCATTTGCATTTGTCTAAGCAGATGCATGAAGCTTTGTCCCACTCTGGATTCTCAGAAAGACTTAACAAAGATGAGAGGGTCTAAGCTTCTTTCTCTGAAAGAGGAAACAGCAATAGTAGCAACTGTTGTCACCACACATATCAAAAAACATTTATAAATGGAGAGGATGCACTGCAAAACTGTCCAGCTACTTAATTTTCAGTAAATCTTCTCTCTCCTTCAATTTTAAAGCCACTGTGCAACGTCAAGGACATGCAAAACATCCATTTATTCAATTGAAGACCATCAAGATCATCATGACCTCTGAAGAAAGAAAAAAGCAGACTTCTCCAACAATATATGAGCAAATATTCTCATGCCTGCTATACTCAGCTGATAGCTCTTCATCAGAATCCCTGTTTATATGCAAAAAGAGGCAGCAGATTACACTTATGTAGTTTATGACTATAGCATCTTGGACCGTGTGCAGATTCACAAAGGAGCAAAGGATTCAATAGGAAATCCTGAAGGAAGACTTTGAAATTAGCATCACAAAAACACATTGCTTTTGGAAAACAGAAAAAAAACTTGAACACACACAAAGTTTTGCAAAGCTCAGATATTTCAACATAAAGACATAAGTTCCTAGTGAAAGTTAATGTATATTTATCATAAAGATGAAAGGCTATGACTTATTCTTGGAGCAAAGCCACAGAAAAGTTTAAAGTTGGAATGCCCATGCTGTCACAGGAAAAAAGTTCCCAGGAAAGGTCAATAAATACAGACACAAGGAGCAACCTTTAATGCAACACTTTAATGGCCTGATTCACAATGCCCAGCAGTTGATCAAGTTTGGAACAAACAATACAAAAGTATTAAATTTTCATAATATTTCATAACAATTCCAAATGAAGCAGAAATCCCTGACCATCATATGCTTCAGGTGCAGTGCTCCAATTTCAGCCACAGACTTCTGATTACTCAACTTCATCTGTCACAAGCCAACTGCCAGCTAACAGAAAGATTGCTGAAGTCAGTTCAGAAACACCTCAGTTCGTTCAGCAAAACCCAAATATCAGCTATTTTCTAAAGCGTGAAGCTGACGATTTTAGTGGCACTGGCAAGACAAGTGTCACACTAAAACACACCTCCTAAACCCCGCAAGTAATTGCAGCTCAACTAAGCTATGAGTGATAGGTGTTGTTTAAGCAAAGAGATGAGAAAGAATTTAAAGTATTGTTTTATTGTCCAGATCTGTGTGCTGTTCTTTTTCTTATTTTGATAGAGGAACATCTCAGTGGGGACTTTGAACTACCATGCCCAAACTACCATAGACTAGAGGGAGTGGCATGAAACTGCGACAGAGGAGGTTCAGGGTGGATACTGGGAGAAGATTCTTCATGAGATGGTGGTAGGGTTCTGGAACAGATCCCCAGGGCAGTGGTCACAGCAGAAAATTTGCTGGAGTTCAAGCATCTGGACAATGCTCTCAGACATATGGTCTGATTTTGGGTTGTCCTATGTGGAGCCAACACTTGGACTTGCTGATTCTTATGGGCCCCTTCCAGCACAGGGGATTCTATGATTCTATGCCAGTTATGTATGCTTTTGTTTTTCTTCTTGCCATGGGCTTCCTTTCAGACATGAGCAATTTGCCAGAATATGACCAGTAACCTCACACTGGAGCTCCAAATATGACAAAATTAAAAGATAATTGTTCCTTCCATTCACTTCAATTTAGGTAGAGAAAGGAAAGATGGCTGGACTGAGCCTTCTGGCACAGCCACCACAAAAACCAAAGTACCTGGCCCTAGCTAACACCTTAAAAGGAAAGTCATTTACAGTTAGTAGCCAAACTCCAAAATTCAGATGGTAGGAGTCTTGGTTGCAACACTAAAATGACTGATTTAATGCCCTACACTGATAATATATAGACACGGGGGAGCTGACAGAGTGACAAGCAACATGATTTGTTCTTGCCTTTTGCTTTTCAGAAATGGACCCAGAATTGCTCTGTACCAAAGAGTTACACCAGGATAGTGCAGAACTGGATATCCTGCAATTACATGGTCACACACTGCTTTTTATGCTGGGACATCTGTCTCATTCATTGCCCTAGAGGGACATACACGTGAGCAAAATCAAGACAGCATGAGCAACTGTAAATCTGTCAATTCCTTAACAGTAAGGGGCTTCATTTTTCATCCTAAATAACTTCCTTTTTACATCACACACATATCTTGTTATGC
Organism: Tetrao urogallus; assembly: GCF_951394365.1. Classification (NCBI taxonomy): domain Eukaryota; kingdom Metazoa; phylum Chordata; class Aves; order Galliformes; family Phasianidae; genus Tetrao; species Tetrao urogallus. Next base: position 61,927,194 of record NC_136817.1, read on the forward strand.
ACAAAAACGTTTGGTCAGATTACTGAAGGAGACAGCTATGCAATACAATCCAATACATATTAAATGTCTGGCATAAGCACATCAGTAAAGCTTGTGTCTGTTTCCAAGCACTACTACAAGTCAAGCTTGCATGCTTCTAGACTAGAACAAAAATAAAAAATAATAATCAAGAGCAGGAACAGCTGGCCCATGCCTGTAATATCTCACCCCTGTAGACAGCAAAGTCTGAAGGCACACAGCAGTGAACCAGCATAAACAGTCACAGCACTAGCATCAGCTAGACAGTTTGCAGTGCTCATGGTTACAGAGAAATTCCCCAAACCACAAAAACGTAAGAAACAACACAGTACCTCCCACAAACACGGATCTTGACTCTTTTGTCTTAAAATTTGTTTTAGCTATTTTCACAGGGTGTTTTTTTCTCATGGTTCTTCAAAGAAAAAATTGGTATGATGGTTCCAGTTCAGACAAGATGAAGGAATATGTCTGTGAATTTGAATATCCATCCTATTTAACCACAGGGGAAAATCAGAAGCAATGACTTGTATAGAAGTGGAAGCACTTAATTGCTCCATAGAGGTACCGCAAGGTACAATGACAGGCCATAGAGAAAGACACTACAGCAGCAAGTCCTCAAGGTGGGTCAATAAAAGCCACTCCAATGAAGAGCCAGATGCAAATGATCATTAGCATTCATGAACAGAGGATCTCATTTAAGCAACTTGACAGACCTCACAGCACCAAGATCCTGGAGTATGAACAGAACACTTCTTGCTCCCAGCTCATAACAGAGGTCTTTCAGAGCAGGAGCTATGGATAGGCTAAGGGTTCCAGCCAGACAGAAGAAATAGCTAAGCCAGACACAGCAAATTGCCTCAGGCACTAATTGTAGCTCACTGTATTTGACAAACATGCCTTGAATTGATGCAGGAATTAGAAGGCAGGAACTAAAACCAATCCTTTACAAGAAATAAAAAGAGCATATGCAAATGTCAAAGGGTATACTTGTCAAACATGACAACTGGAGCATAGCATCTCCTGACTTCAGAGTACAGAACTTTGAACAAATACACTTAAGAACTGATGCTAGATACAGAATAAAATTCAATTAACATCAGCTTTCACTGTCTCATCTTTCACTAGATGTATCAAATAAAATCATTCTGACATTCAGAACATGTAAGGCTCCTTAAACAATTGCCATTAAAATAAACCATCGAATACGTTCAAGTTCAGAAATGTCACTTCTTTTTCTCCAGTTATGATAGTTCTCTTAAGAGACATTCAGGTTTAAGATCCAGGGCAGATACGTCTCCTGATATAATGTTAAATTCATCATATCATATATTCTAGGGCCAAATTGGTAGCCAGCTCCTCCAGGCAATAAAAATCATGTACACTACCTTCCCTCCAACTGCAGCTCAGCTGTTGTGCTTTACAGAAGCAGATGATCTATTCTGAAATTTGATGAAAATAATTAATTTTTAAGCTTAGGACACTTGGGAAATCTCCTAACTCAAGACAGTGCTGTCAACACTTTAAGGAGGCTTTCATTATAACATCCCATTCCCTTTTCCCCTTCTCAGAGCCTTGCTCAGTCAATCTCATTAGTCAAGCCACCTCTCCTAAAAAATCCAGCTGCAATGATTAATCAAAAAAGTTCAAATAGGTATTTGCTCTGGCTGTTGAAGGCATGGCAATGCAACCCACAGCACTGATTTAACCATTCATGTTTTCACAGGTGAAGATGAGTGCTGTTATTCATAACACTGCTGAATAGTGTACACAGCAACTTCAGCCACGCAAAAAAAAAAAAAAAAAAAAAAAAAAACCCAAACAATGTATTTTCCTTTCAAACGAAGCAAAGACTTTATGAACAGATAGGTGTTTATGAGCAATAAAAATCAGCATTGATTATAGGGGGCTATATATTGGTATTCTCACAGAAAGACAGTAAAATTGCAACCACCTATGCCTACAGCTGTGTCTCAACATGAAAAGGAGATTGTTTTAAAATCAGTTACGATAGCTCAGGTAAAAAGCTTTTCTATTTACACCAAGCATGCCCTTTTAAATAGACTGACATTTCTGAAGTCCCATCCGTGTACAGTGGAAATGAAGGCATGCATGCAAACAGTTTTCACTTCCCTATGTGTTCCAGTTTATACTCCAGATATTCTAATTTCCAACAGAGGGTAGCATTACACTACTGCAAGAGCATTCCACCTTTAAAATACATTCAATTTCCCCACATCTGCTGGCCTGAGCTTCCTTGTAAAACAGATCCATGAAATTCCACCCTTTCTGTACAAATGAAATCCACTCAGGGCAGAGACTCAGATAAAACTACTGTACCACTGAAAATAAGGCTCAGATGGCGGTAAATTAAGTATGAGTAAGAACAGAGTTCACTCTGCAGATAATTAGCAGCATGCTGTCTGCATCCCATTCTTCTCACTCTGCACGTAAAAGAAACAGAAGAGGTAAAGGGTAGGACCAGATGCAGCACCTCACATGACCCCTTCCTTTTGTATTTTCAAGTTCACGAGATCAACAGTGCCACCACTGAGCACCTCAGTACCACAGAAATAGCTGTGCAGTTTGGAAGTTGTGACAAATGAGAAGTGTTTCCCTACACTTTCTTAAAAGAGCACATCCCAGAAATAACAGAATTCTGCTGCCCATACCAAGATTTTAGAAGTCAATAGAAAAATACTGTTCAACAGGGAGAGATTGAATACTAATTTAAAGGACAGTCGTTAACAGAGAGACATGCACACACAGAGAGAGATATGCACACACAAAAGGATTCAGATGTTTGATTAGGAAAAGGGTGATTTATGTAAATTTACACCTGAAGAGACATGTAAGAAAAAAGTTCAAATAATTTATTGACACAGAACTATTTCTTCTCTGATGGGGAAATGAGATGAACCTAAACTAATTCATGTAAGAAACATCTAACATATTTCACTGAAAAATAGTTCTGCAACTGTACTGAAAAGTATTCTACACCAGCACAACTACGCTCGTTAAACAGTTCTCAATTAGCAGAAAATTGATTTCACTTCTTATCAAAATTAAAGAAAGTTTTCCTTTTACGCAAGTTTTCTCCTTGCAACAGGATGTTAAAACTAAGCCACCCACCTTGGAAAAAATCAGAAATTTTTGCAAATAAATAAAGGCAACTTGTGGATTCAACTACACTGTCATAGTTGAAGTGACAAACAAGGGATGAAATATAGAATATTCCAAAAGCTAGCAAAGGAGAATCCCAAACATTAATAACAAATTAAAAATCTAAAAATCAAATCTACAGATTCTCAAGGAGAAAGAGAGAGAGAAGTTTACATTAAGCTGTTATTACCATTTTGAAATATTTACCTAGCGACTGCTCTAAGAACACTCTGTTGCTACTACTTCCCTCAAAGAGTTCTGTTCAACACTGAGAGCTTAGCTTGTACTTGCTCTAAAAATATACTGGGGCCTGTTCTGCAGTCAAGGAACTATGCCAAGTTGCATTACATTAGCTATTTGATTCCCGCCTTCCAGCCCATTCCACATAAAGGCAGAAAGAAAAGAATCCTTGTGCATCCTGCTCCACACAGAGAGAACTAGAGTGGGCTTATTTATGGACCTATGAAGAACAAAGATCAAAGCCTTGAAATACCATCTTTGCACTCATTTTCCTTCTGTTTCAATTGCAATCCCATATTTACAGCTAAGATTAGTCAACTTTTCCCTGAAAAACAATTAACAAGATAAACAGTGATCATTATTAGAAAGAAATAGAGGGCACTAAAAAGATAAACAAGGGAAAGAAAACTCAGAATAGTAAGATTAAGACAAGCTCAGCCATCACCGAAATTATGGTTTGTCAAAGGTAATGAAACTATAATTAAGCATCACATCTTCAAAGCGTACAGATACTTAACTATGCATGGAAGCTGCTCGCAAACCTTCCCCACATTGGAAAGCACTGCTATAAATTATTAGGTATAATGATTTCTGTAGCTTTCCAAAGCTTTCTATAGCAGTTATCTCCATAGCACGTGTGTTCTGCTTGACTTTGAGTCTCAAGGAATGAGTTGAATTTGCAAACTTCATCCAGTAGTTTTGCTAGTTCTACAGAGGACTCAGGCATTCAGTTACAAGCCTTGATACAGCCCACTTAACATTTCTCTGTCCTTGCAATAAGACAGATCTGGAAAAGGCTTATATTTTCTTAATATTTTCCAGTGTCGAATTTCTTGTACATTCAAAATTGCTTCCAATCAACATTGAATTAGCAGAGGATTCCAGAGAATCCAAACTGCTGCAAAGGATGTGGTAGGGGAGAGGGAACACAGCCAGAGCTCATGTCCCACTGATTCCCAGCTGTTGAAACAGTCATTTCAATTGACTGACAGCTGGCTGCTGCAGTTTGTACTGTGAATAGTCTGATATCCTCATGTGACAAGGCTTAGGAACACAAAGTCAATTTCAAAGCCCCTTTTACTTCTAACCTTTGGACTTGTGTGGGATTGTGATGCTACAGCAAAGAGTTGCTCACAATGGCTTCTTTCATCTATCCTGTTTTACAAAAGGGAAAATGGAAATACAGAAAAAGGGAAGCTTACATGCAGAGCAAAAGACAATCTTTGGTACAGCCCAGAATCTGTACATAACACTGGTATTCACTCACCCCATCCTGGCAATCATTTATCACAGAGATCACATTAATAGTCACTTGTTTGGATCTTAACATCCCCACACACCCTACAAAGCCTCAGTCTAACTTTTGCAGACCAAAAAAAAACCAGTGTGCACTGTTACAGACATTGATGCAGCAAATATTGTTGGAGTTGAAGCACAGAGGATGAGAAAGGAATGGTAGCTCCACATAACATTTTCCCCACTCTTATGTCCATGAATTGGATTACTCCCTGAAGCAAGTCAGAGTTTTTCCAAGGGGTCCTTCAACAGTTAGAATGCTATTACAACAGCAAGGATAGCCAGAATCCAGGAAGTCCCCCTTCCCACAATATCATTGAGGAAGGGTAGTGAAAATGTTGCATGAAACTAGTAAAAAAAACTAGTAAAAATTGGGGGGAAAAGCTATTTTTTTACACTGTAAAAAAGATTGGCTCAACTGCTCAGATGCAATAATTTTAACATTTTTTTGTGCCATCTTGATTCTGACCCAGAATTCCTACACTTAGGTCTGAGTTTAACCAGCATCACAGAAATTCAACAGTATCTACTTGTTAAGATGGGTCAATTGACAAGCTGAAATATTCAACTGCAGCTCTTCAGAGAGCTTGAGCTGCTACAGAAGTTCCCTGTGGCTATCTACTCTTACACCTCACACAATGAAGAAGATTTGGAATTTCACCTGTTCTCTATACAGGTAAAACTGCCTTTCACCTCAAATAACAACAAATAAAATGATTTTATTTATTTAAACAAACAAACAAAACAAGCACCCTTAGATTTGATGCAACAAGTCTCTCCATAGTAATTTAAGGGCGCAATACATGCATTTGCAGATATTGAGAAGGCAAATTTCCTCAGAACACAGAAATTCTCTTTTTGATAAGCATGATGTCAGCTTTTATGTGTTTTTTTTCCTCCCTCAAGCTTTGCTTGAATTTCAGTGCTGCCCCCTGGACATTTCTTAATGCTAAAAAATAGTTCAATTCCCTGATTAATCCCATGTTTATAAAGAACTAGTTTTCAACTGCCATATCTTCAGACTCTAAATCCACTGTGTGCAAAGGTTCCTTCATTAATAACTTCTTTTCAGTTCTGTTGTTCTTGAAAGACATCAAAAAGACAGAAAAATTTTCTGCGAACTAGCATATCCATAGCATCAGCACTTTTCTGTCTTGAATTCACTGGGAGATGGCTATCTGAAATTATAAAAGTTAGTGATAGGCTTCCCAGCAGTTTAAAAAAAATTATATAGGAACTGCTCCATCTTAGAAGATTGATTTCTTCTTTAGTGACTCTTATTAATGAGTTCCTTACCTGTTCACAGTTCAAATAAAAGGCAAATGGCTTTCTAGCTCTCTCTCTGCTGCCTGGGAAACATCAAATTTAATAACCTATTTAGTACTTGAATAGAATTCTCCACATTCAAATCACTGCAGACAAACTGATCAATCCTGACAATAGACTTGGAAAGTAAATACTATTCTAGTAGGTATTATGGGGATGCACTGACCAAAGTTGGTTGGACCCATAGTATAAAGACCATAACCCAAAATTACTAGACCAGTCTAAATCTCCAACTTCTTACCTCCCTCGCATGTGTTGGGATTCAACTTCAGTTAAAAGTGAGAGATTGCCCAAAATGCTGTCATCTGCATTTCATCATCACAAGCTCTTACCAGGAGTCTGCCTTAAACAAAGCAATACATAAATTGCAGGACAAATTCTTTCTTGGAAACTTTGTCAAACATGCGTTGGTTTTCTTTCCGTATCAGAATGGATTACCCATACTGACAAGCCCTTATGTTTAGTGGAAGTATTCATTCTGTTCTGAATATATAAATATGCTTCAACAATTCATTCTTCAAATGCATTTCAGTGAGATTTTTTTGTGGAACAGTTAATAGAGAATCTTATCTTCAGTAGGTTTGTTGACACAACTGCTATCTTGCTAATCAGTGTGAAAAACCACGCTGGCTACCCATATGCTGTTATTTACTAAGACAATATTGGAAACTTTACTAAGACAACATTGGAAAACATTGCTTGATCTTTATCACTAGGTGCAAGGTTAAATTTTCATATTAGAAACAATAAGAATTCATCAATAACACAATTTCTTCATATGACTGATACCTTATCACAGAGTCACAGAATTGTAGGGCCTGAAAGGGACCTCTAGAGATCATCCTGTTCAACCCCATATGGATCTGATCAGACTACAAATCCATATGGGATGTTATCAAACTGCCTGATGGTATTTCCATAAATACCTTGAAGTATTAAGCGTACCAGGCACCTTGCATTACCAGAACTAGTTCTTCTCACATGCAATGCCATAGATTGTGGAAAAAATAAAGTTTGTGTCATTTAGTTGGAACACATTTCATCCTTTTAAATTCATACATTTCCAGTTTTAAGTGGCTCTGTGAAAAAGGGTTGGTAGGAAAGGTCCTACACCTACTGAGCATCTATTTTTCACTCTTTCCATCTACTCACAGTAAGCTGCTGTCAAACCTCCAGATATCCCACCCGAATGATTGCTATCCTGCTGACATTCACCAATTCTTTCCCTGTGCTGTGCAATTTCTGTGGTATCAGTAGATTTTATTCAAAGCAGAGTATTTTCTGCATAGCCTTCTTCAATCTGTGATCTTAAAAATAAAATATTAGTAAATGTTACCATCATATTGCAGAAATAATTGCCAAGTGATTTTTACTTTTTTGTTTGTTTGTTTGTTTTTAAGTGACCTTGCTTACCATATTACAGAAGGAAATAAACTATTTGGGAGTCAAATCTCAGAGTCAGTCTGGGTTGGTGCTGTAGTTATATTTGCTTCCATCTGAGCTTCCACCTATTCCTAATCTTTTTGTGCCTGCCTCTGCAGGTAAATTCTACTTTCTCTCTTTTTGAAAATGAAAACAGAAAATGTTGTCTGCTGATATTTTATACGATTCTGTAGTTGTTGTGTTGTTGTCTTTCCAGAAGTAAGTGGATTTCTAATTTAAATAAAAAAATAAAAAGGGAGGGAAGAGAGAAAAAAAAAACCTTTCCCTTTTCATTTTGGCCACACTGCCAGCAGTCTGATGAGTCTCTTTACAACTGGATCAAAAAACAAAACAGAACAAACACAACAACCCTACATTCCAAAGGGAGTAATTTTTCCAGCTTTCATTGTTGGAAGCCACCTCCTTCTTTCTCTCCTGAAAAGCTATTGCTCCCGACAGAGGAATAAGTAGTGGCCAGCTGTAGTAATAACAAAAGCTGTCATCCAGCTTGATTCTATTTATAGTAGGAAGTAGCTTTTCCTATTTATTCATACCAATGGATGAAAGGTCAATACTGTGGTTTATCAATGTCTTCACAGACTCTGACAGAAAAGCAATCCAGCAACATTTCTGTTTGGTTCAAAAGAATGAGTTCTGCTGAGCTATGCTGTCTGCATTCAAAGCATGTAGAAAATATGCCATCTTGGCATTATTACCATTTCACTTACCAGTAGTTCTGTGGCAGGCACTTCCTTCCCCACTGCAGACACACAGTATGTATTTCATTTAATGTCTGATCTCAAGAAGTGCCAAGAGCAGTATTATTATTTAGATCAGAGGTAAGTGGCAAAAATAATCTGCACAAATGTTGTAGGATGGGCATGTCTTCTATTTCACTGCAATAATTCAAATTCAAAGTCACTTCCATTAGGTGACCTCCTTAGGCAAACATTTGGTCAACTGCATGAGCTCTTATCAGCAATAGCAAAGTAAAATGGAAGCTGTGTCTCTTCTTGTTTATATGGGAGTAAAGCTTATTGCCAATAAGCATTATAGCGTTGTACAAAGTAACAGCAAGGAAAAAAAAATAATTCCTCCTTTCTCTGTGAACTGCTGATAAGCGACAGCTCTAAACAGTGTATAAGCAGACCCAAAAGCAGTTCAGTTAAGAGGAAGGCAGTAACTTTAGGGCAGCCCTAGCTAAAACTATGAAAAGGAAAATAAAATAAGTCAGTTTCTGAGTTTGCCACTCCTCTTACCTCTTTCATGCCCCTTTCCTCTGTCAGTTTAAACTGGAGAATACATTTTTGCTCCAAACTTTGGGTTGGATGGTGCTGGATGCATTTGTCAGCACAGATAAACAGCACCAAAAATGACTGCATTTCATTGTCAAGGACAGCAATGATCAGGGATATCTTCTATTTCAAAAAGCTGTTGTGGGGAATTCAGTGTCTTTAAAGATCTCTTCAAATCTATGCAAAGTTAAAAAAGAAAATACAACACTATCACAGAAGTTTCAAAGTTGTTTACAATAACTGTAAACGAAATTACACAAAATGTAATATGAAATTATTAGCGTGTACACTTCCTTCATTAAGCAGTGACACGTGATGGCAGGTGCACTTAACTGCAGGATTAACTTTCACAGTCAGGACTTAAATAATACATGGAATTAAACCCAAAAAGAAAGCACAAAGCAAGCTTTCTAGTTCATGCCAAAAGCTAAGAGCACCCAGAATCAGCAGTCGCCAGAACATAAGAGAGCCTCACAAACACATTGTTGCTGAGGTCAGTAATGCCAGCTCTCCTGACTTCCAGATTCTTATGAGGTGTGAATTGTTCCTTTTATAGTTTTGACGGCGTTAGTTGCCTAACTGCCCAGAGCTCTGTGATTAAAACAGAAGTACAAGCAAGAACAGAAACATAAAAGATTATAAATGCATCGTTCTTAGCCGAAGATTTACACAGCATGGAGCTTTTTTGTGAAGGTGACAGGAGGCATAAAATGTTACAGCATCACACATCAATATAGATCTATATTAAAAAAAAAAAAAAAAAAAAAAAAAAAAAAAAAAAAACCTTTGAAAATAAATATGTATGGTGTGTGATTATTAGTAATCATGTTCCTCCGCTTTAAGAGAAAGCAGGAAACACACTGCAAGATCAGCATAAGATGCTCAAACCTCGTGGAGAAAGCGGTAATGCTTGCAAGAGGAAAAGCAAAGCTGTGTTTAAGTGGTATATAGCAACAGTGTGGTTGCTTAAGTATCTACTTTAATACTACTACCTGATTAAAAGCCAAAAAAAAAAAAAAAAAAAAAAAAGACCATTCTCAGTTACATGAATGTAACAAAGTAGCCTGCAGCTGCTGCATCTCGCAGAACAGAAGTTTACGCTTCACTGCTCTCAAAAGCAGCAGCATCTACAACGAAGAGAGAAAATCCAAGTTTGAGTCTTCTGCAAGATTAGAAGGCTGACGTGGCATTCCCTACCCAGTCACAGGCAGCTCACAGACTTGGTTAGATCAGTCCAGGCAAGAATGGAAAGCAGATCTAGCCTTCTCTGTGCATCATCTCCCTGGTCTACGTTGCACAACAGAAACAGAGATATTCATAGCTCTGGGTCTACTCACAGACTGCACTCAGCAAAGGTTGCATTTTATTAAAAAGCCCTGCAGGGACCTATAGTGCTGCCTAAGTGCCTGCTCAAGGATCACAGTACATACATGCACATGCAAAGTGCAATGCAAAATAAAGCAGTTTCTACAGAACAGACTAAATGAGTTATATTTCCTATCAGCTAATCAAAGCAGCACCCCATGTAAGTAGCAATCCACATCCCCCCAGCACAGGTGTCAGATCTCCCTGTGCTGCATAGGAAGATCTTAGCCATTCAGAGCTTTCGGCTCTGCAGACATGCTGGGTGCTACAAAGTTTGAGGCACAGTGGAAACATACAAACATCACAGAGGATTTTGGTAGATCTGCTCCTGATCTAAGACAACTGTCTCCAAGGAGAGCTTGGCATTTTTAAATGATCAACTAAAATATTCAGGTGGCTGAATACCAGTGCAGGTTTGATAATAAGAGATACATACAAAATGATGCTTTCCTTTTTCCTCTATCATGACAGATTTACTACTGAAGCTGTAAACAAGTCTGTACACAAGAACTCCAACTAATGTAAATATGAATTTACAGTAAGACAGAAATGCATAAAAGTAATTTATACTGAAAGGCACGTTTTGAGCTGTCAACATTTCATTCATTTGAACACAACACTGAGCAGTAAGAAGAGACAGCCATAATCATCCCATATTAATTCAAATTGCAAGAAGGTGAAGGTCAGGGGACAAAAAGAAAAAAGAAAAGCAGTATTTGTCAGATGGAAAAGGACAAAACCAGTTGGAAAAGGATTTTATTTTTCAGACTTCTAAGAAAATTTACAAACAGTGGTGGTGTAAAAAAAAAAAAAAAAAAAAAATAGACACCCTATAAAAAGTGTTGACAGTTTCTCAAACTACAGCATCAAATGAAGTTACAGAGCAACAAACAGTACAGTATAATGCTATTCCTCAAATTAATAGCAACTAAGTAGCTGAAAATTGAATAAGTCTAATAATAAATCTCGGTAGCTTACTTAGAAATCCCACAGCAATCCAACATTCTGAGCTTAAAACATTCTTAAAATACACACAGATTTCATCTGGGCATTAATCTATAGCACTGAAATCACCTAGGCAAAAATTGCATAGCAGAAGGCACGTCTTGCAAAGGTTATAAAGAGGGACATCACGTGCACACTACAGTCATATACAGCAGAAAGCAAAACACCCTGTATATTTGCTTATTAATCCCCAACGCATATTATGAAATACAATATAAAAATAAAAAAGCAAAATTTAGTAGTTTCATTCATGCTTGTGCTATTCTTCATCCACAGTGAAACAGAAAGGCTTCCTTCTCCTTTTTTTGTTTGAATCCCTCTGTGTTCATCATCAACTCTGCCACTAGCAGAGCAGGTGCTTCCTAATCTAGACAATCCCCATCACCAATGCTACCATCACTTCCACATATGCGTGTTATCACACTGCATCCTGCCTCCAGCTCTTCACATAGCTTCTCTCAGCTCCAAAACAAAGATGACATGCCCAAACCTAACCTTGATTTGCTATAGATTGCATCCAAGGTAGCAAACAAAGGCATACCTGTTTTACTCATGCTGCAGGCTTCCTACTATTCACTCACTTTAAATAGTAGGCATGTAAAAAAACATCACCACAATTTAATTAACAGCTTAATTTGAAATCGCAAAGGCACTCCAAACACTGGCCCAGTAAAGCCTTCTGAACATGAATTCCAGTCAGTGTGAAACCTGGTGTCTCATTAATTCATAAATGAACTTCTCTTGGCCCTAACCATATCTCAAATTAATTCTGATCAAAGCATGAGAAACAATTATTATTTTTAGTTAGATCACATAGATTTGTGCTTTCACTGTATTCAGCATGAGAAAAGCCAGACAAAGCATCCATTAAATACTGATAAAAGAACTTATTTTGACAGTTTAAGACAATGTACCTAAAAGTCACTTTTTCTTTCCAAAGTGAAAGCGAGTCCAATCATTCCTATTACTGAAAGTTCTTTCCCAAATACTTCCAGTCAAGTAGAAGAAAGGGAAAAGAAAGAAAAAACAAACAAGCATGCACATAATGTGAAAACACCATTAAAAAAAGAGTCGGTAAGAATGTTCTATCAGTGTCTCTCCGTCACTAAATTTGCTTAAATAGCGACTATTCCTGACACTCTTACTAATTAATGTTAATAGGTAATTAGAATCAATGTGAAACCTGTTGGCTCTTCACAAAAAAAAAAAAAAAAAAAAAAAGATATTTTTATATGTATACACACAAATATATATAAAAATAAAAAGATCTGGCTGCGTATGTCATGGAAGTGAACAGGCAGTTAAAAGAGGAGCAGCATAATTTTGCCTTTAAATGTTCTGATTAATAGAACAGAATCCTTACTTTCAGTTGCCTGTTTGCCACAGACTTCCAGGGTAAGTTTCAATAAATGCATATCTGAAGTGACAACTGAGATCACCCAGAAACATTTAGACCATGTGAGCTAACTCCATGCCAGCTAATTCTCCCCTGCTACAACAAAGCCATCTTGGGCTTGCTCTTCTCAGAGTAGAGACCTTCTAGGAATCGGTTTCACGCATTCTTTTCCACTTTTCCACAAAAAGCCAGCAGCAGAAACTGTTTTCCTCAGCTCAAAAACAGCAGAAGCTGGAGGCTGAACCTCAGCCCTTGCATCCAGTCAAACTTTCAAAATGAAACTGGGGGGCTTGCAAAGGTGGCCTTGGAAGAACACTGTTCCTAACAGTGAATGTAGACACAACCTTATCCTGCTACTCAAGCATTTTCTTGCCTCCCAAATGACACAAATACAGGGCAATGTCCAAGGTCCTCTCACACTGCTGAGGCAGATGCTACACAAGCACCTCAGGCACAAAGGATTTTCTTGTTTTCAGACATGAACACAGCCAATGATGCAAATGCATAACACACCACAAGAAGAAAACTGCCCCTTAAGTCTTTTTATTTCTTTTATAGCTTCCCATACACTCAAGTCCTTTTCATAGCAGTATTTATGTAATCCCACCTGCTGAATTAAAAAAAAAAAATACACAATTGAACCATAGTATTTAATCCTTCATACAAAAATCTTTGCTGAATCCCCACTTCACACATTCCTAATTTGAGCACACACTCTGACCTTACCATCATTTCAGCAGCTCTGACAGTTTTACCTTCATCTTATTTACCAAAACTGAAGTATTCTCCAGAATAGATAAAAACAAATGTTTTCTCCATGCCTTGTAAAAAACTTGCTGCAATAAAAAGCCAGGAATTTAACAGGGTTCAGAAAGAACTCTAGAGAGAATAAAGACATACAGATATTGTCAAATGTGTTTAGAAAAGCGTATGAACCTCCATGTCTTCTGTGACTGGTGATCAAGGATAACTTTCCCTGTAAATACACTGCCCAGTAGTAGATCAGTAATGGATTTTTGAATACATCCCCTAAAGCATCTCTCAGTGGTCAGTTATAAATACAATAAGGTAATTTGTCTTGGACTGATATGCTAACCAGACTATCTTCTCTTTCCCTAGTAAGAAGCTTCACTAATCTGCCTTCTTCTTGTGCAATATATGCTCACAAATTACAACAATAAAGAAAAACATGAAGAAAAAAAAAAAAAATGCTACAGCCATTCCAAAGAGGAGCAAATAGTACATAGCCTCAACCTTCTGTCTTTTGAAATACCAGCAGCAAGACAGGTCAGTGTTCTCCATACCAAGTTATTATCATTATGGGACAAATTCAGCCCTCTCATGTGCCTTTGTAATTTCTCTCTCTGTCACTGCAAGCTATTCACATACACTCAAAGAAAAAAATTGGTCAATTTAAAAGCAACGATTGATGGGCTATATTATTCAAGCGTTCTCTTGATCAGGCATAGATTTTGAGGAAATAATGTATGAAGCCTCTCCACTTGAGCATAAACAATACAAATATAATTACCTTAATTAAAATGATAAAGGAAATAACATGACTTGTAAGTTAAGCCATTTAAAATTAATCATGCTATATTAAGTAAGGCTTGTTAGCATCTGCTCAGCGTTAGGTATTTACCTTTAGTCCACCACAGATTGGACAAGCTGAAAAAAGAGCTCTTGTCATCCCAAGGTGGGGGCTACATGTGTCATAGGGGTCAGCTGAGGCTCCACTAGGTGGCGCTAACTCACTACTTTTGGAGTCTGACACCTGTCCTGGTGGTTTTGTATCTGACCACCTCGAAACAAAATCCACACACGCTTCATTACTTGAGTCTTTGGTGCTTTCTGGGAGTAAGGATGACGGTCTCCCTCTGTCCTGGCTGTGCTCTGGTGCCCTCTGTGCTTCTAAGTGTGGAAGGAGCAGTTTTGGATCATTAACACCATGAGGCAGGGCCTGGTCCTTGGGTAGCGTGGAATCTGCACTCTTGGGTTGCACATCTTTAGCAGCTGCCTGTAACAAACTCCTGGGTATATCATAAATATGTCTGAGAGAGCTGGGAACCTGATACTCTGATCCCACACCTCTCTGAGGATCACTGTGAGGACAAGTACATAAATTCTGATCCGAAGGAAAGTTCAATGGCAGGCTAAGCAATGATCCAAACTCATCGCCATGGCAGATGTCCAAGCTCCCAGCATAGGAAGAGAAGCTTCCAGAGTAAGAAGAGTGACTACCAGTAGCTATTCCACTGTCAGATGAGCTCTGACGGCCTATCTCTTGCAGTTGTCTGGACCGAAGGGGCTTTGGAGGCGGTTTGGCAGTGCCACGTGCCCCTTCTGGATGGATCTTTTCTTCCCCAAGATGAATGCCCTTTGCAGCTGCCAGTCCATGACTCTCTTGCGAAGTGCTGGCTGAAGACTGTTCAGGCCAAATTGTCAATCTGCTCCCAACGCTAACATCCGAGTGGCTGGTATCTGAAGATGAGCTTGAAAGACTTCGATCATCTCCTAAAAAAAAGGAAGAAAAGAGATCAGCCCATGTTTAAAACACAGCACACAGACTGGAAGCAGGGCTAGTACACACAGAAAGAACCCTGATATTCCATCTGCTTTGTACAGGGATCTTCTACTGGAACGCCATCATTCCTGCAATTATCCCTATCTCTGCTGGAAAAATAACGGGCAGATAATATTTTTAACACAACCCTACCACGCTGTGTAATACACTGCATTCAGGACTACATTTTTAGAGTTCATGCAGCCAGCTCTCCTCTTTTTACAGGTGTTTCACTACTGTACAGTTAACTAGCTTTATTTTAAATACTTCAGTCTTATATCACAGGGAGTCGTCACAAGCTTTCAGAATAGCTGAGGGTGCTCTGAAAAAAAAAAAAAATAATAATAATAATCCACAAACTTGTTAATGTAATCCAGAAGCATATAAAAGATTTCAAAATTTCTATTGAAATTGAATGAACCAGAAGATTGTGGTACTTTTTCTCAAGTCTTATCTGAATGACATCAAAATGCACATTAGAAACAGAAAAATAAAATCAAGCTTGAGATTGTCCTGTTCTCTGCTGTCTTCTACACTGTATTTCTCCATAATATCCATACTAAAAGACAATAATACAACACAGACACAAACAAAAGTGAGAATGCTACTACATTTACATATCTATACAGAAAAAGATCTAATGTACAATCTGCAAGATTTTTTCTTCAGGGTATTCTCAAGGAGGACATTTTTACAGTATCTATAGCTATCTAAGACAGAATATGGAAGAAAAAAACTAAACACTGATGAAAGTGTCCTCATGCTTTTATGAGAAACATACACACCATATTTTCCTGTACCAACTCCATAAAGTTATTTTCTTCACTCTCACCTAAATATATTGTATTTAGACAAAATAAAGAAGACAAGGCCAACAACAGGATAATTTTGTAGATATTAATTCTAACTAATTTTAAACCTTGAGAAATAAGTTGCCAGATGGGTTAGATAAATGAAGGATCCACTAAAAATCAAGATCTGAGCTTTGGTGCTACTGAACTATTTGTTTTCAATTGCTATAGGAAAAGTTTAGAACAATTTTCCTACATTCTGTGGAATGATTCTTGTTTTGTACTAGCAGAAAATATCTGCATTCATGCTCTGAAATTTAATCCTTTCTTTTCCCTTAGTGCCCACTACTTGACACTAGCTTCTGACCCCCTGCACAACTTGGGATGAAATGATGCTGCCATCTAGACAGAAGACATGAATCACAAAAATATTAGTGCAGTTCTCAGCAACGTCTGAAAAAAAAAAATAATAATAAAAAAAAATTACCCTAATAAAAAATTACCCTGAATAAAACAGTTATCTACTGGCAGAAATACACATGCACATATACACACACACTGACGTATAACAAGATTCTTCAATTTCTTTGAATTCACTTTTTCCCAGTTAAATATTTTAGAATTTTGGAAGGGAAGCTCTCCTACAATCATACATGAAGTGTCCTAAGTACAGCTTAGAACTGCATTTGAACGAAGACAGTGGGAAAGTCTAGATCTCCAGATTCAGGCAAATGACCTCCCAAACCTACAGAGACTCTTGGTATTATAATTTCTCACAAATGTTTAATTTTCCTGTGCAGAACTCAACAGAATATGAAAAGCTCTCTTTGTGATTCCTCATTCAGCCACATAACTGACCACAGAGACTAGATTTAAAAAGCAAACAAAAAAAAAAACTCAGGCATGCTTTTCTATTGTATTACAATATTACGTCAGTCTGGTAGCTCTATCTAAGAGAGACTTCCACAAGGGTCAGTGGCATTTAGTCACAAACCACATTACTCAGCAGTGACTGAAGCGGCCAAGGACAAGAATACCCTAAATGAAACATGTTGACCATTATTTTATTTTATTTTTTTCCTCTAAAGCTCATCATCTTATAATTACATATACACGGTTCATTGCTACAGCTTAGAAAATAAGGGAATACCACCTATATTTAATTAAAGAAGTTACTTACCTCCGCTGCCCTGGCGACTTGTATGAGACAGCAAGCTCAAGCGCTTCTCTAATTGCAAAGCTTCATGAGCCAATCTTTCTTCTGAATATGCCGGATTTGTAGTTGGATCTGTAAAAGGAACATAAAATGAATAAATCAAAAAAGACATGGAAAGAATACATGAATAGAAATTAAAAAGCATTTTTATGTTAGATATTCTGTTTTTGCGTTATAAGAGAAGGAAAACATTGATTGGAAAACGTCTGGGACATCCTTCCATCAAATAGAGAATCCTGAAGAAATGCAACACAGTCACAATTTTAAGCGTCAGTGACTTTAAAAATTGTAACTAGAATTTGTGGAGCTTACCACAAGCCCTGAAAAGCACAGCATTAGAGGCAATAGCTATTGGAATAATTAACAGGTCTAGAAGAGTTTAAAGCTAATAAATGACCTGTAAAATGTGTCCTGACTTCACTGAACTCACTAGGAATTTCATCAAGACTACAATTGTTTCACCCTACAAATATAAAAATCATAATAAAGTTACAGTTATAATAAATAAACTATTTTATACCCTTATAACTGATCCAGATCAGCTATTTAGAAAGATACTGTTTTCAAGTTTGATGTTTAGCAGGCTATTAAGTCCAGAAGTCAGAGATGAAGCATCACAAAAGGGTCTCTGTCTGCCTATTCAATACAAGATAAAATAGAAGTACAAAACCACTACTAAAATAGAATCATGGAATCACTAAAGTTGGAAAAGAGCTCTGAAGATCATCTACTCCAACTGTTGACCTGTCACCATGCCCACTAAACCTCATCACTCAGTGCCACATCTACCCTCTTCTTGAATGCCTTCAGGGATGGTGACCCCACCACTTCCCTGGGCAGCATGTTCAAATGCATCACAACTCTTACTGAGAAGAAATTTTCCTAATATCTGGCCTGAACCTTGCTTGAAGCAATTTAAAGCCATTACCTCTTGTCCTAACACTAAATACCTTTGGAAAAGAAGTCAACTTTCTCTCGCTACAATGTCCCTTTGGGTAGTTTAGACAGGAATAAGGTCTTCCCCAAGCCTCCTCTTCTCCAGTCTAAATAACCAGAGTACCTTCAGTCATTCCTCATAAGGCCTGTGTTCCAGATCCCTCACAGCTTCATTGACCTTCTTTGGACACACTGCAGGGCCTCACTGTCTCACTTGTAGGGAGGGGCTCAAAACTGAACACAGTGCTATATAGGCGATTTTCCTCATACATTTTAGTGAGTTTGCCCTTCCAGCTAAAACTGCTTTAACTGAAGGTACTTTCTTTTCCGAAAGAAAGATCAACAGATATACAGAAGATGGAATAATTTTCATCAGAAAAACAGTATGGTCTCTTATAAACAATTTTCTTTCCAGCTGGGCACAGCAACAAAACTAGATAACAAAAGAAACCATCATCACAAGAGAAAGCTCACAGATTTCAAGTGGCACTAATAGTTGTGTCACATTCAGCAATTACAGAGGATATTGTCTGCTAACTTGCTCATTATCAGAACCATAGAAAATCCAAGGTTGGAAAAGACCTCCAGCATCATGTTCCAACCATCCACCTACCACCAACATTTCCCCACTAACCATGTCCCTTAGTACAACATCTAAACATTTCATGAGCATCTCTAGGGATGGTGACCACCTCCCTAGGCAGAAGTTTTAGTAGGGTTCGTAATTATCTAGAGAAAGTAATTAATGACAGATAAAACAGATTAGTTTCCTCACAACTAAAGGTTTTGCATATCCAATCAACTTCATCAACACAAAAAAATATTTAATCCCTAAATTATTTAATAAGAAGGGAAGAATGAAAAAGGCTACACGTTGCTGTGGTTAAGTTGGTAAAACAAACTAAAACAAAAAAAAAAAACAAAACAGTTGAGATGAAAGAAAAATTTTCCTTTTTCAGCCCAAATAATCCCATTTTTTAAAGACTTCGTTTTGATGTTGGTAGTGCAGCATACAAAGCAAGCTCACAATCAAAGGAAACAGCTTTTCCAGGCAAGCTGAAGCTCTAAAGGAATCCCTACATTATTAACTATCAGAGCACCTAGCTGCCATATTTCTCCTCTTTGACTCCATTCCCCCTTTCTGAATGGTCCAGGATAGGTGGGAGTATATCACAGCAGAAGTGACAATGCTGAATTTTCCATCTGCACATAATGAAATTTTCCATCTTTAGCAATCTACAAACTGGATTAGACTAGCAGAACAAGCCAGGCATACACTCAGTCTTGCTATACCAGCATATGTTGGAAATGCTAACAGAGACAGGGCAACAATGCCTGTTCAAAAAGTGCCTGTGACCTCTGTGTCTCCCAGCTCCAACAGTATTTGATATCAATGTCTGGCACCCCCTGAATCTAACTTTTAGAACAGAAAAGAGGCCTTTTTCTTCAGATTTCCATTCCTATTTCTCCTGCAATACACCCCATGTTAAGTACAGACTAGTTCAAACCTGTGTAATTGCTTACTCAAACCCAGTGCTTCCATGTGGATCTCTGCCAAAGGTAGATACCAGATTTGGCCGCCGGCACCTATGCTGCAACTCAGACAGGTCTATGCAAGGATCACCTCGTTGGCAAACTGTTATAGACTGCTGCTTGGATCTATTTTCAGATGTCCTCTGCTCCAAATAATCTACTGTTAGTTAAATATTCATATGTCCAAAAAGGTTCTATGACACTTTGAAAAGAAAGTTGGCACAACAGACCAGTAAATGAGTCAAACCAAAACGGGACATCAATCCTTGCAACAACAGAACCGCCAGTAGGAACGATCCTTCCACTTTCCTCAGAAATTTGACTGTTGATGCATATAGATTTTTCACATATGCAACTGCCAGCTTTTTAATAACTATTATCCCTTTTGAAGAAGGAGAACATTATTTATAATTTTTTAAAAAGGTCTAGAAACTGATCCTGTAAGAACAGCCTGGGGTAAACATGAGAGAAAATTGTAAAAGTAAATCATCAAATTCTGCATTTCAGATGTTCGACCGCTTTTATAAACAATCAGCTCATACACAGCTACTGAAAGCAACAGGTTTCACCCAGCAATATGGAATCTCTAGGCACAATGTCTCTTCAATGGGTCTGATCATTCTTTGGTTAAATTTTTCCCCTTGATGTAGAAGTAGACAGGCTCATGAGATAGAAACTGCCACCTGAACATCGGGTTCACAGTTATGTGCTCTGACCCCTCTTTGCTCAGTCTTATGGAAAACAGCTTGGGTTTTTCACTACACACTAGGAGACTTCTAGAGAAGAAACTTCAAACCTACCAGGTATATGTAAACTTAAAAGCCTTAGATGTTAATTACAACTGTTCATCAGTTTTACTGCAGAATTCTTGTCAACAAGGATAACACCCATTCCCAAGAAGAAGCAGGTTCTCACAGAAGAATTTTTGGTTGTAGTCTATCTACTACTCTTGAGGAGGTTTTCCCCACAAGATCAGATCAAGAACCGAAGTCACTGGCAGTCACATTTTAGAGACCAGCCCTAACTGGAGGGCATGATCTATAACTCCTTTCATATCATATATGTGTCTATAAATAAGGTTTACAAAATGAAAGATATAAACAAGCTGTTTTCTTCTTTTGTCAACAGCTGTACCTCAAAGCCTCTAAATAACTGTGGAATAATTTGCCATGTTACTAACTCAGGAAGAGAGCAGCAATGTGATGGGTACCAAGACAGCTGTCCAAGGAAGTTCAGGCAGCTTCAGCCCACACAACATCCTGCCGCACTTCCAAAAACTCTAAGAGCAATTTGGTACCTTTATTTCCCAAATTCAGGATAAATGCATCCTATAACATAATTTACTCCTGTGGAATCTAGGCAGTTAAATTCACTAGTCTTTCAGTTAAGAAAATGCTTTATCAACTGTATTTCTCAATGAGAAATAGATTCCATGCTATAAAGAAAAATCTTTTAGGCAATTACTGAAATTTTCCTGAACACTGCTTCAAGGCAAAGGAGAAGCTTTAAATCAAATTTGGCTGGACTAAAAACGTCTCTGATGGAGATTTTATTTTTACATTACGTTGGTGGCTATTCAATACAGCCACATCAGCTGCTCATCGTGGGAGATTTAGAACACTTTGGTAATACACAAATAAATTGTCACCATAATTTAAAGCTCCAAGGTTCCTGGGGAAGCACCTGTTGGGAAGAACGTACCATGTCAAGTTAAATCAGCAGCTACCCAAGATAATCTTGGTCATACGCATCTTTAAAATGCAATATTGTTTAATTACTTTGGTAAACAAAGTTAGATAAGTTATGCTCAATGCCTGTTCTTTCTTCCTTTGTAACTGTAGTCAAATTTGCAAATCAGGCCTGGACCCTCACCTTCATGCTAACATCTCCACACCTTGTAAGATGTCTGGAGGAATGCAAAGGTGTCTCAAAGTTTGAGGAGGATCCACTTGGTACAGATACTGCTGAAGGCAGCCATAGAGCTGTCTTGCAGTGGTCGAAGGTGTATCAAGCTTCGACAAAAAAAAAGAGCATCAGATAAATCCTCAGCAAGCAGCACTGCACATTCTCCAGTCAGTCACAAAGCAGCCTGAAAAAGCTTCCAGGATTAAAAAAGAACATCAAGACTATTGACATTACACTTGGAGTCTTTCCAACCTGCAAGAACTAGGCTGCCTTAGTCAAATTAACAGGGTACAGATCTCCCATGTAACAAAAGATATCACTAATAAACTGTTCAGCTTTCACTGTGTTCATGTTTGGAATTCAAAATAAATCTCGGTATTGAGAAGAAGGAATTCAACACACACCTGATAAGCAAACATTTCTCAAATAATATGCATGCAAATTTAGCATAGATTACAAACCATGCAATAAGTGATTCAGTATTCTGTCAATATCTAGACTTCTGACAATACAAGAAAACAGAATTCTATGGTTTGTTTTCTAAATATCTTCTCAAGGAGGGGAGGGAAAAAAAAGACTAAGTGACCACAATTATTTTTCAACTAGAAGCTAGGAAAAATTAGCCATCAAAGGACCTCCTTTCACTCCTTTAGAGTCTTTATTAAAATATAACACTGCCTAAAAACATCTAAAGATATGTGCACTACCTTTGGATTTCAACTTAACATTATGTCTTAACTTTAAGACCTGATTACACAGCCTTTAACAAACCAACTGTATTTTGGTACAGTTAAGCTAAATTAGCGGGCACCCAAAATAAATGTTCCACTGTGTGGTGGTGCTTAAAACAACTAATGCTCTTTTTCTTTGCCATTTTATTTTCATTTTATTTCGTATGTACCTATAATGGAATTATTTTTATCATGATAATACTCCCTATTAGTTGCATACCTGTATATTTGTGTACCTTTTAACCATATTGTTAAGTCAGGTGTCTATACGTACAAAGCCACTGGCTTCATTCATTACCCTGTTGTGAAGATTAACTAAGCAAATGCTGACTGCATAATTATATTTATTCTATGTGCATTGGAGCCCAAGAACACTGACTTTTTTCCCGCACCACACCAAGTCATTTTCTCCACTTTTTCC
Source organism: Tetrao urogallus (assembly GCF_951394365.1). NCBI lineage: Eukaryota > Metazoa > Chordata > Aves > Galliformes > Phasianidae > Tetrao > Tetrao urogallus. Next base: position 61,949,812 of record NC_136817.1, read on the forward strand.
TTTCTTGGGACTACTTAGCAGTTATTCAAGTATATTTCTTGCTTAAGTTAGAAAGTTACAGTTAAAAGCAAGAAGTCAAATTCAAAAGGCAGCCTGCAGAGAGAAGGGTTCTCCCTATGAAAGCTTTCAACCAGAATATTGCATATATAAAGCACAATTAAGGCTGTGTAGCACTCCTCACTGCCATAAATAAAATCACTTTCAGATGATATATTTTTGAAGAATCCTCAATCTGGAGATTTACACCTAGCTATCTGGGATGTATAGGTGACTTATTTAGCACATCCATTTCAAAAGATTCTCTGAATTCCAATACTCCTGCCAGATACAGCATGCAGCTGATAGAGACTTGAGCTTCTCAAGCAATATAGCGTGTTCTGTGTAACATTACACTTGATAAGAAAAGTCAGTTTATGAATGAATCACTGGTATTGTATACGTGTATGTGCCTTAGACAGGTCTGCACAAGCTTCTGAATGGGACAATAAAGAAAGGAGAACACCAGAGCTGAATAGGTAGCTAAAATGCAAAAGCAAGTTTACATCTATGTGACATGGTCCTAAAAAGCTTTTTTAAAAGAATGCATCATCTTACAAAAAAATAAAATCAAATTTCTTAAAAAATTACTTTCCATACATTTTTGCTAAACAGAGATTTGGGAAAAGTTTTAGAAATGCAGAAGAACACACATTCACTACCAAAGTTTTAAGTATCAGCAGTGTTGAGGGGGAGGGAAGGTTCATTGTGGGTTTTTTGTTTCTTTCTTTGCTTTTTGAATACTCTTCTTAACTTTATGCAAACACAGCTCGTGGTGTTAGAAGGATGAGGTGTTACTGCCTGCTCTGCTGTTTGGTTGCTTTGTTTACCTTAGTGTTGCAATTTCAGGAAAGAGGAGACAAACTGAGTCTTATGTCTACTGTGTTTACCTTAATAAACTTGCACTTTAAAATGTTTCACATCTAGACCTAATCTCTTCCACCATGTTTCCTTCCCAAATTGATTACCTTCATCTTACAGCAGCAATAAAACTCTGCCACACATCTGTTAACTAACACTTCAATTCAAAACATTTTGTACCAACCCTTCCTCATCCTTCACAATTCCTGGATTCTATTCCCATTATATCCCATTGCCAATTCCCAGATAACTTTCTGCAGTTTCATTTCCACTCTCTTACCCTGTTTGACAGTCACTCCAACTCAACATTTTATTTTTTTAATCTGCTTAAGTCAAAAGGCAGCAGGGCTCACTGTGATTCTGATTTCCTTTATTAACATTACAGTACATGCAATACTTACCATGAAACAGGAAAAGGAATTTAACCCTTGCACTCCAAGAAAAAAAAAAGTATAAAGCAAAGCTGAAACTGAGGCCTGACAAAGTATCTTTTGAGGTTAGCAAGGCTTTCTAAATGTTTGGGATGAATTCAAAATACCCAGTTAGTTTTCCCAGTTTCAACTAATTAAACTATCAAAAATATTAATTCAGACATGGATCTAAGTTGCACTGTACAAGTTTAAAATTGCCGTATTTTAGTACCATTAAACAAGAGAAGGCCAAAGGTAGCAATATCACCAGAATGAGCCAGAGCAGCAGGGTGAAACTGGGTACATTTGGTGGATAAATCTGTACTGATAACATGTCTAGAATGGAAACAGCTTTGCACTTTCTGCACCCTTGGTGTCTGCAAGCTGTTCTTAAAATCAGAGCAATAAGTGCTAGACATGGCAAGTTCCTACTTTGCTCAGTCACTCTGTAGTTCCCATATTAACCTGGTAGCACTGGACGCAAACCAAAAGGGCCTTTCGTCGGGGAGATGCCGCGGACGATACAGTCAAACAGAAAGCTGATCTGCTCTCCTTCAGCACAAGAGAGGAAGAAAACACCAGCCCCTGCAAGAAAGAACATACGTGTGCTTTTCACCTGGATACATTAGAAATACATTTAGTTGAAGACATTTGCTATCAAATCAAAATACAGTGCAAGTCATGAAAAGAAATCGATGAAACATACTCTACAGAGGGGAAAAAAAAAAAAAAAAAAAAGAGTTCAGCATATACACTGAGTCAGGAAAATATACAAATTCAATAGATAACTAATAATGTATGCTAATTTTCTGCAACTCAGGCACCTAGAGCAATGACAAAATGCAAGCCATATGCTTAACAGCTGTCTGTCTTTTATTCTCATTTACCCCTAGAATTTTGTAGACTTGATCTTAGCTATGCAAGTATCATGGTTACTGAAAGTGTCTTCATTGAAATGACCCAGGTTAATTCTGCTTTTACCAAACTTTATCAAAGAACAGCCTTTTATATCCCTTATAGAGGTCAGGGTTTGGTTATATTGTTTGATTATAATATAAATTTTCCCACTTATTTAAACAGCCTAGACTAAGCCCTATGTGCCTATTATTAAACAGAATGTAACACAACTCCACAGGCTGTCATCAGATCTTTACCCTTAGCTCTATTCTGATATTTTGCTTTCCATTCATTAAGAATAGCCCCCAGCAAAATTAGAATGAGAATCGCTAAATAAACAAACAAGTTCTGAGCCACATGATATACAGCTATGGGGACAACACACAAGACTAAAAATGTTCCATGTAACATTTGATTTGAGAATTTTCACCCCAAGTCCTACTTGCAACAGAAAAGCAGCACAGTTGGCCTTTTCAATGAACTGAAGGCATCGGGCAAAATACCCCCCACCCCAAGTTAACAGTGAGATTACTATATAGAGCTTTTAAGAAATGCTATCAGTTCACCAGAGCCAAGTACACTACAAAACCAGATCACCATGTCAATAGAGTTTTATATGTATCTTCCCTAAGAGCCCTTAGTCTGGACATAAATTTGACTTCTCATTTCTCTAGCTTATTCTGAGTTGAATGGCTACTTTTGTCCATTTTAATTAAAGCAGCAGCACTGATCTTGACCAGAATGCTTACACCCCTATAATATCCCATGCATACACAAGTCTTATCCAACAGGTTTTCTGCATTTCACTCAAGCAATGGATCTGCTTGACAAAGGGCTACTGGATTCAAACAAGGGGGGATAGGGGGTGGGGTGAGGTAGATCACACATTAAATTATTTTAGAAAATTAGATACAGCTGGCAAGTGGTAAATTGATCACTTCAAGAGAAAGCACATTCTGCTCCATGCTCTTTTATCACTCTCAGTTTATGTAAAACTGAAGTCCCTGCCTGCTTTGTGTAAATCTGTTCCAGACTGCACTGTTTGAACCAACTCCTAATTTGCTTTGTCAAACAATCAATTTTGTTCCTTTTCAGATCTAACCGATCAACAGTATCCCACATTTTCTCACAGCAAATACACATGCAATGGCTTCAGTACCAAAAACCATCTAGGATATTACAACAGTAATCACACAATCTGACAGGTATGAAAGTTTCAGGTACTGACTCATATACAGCCTTGTCACATTTTCTCTCCAGGAGATGCCAGAGTTGGAGAACTGTATTAAAAGAAGTTGGGTGCAAAATTTGCATTCAGAAGGTATTTGAAATTCAGCTCTCTCTCTTAGCTATTTTCTCCTTCCCCCATTCAGTACAGAATGGTTTCCCTGATGTTTAAAGGCTGTGACTCTTCTCCTGTGAATTGCACTGATGGCAAAGGACATGCCTTTCTTGAGGAAGCAGGGCAGCACAAAGCTCTGCAGGGCTCTGAAAATGACCTTCTCATTCCATGAACAATAAGCAATCAAGATACGGAAACAACAGAGAACATTTATATCTCAGGCACAGTGATGGACTACAGCCTGATAATTCAGCAGAAGCCTGCGCGCCTGTGTTACCATTCAGGAAAAGATACCTCCAACCTGCCTGTACCTAAAGGTTACATCTGGACCACTTGCTTCGTTACTGTTGCAAAGAAATGGCTTACTTAAATTTCTAAGAGGCTCTGCTAGCCTGTGACTTCAGTGGAAACAAAGAAGTAAACATTTCCTGACATTTGTTTCCACGCAACTTGGCTAATTAACTCAAAGAATAATTTGCGTGAAAAATTATTCCACATTCAGAAATGAAAAACAAAAACAAAAACAAACAAACAAAAAAAAACCCCACAAACATGAAAGCTTTTATATAACTTGTGAAAACAGCTTATGGACGTGTGCCCATGAGTACAAACCCAACATACATGTGTTCCCACCAAATATTTCTTTGTAGATTCTGTTATTCACACAATCACCACAAACACTGGTCAGCTTTACGGGAAATGTTTTCCTTCTTGTTTTGTTAGACAGAACTAAAACGCAAAGGATGAAGGAAGTTTAGGAGTCCTTAAAAAATACAGCAGAAGAGATGAATAAGGTTCAACTGAGTTATGTTTTAAAAACATACATAAAAGCCAGCAATTGCATTTTTTTTCTGCTTTCTTGAGAAAGATGATGAATTCACAACTGGAAATTGCACATCTGAGTGCTGGAATAGATTTGGTGCACAGGCATTTGGTAGCCCAGGAGTATGTGGTATACATCACTGTAATACCATGCAGCTGTTTACTAGACTGAAGAGCGCTCTCTCTCTTCATGGGGTAAGAGACTTGGTGAGAGATATTGCTTGAACTCAGTATGAAAAGTTTCCAACAATGGCAGACCAGAAGGAATATATACTGTTTGTCCTTTTGAATGTACACATGCAGGTGATAGGAAGCAAAAAAACCAGGAGTCTATGGCAACTGAAGTTTCTCAGCTGTCCCATGTATTGAGAAACACACCCCTTAAGAAAAAAAGAAAGAGTAACATAATGCAGAAAAATATAGAGGGATTCATTCCAAAATGCTTTCTAATTCTGGTCACATGCAGCCAAAGAGAAGATTAATGCATACTGGAAACCAGGTACACAAATGAGCAACTGCTGAGTTCTCACAGGGAAGACAAGACAGATGGGCTTGTTTAGCCTAGCAAAAGAAACCGAGTGCATAAATAAAGGTTCTGTAGGTAATTGAGGAGGTAAGCATCAGGGAGAGAGAGAGAAAAAACATTATGCTAAAGAACAATGCCAGAATAACAACCTTGGATATAAGAGCAAAAAGTTAGCTTGGAAACCTCATAGAAGGATTTTAAAGGATCATACATGAAAGGATCTACAGGACTCAAGACCCTGTGCTAGCCTAATACACATTTGGGTCCTTTTTAAAGGACTACAGTCACGACAACATCAGTATTCAAACAGTGTTGAACTTTCAGAAATAGTTGACAGACACTCAGAAATCAGATTCTTTATTTCTGTATGGCTCACCAAAACTTCAAACACCACTTCAGTCGGTGGTATACCAAGAAAGGCAGAATATCCTCCTCAAACCTGAAGCGTTTCCCTTGAAAGAAAACGCATCTCATTTTTTCATCTTTATCACTTTGACATGTATTGCTGGGGAATACTCCTGATTACAGTAGTGTGGAAAACTACAGAATACACCACCAGGTAAAAGCAGCACCCAGAAATTAGGATAAGCTCAAAGGTAAGAGGGGATCCGAGAGAAGAACTTCAGCATAACAAGTAATTCAAGTACTTCAAAGTCCCACAGCAAATCCATCAACTACAGCTTCCCATTTGTATCATTCATTTACATTTCATATCACATATTCTTTACACAACTGGCATCCTGGCCTATGAAGTAGACCATTTAGGTTTCATGCATTGAAGAAATAAGACACAAGCAACAACTGATTGAAATTCTCAAAGTATAGAAATTGCATCAACAAGAACATAGAACAAGTCACACAGGATCTGCAACAACTTAACTAAGGAACCTAAATGGAAGGCTATTTATATAGCCCATTACTTTCTTTCTGCTGTCAACAAGCACTTCTCAGTAGGAAGCAAAGAAAGATTTGAAGTCCTGAAGGGTGAAGGAGTCTAGGAAAACGTTTCCCACTCTCATAACAGCATGATGACCAGAAGAAACACACAGAGCAACACAGCTACCATGTCATCTTTTCTAGCAACGTTTCAGAGTGTCTTCTACAGCTAGGCAACTCAGAAAAAAAGATTCCAGTTTTGGCTTTGTTTTTTGAATGCTTACCTAGGGACCCAGAACATCTGCACTCCCACTTCCCAGAATCAGTCAGCAGGAGCATACTTTGGCCTGTTCAGGAAACTACTTGGAAGCATCCCAAGGTATCTGGTCCTGGAGAGAAGACGGATCCAGGAGAACTGGCTCATTTTCAAGGATCACCTCCTGCAATTTCAAGCCAAGCAGAGGTGGCAGGAAAGCCTACACAGAACTCCATGGTCAAACATAAAGAGGGAGCACACAGGTAATAGAACTAGGGTGACCAAGATGATGCAGGAGAAATACAGGCACACTGTCCAAGCACACAGGAATGGGTTTAGGAAAGCCAGTCTCTAGCAGGAGTTGAATCTGGGGTGAAGGGCTTCTGCAAGCATATCAGCAAAACAAGGAAAACTTCAGCCTGCTGCTGAACTGGGTGGTGGACCTGGTGTCAGAGGACATGCAGAAGGCTTATATACTCTAAGTCTTCCCCATTTTGGTCTTTACTGATAAGATCCAACTCCTCTGTCAGTAATTGCAGACCCTTCAAACTAGTGGGGAATGAGGAAGACTTTCCCTGGGTAGATAGGAATGGGTTGAGGTATATTTAGACAGGTGGTGAGGGAGTTGGTCAATGTCATTGCAAGGAAACAACAGACCAGGGGAGGTGATAGCACAAATAATCCTAGAAAGCATTTCCAAACACACTAAGGACAAGATGATTACTGGGAATAATCAGCATGGAATTTACAAAAAGGAAACAATACATAAACAAACTGATATTCTTCTCTAATAAAATGACTAGCTTGGTGGATGAAGCAATAGATGTCTTTTGTTTTAACTCCAGGAAGGCTTTCGACACCATCTCCTATAAAATATCTACTGACAAAGTGATCAAGTGCAGACTAAACAAGTGGACAATAAAGTGGACTGAAAACAGGCTAAACTGCCAGGCCGAAAAGATTATTATCAGCAGCACAAAGTCCAGCCAACTACTACTGGTGTATGGTGGAGCAAAATTTTGGGCCAATGATGTTTAACGTCCTCATTCATGTGGATTGTGGCACTGAGTACACCTTCAGCAAGTTTGCAGAAAGTAGAAAACTGGGAGTAGCAGCTGATACACCAAACTGCAGGAAGAAGTTGCTCACAGAAGTTATGGAGTATTCATCCATAGAGATGTTCAAAACCTGAATGTGATCCTGGGCAAACTGCAGCAGCAAACCTCGCTCTAAACAGGGGGCTTGAAGTAACTTCCAGAAGTTGTTTCCCAACTCAAACATTTGGTGATACTTAGGCACTGTTAGATCTAAACTTAGTTTCTTTCCAAACTCATTCATTACTTTCATACTGCAGCGTAGAAGCTTCATAATCAGCGTTATAATGCTGCAGAGCAGACTGGCAGTGTATCATCAACACTTCAATAACACAGAACGGCTACAGCAATTTCTCTGTACTAAAACATCAATTTTTCCACAATAAATTACAATGTTTTTAGCTGTGTCATCAAACAGCTAAGGGAAAACTAACACAGTTAAAGAACCACAAATATTAATCTCAATAACTAGACAGTTTTCAAAACTCAAGGATTTCTGTGAACCGATGGTGCTTTACATGTTTGAAGCACAGAATATTCTTTCAGATCAGTTAAAAGTGAACATAAGTTTCTACTATATTAGTAATGCTTTAATATGTGTAATATATGTATTTTTTTACAAATTCCAGTGAGAATAATAAGACATTCCCTAGATACTGTAATGAAAATGAAATGTACAAACAGAAGGTGATCAACATTCACATACAAGACATTGTACATATTGAATACTACATAAAACTAGCTTGTATTATTCACTGCTCTGCTTCTAGTTATGAAAACATACATCTTTAACAACATAAAATAAGCAGTGCTTGGAACTGCAGGGTGATACAATAGTAATTGAATACATTCAGTTCCAATTATATATACAGATCACAACAAATACTACATAGTCGATAACAGAGATCTACCCTATTTCATAATAAACCAAGGAAGAGAAAAGATACTCACTAATTTAGGGCTGATCTAGATCCTATTAAAATGTACCTTCAATCTTTATGCCAGTATCTTAAAGTGCCTTATTGCTGAATTCTCAGAATTTGGACAGCCTCAAAACACTACGTAGAAGTGCTTGACTTGCATTTCTGGATGCACGCAACTATCTGATAGCAAATGTAAGATGGACAAACACAAGACCTGGGTAAGCTGAACAAAGGAGGAGCATGTACTGCACACCTCAAAGCAAGGTCTACAAGACTTCGTAGAAAGGTGTGGTAAAGACACGTCCAAGCAGACAAGACCCAGCCATCAAATCTCTTGTTTTGATGGCTCAGCCACCAAATTTCTTGTTACTCTCCTCCTGCGATCCTCATGCAGGTTGCAAAAGGAGTATCAGGGATACTGACATCCTCAAGGAATCTTTCCAGGGAATAAAGTACTGAATACTAGAGACATCTCCTTACTTATCCCTCATCCCTGATGTGTTCAGAAATCCAGCCTTACCCTGTGCACACTTTGTGGCAATATGTGCTAAAAACCTCTGTCACTCAGTGCTGAACAGTCACTGAAAACAAGCATGAAAAAGAAAAGATCAACTGTTGGGAAGTTTTTGTTTTAGTTTGCTTTTTTTTTTTTTTTTTTTTTTTTTTTTTTAAATGAGACCATACCTACCATCCATCCATCACTATTTTCTGCTACTCATTTCTGCTTGTGAATAGTCATTTCCTTCCATACACTAATGTATGTCAGCATAAAATACATACTTGAAATCTACAGATATTCCATTTGCAATCAACTATGTATTTCAAAAAAATCAAGCTATTAATTGAAGGCCTTATTAGTAAAAAAAATTACTAATCTTCTTTCTTGAGGCACCCGCTTATAAATATAAATAGATATCATATAAATGATATCTATTACTCAAGTTATCAACCTGTTGCTAATATTAAAGACTGCTTAGCATTTCTATTTCAGCTGTCTATACTTCTTAAATACAAGTTTTCCACAATTAAATGATTTCAGATTTCATTAGTTGAAGAACTGGTAGTTCTACACGAGCTTCCCAGAAAGCACAGCTGTTCTGAAAGCACAAAGTACACCACGCTTACAAGTTAGGAAAGTTTCTCTCTGAAAGCGTTCTGAAAGCATAGCCTAAGATTTCTATGTTCAGTTAAAAATCCAAAGAGTGGATCCAAATTATGTCTGCACAGAAATGCATGCATTTAAATACAGAAATACAATATTTTATAACAAGTTATCTAGCTGACATTCTGAACTATGGTACTAAGAAACAAGACTCTCCTGTTCTAGGCCTCACACAACTTCTTAACCAAAACACAATAATCTTAACTAGAAGCATTTGTTTTCTTACAGACTATACCTATAACACACTCCTTCAGACAATGAAAACACCTCTCTGACCCCAACATCTAAATTAAGAAGTGAAGGACTTGAACTAGAATGTTCTGCAGTGCAATCCAGTGCCCTAGTTCAGAATTGAGGGTATGAATGTCAAGTTCATACTTACCACCACTTATAACTCAGCTGTGCTTTTCAACAGACAAACCAATAAACTGTCATTATAAAACAGTCAAAACAGTTGATTTTCTCTTCCTCTCAAAATTTCATTAGAATTCCAAAGGAATATTTTTTGGATTTCTGCCAACTTGGAAACCTTTTAGCTCAGGTAATTGAAGAAAACAATTATTTTCACATTTCAGCATGCAAATGTCACACAACTTGCTATCCAATTTGGCAGTAAACACATCCATTTCCACTCACAGACTGTCAATACAGCAAATTCTGCTACTGAAGTTAAAATTCAGTGCATTCAATTGATGTATATGATTGCATTAACCATCTTTCCAGCTCTCACGTAGTTTTGAACTGAAAACATGACAAGCCATAAGCATAACATCAGTGCAAGAGATTCTGCCTTAGTAGCTAAAGAGTACCTTAGCTTCTAGGCTACAAAAACCAGCTTGAGCTTGCTTTCTTTCATTTTGACCTCATAAAACCTGTGGTCCTACAGCATGACAAATCTAAAAGTTCCTAAAAGTAGGAAGTCCTCTCTATTGGATTTAGCAGCATTTACACAGTGAGAGCCTTGGTTCTACTTCAGTATCAACTTCCTTCTGCAGACAACAGAAATAATCATAATTTAATAATCTGAACATTAAACCATTTTGCTTCATCTCTCACATGACAGGCCTTAACCTTCATTACTTTATTCTTGTTCTGAGTCCACAAGCAACCGAGTGAGCATCTTCTGGAGAGCCACATGGCAATGTTCAGACATAGCTCCACATTTTTACTGATTGTGAGGGTTGAAGCAAGCAGAAACCTACTCAGCACAATAGAACAACTGATATGAAGCTGATTGTATGACAAAGCTGCATAGCTGTTTCCAGAACTTCCACATTGATTTGAAAAAAATTTACATTCCCACAAACAGTTTCAAACAACTTTTAGAAGACAGGTTCTATTTGTACTTACAGAAGCCACACCTTGTACCCCCTTCAAAGATGAATCCATTTGGGACAGCTCCATATCGACGCAGATCTGAGAGTTTCCATTGCCCCATAACACTAGGAGGAAGGTCTTTTGCAAGGACGAGAATGTCATTGCAGAAATGCAGCGTAGCAGGCCCGCTCTCTAGTTTAGTGCCAGGTGCTACAAAAACTTGAAATCTATGAACTATCAAATAGGGAAGAAAAAAAGCATTACTGTAGAAAGCACGAGTAATGTACCGTAACTTACGTAAGTCATTCTGCACAGCTGTGGTGTGTAGACTGACCCTACCCACATCACAAGGCTAGGATAGGGATTCTAGGTAGGGCCAGATAGCCCCACGTGAGTAGCTAATGTTTCAAGTTATTAGGTTGTAATGCTACAACTTAATGCTACATTAATCCATCCAAACTCCTACAGAACAAACCCCATATCAAATTAGTCAGTTATCCAGCCTCCTTCCATATTTGCATAAACACAGGGAGTTCTTTCTGTGTCCTCCTCCAAATAGCCTTTGCCCAGCCTTTCTGAATTGCATGCACACAGACACACAACACAGCCCAACAAGGCCAGAAGTCAAGGCTCAAAGAAACGGGCAAGTTCTAACAAGAGGTCTGTCACTGACTGTTACAGCCTACAAAATTTTAAAGATTTTAAAATTTAAAATACAAAAATTACAAAGATTTTAATAATCTGCTTCACTCCCTTCCACACATTGCCTTCCCTAACAGTAAAATGAGGAAAATTACAATTTCCCACCTTTGTGACTCTTTTGTGAGCTGATGAGGCTAGATGCCCTGATATATAAATTGAATTGGAAATTAGTGATTCATTGGTAATGTACATTCTTTAGATGTCAGTTAAGTCTTTATATTTCTCAGCCTAAACTCCAGAAGAGCTTGGGAAAAGGGAAGACACCTCTCTCATTAAAGTTTATGAAGTTCTTGCAACCAGATACACACACACAAATCTGTCCTGGCACAGAGAAGCATAAGGACTATCACATTTTCAGAGGGATTGATCTTCAAGGAAACATTTATCAGGAAACATGTAAATTTACATTTCTTGTTATCCATTTAATATCTTTTAAACAGCTTCCTGCCTATGATATCTACACAGTAACTTCCAGGTACTCTCATTTCTTATAATTATTCTTCCCTACCTCTTGCCTTTGCTCCTTCAAGCATCATTAATTTCAACCAAGTCTGAGCCTTGTTTCTTGTTTAAACAGTTGCTATATTAGTTACCATCTTAGCTGTAAGTCAGCTCCTATGACGTACATTTGCAAAGTTTCCTACGGCTTCAGCAGAATTAGCCACAAAGTCATTTGAGGGAGATGTGTAAGGAGCCAGAGATAGATCTTTAAGCAATCACAGCTCTACTTACAGTAGTACTGCTAGGGTGCAAGTCAATAGACACAATGTTCCCTTCAATTCTTACTTTACACAACCTAACAATAATGTAAAATATGAAGGAGATAACAAAATCACCCTGACAAATAACATTCAGTAAAAAATATTTCATATCATTTGGACAATTCTGCACAGTTAACTTCAGAGGTACTTTGACATCAATTAAACTATAAGAAGCAGAAATATCAGCATCCTTCCTGTCTCATAAATGGAGAAAAAAAGAACACTTTAACACAAGAGGTTACAAGTTACCATAGCTGCCAAAACCTAAGAGTTGCAACTCAGATTCCAGAACGTTGGAAACAGCACACAAAACCAAAACAGAGGCAAATTCAGGTCTGGACATGCAGGTTTTGCCATATTTTCCTTTCCTGGTAATGTGTGTGTGTGACTTCTCCTACAATTCTCCCCATGCATCTACTGTTCTGGCTGGGAGGGGGGAGGAATAAATAAAAGGCAAAAATGGAAACAAAATCATCAACAAAAAGATACTTAACTGAATACAACCATGAGCAAGAAATATTGCTAAGGTTTTTAATTTCCTTTAGGTAATCTTTTCTCTTCACAGCTACTCACTGACCTGCACTATGCTAACTTCCTCAGAATAAGCTGTGGACTTGAGCACACTGTTCTCACAAATGGCCTACACCTCATTCACTTAATTCCACTGCTTTCTCTAATTCTCTAATCCTGAATGGTTTATTCCCTTGAGCTGCCCCGGGAATTACACTCACCTGACCTCCAAACCAGAAAGAAAACACCAGGAACCTCAGTGAACTCCTTCCACTCTATGGTCCTCACTTAACAGCATCAACTTGTTTCACTCTTTTTTTTTTTCCCCCTTTCTGCTTCCCAGACTCTGAGGTCATTTGCCCATGGCCTATTTTCAGCACCCAGCCATGTTACTTCCAAGGCACACAAAGGCATCCTTACTAGTCTTTAAGAAAGAAACACCAAACAATCACCAATTCCTGTTTATACAGTAGCCTCCTCTTTATTCTTTCTATCTACTCAGGCTAGATTCTGTTGTTCCTTTACACTTCATTTCTTCACCTGCACACTGCCCTCGTCTGTCTCTGATTCAGAGCTACCTCCATCTCATAGACTCTATCCCTACCTTATTCATAACTTTAATAAATTGCTCACTTCCTTTGAATTTCCTCCTACCACAATCATAACTCTCACATTCAGATGAAGACCAAACATTTTCTTTATCCCAGCACTGAATCAATGCAAGATCATGAAAATCAGACCAACTCTGTCAAATTCAAATTCTCTTCCAGCTGTCGTACATTTGTCCTAATTTGTCCTAAAGGACAAATCTATGCTGTAGAGAGATCCCAATGCTAGTAAAGAAACAGAAGTGGAACACAAAACAGCCACACTGTCAGAGCGTACTCACTACTCCCTCTGTATCTGCCGATGTTCAGGGATCCCCTCTAACCTTTGCCCTTGTGCAAAGCTGATAGCTGCAAGCAATAAATCTGTGTCTCCATTCCTATACTGCTACATTTTATAGCGTAAAATTCTCAGACCATCTTTGCACGTATATACTGAAAAGTAATGAGTCCAGAGCTACAACAGATGGCAAAGCATATGTAACAAATGATTATGATAGCTAATGTGTCTTCCACACACCTACCCTCCTTCCCTAGTTATAACTAAACAGACATAAAAGCTACGATGGATTTTCAACATTATCACTCCTTCTTCATTGCTATATACTTTGCTAAACAAGGAAAAAAAAAAAAAAAAAAAAAAAAAGAAAGAAAGATGTATGAGTAGATAGCTGGAAAGACTTTATCTACTGCTATTGAGAGATGTCTCTTCTTGAAAGGGGACACCAGCAACAATGTGAATTATCAAGGGCAACACCTGGTATGCTTATACATAGCTCATACAATTGGGATCGAACAAGTCAACTTCTAACCTGGGAACTACTTCTCTTAATTCAGACTCTCTCTGAATTCTGTCATCCAAATCCCCAAGTAAATTGCATTACCAGAGGAACTAAGATCACTTTGCTTCATAGCTACACACTTTCAGTGGTTAAGTCAAAAACAAAGTAGAGAACTTTCCTTGTTAGTGACCAATATCCGGGCAACACTGTAATCACAGCCTACCAGAAGGGACAGCTGCTTTAAGACATAGGGGAAGAGTAGTCTTTTCACTCATATGAGTGAGCCTCTTCCCTAACTTACTTTTTAATTTGCATTTTAGTTATGGCTTTCTCTAATTTTTTTCCTGTCGAGGAAAAAAAAAAATAGGAAAAAAAGGGAGTATGAGAAGACAAAGGTTACCTTCCCCCAAACTGTAGCGGATTCGTATATCCCACGCATACATTGTTTCCTTGTTCTCAAATCCTAGCATCACGACTTGAGAAAGACAGATGATTGCAAGGGTGTGATTCAAGCCCTCATAGGAGAGCCCAGGATCCAAGCCACAGATGTCTTCTAAGGTCACACTGCTTCTCTCCTTGTGCCCTTTCGCTCGTTCAGATTTATCCTTGTACACCAGCATGAGCAAACAGTCTAAAAGAAGCAAAACTGTCAGAGATGATGAGGCAGAACAGAACACAACACGTTTGTACCAAAGCAAAGAATTAAGAAAAGTGCTTCAGACAACTGCAGGGTCACTCTGATCAAGCCAATACTAGAACGCAGCCTCCTTCCCCCACTCAAGTAGGGGGAAGGAGGTAGGCTGCAGTCCATGTTCAGAAAGCAGACATGTTTCAACAGTCATCTGTGGGATCAGAAATATGAAGGCAAGAAAAAAGTCTTCCCAATTACTTTGCAAAAACACAGTGATTTTTGGTATTGTCTCCCTAGTTTAGAAGGAACTGACTCATTAATTTTGAGCATTAGAAGCTGGAGTACGATAGCTACCCACATTACAAGTCTAAGGACCGAGAGGCTATTGTCATCTTTATTTCCATGAGAACATGCTGAACCACAAACGAAATTCTTACAGTAGTTCACAGATTACTCAACTACTAAATGGTGAGCAGACTGCCTGCACTGCCAGACATTGTGTCAGCTCAGGTTTCCTAGTGAAATGTTACACAGTAGCCATGCTCAATAATCATTATGTGCCACACCTCTATTTATTATTATTATTTTTAAACATGTCACCTTTTGTTTTTAGCCCCTTCCTGGGCATGTTCACTATAAAGTAAATAAGCAATGAAAGAATGTAACTCAAGCATCGCAGTGCTCTAGGAAAAGCACGTTTCAAACAAAAAACAAAGGGAGCATCCCTTTTCCATCTTTTGCATGTAATAACAAGAGCATTCATTTTCACCCAGATTCCCTTCCTATTGCACAGCACTGGGTTATAACCTGAATTAATGGTGCATAGCAAAGCTGCAACATCCGCAGCTGCAGCTGACCTGCGTGCCACCAGGAGGAAGCCCCTGTGCACTATGTCATGAATGTTGGGGTGTGGTGCTTCAGCCTTGGCAAGGTGCCCTGCAGCACTCAGCTGGGCAACAGCCTGGCAAAGCTCTAAAAAGGTGAAAAATGACTGAAAGACTCAATGCCTGCTAGCCAGTGCTCTACATACCCTCCCAATTGTTTTCTTGCACCTGTTAGCAAAAACAGCTGCCACTATGACACTTCTACATTCTGCTGTGCAGTTGTGTATCTGAAGAAAGAACTGCTATGGCATACAGACCAAGTGAAGCAAATCTTGGGGGAGGGGAGTTTCTGGTAGATCTGACTAATTTTGATAGAATGAAAACAGCATTTTTGAGGAATAACATCATCAGTAGGTTTTCTTTTAGAACTTCCCTATCTTTCCCCTTTAATTTGGTTACAAATCCAGGCCAGTATTGGCATGTCTAGATGTCAACTTTCACAATCTGGAGTTGCCCATTCGTGGAGAGAAGTTTAACATATGCAGTAATTAAAACACCAACATTAAACTGTAACAACTGAGTACCAAAGAATTGGTCTAAAGAACAAGAAACATTCGCTCTCTCATCTAGAAAGGGCTCGGTAATGGGTTCAGAAGCACTGCAGATCCATGTTTGGACAATAAGCAACAATTTGCCCTGGAAATAAATACTTCTGGGGCCAAATAGTTTTCCCATCCAAAAAAAAAAGAAGAAAAAAAAAATTGGGAAACATGAAGCCTACTTTTCCCTCTCCGACATTAAAACATCAACTCTTCATAACATTTTCAGTTCTCCCTTGCAAACCGTGGAACTGAAGTTTTTAATTCAAGATGACATCTTATTTTTAAATTGAAATGCTTTATGTCAAAACACAGAACAAAAATAACTACAGAGCTCACAATGGCAGCCTTTCACAGCCACCAATCACCCTGAAGAAGTAATTTCTAAAGCAAGCCTTTTAAACGGGAACTAAACTCTCGTGTTCGTTACGGATCTCCTTTGATATCCTCTTTCTATTTCTGGCCGCCTGGCTCTCCGCCAGCTGAGCTCAGAAAGAAAATAAATATATATGCATACATGTATTTATTATTATTTATTTTAAAGAAGGAAAGAGCAACGACGGCTCGTGGAAACCTCCAGCCAAAGGGTCTCCCCCTGCAGCTGCGCACCCGACTGGGCGCCCCGTAAAGAGCTTTTCTCCCTTTCCCCGTGCCCCGCACCCTCCGGCGGACGGAGGAGAGGCCCCGCGGCCGCCGGTCTTCCTCCCTTCCCCCGCTCCCCTCGCTCTCAGGCACGGGGTCCCCTCCGCCCCGCTCCGTTCTTACCTGCCACCGGGGAGGGCTTGCGCAGCACCAGCCACCTACTCTTCCACTGCAACGAGAGGCAAAAGGACAGGGTTAGCCAGGGCCGGGCAGACAGGGCTCTATTCCCCTCGCGAGGAGGGGGCGTCGGTCGGAGACCCCCGGCCCGTGCCTGCCGCGTGGCCGAACCGAAAGGGCACAGGCTAGCTCGGACCTTTTTTCCATCTCTCAACTTGACGTGACCCTCCACCACCACGGAATCCGTCATCTTCAGTCATGATTCCGGACAGCTGCGCCCGGCTCGCTGCTCCCTCCCCGCGCTCTGGCCGAGGGGTCACTTTCAAAATAGCTTTAGTAGGTCCCTGCTGAGGCACAGCGAGCGCGGCGGGCGAGCGGCCAGCGCTGCCCGGCCCTTCCCGGCGCCCCCCGCCCCGCCGTGCAGGGGCCGGGCCGGCTCTGGCTGAGGGGTTCTTAGAAAGCCCCCCGCTGTTTCTGCATTAGTGTATTTTATTGCTATGTAGAGTTTGTGCTTGCTTTTATTTTATCGCTTCTTCGGGGTTTAAATACAGGCAGGTGCGAAGCGGAGCACCCACAGCCCGACGAGGGCCGCCTCCGCCGATCTGCTCCGGCCGCGACCCCGGGAGGCGCCGAGCTTTGCGGGCAGCCCGGCTCCTCCAGCGCCCGGGGCCGGAGCGAAAGCCCGGAGCGGATCGCCGCTGCCCGGCGGCCAGAATTCATGGAGCCACGCAATGGTCTGACCTGGAAGCGTCTTAAAGCCCATCCGCCCCCATCCCCTGCCGTGGGCTGGGTGCCCCCCACCAGCTCAGGATGCCGAGAGTCCACCCAACCCGACCTTGAGCACCTCCAGAAATGGGCTGCCCGCAGCTCTCTGGGCAGCCTGAGCCGTGCCCCGCTGCCCTCTGAGTGAAGAATTTCTTCCTAAATTTCCCATCTTTTAGTTTAAAGTCACCCTCCCTTGTCCTGTCGCTGTCAGATCATGTAAAAACTCCGTTTCCCTCCTGTTTATGAACTCCCTTCAAGTACTGGAAGACCACAGCAAGGTCTCCCTGGATCCTTGCCTTTTCCACTCCTCTTTCAAAGTGTGATTACCCCTTCCCTTGGCTCTCAGTCATACCCCACCTCTAAGAAAAACACTTATTTTTTTTCTTTTGCAATGCAACTGCCATGAGATAACAGCCCACTTACCCCTAACCGAAGCTGCTACAATTAATAGAATAAGATGTGTTAATTATGTCTTTAAATTCATTTCAATGAGAAATGGACTAATTAGAGTCCATTATTCTAAAAATACTCCTATTGCGTCTTATTTGATGCTAATTAGTCCTTCAGCTTTTTTTTTTTTTTTTTTTTTTTTCAACAGCAGCACAGCACATTTTTCTTTCAATAGCACAATAGAAGGGTTTTTTTAGATGTTTGCTTTTATTTCTTCTCTTTGAATCGGTCAGTTTGCATGGAATAACCTGTAATTTAATAAAACCATCCTTAAGTGTGTGTCGTAATGAATCGGGGACGTCATTGTTCAACTGGTTTTGCATTCTAATCCTATTTCAAGTTAAATGCTAGGGAAAAACATCAAGGAAACTTTCCTGGTAAATTTTAACTCTATTTCATTTTAACACAGGCGATGAGCATTTAAATAGAGCCCGGCAGAATAGGGGAAACATTTCCACTGGGAAATGCTCGAGAGAAAGACAGGAGGTGCTGGAGTGGCCATATGGATGTGACCAGCCTTCTCAGAGGTGTGAGAGTGAAGGCATAAATCTTTTTACTAACCCTGGGTGTTTGCTTGCCATCCCAGTCTAGGACTGCGGATTTAATGTAGTGCTATTCAACACAGCAGAGCACCAGATCATGACATCGCCATCAAATCAGTGCAATGAGGAAGGAGGGAGGGAGGGAGGAAGGGAGGGAGGGAGGGAGGAAGGGAGGAAGGAGCTACTTCGAAAGCCACAGATTCAGTGTAGTGAATTCACGTGTGACAATTCAATGAAGATTTATCATTTAAGCTAGTAAGTGCAGGAAATAGAAGTTTTGCAAGTGAAACAGTCTATGTGCTTTTAAAAATTATAAGTTAGTGATTATACTAGCTTTGCTACATCTAGAAGCAGCATGCATTTTGAAAACAAGAGAGTTAAAAATCTCTGCACAAATCGTTTGAAACACCATTCTATCACCTTTCTTACTGAGCAGCCACCATCTTTATAGCAAGAGAAGATAGAGAATACATACAACAAAAAACTACCATATTAAAAGCTTGAGTAGTGTGTATGGATATCAATTTAAAAGTGAAAACAAAAAGTCACAGAAGAGGCATAGATGTTCAAAACAGCATAAGCTTTGTGTTGGAATCTGTTCCAAATGAATCACTTCCAAAGAAAAGTAAATAGTTCCTCCAAGCTGATTTAGTACTTGTCCTTCATCAGTAGGTACAGTTAGTCTTGTTAAACAGTCACATTCATTTCACAACGTTAAGCAAGCCAGACTCGTACTGCAAATGGCCAGAAAGGCAAACTCAGACAATAATTGTCTTCAGACAGTTTTGGAATCAGGAACTTGGGACTTTCTTCTTAGTGTTCACAGTATTTACAACTGAAAATCTTATCCAAATTTTGTGACTCATTTTTTTTCTGCACTCATACACGTGTCTATGGGAAATTTTGCATGACACTTGTATGAAACTGGGAGGACCACCAGCTTTAAGCGATTCTTCTGCAGGGCATTTGAGGTACTTCTTGGCACAGAGAAGCATTGTTTCTTTTTCTACCAGCTCTCAACTTATAAAAAACCTGTACAAGCATTCAAATGGTTGCAACTATATACACAACACAGTAAGAGACAGAGGGTAAATGTTTTTATTTACTATAGAATCACAGAATTGCAGTTTATATCATTTGTCTAGATGAGCTCTCCAGCCCTCTGATCATCTCAGTGCCCTCCTCTGGACCTACTGCAAGAGCTCCACATTCTTCCCGTACTGGGGGCCCCAGGCCAGGATGTAGTACTCCAGATGGGGCCTCACAAGAGCTGAGTAGACAGGGACAATCACCTCCCTCTCCCTGCTGGCCAACCTTTTTCAATGCAGCCCAGAACACAGTTGGCCTTCCAGGCTGGAAGTGCACACTGCTGGCTCACGTCCAGCTTCTCATCCACCAGGACCCAAAGTCCTTCTCTGCAGGGCTGCTCTCAAGGAGATCTTCCCCCAGTCTGTATAAACACCTGGGATTGCCCCGACCCAAGTCAGCACCCTGCACTTGGCCTTACTGAACCTCATTATTTTCATGTGGGCCCACTTCTCCAGCCTGTCCAGGTCCCTCTGGATGGCTTTCCTTCTCTCCAATGTATCGACTGCACCATTCAGCTTGGTATCATCCACAAACTTGCTGAGGGTGCACTTGATGCCATCGTCTGTGTCGTTGGTGAAGATGCTGAAGAGCACCAGTCCCAAGACCGACCCCTGAAGGACACCGCTTGTGAGCAGCCTCCACCCTGACACAGAACCATTGATCACAACCCTTTGGCTGCGTGCAGCCAGCCAGTTCTTAATCCACCAAACAGTCCATCCTTCAAATCCTCACCCGTCCAATTTACAGAGAAGGATGTGGTGAAGGACCATGTCATTCACCAGGACTAAGAAATCCACGAGGACACTGGCAGTTATAAAACAAAACCCTCCTTTTTCTATATTATCTGAACAGTTAAATAACTTGTTATTACAAAATCTAAGACATCTTCAAAACACTGCCAAATTTAAGAAAGGCTTGGACATTTTCTATCCAAGGTAAAACATTTGCACTGCTATTCTGTGAGAAGAAGCAGAGGGTCTGCAACAAGCCCCACTGTGTTGAACAATATTATCTACCAACTTAAACCTTTTCTCAGCAATAAGCTTTGTGCTTTCAGGAGGTGTTGCGTTAACTTTGCCGGAAAATTGCACACCAAATTCAGCAGAGCTCTGAAGCACATTTCTATTTTTATTGCAACATAAAAATATGCTTACATGTTTTGAATCAAACCCTAAATCCTCTGTTTTCTTCCCAGAAGTAGTTTACTGCAGTTAGCTGGGGAGCCTATCTGCTGACGTCTTTCAGCTGAACTTTAACGAAATTACTTCTGAAGGAAAGATAATTCTATTTTTGGCGTTCATCCTTTTTATTTTGTTAACATCTGAAAATACAAGGCCAACATTGTTACAGGTTGTTTTAGGGGATGACAACTCCACCAGAAACTTTTAAATACTTATTTTCATGTAATCCACCAAAAGATAAACAGTTTTAGATGTCAGTACACTTAGTTTTGACATGTTAGCTTTATTAAGACAAATAAAGACAGTCTCACATGTTGAGCTATCCATAGCCCTAAAACTGCAGCTCAGAGTTACTGATATCAGAGGGATGAGGACTATTTTTAGTGGTCTGGTTTGGAATTTCTAAGAATTACCACAATAATTTTCATACTAGCTTATAGTAAAATATTTATGCCACTTTAATGAAACCAAAAGGCTCCTGGACCCTATTTGAAATGATATCATAGTTACACGTTCAACTAGCTTTTCGAGGGGCTATCCTCTCATTAATCCAATTTACATAGTTTGTTACTTTTGTATATACTCCAGGCTTGTTGATTCTGGCACAGCCATCTCCCCAGCTGATGACTCCATAAAGGTAAGAGATTTCGTTATTCTCACATGCCAGAGGTCCACCAGAATCTCCCTGTGTTAAAAGTGAGGAAAGATTATTTAACTTGATAGAAAATCGTTGGAAAAACAGTTTAAATGTAAGTAGAAAGAAGTTTTTTCCTGTTTTAAAGAGAAAATTATTTTCAGAGCAAAGTTGGAAGGAATTTTTTACCATTTTTTTCCACAATTACATGGAACTGTGTTGCCTTTATAAGATCTCAGTGATAAACGAAGTCCTGCACCTGAGATTAATTTACTTTGTCAGAACCCTCTTATGTCTGCACATCTCATCTCAGTGACTGTAACTTTGGTATCAATGCAGTTGTTTCTCAGTCTATGCAGCTCTCTTCAGACCATTTGTCTTTGTTTTTTTTTCTTCTCCACTTTCTTCTTTCTCTTTGAACATGTTTATGATCTCTATAGCAGTTCCAGCACACAGTATACATTATATTTTTTGCTTCACAGAGTGTCATTGCCAAGTATCAGCTATGTGCTGCCTGTTGCCAAAAATTATTCTAATAGAGCATAACCCCATCAAAATGAATTGAAGATAAAATCTGAAGGTTTATCTAAGAAATAACCTGAACCTTAGTTTCACACACATCTCATCTGTCACTACAGCAACTCCATACCCTTTATTCAAGGGCCAGGGTGTGACATAACTCAAAAAGAGACAAAATATAGTAAGAATTTGAAGCTCTTCCATTAAGAATGGAAGTCATGAAACTTTTTCTAATGGACTGTTACCCTACACCATTAAAACCCATGCATTGTAATAACCTCAAATATTTTCTCCTCCAAATCCACCACTATTCCCCACCTCCTATACAGCTACTCTTATTTCCTCTCACTGAGAGGCAGCAGCTTGACAGTTTGGCTTATCTGCCACCTGGCCTGCCATCACTGCCCTGCTTTGGCAGGGGGGTTGGACACGATGATCCCTGGAGGTCCCTTCCAACCCCTACAGTTCTGTGATTCTGTGATCACAGTACCATCTCACTCAGCCAGCAGCTCAGGCAGCTTCCCTCTTTTGTGTAGCCCCTGGCTTTTATGAAGGTAAGAGAAACATAACACCATGAAGGGTTGTTGTTGTTGGGTTGTTTGTTTGTTGCTTTTTTTTTTTTTTTTTTTTTTTTTTTGCTCCTTTGTAAAATTTAATTGACATTAACAAGTTAAAAAAATAACATAGGAACAAACAGTGCAGTCACATTCAATGCTTTTTTTTTTTTTTTTTTTTGAAACTTTCTTTTCTTTAGGATGACTGTAATGTCAAAAGTAAGCACTGTAACATTTCTTCTAATTATACACATTTATATTCTTTGTCTGGAGATGACTCATAACATTACCTGACAAGCATCAGATTTGCTGTCTAAGTAGCCAGCACAGAACATATTTTCACTGATTTCTGTTCCATAAATTTCAGGGCTTCTGCACTTCTCCTCAGGAATAATTGGAACCAGTGTTTCTTGCAGTACATCTGAGTAACCAGTTATATCTTTAAAAAATTCCCAGAGAGGAAAATAATTAGTTTTTACAAAATGCAAATAGCTTAACATGGGAACTCAACACAAGATAGATACAACATATAAACAAACTTAACACATGTCATGTTATGGATCTCTTTGAAAGATAGCAATTGTTCCTAGTGATCAGATCATTCCCTAATTCTTCAGTCAGAGCCCATGTCCACTAGAATAGCAGAAATTTCATGCCCAAGCATCAATTCTCTTCGGGTTTTATCCTTTCCCAGGGACCTGGGAGTACTTTGTCAGCATTCTTGTGATTTGCTCTTTCCTGATGTGATTTTAAATCATAAATTTATTAAAGGCTGTATAAAATCTTTTTGTCTTTAAATCACACAGTTAGATTAGTACAACCTTTGCTCATGCTGAGTTTCTAACGAATATGAGGAGGCCAGGTCCCCCCCCATCCTTCACCTATCTGTATAAATCTCTGTTATCTCCTAACCAAGGCAGCATTGGCCATATCTCACAATCCTGAAATTCCTTTTCTCAAAGGATGAGAAAAAGATGAAGCATTTCCTTCTTGCCTTTCTTAAACTGAACGTAGCCCAAAGCCCCTCCAGCCTTTTCCAATAGATACTTCCAAGGTTTCCTGCATGGTGAAGCTAAAGATTGCTTCCATCACTGACCACTAAACTGACTGTGTTTGGTTTGCAGTCTTTAGTATCTACCTTGAGAAACCTGGAGTAGGAATCACTTAACAATTCTTGGCACCTACAGCTAAGCTACTTGCTCCAGGTTCCACTCACTTCCCCTAATTTCTTGTTCATGTGAACCACTCACTGAATTTCAGGGACTATAAGGAAGGCTTGGGAAGACTATTTCAGATGTAAATGATACACAAATCCAAAGGTAGGTAATCCAATCAGAAGTCCCTTGGAAAATATTTTACAAGACTACCAGCTGTGCAACATATCCTTGAGCATTTTGCTTAGCTTTCATCAGTGTTTTCCACAGATATCACCTTTGCCATTTCACTTACTCTCATGCTTGTGTCCCCATCCAGAAATCTGACATTTGAACTGATCGGGGAAAATGGTGTTGCTTTCTGGCAGGCAGATGGGCTGAACAAACTGGGACTTGACGGCACAACGTTGGCCATTCTTCTTCAGCTTAACCAAGGCTGCAGAATAGAAAATACAGTAGGAATAAAGTGTCTGTTCCCTTTTTTGATAGGATTGGCAGCAGTGGGTCTCAGCTACAACTTTAATTATCCCCTAAGCCTCTCTTAATTAAGATATTTCAATCAAAGACAGACAGACTCATCTCAACAGCACCTGATTTCACATTAAATTGAATGCTGAAATATTCACCTACTCCTCTTGTGGGAATATTTATTTTTTGCTGCGCTCACTGAGCAGATTTTTCTTCACTGCTTTTGTAGAGAAGGGGGAAGACAGAAAATACGTCTCCTCCCACCCTAAAGTTAAATAACAGTGACATATCCACAACTTTCAGCTGAAATAAGTGGGATGTGCAAGCATTTGCTGCTTCTGAAAGTTTGGCCACCTGCCTAATTCTACTTTGATTTTTAAAAAATTAATTACTGCAAGAGCTGATGTATTACATGCTCTTTGTTATCACTGAGTTCAGCAATATTCAAATTTTGGAAAACTAAGGACTAGAAAATTAGGCTATTTCAAAACCAAGCTTCTGAAAGCTGCTGAGAATTGCACAGCCTACACAACTTTTTCTCTTCCCTCACGAGGCTGAAAACACCATAAATATGAAGCTGTGCAGCACTGTGAGTTCAACAGTGAAAGTGGATGCCAAAAGTAGCAGAAACTTTGCTTTTCCTGTAGCAAACCTCTCATGAGCCATAAGCTGAGGTTGTGTTTGGTGTAACAAGGGCAGTGTAGTGGCACCACTCAAAGAAAGTAGAGCTGAGGTACTATGGCTATACCTATTAAAATTTCATACCACAGCTTTCAGAAGCTGCAGGTTTTCTGAACACAGCGGTGTGGAAAGCAAGAGATCCCATTGGATAATCTCATTTCTCTATGGACTACTACTTTTGGCTTTTGTGGAATACATAACAGTATCTCACAGACCAAGAAGCCTACAAAGATTGCTCCAATATTAAGCAGCTTGTCTTCCTCACCTTCCCTTTCTCCCTCACCAATTCTGCCTGTTTCTAAATCTCCCACGCTTTCCATCAAACATTCATGTGGTAGGTTGTTTACTTATAAAATGCATTTTCAGCACCAAATAAATCTGCTGCTGCATCAGCAGAAGTCACTGGTAAGGCAGAATATGCCCACAAGACTTTCCCCCAAGTTTCCGCCTGCTCATTTGTTTGCAGTGGGGCACATCTTAGGAACTCCATCTCCAGGTGACCCTGAATTTGGACACTGCACATGTGATGCATGCCAAATTTCAGAGTAATCCAGAAAGTTTGGAGATCCCGAAGTGTAAACTGTGATTTACACCAGGATATTTCAGAGCAAAGCAATGCCCCACAACAAGTTCATTTCTTGGTACACTCTGACAGAGTTCCCACCAATACAGAATCTAAATGCTTTTTGCTACACAGTGGAAAATATTCACCATCTGGGAGCAAAAAAGCCAGTACATTCCTGACCTAAGTTATCCCTGATGCCAGACTATTAAATAGTTTCATAGACAAAGTGCTCACACAGCTTCATGCTCCAGGGAGATATGCCAACTTCCATAAAAGCAGATTAGAAAGTAAGAAGTAAGTTTCTCTCCCATTGTCGTTCTGAGTAATATTATAAGGTCAATCAGAAGGGCATTTAAATTTTGACTGATGAGACAGCTGATATTTAAATGTCTCTCAGTGTAAAGAATGATTCTTAGAAACATCGATTTTTCAGAGCAGATAGGGCTATTATATTCATCCAGTCAGATGCTCTATACAATACAGACAATAAAATTTTACCAAGTAATTCCTGCATCAAGCCCACAGTTTCTGGTATGGTTGAAAAAAAAGCATAATCACATGAAGACTTGAAGTGATGATGAATCTGCCATACATCAAGGTAAATTGCTCCAAAGGCTAATTACCATAATTATTTAAAATTTGCAATTTATTTCTTATCTGTATTTGTCTAGCTTTCAGATGCTCTTATTTCTCTGTTAGAGATAAGAACCCTCCGTTCTTAAAAGCTTCTCTTAATGTCTATTATTTTTCCCCTAAGAAAGCAGTTTTCAATACATCAGCTAAACTTGGAAGTCAGCTAAGCAGGAAATAAAACTACAAGAAAAATACTCACCAATATCATGTTCAGTAGGGCTGAACACTGAATACTGAGGATATAAGATGTATTTCTCTATTTCAAATGTTTGTGTTACATCGGTTGTTCTATTAAAGAAGTGCTGACCAAGAACAACTTTAATAGAGGATTTTTGAGGACTGCAATACAAAAGAGAGAACAAACAATTCTATATTTAGAAACACAAATGAAAACCAGTTTCCAATGGCCATGTGCACCATGAACTGTTAATAAATTTAGATCCCCACCATGCCCATTATTTACTCTCTCATAATGCCTTGTCTTTCTCCCAGTCTTCTACTCTGGGCTAAGAGAAAGCTGACTAAAGTTATAGTGAGTTCCATGCGCTGTGGGCCATTGTTAACCTAATTAAAGGCTGTTCCTTCTTGACAGAATCACCAAATCACTGGATCAAAAGAAACACTAAAGATCATCTAGTTCCAATCCCCAGCCATGGGCAGGGACATTTCCTACTAGATCAGGTTGCCCCAGGCTTCATCCAACCTGGCCTTGAATACCTCCAGAGACGGGACATTGGCAGCTTTGCTATGCAACCCATACCAGTGTCTCACAATCCTCTTGAAGAATTTCTTTTGAATATCTAATCTAGTTAGTGATAAGACCCCCTGTCTTATCACTACACTCCTAGACAAAGAGTCCCTCTCCAGCTGTCCTGTAGGATGTTTTTATGTTCTGGAAGGACACTATGAGGTCTTTCTGGATCCAGACTCTTCTCCAGTGTGAACAATCCCAGTTCAGCTTGTTCTCACAAGAGAAGACAGAGAGTTGGGAAGAAAGGGAAACATGGGAATAATCAGGAAGAGTTTGGAAAGACAATAACTTTTCTAGCTTTGAAAGCAATAGAATTAAAATTTCATTCTTGCTTTAAAACCAACTTGATTTGCACTCACCTAAGTCCACAATCAGTTGAGCTACTAAGCGCCCTTAACATAGAAGAGCTCAGATGTTTTGTTATCCTGCGTAGGAGCAGAAAAACTTATCGTGCATCATGCACAGATCCAGAGTGGTTAGTACCATTACAAAGTTTCCCCAGCTGTGATCCTGTGCATCACTGGTGGCCATCAGAGTGAATTCTGCTCTGATACTGAGCATAAAGCAATAATAAACAGCAGTGTACTTACTGGAGAGAGATTCTGACTAATTGAAGCACAGAGAATAGGCAGCTACCCTGCAACAATTACTATGTGCATGGTTAACAGACCTTAAAGTTTTTTTGAAGCTGGAAAGCAAGAAAATATATGTATATATTCTTCAATCAATATGGAAGGCCATGATTTTCTCAACACCCTTGTGGAAGTAAACTAGTCCCTTTGCAAATCAGATTTTGAGAACATGAAATAGAGTGGAAGCTCATTTCCCAGGATAGTATTTTAATAAGATTTTAAAAGCACAAAATAGTTTCATTCTGACATACAGATGATTCATTGAGGAGAAGAAATAAAAAGGGAGAGGCTGCAGAATAGGAAAAGAAAAAAAACTACCAAGTTAGCTCCACAAGGATCTATTGTCGCCTAGTGGAAGGCAGTTGAAATTGTGGCTAACTTAGAAGTACTAAACATACAGAACAGTGCAAATTACAATGCAGTAATTATGGAAAATCTGTATGTAACAAACCACCAGCTGGAAGTGGGTAGAAATGTCCTGAATAGCTGCCAAAGTTAGTAGCTATTTCACAACATTTGAAAAACAAATGCATTGTGGCTCGAGCTCCAAATGCTTCAAGTACAGCATTCACAACAGTATTATTAGGTCTACAAGCTATCAGCGTATGCATTCTGGCACGAGGCTTTCTGTTTCTCTTGGCTCTTTTACTATGCAAAGGAACAATTTGTATGAAATAATGTAATATTTTTACCATCTACATGATCAAACTGAAATCAGAAAAAGCGTTCAGCATTTGTGGAAAATTAAATATTTAGAATAAAGTAAGGGCATCCTACTGACAATCATTTCCCTGGTGACCTGCAGCTGGAGGCAAAAAAAAAAAAAAAAAAAAGTTTTTTTTTAAATCACCGCTTGATTCCTTCAGCCTTTTTGAACAAAAACATAGCAGTAAACAGCCATCTCAGTTACACCTCAAAGCAGGAATACGCTTGCAAAAAGGTAGCTGAGAAAAGACACACTTATGACTCCCTGCAGATACCTGCACATGCAAGCTCTCATTCTGTGTCCTGACACCCAACACAACCTTACTCCTTTTGTTGGCCCATTTAGCATTTTTGAGTCTCCTTAAGTAAAACTGGGCTGTGTGCTGTTTGTCAGTTCATGTGCTACACTCAGATTACCAGCAACTCCATTTGAAAAATTCATCATTTTGTATTCTCATCTTCCTTCTTGCTTGTTTCAATTCAGGTTTGTTGTGACTCACAAGAATACGGTGCCAGAGAGGAGGGGACCTACTGTCACACTTATGGCTGTGAGTTTACCTGTTAGCAAAGCAGTGTGCTGCTGACACAACCCAGCAAGTCTGAATAAGAGTTCCAGCGCAGAAGCTCTCTCCAATATATATAGCTGCTGTCCAGGGATGAGATCCAGGCAAAGATGAAGATCCTCCAACAATCCTAGGTCTCACAAAACTTCTTTTTTTGTGCCTTCTCCCACATGGCCTTCTGGGAACTGCAAAAGTGTCAATATCTTCTGGAACTGCTGGCCTCCTTTCCCTGCTTGCTAAGATACAAAGGTAAATGGCATCAGACTGCAAATTATGTGTTTCTAAGGAATACGTCATCATGTTTGGATTCTGGACTGAGCTTAGCCATTCCAGCAGCAAGGACTAGTATGCTTGTGTTAGTGTCATCAATCAAATGCACTGGAACCATAAATGGAGAATAGAAGGACCACATGATTGATTTTTCAAGCCCTATTCTGAAGGTCAGCTTTAATATAAACAACAGTTTAATATTAATTTAGAGAAGGAACACTATCTTTAGTTTTCAGACTTGCATACTGTGTCATATGACTCCAGTCCTCTATCTGCTCACAGGGGGCCACTCATCTCCTGAGTCTGCTTCACAATTTGTTAAAAAGCATTATTTATTTCTGATGCCTTTCATGCTTCAGTAGAAATTCTGTTCATATTGGAATGACTGTAGTGGAAAGCAGTTGTACGACACTGCTGACATACAATATTGCATGACAAAAATCACCAGTCATATCACAACTCAAAAAAAAAAAAGAAAAAAAAAAAAGAAAAATAAGCTTGCTGTCACTTGATTTACTGTGAACACTAAAACATTCGGTATTCCTGGGAACAGCAGAACATTCAAAATGATACAGTGAAAGCTTTTTCCGAGTGTCAATAAATCTTTCGTCATTAATTCATAGGATGGATTTTAAGAGTTCTTTAACATACCACAAGATGTAATGTTACAGTATTCCCAAGACAAACTGTTGTCCTTCATGATGTAACACCATGGTTTCTCATCTTCATCTGGATTTCTAATGAATTCAAGGAAGAATAAATTAAATGTATTAACCATACTTTTATCCCAAGCTTCCCAGATGTTTTCTGTTTTTTCCTATTGCACTATGCAGAAGAGAAGACTGATAGGATTGTTAGGTTTGGAGCCATCTAAGAAAGCAGTGAAGAAACTGCTAACATCTGAATGGGCGAGTAACTTCTTAGTAGGGATCTTTATGCTTAAAGCTAGCAAAAAAAATGAAGCTCATTCGGACCTAAAATGCAGAAACATGACTAAATATCTGTAGAATTTTCCTACAAGTATTCAGATGCATGAGCATGTTCACTCGGTTTAAATACAGTGCTTCAACAGATACCAGCTGAGCTATTTTCAGTACTGAGTCCCATGGGAGAGATTCCTCTGTTAGATTATTTTTTTTTAAGTGAGGAAATTCCACCACAGGTAGATTCATAGAAAATCCATACCAAGAATAGATAGCAAAAACTAATTTGAAGTACTCAAGTCCATATTCCCTGGAGACAGTCTGAGGAAATGATAGACTACTTCAAGATAATATTATATTCCTCAAAAGGCAATATCAGAACCAATTTAGTCTTTTATTACTCTGATATTAGACTACTTTGGTGTTGATCCCATTAGGATTTCTCCACAGTACAGCAGAATTGCCTTTATTTGTGCTGCACAAGTAACCCAAAATTTGACCAGTTTAGTCCTCCGAGAGTACAAAACTTTGAAGACTCAGAAAGATCTTGAGTAGGCCAATAAAAATAGACAAGATAATTCAGGACTTTGGATAAACAGTAATTCTAATTTCAGTTGGATTTATCAAAAGTGTGATCTGTTATTTTAAGATTCTTCAATATAATTTTTTTTAAATCTGACTGCTATTCAAAAAAGATTAAAGCACTTTCAAATTTTCAGAACTGAAGAAGCAACACAGGTTGAGTCATATTCCACCAACAATGTTTCTAAATTAGACAATTTGAAGAAGATATCTGAAAGATTATATAGTGCAGCAGAGATATCCCCAGAAATTATAACAAGCTGACAAAAAAGTGAAAAGCTTTTTTCTCAGCTTTACAGAACATTAACACATCAGCTCCTATATCATTTTATTATTTGCACTTGAAATCTGCAAGTGAATACTGTGCTTAAATGATGCAAATTGAAAGGATCAGGATTTATCAAAGCACAAAATACATGCCCAATAAATTGCCATGATGTACTGGGACACCATACATTTCATACTTAAATGTTTGAATCCATACCAAGCCTTTGAAAGCAAGCCAACTTAGATTTGGCGGGGGGAGGAGAGGGAATAGTAATAGTTTGTTTTTGATAGAGAAGAAGAGCTGTTTGAGCATGCATGCATGCTTCTTGTCAACAAACAACTTCACAGTAGTTCATGGAGAAGTACCTAAGATTCTCAGCTTTAGGATGGCCTCTTCTAGAAAAATTTATTCTATTTATGGATATTGTTTGACCTCATGAAGAACTCAGAGACAAGGGGAATATAAAGTGACAGGAGAAAGCCATAAAAAGTTTCATTAAAACTGAACACAAAACTTAAGCAGAAACGTAATTTATGCATGTGATTTGATCAAAGTTGAAATGCCAACATTATATTTTGCAGCCATTTTTCTTTGAAAGAAATTTGACATCCCAGCTCAGCATTACTGAAACACAGCAGCTTTGATTTTTTCACTTTTAAAAGATTTTCTTTTATATTAAAAATTCCACAGTATATAATTTGAAATAAATGCATTACACAAATTAAGTGGTGAACATCGTTCTCCTTTTGGATAGTCATTTTTTAGCAATTTATGTATTTTTTTAAGGTCTCATTTAAAAAAAAAAAAAAAAAAAAAAACAAAAAAAACCAGGAAAAAAAGGATCAGGATTTTCCAACGTTAGATTGTACCTAAGCTTCTTGTCAGAACCACATGTTAATCCATACAACCTACCAGATCTTGTCTTCTGGAAACTTTTATCCCGTGTCAGGCCGCTAAGCCAGCCCAGATTTTCCAAGGCTGCTTTGATATTCCTGCCCCTTCTCTCTTCCAAATCTGCTCCCACAATATATCCATCCACCCCTTGTTTTATAATCACAGGGCAAACTTCCTCACCTGCAGTAAGAGAAGGGCCCCAAGCCTAACTGTAGTGCTTTCTCAACACTGTCCACATGAAGCTCCTGGTAGAGTAAGTCCGAATTCCATGGCAAGCAGCTATGTCCAGAAATGGTCGTCTTGGCCGTACCTCTGTATTCGGTGCCATTGCCACGATAGCAGTGATGATTAGGAACTGTAGAGGAGTAGATTTTGTGCTAATTAGCTGTTAAATACTAGTTTTGCGGCTGAGGTGATGAAAGGCAGTGGACCCAACCCTGTAGTGCGTTTTACCTTTCAAAATAGTTTGTGTTTTTTTCAAATGAGGACTTTCAGCTTTCAAAAGCAGTTAAAACTTCTAAAACAGCCTCGTTTTGCATGTGCATAAAAAACTATTACACAGGCAGAGAATTAGACCTAACATTCTTGTTGCATATGGAGGATTTTAGTCAGCAATCTACAGCAAAGTCAACAATATGGCTGAGAATAATCTTGCCTAATTTTAGAAACACCTGAGCTCATCAATGGAGACTCCCATTTTAGCCAATAAAGAGAGACAGGCATTGCTAGCATCAAACTAATCTAGCCCGTTTGGAATGACTTTTTCAAGGTGAAGATGAATCTTGACATGTGCTCTTGCCTATGTTGACTGAATCTCACTTGACAATCAAGTCAGCAAGCTCAGAAGGCTGCCTGTGTTGTAAACAAGTGAAAACAATCCTGTCCTGCCAATGAGTGCTTAAAAGGACTGATTTTGGAAAATACTTCTCTTTATGGCCTCGTACATATCCATATAGATATACTTACCTTACCCTTATGTATGTGTATATATACATAGAAACATATTGCAAATATCAGTTTTTCAAAAATGAAACAAGTAGGTTGAATTTTCATATTCAAACTCCATTTCTTTGTCACCTGAACACAGGATATTTCTTCGGATAGGTCTGACATACTCAGCTGCCAAGATCTATCAACAGCACATACCAGTATCCTGGATGAAAAGCATATGGAGATGCATTTCTATACAAATAGCTATAGTGAGCAGAAAGTCTACACCTCAAAACATGGCTTAGAGTACTGCAAAGGAAATACAAAACCATCTAATGTACAAAGAGGATTAATCGTGACCAAGCCTTAGAGGGTTTCTTATCCAAGCCACGCTGGTATGACTTATTCTTGACATCTGCAAGACTGGTGGAATCTTCTGAACTTATAAACAAACTGAAATATATAGCATCAGTGTGTTGAAAAACACACTGTGAGGATAATCAATCACAGCACACAACGTGGACAACATTATCAAATATCTGTTATTTTGACAGAACCTGGTGACACGTGAACCAGAGCGTACAAGCAGCACTGAAATGATGAACTGCAACAGGGAACTTCTGATCTCAATTATCCTTACAAGTCATCAGTACAGCAACAGCCCTCAAAACCACAAGCAAGCATATGGCATAAATATGGGAGCTGGGGGTCAAGAAGTTTGATGTAAGAATTTAATATGAGTTAGCAGAGAAGTATGTAGTTTGCAAAATCGGCTTTCTATCTTGGCCTGGCAGACACACCAGAGATAGGGAGAGTTTCTCCTCCTCCCTACCACTCCTTAAATCAAAGAACTTTTATTTCAATAACTGAGAATATTACATTAAATCAGATAAATATTTTAACAACCATGATCTCCGATCTCACATAATAGATTTTGTTTTCCATTTGCATTGCTAGCAATAGTAACCATTTCTTGGCAACCCTGCCATTTATTTTCTGGGCAAGATGCAAGTTAAGCTGCTCTGTTTGCCTGAAACTGTCATGAAAATGCCACTATCATGCTGCATACAAAATTCTTTCACTTATCTAGGGAAATGGCAGGTGCTGTTTTTATTTGTAGTGTATTCATTAGATTCAGAAATGATTTAGAGTTGCCTGCTTTTATGAGGATGAAACACGATTCTGTTTCACTGCAGAACTATGGCCATATACTGCAACACTGATGGTTTGGACATCTTGCAGATGGTGTTTACAAGTTGTGCTCAACCTCATCAGGCTAAAAATCCAATGCACCTCTGTTTTTGTATATCTGCCAGTCACCACAAAAGTTGCTAAAAGATTATAATTAGAAGAATTTGGCCCCTTTCTAAATCATCATCATTTTCTCCTCCAAGAAGTTTGCATTACATATTGCACTTGTTGCGAGGAACAGTATTATCTCTTAATCTGTTTTTTGTTTGTCTTTTTGTTTTCTAAGAAGTATTTTTGGCACAAGAGTAAACTAACTTAATCTCACATCTTGTGGAGGAGCATCTGGGTTAACAGAGTTGTTTCCTCACTTTACTGGCTTGTATTACTACTGTGGCACCCTCATCACAGCTATTAAAGATAATCTTGTGAAGAATATAAGGCCAGAAAGAAATATATCCAAAATCTAATACATTTTTTTCTATAATTCAGGAAAAACAACACTCAAAAATAATCTCAGGAACTACAGCAGTCCTACAGATCTTTTTCTTCTTCTTTGTTTTTTTGTCCTTTAACCATTGCAGCACTGAAAACTCTCCTTTTCCTCTCTCACAGGCAGTGTGTAGGTGGTCTGCTTCCAGCAATTCTTAATGGATTGCTCTGACTGGAAATTGTTCACTATGAATTCTCTATAGTTTCCTTAACTCCTCATAACTCTGAAACACATTATTTTCTTATGTGGAAGTAAGGAACTGAGGGTATAACATACGTATTTTTTTTATTCACTTCATGTGGCACTGCCAATTAGCATTAGAGTAGAAATGGCCTGAAGCTTCAGATGAAACTTGCTTCAGTGAAAGCATGGATCTTACTTACTTTTTTTTTTCCTGAAAATTATTGAAATTTGAAAACAATTTCCAGTTGTGTTTTATTCTGAAAATCCAAGAGATGCAAATAACTCACTTAAAACATTCACATTGTGTTCTGATGGCATATTTTATCAGCATGTCATGCCAATTCTTTTCTTTTAAATTTTAAAAAGCAGTTTCAGGTCTTAAAATTAAAAGCAACATGAAATAGCATTTATTCAACAAGTTCTAATTGGTAACTTCCTGAAAACATTTTAGAAGGCCTTTTTGTGACAGAGCTTTAGGCTCTATATTTACATACCTGAACATTTCTATGTTTCTTTTGGAAGCCCTTCTGTAGAAAACAATGCAACTTACAGATGTTTTCCCCAAATATCTCATCAGAAATTTCCCTAATGTCTTTGAGATTCACCTGTATTGTCTTTTCAGATTTTGCCTATACTGTTACATTCTGTTAACATTCTTTTCTCTGATGGCCCTTATCCTTGAGCAGAATAGCTTCAAGTTTCATTTCATTCACTAATGCTTTTTTTATTTTTTATTCCTGACAAACCCATAAGGCTTTTATTAAATACAACGTTAGATGAGTTTCTTTCTTTCTACTGCTCTGCATTTGCTTGTGACAGAAAGGGAGAGGGGTAAGAAGACAAAGACAAAAGCCCCTCTCTCTGCTTGAACTTGCTCTTACAAGATGTCTTCCTCATTGTCTCAATTATCAGTTATCCAGATGGAAAAGATCTTCAGAAAATTAGAACCAAAAATTAACCTTGGTGGAATTAAGAGACCATCTTACACCCAGAGCCTTCCTGGAGTATATGCCCACTTCTGTTTCAGTGCAAAATGTATGTTCTGCACAGGTCAGAACAAGCTCTTCAGCTCTCACTAGATAGCAGATTATTCACATGAGAGAGTATTGATATCTATTTGAAGCCTTCTAACGTGTCTAGCACTTTATATTTCAGTTTCACATTTCATCTATTAGCAACGATGATAAATACAAATGAACAATGAAGCTTCATGTCTCTGCATCCATCTCAGACTCATTGGCTGCCTGCAGAAATCCCTGTCTTTCCTTGATCTCCCTAGGAGTTCCTGTATCTCCTGTCCTGGATAACTGCGACCTTCCAGGATAAATATAAACATGACACAAAGGCGTCTTCAGAATCCATAGACATCGCTCTTACAGACTTCCTCACTACTTTGCATGGAAAAACCCTCAGCTGTTTTGAGAGCAGAAAGGCAGACATTGCCACATGAAGTGAAGCAAACACCATGCTGGACCGTTCCTGGCTCGTAGCAAACTGCTTCCCATTGCCGTGTAATCCCTCTCTCTGAAAGTGAGAATAGCAGCACCTACTCCCACTTTTGGATCTTGGTAATTAATGAATATAAACAGAAATATAAGGAAGTGATATTTCTACATAGCTATGTTTCCATATAATTCTGTCATATATCTAGAACGCAATATTTCTATTTGGGCTTATGATTTAATACAATAGCAGATAATACATATAACAAATTTGTAACAAATAATTGGTTCATATTATGTGCTGCTTTCCCACCTCCAGCCTGACTGCACATACCACTGAAATATAACCCCAAAGAAACCATGGCTCGATTATAAAACATACTTAACATCTTTAAGCCAAAAACAATGAAAAAATATGAGAAAATTGGCAGCCCTTTGTAATGCATTAAATATAATAGAAACTCACCATGTAAAAAAGGAATGGTTTTAGGGCTGGAAAAACAGGGTGATTTATATGGCACAAAAGATCTTTTGAAGTTGCATCCTAACTTAAGGATTGCTCACATCACTTGCTGCTGCTGGACTTATGATTTAAAATATCTCTCTTTCAACAAATCTTTGTAATCTTGCATTTGCAAATACTCCAGATCAACTGAGGCAAAACTGAAGAGCTGATTTGTTTTTCTTTTATTAAACTTGATTTACAAATCTACCTTCTGAGTAAGCTGAGTCCTTTTAAATAGAGGTTTAAATTCAGAAATCTATAAACTCTGAAACAGAAAAAGAACCAGACTTTCTGGCCAGTGGGGGAGCAGTTGCTCATTAGAGAGCCAGTAATGAGAGGAGGATCTCTGAAGCACCTGAAGATCCAAGCATGGCCTGGTGAGAGAAAGTAGGCAATTGGAGAGGGAAGTGCTGCAAAGGAGATTTCTTCAGTAACTTTTAGCTTCTGAGCTGTACCACAAGCCCACTGAATCTTCCCCTCAACAGCCTCCCTAATTGACAGTTATATAGCATAACACATTACTTGGATCAAAGGGTGTCAGTCCTCTCACATTTTCAAGAGGATGTGCCCACTGTGAAACACAATTAACTGATACCACTGTGCTGTCCTCAGTAAATAAAAAATGAGATTAAAAGCACAATAACTCCTTAACTGAATCATCGTCCAATAACTAATGCCGCTGCCAAGTCAGAGACCTTATAATGAAAGTAATTATCAGCTGCTAACGTTGATCATATTAGTTTATGCTAAAGTTGAAAACAAAGATTTGTCATCTAAAAAGGCACCAATGTAGGCACGGAGAAGGTAACACAGACACTTCAGTGCCCACAAACATCTCGGGGGGAAAAAAATCACCCACTGTATTTCTTTATAAAAATGAAGATCTCCAACATATTCCTGTCTGATTGAAGAAATTTCTGTCTATTGTCTGATATTCACCTTACAATCATCATAACTGTTTTTCCTATACAGCGAAGCAGTATAGCAGTTTCTCCTCTCTAGCCCAGATTTGCTACGTCCAGTGCAAAGGACTAATCCACAACCTCCATGCAAATGGTGCTCCTTTATTTGCTTAATATTTTTCTCTATACCAGCCAAGCTTTTTGTTAAAACTCCTGACTGTAAAGAAGCCTAGGACATCAGAGTAGCTTCTGTATCACAGTTCACATCAGCATCTCCATAAACGATGCCTTACAGTTACCATTTTCTGAAGCCACTTTCGTCTCTAATCTTCTGTTCATCATCTGCTATGTACCGTAGCGCAGTGAAACAGAGGAGAATTCTCAGTTGATGATACCATGCTCATGCACTTCATCATCTTTCAGTTCTTCCTACTATTTGCCATTTCACATCTTAGCCTACTAAACATAGTTTTTCTCCATTAAAATGTCTCTAGCTGCTTTTTCAAAATCTGATGAAAATCTAACTCACCTTTACTATTTCTATTATTTCTATTATATCAGTGCCCTAGGCTTCCTCTTCATTACCTTTGTCTTAGTAAATCTAGCACTAACTCTGTGCAATTTCTTGGGGGCCCATAATACTTTGCCACTGCAAACCACCTAGTCACCTCTCCAAACAACATTGAACTGTATCAAAAAATAATGAAATAATTTATCTGCTCTTCTACTTGCCTACAACTGTAGAGGAATAGTAACCTTATTTTTTTCTGTCCTAGTTTTATTACTAATCCCTCTGCTCCATACATGCAAACAGCAAACAACTCCAGTATCATGTGGAAAGCCCCCTCAGCCATTAGTATCAGAACTACTGATTCGACCTCAGTGGGCCATCAACTGATTGAATATTTGCTTACCCTTGTCAGCCAAATGAATTTATTATTATATTTCACCCTTTTATTTTTATCCTTCAAGATTCTAGAAAATAAAAAATTAGACACTCATCTGAAAGCATTCTGGTAGACTGTAGAACACCATTGGTAAACAAAAAAGCAAAAACTTTTCATTATCACTATACTCTCAGAAGAAAAGATTTAAAACTTTTCCTCCCGCACCAAGAGCTACATTTCCTTTACAAATGTACCTTTTTTAGCAGAAATCTGCAAACACACTATTTCAGTAAAATAACCACTAAGAGGGTGGGCTTGCTGTCTTTTCTTTTGACTCCTTTTATTGCCTCACTCCCCCAGTTACTCAAAGATGTGGCCGAGAGTTCTTCCTGTATATAATTATATACTCATCTATCCTGTCATCTTTCTTCTCTAAAATTCTTCAATCTATTTCTGACATAAAACAACACATCTCCTTATATAACCATAAAACTTCCACAATTATCATTGCAACTCATACTTTCTTTAAAGCTATGTTGTCTCTCTAATTCCATTACCCATAACCTACAAACCAAAAGAGAAAAAAGAACTGCAAAACATAAGGGTTTTTCATAAATACTCTTAAAAATTTCACATTTTGCTGTGCCCAAACTACTAGCAAAACACTATTGCTACCTAAACCTTAACCCAAAAAGCCTCAAATAAGGCCCTACAGATTTCCCAATTAAAAAATAAATAAATTAATTAATTAAAAAATTAACAACAAATTAACAAATAGTTGTGAATGCCTCATCCCTGAAGGTGCTCAAGGGCAAGTTGGATGGGTCCTGGGGAAGCAGATCTGGTGGGTGACCACCAGCCCATGGCAGGGAGTTGGAACTGGATGATCTTTGAGGCCCCTTCCAACCTAAGCCATTCTACAATTCTATTCAATGATTCTACTTTCAAACCTAGCATCTGGTGCAACTCACGACCATGGTGACACAAATCTAAATGGGCTTTCCATGGCTCTGTTTTCTACTTCATCTTTTGTTTAAGCATGAGAAGCACAAAAATCAACCATAGCTCACCTATTACCCAGCTGCCTAAATTTTGTAAGTAGCTCCACAAGAACCGGAATTATCGCTAACTCCTAATACAACAAAAAACAGAAATAAACCCCAGCTAGCAAAAATACTGTATCACCCAATGAGTAAAGCAATTCTGCACCCAAGAAAAAACAGATAAAGGCTGAAAAACCACCGACATTTGTAGTGTGAAACCCCCCTTAATTACCCACATAGGATTTCAAGTTATTTCTCTGGTCAGTGATGGCACAACAAAGATATCCGTAAGTGTTTTAGGAAAAGGCTTGGCAGCTAGTTAAAGAGAACAAAAATATGCCACTAACATGCTTGCCAATAAATCAAGAATAAACTTAAAAATGCAAATGAGACTCCCAATTTAACTAAAAACCCACATCCAAAAACAATACCAAAGCACTAACTCCATGTTGAGGAGAATGAACTACTTTTACCCTAGAAATGAAGCAAAATATACATGTTTCCATTTATATTTCAGCTAAGGCCAGTAGTGTGAATACAATAGCAGGTTTTCAATCATTGAAACAGAGTCACCAATCCCTTAAAACAAAACAAAACAAAAAAAACAAAAAAAAATTCTCCTTCCCTCACCATCCAACTCTGACTAACATCTCAGGCTGGAAGGAGCTCTGCACAACCTGATGTAGCTGTGGTGTGCCTATTCATTGCAGGGGAGTTGGACCAGGTGGCCTTTAAATGTCTCTTCCAAATCAAGTGATTCTATGATTCTATAAATGCAAAATATAAATGATTAACATATCCTCTGGCCAAATAGCTGCACATAAGCTGTGTTCGCCTCTGTATTCAGGTAACATTTCTACTGCAGCTCCTTTCTGCTCAAAGAAACCTGGAATATCAAAGTAATTTTACAATTACATCATCACAACTGTTCATCATGAGTTGTTGACTCCAACAAAGCTAAACATTCCTGAAGTTAAACATTTCCCGCTCAAACATTCACAATTCCCTCTCCACTCTCCTCACCAGTTTGGACCACCAACAAAATACCACCCTCACGAGCCTCTGAGTTTTCACTTCTTATCACTGCCAAAGTGGCTGACTGAACCCTATCTGTTACCATTCCTGTACAATAAGATCACAACTGCTACTCATGTTTGGATAATTAATTATGAATTTTCACTTAAAACTTGGATTCAGGCTCTCTCATCAAGAGCTCTGTGTCCAAAGTGAACACAACCACTTTCTTAATACAAAGAAATTTTTTTCCTGAAAATTTACAAGTGCATTTTTTAGTGCAATTATTACAAATCAAGCTTAATTAAAAAAGGACACTTTCATAAATTAAAACAGCATCTGTGTGGGGAGGGACTTTTGGTGAAATATCTGATTTCCTTTCCTGAAATCATATGCATAAACTGCACTAGAGCATTTTTAAATGGCATGTCTTTCTTTAGTACTGAAGATTTGTTCTTTAACGGCAGGAAAATACAGCATTATCACAAAAAATAGAAATCTATATTAGAACCTGTCTTTTGTATATAGATCTCCTTTGTTATACACATCTTCTGTGTTACATTTTTCACCTCCCATTTTGTTTTATTTATTTATTTTTTAGTCATCTCGTAATGTGCCAGCTTGTTCATACCTATAATGACTGTTTGCAAGGAAGTTATAAGACCAGTGAATAACGTCTTTGAGCCCCAGCAAGGACCCCTTCATCTGAAAAAAGAAACAAATAATGGGCAGATAAAGAGGTACCTGCAAAATCATAGAAGTTACAATTAATCTTTGCTACTCACAGTACAAAGGGGATAGAAATAAAACTACCAGAGAGTAGGTTTTAAGCTAACAATAGAAAATACTGTTTTTCTTCATATCTATTTAAATTTTGGAACTTCTTCTCATGGCATGAAGTTCTACAGACTTCAGATAAATTCAATGGAAAACAAGCAAAGGACTCATTGGGCCTTCCAGTACTTAAAGGGAGCTCATAAGCAAGAAGGGGACTGACTTTTTATATGGTCTAATAGTGATAAGACAGGAGGGAATGGTTTTAAACTAGAAGTGGGGAGATTTAAGTTAGATGTTAAGCATAAATTCTTTACTCAGAGAGTGGTGGGGCACTGGCATAGGCTGTCCAGAGAGCTTATCGCTGTTCCATCCCCAGAAGTGCTTAATGCCAGGTTGGATGGGGCCCTGGGCAGCCTGATCTGGTGGGGGACAACCAGCCTATTGGGGCTGGAACAGGATGATTTTAAGCTCCCTTCCAATCTCAGCCATTCTGTGACTCTATGAATCTATTAAACAAGAATGTCCACCAGTTTGCTGAGAAAAATCCTCAAATGAGAAGTATTACTCAGTAATTCCCTGCTCCTTATACTTGTCAGTAATCTTCTACTTTGCCAGCGCTCAGGGCACAGCAGAACTCATGATCTCAAGAAGGATGACAATGCATTTATTTAGATTTGTGCGGTGTTAAGATAAATTTGCTGTTTTTCTATTAGAAATAGATGAAGATTGCCTGGTTATTCTTGTAGATGCCGAGAGCAAAAGGTGACAGAAAGACCCCCATCCACTTCACAGCCCAGTAACATTTTGGAACGCTTACTGTTTATTAAATCAATGGGTTTTTCTTTTATTTTTAAAGACATATTTGCATCACAATTTGGTTTTAAGGTTGCCTCTACAAATGAATAATTTAGAATAAGTACATTCTGGTGACTTTCCAACTTTCTCTGGATCAAGCGCTATAATCAGAGGCTACTGAGATTAAAGTGTAAGCTCCCAACTCAGTCGTGTGAGCAAAGGGAAACTAAAAACCAGCTGTGCTCATAGCATCAAATTGAAGGGTTGAAGAATTAAACTAACCTAACACATATTTAAAAATCATCTTCACACACTGTGATATCACCAGCTCCCAGTGTTCTCACCAGCATGCCACTGCCCTGGTGTAATGGCAGTATCAGGTCAGCAGACTCCAGCACTAACTTATTGGCTTTAACTTAGAATAACTAAATCCTGGTTAAGAGGTTTTTTATTTTTTTAGATTTTATTTTTATACTTCTTTGCAAGCCCCTGACACATAAACACAATCCCTCAGTTCCCGTTTTGTGTGTGGGTGTTAGGCAGCTGAACACAGATGGTTTGTAAGCATCTCAAAGCCATTTGTTTAGCAAACTAAATGCTTGCTTTATTATTTACAAGTAATCAAAGAACACCTGCTTATTTCTTGTTCTGATCTATCCAGACAGAAACCAGTATTACATCCACAAGGCTGCCCTCTTGATGTTTATAATCGTGGCTGAGCTCAGTGGATGTTTATGCACAGCACTGCAGATATTTGGGTAGAAGAAGCTGATAACTAAACAGGAATGTGGAAAGTGTGAAGAAGAGCAGTGTGCAGTCCTCCCAGGATTTTAGACTGCGTATGCATGACATACATGCAGCTTCTTGCCCACATCCATGCAGCAGTAATGCCTGGAAAAAAATCTCAGTGGGGCAACAAAATGACAAAAGCACAGAGATACAGTGAGGGACTTGCAAGAGTCACAAGCTCACTTCACATAATTAATCAAGAACCTGGTGAGTCAAAGCTCAGGACCAGTTCATGAATCATTCAATTTGCCAATTAATTCTTGCAATTTGTTGTTCCATCTGTACTGCCAGTCCCTCTGGTGTTTGTTTTTGTTTGTTTTTTTTTTCCAGTTGAATAGATGGCTGCACCATTTTTCAACCTCCAGAACAGAGTGGAACATCAGATAGTACTTTGATACATCAGAGCGCATTACATCCATTATATTCCTCTAGGTGCCCAGTGCAGCCACCAAGAGCCTTGCCTTTGTTTTTGATGAGACCAGTCTTGGGATATATGCCCTGAGCAATCCGTTGCTATGAGTTACGGGATCATGGGCTGGTATGACTGCAGGTCTGTTACAAATTACACCTAACACCTTTGGCAGTTGAAAAGTAGCCACTGATATAACTTGAAAATTTAGTGTGCATGGGAGTTTTGCAAAGAGCCACAATCTCAGAAGTGAGAAAAGTTGAATTTTCTTCATGGAAGTTGCACCAAAAACTACGAAGCATGAAGTAAGAAGCAACACAGAGCTAGCACACAGACAACTAAGGCAGGTTTCTCTGCCCTGACCCACCAGTAACATAAGGATTTTTTAGGTAAACTGTGTTGCACTAAATGTGCTATTAATTTGAAGTACTAAATAACCCAAACAGAGAGTGTACGTTCTATCTCTGTCTACATCTCACAAGAGCCCAGTGCTTCCAAATATAGCCAGATGCTAGATTTTGTCAAAGCACAAACTCCTATTTCATGAGTAGACAGCATGAGATTCCTGAACCCCTGGGGAAGCATTTACGCTGGATAACAGCACTGATACCCTGACCCTACAAAATGGACCCACGTACTACTTTTATGGACATGAGTAATTAGATTAAAATTTCTGCGTTTAATTTTCCAGAAGGTTGAGGACAGAAACAAGTACTTTTAGAATCAGGGTTCCAATGAAGAAGAGAGTGTTATGATTTGCAGTGGAGGAATACATTAAACAGTTGTTTGTGAAGTTTTACATGACTCTCAGTTATTACAGGAAATGTCTGCAAAGGCAAAAAATCCCCAGCTTCGCATACAGCTGAAAACTCCTAATTCCCTTCCCACAGTACGTTGTTATACTTACCAATATTGCAGTACTTTCCTACAAAAGGTCCTTTGCAGTCACACACGGTTTTCCCACTGGAGGCAATCATTTTACATTCTCCACCATTCATGCAAGGATCATGAACACAACCTACAATCAGAAGCCAAAATCAAATAAGGATACAGACTTATCAAGAGAACCAATCCAATTTTAACGTAATTTAGTACATCTTCTTCCTGTACATGCATCTAAGGGAAATTTTCTTTTTACTCATCTTAGACCTAGACCTCATATAAATTGAAGAAAAGGAAACCACTGATTTCTGCCTACTGAGGTCTGCCTCACTGCTTTCATTTTTATTGGATAATGTCAGCACAGCTTTTGAAAAATATTATTAATGAACAATAGGGAAAAGGAAGTGGTGATTATTATCACTGGTGGCGATGATGGTGACATTTGCATTTCTTTCTGTACAGAGGGTTCTGCCAGTTCCAAGTTTACCACTGAACTGTGTTGAAATTTGTAATAACATATTTAGCAGGGAGCTCAGCCAAATACATAGGGTCTGCAACAAGAAAATATTCTTCCCAAATCTCCTATCATGTCCATGGACTGCCATTGTCCTAGAAAGCCACCAACTCTCTCCATGCTTCAACTTCCACTTCTTTCAATTGGGAATAAAAGTGCATACCTTCTGCAAAAGGCTTTTATGAAGTTTACTCAGTACTGTAAGTCTGGAGAGATGGATCTGGTCAGCTGGACTCAATAACAGAATAGCCATGCTGGAGCATATAGAGATCTGAGGGAAACTTTTGCTTCCTACCATCTCTCCTCCCACAGGGAGATGTCATGGTGGCTTCATCAGATATATGACAACCCAGGGTGCATGCTCAGCTCTTCCTCACACCTCAAAACAAGGAGGAGGCTTTAAAACATGAGCTTTGCCCTGACTTGGAATGGATATGTTGAATCTAAAGTAATAGGGACTCTGGGGTCAATGCAGGGCAAATGGGATCCTGGAGTCAGGTACAGTTAATGTGCTGGAAATTCAAGAGCAAGACAGGCTGGGAAAGAAATCCCAGAGA
The DNA here is from genome assembly GCF_951394365.1 of Tetrao urogallus. NCBI lineage: Eukaryota > Metazoa > Chordata > Aves > Galliformes > Phasianidae > Tetrao > Tetrao urogallus. The sequence continues at coordinate 61,994,640 of NC_136817.1, forward strand.
AAGCAGCAACTGGAAGAGATTGTGGGTGTTCAGGAAAGAGTAAATGAGGGTGTACCTCTCAGGCACCTTACAGTTTCGGAAGAGAGCTTGTGACACCAGAAATTTCACCATTTCCACTGTATCATCTGTCGGTATTTCTACACAATGCGGATCAGGATTAAATCACTGTCAAGGACAGCACTAAGGCTTGTCATTAAATTCAGCTTACTATGTTTAATTGCTTCCTCAAGTAAGGATTGACAAACTGAAGTGATTTCCTGGGTCAGCATTACTGCTCACACACGGAAGGATGTGACCCCATTGTGAAAAGTATACATGAACAAAGTATACAGCCTTTCTATGATAACACCACTCAGGTTTTATATTCTTATTATAATTTATCCCCACTCTACACAGGTCAAGAGCTGCAATACAAAATAATGCACTTACTTTTGTGTTCAACTCTCTGGCATTCCATCTGCCCATCCACGCAAATGCACTGCTCCACAGATCCTTGCTTGACTCTTGACCAGCTCACATCCACATCAAAGAACTCATAGAGACTGTCATCAAAACATTTCTCTAAAATGAGGTTTGAAAAATAATAGTCTTTCTGAGATTATTTCTTGCAGGGGATGGTGCCATGTATGCTACACTCCCTTTCTTCCTATTGAATAGATACATTTGTTGACAGCTAGTGGTTCTCCAACAAGCCATCCCCCAAGGTGTGAAGACACAAAGCCAGCATAGCAGTAGCTACAAGGACCTAAAGGCAGAGGTGACTTTCTCCTAAAGCTCTGTGAACATGATAGCATCACTTCAGCACCCCTAAAAGTTCAGCCACCAAATGCAAAAAGATAAAAATCAGTGATGTATCACTGTGTCTGTCTCATTTTACAGCATCAGTCACAGATGATGGGCTATGCTGGAGAGCTGACATTGAAAAGGGCATCTTTGCTTATGCTGGGAGGCAGTCCAGAGCTGTAGGAAGAAGCCTCTGTTAAACAAAGACAAGCACAATTGGATGTCTTGTTGCAAAAGCCTGATTTTTCTCTTGGCATGCACTAAACTGGGAGTGACAGCACCATAAAACTGGAGAAATAACCCAAGCAAAGCTCTCTGGCCCCTCCTCCACCTCTGGCACTGCATTCCCTGCAGGCAGAGGAGCTGCACAGGCATTAGGGTTGGCATCACAGAAGCTGAAATGGCCCCAGGTCTACATATGCAGAAAGGGTAAGGCATCACCTGAAGTTTTGCTGCTTTTTCATGTCTCCCTGCCCTATTGGATGGTATTATTAGTCACTTCCAAGCATGTAAGTGATATTTAAATCTTAAAAACAGCAAAGGGAGGGGAGAAGGCTCTTTGTGTTTCCCATACCTTAATACCTCACTGGCTCAGAGCATGCTTGGATTTATAACTGTATAATCAAGTTATTTTCAGCTGTCCTGTCACTAATGGATGTCTGTCATAACCATTTGGAAGTCTGCCTACAGAAACAATCATGCATAACAGCACTGCCTTTTCATTAAGGAAACTTTAATGAGCTCTTCTTGCTGCCCGTATCTCTTGGAGTAACACTTGAGGAAGAAGATACTCACTCATCTGACAGTCTCTTCCCATGAATTCCTCGAGACAGGCACAGTGGTACGTCCTATGACCATGAGCGAGAAAACAGGTCCCTCCATTTTGGCAAGGGTTGTTTGCACAGTAATCTAAATGGACCACACAAGAAGCTGTTGTTAATGTCTGCCAGATAAACTATGCTTTGTTGCGTTGGGAGTTGGCGTGGTTACCTTAACCATTTTGGTTGATGCACAGTGGCTTTAATACTACCTCTTAATCTGAAATAGTGTTAATCCAGCCAATGTGTATTGGTTTTGTTTTGAGGTGCAAAACAATTACACTCTTCCAGCTTTTTAAAACCATATAACAAATCACTGTTCTGGATGTTTTCCCAGATGATAGGGCAAGGAGAAATGGTTTCAAACTAAAAGGGAGGAGATTTTGACTGGATATAATGAAAGAGGTTTTATATTATAAGAATGGTGATGCACTGACTGGCACAGGTTGCCCAGAGATGATGGATGCTCCATCCCTGGAGATGCTCAAGGTCAGGCTGGAGGGGCTCTGAGCACCTGATGGAGCTGTAGATACCCCCGTTCATTGCAGGGGAGTTGAACCAGATGACCCTTAAGGGTCCCTTCCAACTCAAACGATTCTATGATTCTACTTTATGAACAACTCGTCCCAGGGCGGTGGGCTCAGGCCAACCGGAGGCTGTAGCGAAGAAGAAGATGGGCCGACATCCACTAGATGGAGCTGTGCCTTTGCACTGGGGAGGAAGGCGCAGCTCTGGCTCTGCCCGGATTACTGCCCTGCATGCTTTGCATTTCAACAGAAATAACCAGGATTATGTATTTCTCTTTCAAATTACACCAAGGACCATCTTCCACAGAGGAATTTGCTGTGGATTTTTTTGATTATGTCTAAAATGAACAGACAGCTGGAACAAAGGAAAAAGCTTTTGAAGCAAGGCACATCCAAATACATCAGGCCAAACAAGATTAAACTGGAGCAGAGCTATAGATCTACTTTTACGAGAATCTTCTAAATCATGGGAAAATAAGTTGGGAGAGTAAGTAGGTGATGTGCTAGGACAGCTCTCTCACGACACAATGGAAGCTTGACTTCCATCAAAGCAAGTTGTGGAAGCTTTGGTGGCTCCTGATTGCAGTGACAAAGTGTGTCTCCCCTGAAGTCAACCAACATCTTGTTTTGACATTTTGTTTTGCACCTGCAGAAGACATGGCCCAATAACCTGCCTGCATTTCATCCTCCTTGCTACAGCTACTCAGACTCTGTGAGAGGTTACTCAATCCAGGTGCTCCTTCCACTGGAGTGGCGTCTAAGCATAAGAGGCAATGTGTGAAAACAAGCACACACGTACAGAGCTAAGAAAAGTATGAAAGTCAGTTCCTGAACTTGGCTACAGCAGTGGAAATGTGAAAGTTCCCCTACACAGATCAAAATATTTACTGTAGAACAGAGTGGTGTAATTGATGTGAAATACCAGCTTTGGGTGTATTCTCTGCTAGTTTCACTCCAGGATAACATCAAGGGAAAGCAAGTATAGGCAGTGATGATTCTACCGTTCGTGCTGTTTGGTAGTTATGAAATTTGTAGTGACGTAATGTTTCCTCAAAGGCAAATTCGGTATTTCCTGTACCAATCACATCAAAACCATGACTTGCTCTCCATCTTCAGGTACAGCAGGGCTCTGTACAGAGACTACACCTCATTACACCCACGAAGAGTACTTCCAGCCCCTCCTATCTTTCCTGGTTGGAGATCCTCACTGCATCCCACTCACCCCTCTGGCCAGACTTCCCCTGGCTATTCCACACCCCTTCCCTCCTGTCCTGGAGTCCAGCTCAAACTTCTACCTCCAAGAGGTGCTCCTAAGCAGATGAACAACATCACTTTCTCTCTGAGGACTCCTATCCAACACTAAATATGTGTTAAATGGGGAGTCCAAGTCCTTGCCTGTTCAGCCAGAGTCTAAATCTCATGGGAAAAACAACTTGTTCTTGCTGGCAGCCACCCTGACATCAGCTTCACCTCTCAAAGGCTGCACAGGAGACTTGCCTCACCTTTCTAACCATATCTTCCCACAAAAACTTTTGGTTTCTGCCACCCACCTTTCTCAGGGGCTGCTCTTCCTCAAAGCCCCTCATGGGACAGAGCCTCTTCCTCATAACTGCGCAGCCCACGTGCCTCTACTTCTTCTTTTCATATCTCTTCAAGCACCTCTTAGGAAAAAGAAATCTCTTGGCTGGTTGTCTGTCACCTTCCAAAACTAGGCCACTCTAGGGTTCTGGCTATTTGTCTAAGATTTCCAGATATTCAGCAGTCTGGTCAGAGCAATAGTATTGACAGACTGCACAAGATCTGACAGTTCCAAACACAATGACACTGCACACTTATGCACGTATATTTGAACGTATATCTGAGCTGTGCATGCACAGCCTGGTTGGCCCCGTTCATGACTGTGTTCACCTCAGGCAGATCCTACACATGCTCTTCACAGGATTTCTCGGGCAGGAGAGGAAGATTCTCCAGAAACCTGAACAGATATCTCCTAAAGGCAAAATAAAACCCCTGCTAATTTTGGGGGGGCTGAACAAGCACTGCAGGGGCTGTTTCTGTGAGCTCTGGCTCTGTGCTGCACAGCACAAACATTTCCCTCCAGCAGAGCCTTTATACAAGCGCTTCACTTCACCCTGGAGCCAAAGGTTTGGTGATTAAACTTTCTCTGGAAATTGGCAGAAGTATTTTTCTGGATCGATGCCACAAACACTTGCTTAACACCGACTTGTATGCAACTCTGGTGGTTTCAAGCAGACTTCCCACATGCATGGGGCAATCTAGATCTGGAGAGAATCCATGCTTCAGCCTTTGATCCTTCCCCATCCCAATTCACACACTTCTCACAAATCTCCAGTCAAGGAGTCAAATCTCCCTGGAATTTCATTTTTTACTGCTTTTTGTGTACTATAAAGCAGCTGAGATTTCCTCAAAGTTGTAATATCTTAGCTGGATTTTTTTCACGATAAAAATCGTGCATCTTCCACATTTAGAAAATCATCATTATTCAACTGGGCTGTTGCTCTCTTCCCAGCTATCTTCCCAGCATGTGAGCTTTCCTCCATTTTCTTGAAGTTCCCTTCAGCCATTTACCACTCCTTCCTTTTGACCTTACCATAAACCCTTTGCCTTTAACCTGACAATCAGCTAAATGTTTTTCAAGTCCAAATACAGCACTTGCTGCTTAAAAGAAATAAATAGAACTATGCTTACAAATATATCAACTTGTACAGACTTATTTAATTGTACAAAAACCTTAATGCTCCTGTATTTTCTTTGTAGCAGCTGTGTTCCCTTCCCTCTCCCTCATTCCCCTTTCTCTTTTCTTTCCTCTTTCACACATGTAACTTTCTTTTCTGGAGAAGAACGAGAAATCAGGACAAGGTCTCTCCAGGATTATGGTACATTGACAGCCCTCAGCAAGAGGCAGGCTCTTGAGAGGGCTTTCTCTTGGCAAATCATCTTACCCAACCCTATGGTGGATAACAGACAAAAATGATCTGGAGAGTCCCCAAAGCCTTGTCTCCAAAATGAGCAAGACAAGAAACTATCAGGACTGCAATGATGGGAAAGGAGAGGGACAGAGGTGACATGAGGAACCCTGGGGCAGCAGTGGGGAGGGGGAGGATGGAGGGATCCCCAGTAAATCCAGCCTCCACTGGGGAGCGCTCATCCTGGCCAAAATGACTATCTTGGGTCCTGAAAGCGTGCAGCTTTTGTAAGACCTGGTCCTCTGCTTTCTGCACAGGAGGAGCAGCGGGTGATGCCAAGGTGCTCCATGTCACAACAGTAAAGAGTGTTTCTTGTAACTAATAAGAGTGAGGCAGGAATGCTCCTTTTAAATTCACAGCAGAATGAGAGTTACTGTTTCCAAGCTCTGAGAGGGCACTCATGAATAAGCAAGTGAAGCCCTCATAACTTGACTCTTGCAAGCATGAACTATCTATATTCAGCATTCACATCTGACATACTTGCATTACAAAGGCACATGTGCTGCTGCTTGTTATGGGATTAGGTCATTTGTCTCTGATCTACTGTTAATCTGTTTTAAAACCAGGCTGGAAAATAATTTAAAGTTGTTCAGTTTAAAATGATGATGTTGCACACTGCTTAATTTTAGATTCTCAGGATGATTCAGCTTGCATTGGCTTTTCAAGTGCTCTGGTAGATTGTAATCAGTTTGGCAATGAGACTCCTGACGTGACAGAGAACTCTGCAAGGGAAAGGTAGAAAATGCCCTTTGTTCGAAAGTTAGAAGCGAACAAGTAAAGGTACCCATCCTGATCCCACAGACTGAAGAAGACAGGTCACAACTGAAAGTAGTTCCAAAGAGAAAAGAGGAAGATGATCAGCATTCAGATACAGATCCAAAATAGATACTGGGACATGAAGTTTGGTCAGTACATCAGATTTTTCAATGCTGGTCAGTTATTGTGCAAATGAGGCCTAGATATCTATATGTTCCTTACAAAATGAATGAGTTAGATGTTTCAAAATGAGAACCCCCAGTCAATCAGCCCATGAAGGCTGAAGGTGGGGACAGCAAGGGCCAGCCATCAAGGCAGTGCTGAGGGCAGCATGATCCCTACCAGAATACTTGGGACATGGTGTCTTCACCCACAGCATTGCTTAGAAGCAGCATATAGACAGCTTGCCACAGACCCTGGCTTCTCCATTTAGACAGACTTTCACAATGTGTGTAATCACAGCACTTGAGTGTGGTGACCCACATGAAGCTGTTACAATGCTAAGTAACCCATTCATTGTCCCTCAGTACTCCTGCAATGAACCACCCGTCCTCTTGTATTCTCCAAAACATGAAGAAGCTTGGTTGCCATAGAATCACTGAACCATCATAGGATCATTTGAATTGGAAGTGACCCCTAAAGATCATCTAGTCCAACTGTCCTGCCATGAACAGGGACACCTACAGCTAGATCAGGTTGCACAGAGCCCCATCCAGCCTGACCTTGAATGTCTCCAGGGATGGGGCATCTGCCACATCTCTGGGCAACCTGTTCCAGTGCTTCACCATCCAAAGGAGAACTGCTCCTTACTGAGATCACTAGAAGGAAAATCTAAAAGACATCTCCAAGCTGATGATCATCTCTGTGCTCAGCTCCAGCAGGAGCTCAGATTTCCATGTTTGCTCTGCCATAGTTTCTCTCATGGCTTCAGGTTAATCAAGAGTGAATTAAAGACTCTGTAGTATTCACAGCCCTATGCTATGGTTATGTAGACTCACAGGAAGCTCTTGGGAACACCTAATGTGAAGGCTTGTTCTGTGTTCACAAGTTAAAAGCCACAGGGAAGGCACAGACTATTACTACATGTGGAAAATGGGAAGCAGGCACACAGAGTGACTCAGCAGTGGCTCGCCTTACCTGAGTGCTCTGTGGACAGCCACGCGCAGTACCCCCATTTCCTGTCCCGGTCGTAGTTATGTGTTGTTGAACACCTGGAAAGAATGAAAAGTGTGGTTTAGCACAGCTTCAAAGAGCTCAGATGTTGCATCAGGTGAATCAAGAGTCTCCATCACAATCACAGAGCATGAAGGCAGCCATGGGAAGTTCATTTACCCCATTGTTGTGTGCAGCATATTGGAAATTTTTACTTAAGATAAAAATCCTGCAGAGAAAATGCTTATGAAGATTTACAGGATTACAGCTACCCTTAGAGGACCCTTGTGTCCTTGAGAATATTGCTTCAATAGAGCTAGGCACCTTCTTTTTGTCCTCAGTCCAGGAAGGCCAAGTACATGGCTGCACTGAAACTACCATAGAACTACTAAGGCTGGAAAAGACCTCCAAGACCATCCAGTCCAACCATCCACCTACTACCAATATTTCCCCACTAAACCATGTCTCTTAGTACCACATCTAAGCATTTCTTAAGCACCTACAGTGAGTCAACCACCCCCTAGGCAGACCGTTCCAGTGCTGGATCATTCTTTCAGAGAAGAATTTTTTCATAATATCCATTCTATATGTCTTTGACTCTTTGTTATAAGGAAATTCGTTCTTGTTTTCCTTATTAGCATCTATTTCATTCAAACTCTCAACACCGGAGGAAAAAATGTATGTGCTTTTGTGGGTTTTTTGTTTTGTTTTTGTTAAAGACACTCTGCTTCATTTATCTTAAATCAAATGCAGACTGAGATGTGGAAGCAGGATCTGAGATCTCCAAATAATCCTCCAGGGGGGATGGTGGGAAGGGGAAGTCTGCTTTCTGTTTGTAAGATAAGAAAACAAAAGACAGAAATGAAAAACTAAACAAAAGCAAATAAATCATGGCTCCCATATTCATTACAGGAGACAAACAAAACAAGCCAAGCAGGACCCAACCCCTTTCTCATGCCTGCTGTTACCTTCAATGATCTGCAGAGGCAGAAGACTACCCAAAGAGGGACCTTCTCCTTGCTTTCCGTGGAAACCGTATTTTATGCTCACTTCCTTTAAAGTATTCCTACTTTCCAGCTTGCCTGACAAGTTGAGGAAATAATTGACATGAGGATGGCTTCAAGAGGCACAGATAAAACCCTGCATCTCTTTTGAAACCTGCACACCACAGGCACTTTGTGAATGTTACCAAAGCACCATCCAGATGGACTTTGACAACTGTGTGATCTGTGCACTTTCCTTGTCCTTATCCCTCTGTTCTCCCCAAGATTCATTACATTCCAAGGAGCATTAAGCTTATATTCCTTTCTTACAGAGGTAGATATAAGCTTCTGAAGGTCAGACAGGCAGTGGCTGAACAAAACCTTAACTCCACAAGTCCACATCTTGCCCCAGCATCCTATGCATCAAAACTTTGTTTCTAACCATACTTGGCACCAAGGGACACAGTTTTGGGATGTGGTTTAGTGATAGAACTCAGTAGGTCAGGTTGGTAGTTGGACTTGTGATCTTAAAGGTCTCTTCAAGACTAAACGATCATCTGATTCCATGATACTAAAATAAATATCAGCTATATTTGCTGTCACTACACAGGGAAATATGTGGCTACAGGGCATAGCAAGCAACAGGAGTTAGCTTTATTTAACATCAGATAACTTATTATGTGCAGTTTTATCATGTATTGAACAGTTACGTTATCTTTCTACCACAGAACTTCCCAAGCTAGAACAAAATTTAATTGTAGAGCACATCTACCATTTTAACTGCCTTACACTAATCCTTCATTAGATTCTATGAGGTATTTTAAATGCTTTATTTTCTATGCAACATCTGAATAGGCTGTGCATAATAGGTTAGGTGACCTTAATCATAAAAGATTCATAAAAAAAACAGTACTGAATAGTGCAGTGCAGACTAAAGTGACATCCTTAAAGATGCAGTTTTCTCACAGACTTTAAAGTCCATGATGATCTGAGGGAGTTAAGGGAAATTTCCTTGTACTCTTTAGTGGGAAGCAGATCACGTTCTTTTAAAGGTCTGCAGCACACGAAGATTACAGTGACTCTCAGTAGCGTGTCAGCTGTGTTACTGTTGGCACAACAGGCTCAGACTTAACATTTCAGTAACAATGGAGAAGCAGCAGCAGCGCTTTCTGACTGACATAATTATTGATTTAGCAGAGAGGTGTTACACTGGGCAGCATGGGAGAGGCAAAAGGAAAGGAAAAAACACTTAAAAGCAGAACTGAGTATTTGTCAAAATGAATTTAAGCAAACTCAGTGGGATAAAAATATATGAAAAATGATGCTCTCTAGACTCTGTCAGGCAGGTAACCAAGTTCTAAGCAAATAGAGAACCAGATTTTTACTTCCTCAATGCCTTTTTTTTTTTTTTTTTTTTTTTTTCCTCTCTCTCTCTCTCTCTCTCTCTCTCTCTCTCTCTCTCTCCACACTACCAGAGATCCTGACTGCTTCTCCTTCTGGCTTCCCACAAGCCACTGATCCTCTCATCCTCCCACACAGGGACTATGAATATATTAATCTCAACCTGTGCTGCCAGGCTGCCTGCACATTTGTATCAACCTTTCATGTTTTCTGCCATGTTCTTCTTATTCCACAGAAGAAGCTCAACACATCCTCAAAGCTGCTTCACTATTCTTCAGTGTTCATTACATCTTCAGTTTCTCTGTCCCTGTGCTGTTTTGTCTTTTCCGGAAGTGAGAATGAAATTCAGCAAGAATTCAAGCTAAATTTTTCCTAACAGAAACTGTATATTTACACAACCTCTTAGTACCTAGTAAGAGACTGCTAAATGGGCTTCATTAGTGAGAACAGATTATAAATAAAGGAAAATGCAATACAGAATTCTGTTAAAGGAAATTTGTTGCTAGAATACTGAAATTGTTTTGTCTTCTTTCCTGCATTTTCAATAAATATTTATAAAGATACCACGTTGTTTGTTGTTCTCAGAGAAAGCAAGGAGAGATTTCTGCAGAACTCCGACTTGTGTTGAAATATTTATTGTTACAAGCCATCAAAGTAATGCCTGATCTTCTTAACATATTTAGCCCTTGGAATCAACACTGCATTTCATAAATGAAATGCTCTCCTCTGTGTTAAGATAGACGCTACCTTCCAGTGCTTTCTGAAGTAGGACAGTCTTTTTATTAAGCCAAATATGATGAGTTAACACATGATACTTACGTAGTATAGGTAGTATAAGAATGCATATAAGAAAACTAAAGCCAGTGGAAGCCAAAAAAAGTCCCGCTTTGAGTCATACCTTAAGGATTAAGAAGGACTCCTTAAGTACACAATCCAGCACTCTCTTAGGTCTGATAAGGCACAAAACCTCCTCAGGTTAAGAAAAGCATTCAAAAACTAGCAAAACAGTGTGCTATTTTCTCCTAGTCTGGTTTCCTTGCATTTGTCCCTGGTCTCCCACAACCTCCATCCTTGTTCGCAGGCAGGAAGGAGAAGGAGGGGGGTGAGCCTTCTCCTTGTCTGCTGTGTGTCCCTGTCAGCTGTCAGTGGCAGCCACATATGGGCTGGTTCCAGGTCACATAAACATGCCCAGAGTACATTTCCCAGTTGCCCTTCAGGTCTCTGTTCCCAGCATCTCCATGCCTAGAGTCACACGCTGGATTGCTTTTAGCTCATGAAAGAAGAGTAAATATTGGCCAGCAGGTCAACCAGAGAGAAATGATTTGTCAAAACCAAACAGCTCCAGCCATTCTCCTCATCTTCATGCTTGTAAATGGCTTTTAAAAAAAATAGGAACTACAACTATATGTTCCTCAAGGTCACCTGCAAAGCACGTTCTAACCTTGGATCTCATACATACCCTGCCTTTCCATTTCTGTGGTCTAACTTGTTAATTACTGATTCTTCGTGTATTTGTTTTTAGCAAGACTCATCTTAAGAACTGCTTGAGAACAAGCGGTCCCAGAAGTCAAATTCTTTGTGGCTACAGTCCATCAAAAACAGGTACCACACAAGAAAATGATTTTTGCTCCCTTTCTCAAGCGAAGATGTTCCCAAATTCTCCTTCTCTTGAAGATTTTATTTTCTGGATTGTACTGATGTAGTAGTCTCCTAACCCAAAGCTCTGTGCCTATTTGCAACAAAGAATCATAGGAGCATTAAGATTGGAAAGGACCACTAAGATCATCTAGTCTAACTGTCGATCCAGCCCCAACTATTGCCTACTAACCTTGTCCTAAGTTCCACATCTCCATGTTTCTCAAACACCTCCAGGGACTGTGACTCCACCACCTCCCTGAGCAACCTGTTACAATTCATCACCGCTCTTCCTAAGAAGGAATTTTTCCTAGTATCTAACTTGAACCTTCCCAGCATAACTTTAGGCCTGTATCTCTCATTCTATCACAATTACCTGGGAGAAGAGGCTGACGCCCACCACACCACAACCTCAAATCAGAGAAGATGTAGAGAGCAATAATGTCTCCCCTGAGTCTCCTCTTCTCTAGACTGAACAATCCTAGTTTCCACATCTGCTCCCTGTAAGACTCATTCCTGACCCTTCCAGCTTTGTTGCCTTTCTCAGGGCCCACTCCAGGTCTTCAGTGTTTTCATGTAGAGTTTTACTGTTCACATTACACCAGCACATACACTTAAAAGAGATATATCATCAGAAAAAGGATACAGATCACAAAAAAAAGTCAGGAAATACTATATAAAAACTGTGAGTTCTGTCTGGGCCAGCAAAACGCACTCTATAAAATATTATCTCCATCCTAAAAACATGTATGTACATTTCTTTAACAGATTTCATCTCTACATACATATTTTTCTCATTCCTGATAGCTACTTATTACCAGTTTAATTACTTTTAGCTTCTGTTAACATGCTTGTTACAAAGATACAGCTGCAAAATTACTCTTGCATATTTGCTACTTACTAGAGTTCCCACATAACTACCCTTAACCCTAAAAGAATAACAAGTATTGATAACAACTTACATGTTTGAAAGAATAGCCTTCATCCAAAATAAGGAACCTGGTCTCAAACATACTAATGGAATGAATTTCTACGCGCAAGCAGGAGCACTACACCACATGAAAAGAATCTGATGAAAATCAGGATAAAATGAGGAGACATTAGGGGGAAAAGCCAGCTTTCTTCAAAGATCAGCTTGTCCCTGCAGCAGTACAAATACAGTCAATGCAAATCAATAGATTCTTTAAGAAGGTCATTGCTTACAGGTGGTCCTTATCTTCCCTTTTGCTTTCAGCAGTGGCTAACTCCTTGTTCTGGCTCATTCTGTACCAGCTGTTACCAATCTGAAGGCCAAGAAAAAAACATTTCTGTAGGTGCTAAGCTTTCTGTGGCCTTAGGTCCTGCGTGACTGGGTTCATTCCTATCTGTGTGCTCTTTGATCCAAAGGCTATGAGCATCAGCAGGGTAACATAATTGCGCTCAGTAGATGTGAGATGATGAACCCATGTTAGTTACTACAAAAAAACTACAGACACTAAGGACAAAAACACTAAAAGCATATTTTCCTTTAAACACTGTCTGTGTTTATGAGAAATGTTAACTTACCATTTCTTTCGGGAAAATAGATTTGATAAACACGAGTGATAAAACCTTCCACCATACCGGAAAGGAAACGTGCATAAATTTCCATCCTCTGTAAACACTGCAATACAAGAATAAAAACTTCACCATGCAGCTGAACACCAGCCCAGAGGTGCGTGCATATACGTATTACGTTGCTATTATATTAACTTGTAAGTCATCACAGAATCATGAAATGGCTTAGGTTGGAAGCATCTTCAAGGATCATCAAGTTCCAACTCCCCGGCTATAGATGGCTAACTTCAAATTTTTCAGCTATACTTTGGTTTTTCTGTATCTTTACAACTTTATTATTTAAGAAAAAGTCTAAAATCTCATATAATTACTAAATCAACAGAGAGTGATGGGCTCTGTGGTAAATAGAGCCTTTCAAGTATAAAATACATTGCAATTTCTGGTACAGCAAATGGCAATTACATTCATTAATTGCAATTATAATTTCTAATTGTGTAGTATTGTAACAGCAGATTAAATTGATTTCTGATGTAGTATCCTTCCAGGCTACCTATCACTTTGTAACATCTGTTTAAAACAATTAAGGCACAAGGCAGTACAAGTTGAAATAGAAACAGCCAGGGGAAAGAGGATTTTAAAGGTTAGGAGATGGCAGAGAATTTTGATCTTACCACCTTTCCCTTGGGATAAGTGGATAGAAATTGATGGGACAGGTATCTGAGAAGGGCAAGTGTTCTATTTGCCAAGTCAGTGATAACTGTAGTATAAGAAAGGGTAGTGGTAGTCTAGCAGAAAAAAATCCTTCAAGATGAATGTTGAGAATGAAAGAGACTGGAGACAGAAAAGACAACGAAAAACTGTCGGAGCTTATTTAACCATTAACTAAAATAAATCTGTTCTGAGAACCAGGAGGATAAATGGGAAACCAGCTGCTGGGATAGGTGAGGAACAGGGCATAGAGCCATGGTCAAATACTGCCTATTTCCAACATTTTGGTGATGACATCACCCTCCTCATCCTGAGCCTACCCCTGCAGTCACAGCTGGGGCTCCTGCACAGCACTGTGATATCAGTTAACCCTGGCAAGCCCTGACACATCATCTCAAATCACTGCTGAGGCCAGTTATTAGCACCATGAAAAACAACCCATCCCTGTGGTCCAAACTTTCCTAGCCAGCTACAATTATGGTCACTTTATTGGCCTTGGCTGTCCCTGTGTCTGCCAGTGCAAAACAATTACGCCAGTCACTTTGCTATCTCTTCTTGAAGCCTAGTATTCATTGTCGGAGCTAACTGGGTGAATGTTCAGCTATTTACCTTCACTGTTTGATGGCTCCCTTTAGAAGTAGCTAGAACGTTGTGAAAATAATTCCATTGAGAAGACATATTTAATCCCAACGGTCATTAAAGACTGTTCTAAGCTACAAAGGCACAAGTAACAGCCCAATTCATACAAACCACAACAGCAAAAGCACAGGGCAATAAAGGCTTTAAAACTGGAAGTCTGCAATGTCTGCACGCAGCCAGGATGTCTGAAACTTCAGGTTTCAAAACAAATGCTACACAGCAAATTGTATGGAACTCAAATCCTCCTCAACAGAGATCAAGGGCAGTTGCAGAAATTGAACCCGTACATTCAAAGAGCTGCTTGTGTACTTTAAAGCATAGGGCAGACACAGCTCTGATGAAAATAAAGGGAGTTGCACATCACAGCCCCACCATTTCAGGAGACAGGATAAGCCACACAAGCTCAGAAAAATGAAAATCTCATCAGCATTTTCGCATTAATCCCCACCTGAAGGAAAATTACCTGGGATGTCTGAGCTAATCCCAAGTTCACATCTACACAGAAATTAATAGTCATAACCATTCCATAATCCTTATGCATGTTGAAACAAAGACAGGCTTACTGCTGGCTTGCACAGTGTGGATGCAGATAGGCAGATCATTCTTACTGTCATGAGAACTACTGGATTTGACTCTGTACCTTGCAGGTGAGTGAAGCCATGTTTTGAGTCTCTTCTTGGCCCAGATTTGTGGTGCTACGAAGAGAGAAGAAAGAATGTGGAATGAAGAAAGAAGTTCACTCCAGGAAATCCTGTAGAGAAAAATGTGCCCTCAAACTGTATTTCTCTCAGTTCTTCCACACAGATCTCATTATTTGCATCTGATTTCAGCTGGGGCACAATCTGATGAATGGGAGTAAATAAACACTGGATAGCAGAAGCTCTCTTTTAAACCAGGAGAATCTAGCACAATACCATAAGGGCTGAGGATCCGTTCCATTATATCTTGCTACTGCCAAGAGACACATCTCCTTTTTTCCTCTGTGAAATGAATGTATGCATTCTGGGGCCAGCTCACAGTTACAAATAATATCCTAGGATTTGACTTTTTCTGCCATTTAGCTGTATCCCTCAGGGCATTAGCTAAGAAAGCAACCTCAACTTTATTTGGGTTTACCAATCAGCAAGCAGAAAGCATCATTGCTCGTTAGAGCTAATCTAAAACCACAGGAAATAATAAAAAATGGGGAATACACATAAAGTGCTGCTGCCACCAAAGGTGCTGACAGCTGATTTATAGCAAAACAAAAATATCACAAAACAGTCAAGGAAGCAGCGCATCATGAACATGGATGTGGATACAGAATCCAATAAGCAAGGGATAAGGCAAAGCTGTTGCTAAGATATACTGAGAGAGCTTGATCATTTCTGAGGAAGAAACAATTTTTGCACTCAAACTCCGCACTACTTCTGTTTGCATTAGGCAGTCTGCAATGCCAAGGCTGAGCTCTGTCATAGACATTGTGAATATCCCCTTCTGCCCCAACATAGAATGTTTAAGAAGATACTTCTGCAGTTTGCTCAAATAGTTGGGATTACAGCATCATTTGAGTACATCTGGGCTAGTTTTAATGTAGCTGATGAAGTAAAAATAACTATAAAGATACACAAGTGTGGGCCTGGGCTATCAGCTATGCAGAAGGGATGAGCTATCCTATAAACATTGCTTAGTCAGCACTGCTGTGGGCCTTGATCTAGCAAACCCCTCTGCGTTTGAAGCACTCCTTCTTTCCACCTGGTTGGTGGCATCACTCATCCAGCCCCGGGCAGCACTGCCTTGCTAGGCAGCACGTCGCTGATCTGCCACTCTGAGGCAGAGCAATCAGACTTACCTTCTTCATACAGTCACCGCTCAGAGCCAGAGCCAAGATGAGAGTGAAAGGAGCACAAGCTTTCATCTTCACTCCCCTCTCACTGAGGTTTTGCCTGGCGGAAGGAAACTTCCAGGGCTGGGCTGAAGCAGGAGGGTGAATAAGCAACGAGTTTTCTCAAAGGACTGCAATTTGTTTGACTGTAGGGTATTCTAGTTCTCTAAGTAAGCAGAGCTCTTATCGTTGTTAATCATTAATGCCTTTGCGGGTAGATGGGAATGCCATGTAGCAAGATACACTGCCTAAACTGCATGGAGTTAAGAGTTTATCATGTGTCTGACCCTGGCTGCTGGTTGTCAGTGTCCTTTCTTCTTCTGTGGAACTCAGCAGGTGGTAAGGGCTCCTCCAGAGCAGCTGATCCAATGGTGCTTGTAATCAGGAGCTGTCTAGCACCCAGACAGTTTCCGTCTCTTTCCCCTCACGAGGATGGAATAATAATAACAGGGAGCTCCCAATAAACCCTCTCAGAAAACAACATTGTGTTGCAAAACATGGAACAGATCAATGCCAATATCAGGCATAGGAATTACTCATTAACGGATGGTTACCTGTCCAACCGTGACTTACAACAACAGTCTTTTAGCAACAGATTGCAAGAATTAAAAAGAGGGAACACACACCAATGACAAAATACTTGCTGTACCGAAGACGTCCCTTCTGCAGCTGCCTGAACAAGCCCATCTTAGTCTGTAAGTGAATGTAAGTGACTTGGCCATGATAACTGCACAGGAGAACTAATGGGGATGCAGAAAGAATTGCTAAAACTGAAATTTCACCAGCAGAGTCTGTTTCAGCCCCACCTTGCCCCACAACCAAAATCCACAGGTTTGGCTGGTAGAACTGTGCTTATGCTTGAGGCTCAAGCCAGCCATCACTGTCAGTCAGGGACCACACCTCTTCACACCCAAAATGCACAGAGCAGCAGCAGCAGACAGAATCCCATAGTCCTTGCTTAAGTTTTGTTCTACACTTTGAAGTTTCACAGCTATGAGGGGAGTGGGAGTTTATGTTTTAACCTAGCAAGATTGGTGGTAAGGCCCTGGGCCTGAGTGGAGCTTCCCATCACCATTTTGCCAAGATGGTTTATAGTGCTAGAGGGAATTTCCACTGGATGTGCTATTACACTGCTATGTCTGTCATCAAAGTAATAGCTCCTGTTAGCACAATTATGAGATGCAGATTTATGGACAAAACTTTCCTACTGACAGTAAGACTTCAAAGAGCAAAAACCAGGTGGATTTGGAATTGTCTCCCCACGCTCAAGCAAAGAACAAACAAGCGGAAAAAATTTGCCTTTATGCATTGTTTGTTGGCTGACGATTTGAAACAAATAAAGCTTTGGCATAGATTAATGGCATAGATGTGTCGTATTGTTCATCAGTTTACAAATAGGAAATAAGAGGTGCAGACAGACTGGGCTCCCTGGGGACACCTGGCAAAGCTAAAACATAAGTTTCTATTTCCTGCCCTCATGATTGATGTAGGTCATCACGCTTTAATCTAGCAACTCCTATACAATGCCTTGTAGACACAGCTTAGAATCTAGGCTCCTGAAATTGTGCAAAGAAAGAAATTTTTTAGAAAAGCCATTTGCTGCTGTTCCATCCAGTGTTGCCAAAAGCTCTGCAGAGGAGCAGGAACTGGACAGCTAGGGAGGAGGAAAATACTTCTTTAAATGCTGTTCAGATGCTTCCTTCCATATATTTCTAGAATAAAATCCTCCTCACCATCCACTTCTGGGACCAGAAGCACTGCATTTCACTGATGACCAAGGCAGCTTGTAGGAAAGCCTTTACATGTCCCTAAACTGAAAGTGGGAAAGAAAGGATGTGTTCCCTGAATATATGTCTGCTCCTGGCTGCCCTGTGTAGGCATCAAACTACAAGCAATAGTCATGGAGTGTCTTTCTGGAAAGTCTCAATTCTAACATTTTGGCTGAAACTAATTCCGTAACTTAAGGAAAAGGAGGAAGCAATATCAGGAGCTACTTCAATTGCTAGGGCATAGCTGGCACAAAGCAAAAGGAGAAGACATTAAAGGAAGAGATTGTAACAGGAGTTGCCAGAGAAGCATCCCTATATAATGGGAATCACCCCTGAGTAAGATATGTATAGCAACCCAACAGTGACTCCAGGGTTCAGACAGATATGAATCACCCAAAACTCTAGCTACTACATGAACTACCTGCATTGGTTCAGCAGAGAGGTGTCTGAGCAGGTCTTACAGTGATAGGGAAAAGGTAAGATTTGAGAATTTTTTAAAATCATGTTAAATGATTAGTCATCTTTGGCTTTTTTTCATAACCAGAAGAAAGTCTGCCTGCCTCTGTGAGGCTTTTCCTGGAATCTGAGAATCTACTCAGAAAAGTGGAGGTTTGGTTTTGGTACTGAATTCTCAGAAACCGCAGAGGGCATTGGGCACTTGGGACTTCATGGGCATAAGGAACGAGGGAGGCTGCTGATATTTGTGTCGTACCCTGTGAAGCTCTTGGTCACAGCACAAGAAACATGCGTGATGGACAGTTTGGGAACAGACTTGGGAAAAGAGCTTAGGGCTCTCCAGTAAGCACAGCCTATTTTAGTCACTCACTAACTTCAGTGCTGCAACTGTGGGTGCTCAGACATTTACAGGAATCAGTGTGTGTGACCTTGGGACTCAACTAACCAAAGATGGAGGCAGAGCACCACATGACGACCCATGGGTCGGGCAGATGAGCCCATGCAGCTGCTCTCCTTTGCCTTCTCAAGTCACTTCATCTGTGACTCATTATTTCCAGCATAGTGCTGGAAACTGTCTGTAAAGGGAGAAAACAGTCGTATGTGGATAGAACAAATACCACAAGATCAACAAGTGAAGAGATGAAGATGTGGGAATAATCCTTATCACACTCAGGATGGAGTCCCTAACCTTAAATTTCAGGCTTCTTCAAGTGCTTATTTTGAGTGAGGCTCCATAAAACACTGAAGGCATATATATATATATACACACTCACATATATATACACACATATATATACATACATACATATATAAATATGTAAGAAATCTGAAAACAGGAAATTGTGGAAAGACCTGGTGTTGGGGTGTCATTGGCCAGCTCTAAAGTCCAAACCCTGTATTGCAGCCTATCCCACCAGCAAAACTGCAGCTAGAGCCTGGCTCTTGTTTTACAGGAAAATCCCATTTTCCTTTTAAAGAATCATAGAATCATAGAATCACCAAGGTTGGAAAAGACCTAAAAGATTATCCAGTCCAACCGTTCACCTATTCCCAATAGCTCCCACTAAACCATGTCCCTCAACACAACACCCAGCCTTTCCTTGAACACCCCCAGGGTTGGTGACTCCACCACCTCCCCGGGCAGTCTCGATTCTTAATTTTTTTGCACATAATATTGAACATTTCCTGTGAAGTACACATAATCTAAATGCATTCAGAGCCAGCTTCAGCTACCACTGAAGTCAATTGAAGGTTTCAAAGTAGCACTAGGAAGTCTTTATTATGTTTGCAGGCTGTAATCCTAGTGTATTAATGGCAAAAAGCCCTCTGTTTCAGCAGTTATTTTCCTTTTATAATAACATCATCATGGGAAAATGAAAAAGCAAATAAACACACAATAAATGAACAGAAAGAAACAGAAATATTTGCTGCAGGGGGTATATCACATACTGATTGTGCTGCCTCATATGTTTGCCTTTTCCTCACTTCCCACATTGCAATGGTTTTGTCTTTCCAAATTTAACAACAATTATTAAAAGCCCAAACTGAGCCCAGACTCTGAACTATTGATTAACAATGAAGTGATATTAACAGCAATCCTTAATCATTCGATATAAACAAAAAATAACAAAAAATAAATCATCAACCTCCAACATTAAACAATAAAATTGCAGCTTTCCTTATCAAGGCACATACTAGACATAAACGGAGAAAATAAGTTTAGATACATCCATATGCATTCCTACCTGTGTATCACCTTTTGAGCAGGCTGGGGGAGGAATGTCCCATGACTGAACGTTTGGCAGTGTTTTCCAAGTTTCATTTCTTGATCGATGTTAACATTTCTGAGAAATCTACCACACTGTTACCACAAAACAAGAAAAATATAATCTAACAAATGATCCCCCCATGTACTTTTGCAAACCTTTATGCTTTTTCAGATCATGTTTTCTTCTTGCAAAGGCAGTTTCCTCTTCCCTTTTGAAGGCAATACATGGCAGCCAACTAACAGCAGTGTTGCCTCCTGAAATAATCTGATTTCTGATTAATTGGTGTTAACACTAAAAAGCCCCAGCCTACTGCCCTGGCTAACTAACTGGCGAACTAAGGGCCAGATATGGACACTGGCCCATGGACAAATGCCATCACCTTGCTGCAAACCTTGCTGTGGGAAAGGATTGCCTTCATCTTTACCAAAGTTTTTTTGGTAAAAAAAAATTGCCTTCATTTACCAAAATTTGGCTTCCCTCTTGGTGAATATCCTAATCACCAAAACAGAGGCTAATACTCCTGGGATCCAAGGCTGTTGTGTTTTTTTTTTTTAAGACTTAAGGCAAGACAGGAACCGTGGTGAGAGAATGTGGCTTAATAGCTGCCTTGAGACATGGAGTGACCTCAGCCTGATTTCTTACATCCCAAACCAGGGTCTTCACCACTGGGTAAGACGTGAGCCTCCATATCTTCCTCTCTTCTCTGGAGCAGTGCCTGGAGAAAAGCCACTGTGCTCCTTTGCTGAAGATGTGGAATGGAAGAAAGCTGAAACTGTTTTGCTTGCTTGCTTATTTCTGCAAGGAAAAATAAAAGCCTGGGTTCAAATCAAGATGAACAGTGCCCCAGACTGATGAGTTATTTATATGGACCCTTTCCCCGAGAACTTCAGAAATCTGAGGGCAAAAATCTACATGGTTTTGGCTTCCACAAGAACTGCAGCCCTGTTTCATCCTCAGCTGCACCAGACTTTGCTGGTAATATTTGTGGCCATGTAAAACCTTAGCCACAGTGAAGCACAAACCATCCACCACTCTGCCAGAGCAGCTAGACTAGTAAAAGGACATCTGCAGAGGTCTGGTTTCTGGGCAGCTGGGCTGCAGTAAACATGGATTTGAAACTGTTGTGCTGTAGCAGCTACTGCTGTGATTTAAAGACATGCCTTCATCCAAATGTTTACTCCTCCTCAGCCCTCTCGCTTCTCACACTCCTCCAGCACCTCTCCTGGCTTCCCTCACCCAGAGCTCACAGTCCTCCCCTCCCCTCCCCTCCCCTCCCCTCCCCTCCCCTCCCTCCCCCTCCCCCTCCCCCTCCCCCTCCCCCTCCCCTCCGATGGAATCTATTCTCTGAATATGCATTTTTAGTTTCAATGCCTATCTGCCCTAATCCCCTACCACAAACATCTTTAAACATGTTGGCTGGTATTCCTCACACCTTGTCTTCTGCAGCGGTTGGGTCTCTCTTTGGGGTCTCTGCAGACCTTCATGTTGCCATCACAATACATAGACACATCTGCCTCTGGATTCTGGGGTTGCCTCCCTGTGGCTTTTCTGCCCACCATCTCACTCTCCTTGGTTTGGTTTCATTAAATGTCGCTAAATCCTCACATCTTGCTGCTTATCCAGTGCTTCCACCCCTTTATCATTGCTGCCTCTTGGAGGTCACCTCTTACTCTTGGTGTGCTCCAGCAGTGCAGTCCTTTGCCAAAGTTTCCTGTGTTGGTCTCCTTTCCCCAGCCCAGTGCTTCACAGTCTTTCCACGTCGCCTGCTCTCAACAGGAGGAGGCAAAAGACCCTCACACAGAATGCAGCAGATAGCTTTCCTAGCAGCAGCAAGCACCCCAACGTGCCACTAAGCAGCATGGCAATGCAACTCTGAGAGCACAACCTTCTGTTTCACTTTTTCCTAGTGGCACACCTGGACTTGCGTTGGCAGGCTGTGGCATCAGACAATATCCTACCTGCAATCTTTCTCTTTTCAACTGACTGTTTTGTGTATGTTCTGATTTTGTAACGCCTCAAGCTCAGTAAAATCACATTTCAGCCACTGCTGTTGCATCTATATTTTAAAAGATCCCTGCCTTTATTTGCAGCTGTATTTAGCAAAGTTTCTTTCATGCATCCAGAAAATATTAGTTCTGATCTGAAAAATGAAATCATATAAAGTAGCTAAATTTGAGCTGCAAAAAGGAAACCAGGCAGTGATTTCATACCGCCAAGCACACAAATCTGTGAGTGATTTAAGGCTGTGCTACAAGCCACAATATGCAGAATCCTCATTTACACAGATAACATATGGATCCAGTTGCAAAAACTAACCAAGATTTTAGAAGAGACAGTTTCAATAGTTCTATTCACGCTCCCAGATGTTGTGGCATATCTAAAATACTCTGCCTGCAACCAGTCTAGGATGTGTTTACATGAAGACACTGTTCCTCCTACTGCATGAATAAGAGCGGAAAGTAGGTACCTATTTTTCAGGGACTTTTTGATATAAACCTTTACTGATAACCCTGGCTGAAACAGCAGGTCCATACAGCGAGGCGTATGATTTTTTTTTAGCCGTGTACTCACAGAAAACTGACAAGAAGAGGTGTAGAGGCACCCACTTTCCACTGATGCCAGCCCATTTAGGTAACTTCAGCAGAGGCTGATTTGCAATTGTTAGGCATGCACATTTTTAGCTGTGCTCAAATTCCTGCTCTTCCACCCACTTTCTTCATTAGCATATTAGACGCCCCCATGGCGTTCTTTTAAATGGTCTGTAAGTCAGGCATGTGTGAGGGGAGGTGGCTCCACTCCAGCAGCTGAAGGCAGCTGAATTCCTCCCTTTCACAGCAGGGGTGACACTAAGGGGTAAGGGACAGCCCCATGGGAAGATACCAGCCCCACAACCTGCCTTGGCTTAGGGGTTATTGCCTATGGTTGGATGGAGAGCAGAGGCTACCCAGAGTGCTCTACTCATTCTAATTGCAGCCCTAATAATAGGCTGTATGGAAGCCTATATATATATATATATATATATATACACATACGCATGTATTTTCCATATTTTTTCCATGTATACATATCTATGGCAACAAGATGTCTTTCTTGTTCTATGCTCACTTGGTGCTTTGCAGGTAGCTCACATGCCAAGAATCACCTGTCTGTGCCTTTTGTGTATGGTGACAAGGCAGAGCCACACGATGGAGGTGTCTTCTACTAAACCTGCACTTCTGCTCAGGGAGTATGGCTGTCACTCACTGCCACAGCTGCCCAGGGTCAGCAGGGCAACTCAGATGTTGTGGTGTCACCATAAGCATGCTCACTTTGGATTTATCAACCTGTATTTTCAACATGTTAATTGAGCACAGTGTTTGCCTAGGCTTTCCCTGGGGTTTTTATATCACAAACCCTGCGGCAAACCTCTAAGGGGCTTTCCCAAAAGTTATTTCTAATAATGATGTGGGTAGGTGTTGTTTCAGTCAAGCAGTCAGCTGCTTAGGACAGCAAAATGTTGCCATTTCTTTCCCCATCTGACACGAAATCCCTTTTTTTCCTTCTTCCTCCCACTTCCTCTCTCTCCCACTATATCCCTCAGCTGAGCTTTTCTTCCTACATGGAAACACAAGCCTTGGCTCTCAGCACCATGCCTCACGGTGCATTTGGGAGAGTCTGTGCCATAATGCACCAAAGGTGGGGTGGTACACAGATGCCCTTCAGCAAGGGCTCTTGCTACATACAAAAGCCCCACTACTCACAAACTTCTCTTCTGCTGTAAGACCTTCCTCTACCACCACCTGTCCACAGCTTCATCCTTTCACACACTGCTGCAGTTACTCATTGTCAGAGAGAGTGGTGAAGGCCAACAGTGCTCAAACCCAACTGCTTGGGTGGTAGAAAACCCAGCTGAGTTCCATCAGGCAGAGGCAGAAGGTCAGCAGAGGCAGAAGGTGCCCCTGGGCTTTATGGTACAGAAAACATGTACTGAGGGTATAGTAACTTTCTGCGTTTTCATGTTTCAACCCTCAGCATCTCTTGCAATAGAGATTCTGTTCCTGACAAAGCCTAACCAGCCCAAACATAAAGCAGGGAGATGTATGAAATGACAAAACTGGGGTCACTGCCAGCAAGCAGCCCTTTCTGCACTATACAAATCCGAACTTCAGAAAAAATGTGTATACTGCTCACTGCTAGCCCCAAGAATAGGTCTGGGCTAGGGATTGTACAGTGTGGTTAATGTCCCTGCTGCGTTTCCTCTTTTTTCCCTTAATTTCCCTGTAACTCTGTGCCACTCCTTGTAATTGCTGCAAAAGTGTAATTGCTGCTCTGTGTAATTTCTGCAGAAACAATCTGAGCTGTCATTGACTTACATTGTTCACACATCAGGAGAAACTGGCAGATCATACTCACCCCACCATCAGAGACGTGCTGCATATGTATCTACATCTGAGGCAGGCACTGAGGATCCCATTACAAGCAGTGGAGATCTAGAAAATGCAGAAGAATGAAATTTAAGGTACAAGCCACCCAGCCAAATATATGCATTAACTCTAGGGTAAAACAAATAATTTATTATGTCCAGGGACCTGAGCTCTATCAGATCATCTCTGTTAGGATTACTTTGAATTTAACTGGACTTTTGTTCACACTTTGCCCAGTGCTGTTAGTCACGCAGGTACCAGTGAGGAGCATCATGTCTTATGGCAACAAGAGACCTGAAGCACTGCAGAGTTTTGAGCACCACAATATAAAGCGGACATAAAACTATTCGAGAGCATCCAAAGGAGGTCTACAAAGATGAACAAGGGTCTGGAGGGCAAGGTGTATGTGGAGTGGCTGCGGGCCCACAGTTTGTCAGGTCCAGAGTGGGAGGGGAAGCCTCATGGCGTCTGCAGCTCCTCACAGGGAGTGGGAACACAGCGCTGAGCTCTGCTCTGTGTGACAGCAACAGGGCCTGAGGGAACGGCATGGAGCTGCGTCAGGGGAGGGCAGCTGGGGGTGAGGGAAAGGGTCTGCACCAGAAGGGCGGTGGGCATGGAATGGCTGCTCAGGGCAGTGGGTGCAGCCCTGAGCTGCTGGAGTTCAAGGAGTGTTTGGACACTGCTCTCAGACACAGAGTTTGCGTTTAGGTGATGCTGCGTGGAGCCAGGAGCTGGACTCAGTGGATGGTTCTTGTGGGTTTCTTCCAGCTCGGACTCTACAGGCTATGGCAGATGTTAGCTACGTGTCTGTGTAGAAAATGGTTGCAAAACTTCATATTTTTCTATCTGTGTCTTTGCAACAGGAAAATAAACAGACAACGTGCAATGGAGGAATCAGCATTCTGCAGGAAGCTGCCATGGTGTCAGTTTTGTGGTAGCCACTTTGGCCATTGAGCACTTTCCAAAGGGAAGATTGTCATAAGCATGCCTGTGCCTTCGCCTCCTCCCCAAGAGAGTTCAGCAGTGCCATGTGTTGTGCTGGGTTTTCTAATAAACGCACAGATTTTACTCAGCGCTCAAATTAGCAAGGTCAAGATCAAAGATATGTGCCCACTGTCATCAATTCTCCTAGCTGCAAGTAAGTTTCAGCTAACTGCTTTGCATACAGAGAGCTGATCTCAGCCAGGAATTGCTTCATCATAGTTGTAGGACTGGCTCTGGAAATTCTAAAGTTGTGGAAGAGATGGAAGTTATGTGGATACTATGGACATTTGAGTTCATGTCGTTCACAGAATAGTATAGCTACTGAAAGATGTGCTTGTGGAAGTCTATGAATAGAGGAGAATAGTAATTAAAGGGTAGTTTCCTCTTATAAAGTATTTTCATCTTTCCAGGAAATGCTCATATCATTAAGAGATACCCTGGTTCTCTCTCACAGGAATGGGGATAGACATTAGCTTCATTTCTGTGCCCCGATTTAAGATTACTCCACTCCAAGGCATTATCTTAAATTAGATGAATTTATAGCTGGCCTTTCATTGCTTTTCAACCTACTCGAGATTTGAGGCTTGAAGTTGTATAATAACTAAGCCATATACTGTTTTGAAATCATGAGTAGAGGAGGGAAATCAAATAAAATCCAGGTTAGTGTGTCCTGGAAAAGCAGACACCAAGTACTTAAGAATACCTGATGTGAACTATAGGCACTTAAGATGCTCTTGTTTCAACTCTGTGTATGCACAAGGGTAGAATTTATCTTCATCACTGAAAACTGGTACGAGATTGTCATGGGGATAATGCAGTGTTGGCACAGACTTGGAAGAATTATGTTTCATCCCCATCAGTCATTATTTTCTACTGCTGGTACCCACATTTCTGTGCCGCCCCTTGCTCTGGCAGTGTTCAAAGCTCAAATGACAAGGGTGACAAATGAGATGGGAACCACTTAAGAATCATTACATCACTGATTCAAGTTAGTGTGCACTGACACTGACAGTTCTGGGCAGCCCTGGTTCTTGCAAAAGGGCAGCCAGAGGGGGACTAGTCTGTATGTGGAAAACATACAGCTGCTCCTTTGCCTCAGGATTGCAATCCCTTCATGTTGCTAGAGTAGAGCAAAAGGAATTAATTAAAGGCTAAAAATCTAACCCACTATTATTAAATTCCTAAAGATGAGCTATTTTTAAGGTACATAAATATTTGGCAGAAATTCTTAACAATTCTTTTTAAAGAAATTCTTTTATGTAAGCCAGGTTTAAGTAGACTTCTTTGCAAACTCTAATAAGATGCAGGCTGCTTTCAGGTTCTCTCATATTTTCATTAAAGCTCTGATATAAGTAACTGCTAGGTCCAAATGTCAGGAGGTCCCAGCAGCTGAGCCCAGAGGACAAGGGCTTGCTCTACAGCCTTTCATCCTCTGTGCCACTACCTGGTCCAGCCATACTCCACCAAGGGGTGGATGGGGACAAAATGCAACTACTCTAAAATGCATCAGCATAAGTTTATATATATAGAAATGGTTATAATGTAGATATTTTTCCCTGTGAGCAACTGGGGGAAAAAATCTTATTTTTCACCTTCACATTGAAATTAGAAGTCAACAAAGCACTGTCAGGTTCAGAGTATAAATTATTTATTTACTAATACACAGTAAACATTTTAAATGAGTTTGACACACTTAAGACTCTACAAACATCATTGTGCGGTCAGGATTCCTCAATACTTTGGAAATACAACGCATGAGAAATTAGTCCAATGTGCATTTTCATATTAGAAAGTCATTATATAGAAGTTTAAAGTCACAAACACAAATAAAACAAGAATACAAATCAAATTCTGTACAAGATCCTTTTTAGTCTGTACAACAGAATCATCACTTAAGATGAGAAAATACGAACAATTTTCTTATCTTCCATACAAGAAAGTTAGAAAGCATGTTAGTTCACGTGTAACACATTGGATTTGTTAATATTTTGAGTAATGTAAACAGGCAAGATCTGCTTACACAAAGTCATCCAGTACTTCCCAGCAGGTTATAGAACCACAGAATCATTAAGTTGGAAAAGACCACTAAGGTCATGTAGTCCAACCATCAGCCCATCCCACCAGCCCACTAACACATGCCCCTCAGTGCCACAGATAATGGTCTTCTGAAAAAAGTCCAGAGAAACCTGGCTAAAAATAATGGTGAGTCTACAGAAAGGAAGTATTTTAGCAAGACTGATGAAAGTTTTTCCTGTGTTTTAATTGGCATTGATGCAGGCCTCACAAACCCATTGGTTGTTCAGTGCCCTGATGCCACACTGCTAATCTTGGGATGCTGCTCCAACAATGACAGAAGTATTTGGATGTAACACTCGTTTTTGCTGCAGGGCAAACACCCACACCATCCACAGAGCAGCCCTGTTGTCACACGGGCTTTCTACATTCCCACAGAGCTTGGAAATCTGCCCGGTGATGCAGAAAATACAGCGATTTCTAAACCCAGCACAATGAGCTGCAGTGGGGATTGAGGAGTGGCTTGGGCTTGCAACGGTTTTGGCTTCTTGCACCTATTGAAATGGACCTGCCGTTGGGCTGGGGCTTTCTCAAGCTGAGCCTTTGGAAACCTTCCAAAATCTCTGAGCACTCTGGGTGTTTGCACTCCAGATGCTGCAGCACACTACCACACACGCATCTGGGCTCTCAGTCACAGAGAACCTCAGGAGAGATGATTTCAAAAGGCAATATTCACTACCAATGCTGTGTTGGAGTTGATGTAAGCAGTAGCACCACAGCTGAGAAACAGCTACAGCAATGATTTCAGTTTTGTGGTGAAAATCAAACTACTTCTAAAAAATAAAATCATAGAATCATAGAATCATAGAATGGTTTGGGTTGGAAGGGGTCTCAAAGGTCGTGTAGTTCCAGATCCCTTGGCCAAGGGCAGGGTTGCCAACCACTGAATCACACATGAGATGAGGCTGCCCAGGGCCCTATCCAACCTGGCCTTGAACACATTTAGGGCTGTGGCAAACATAATTTCTCTGGGCAGCCTGTGCCAGTACCTCACTACCCTCACAGCAAAAACCTTCCCCCAACATCTAATGTAAATCTCCCCTCTTTTAACTTAAAACCATTCCTCCTTGTTCTGTCACCGTCTACCAGTGATAAATAGGTTCACAAATATGTCTGTGCCAAAGAGACAAGGAAGCTACTGGCTGAGCCACTCCTTTTGGCTGTTTTCTGCTAAGAAAGTAAATTCTGGCATAAGAAGAGGAGGAATAAAACAATGCACATGGTAGCAAATGCAAGAAACGAGACCGAATCTTTCAGGCAGAGAAGTAATGCAAGAAGAACCTGGCATCCCTGAAGGATGTGAAATAGCCCCCAGTAGACTTTCAGGGCCATGAGAAAGTGCAGAGTGCAGTCAGGTACTGGCTCCTTCCCATGGAGCAGTAAATCTTTTGCAAAGTCCCTTTGCAAAGCCTGTTTATGTGCCTTCATAAAACAGCAGTTATTTGTCATGCAGTCCCCAAGAGAGAAATTGCACAGAGGTTTAGTTTGCATGTCTGTTATATCACAAATCTCTTGTCAAGGAGCACTGCTATTGTACTATAGTAATCCTGAGGTGGAAGTCCCTTTTCGAGTTTGCCTATATGTATATTTTCTATTCTTCACAGAGCCTTTAAAACAATAAACAAGACGACTGTCGCTGTTGTGGAGCCTGTGAGGCTGAAACAACTTCAATTTGAAGCCCAGATGCCATGACAACAAGTGAAATATGAGAGAACTGGGATACCCAATAAAACTTAGAATGCTGCAGGATTTTCTAAGTGTATTTTGATATTGCTGGAGTTGGCCTTTTTTACACTTAGCAGTTCAAGAACTGATATAGGTCAGTGGATCTCCCACATCCACATGAAAGAATGGGAACATCAGATTTTTCATGTACGTGGGCTTAAGAGTAACTCTTCTCAAGTGTGTTTCAACAGGAAAAACTGGGAGAAAAAAAAGAGGAGAAATAAAGCCTCATAAAAGTTGATTATCTTTAGGAAATAACTGGCAAGAGAACAGATTACACTATCTAGGAGAGCTTCAATTGGCCTACTTTTCTGATTGTGAGTAGATGTCATTAGTAGTGGAAATCACAGGATAACGAGGCAATATAAAATTATTAGATTTAGGTCATGTAGTAATTAATCCTGGCCAACATCCTTAGCAAAATAAGGACAACACTAGCCAGAGACAGGCCACGTACATCCATTTTTGTTATCTCCACAACCTGAAGCAGCTGATTACTGCAGGCTCAGTTTTGCTTTTCTGACAGATATTGAAAAGGAGAGCTAATAAGTCCAAGCAATGAATCTCCATGACCTAGCTGAGAAGTCATTGTTTTAAATAATAGGTCAACAGCTGGCATAGCAGTGCAGTGCAGGGATGAAGGTTTTTCCCATGTTCCCTCGTTTATAGGATTTCCAGACATTGTGCCAATATTTTTCCGTATGTTAAAGAAAACTCCATTCTTCCACATCCTTCACTTTTCTTCAAGCAGCATTACTATTCCTTGCTGTCAAATTCCCTTTGAATCCTCAATACAGTCAGACCGTTTGCTGCACTCAATGTAAAAACGCCTTTTTGTTTTCCTTTTTCCTCAGCTCAGCAGCTTTCAGAAAGAAAATAGTGACCAATTTTAAAGATCTGCCCTCAAAAGGTTGTGAAACGTGAAATAAATGTATGCATTTCTATGGGCAAACATACACCGTCTCCGTGCTGTAATTTTGTGCCTTTATCTCAACTTAACCAACTAGTTCTAGTGGTTAAGTCTGCTCAAAGGCTGGATAACCAAGTGCCCTTGAGCTGTGCCCACCTGAGCTCTGTGTATGCAGCTGCCCACCTCAAGTGGAAGGGTTTCAAGCTCAAGAAGTCTGTTGGATCCCACATGCTTTGCCTATTTGGTAACCCCAGTAGATCTCTTTCAACTACTTGCCCTTGTAAAATTCCTACTTCCTCAATGCGCCTTGGCAAGGTGTTTCACCAGTGTCAGGTTCAGGGGAACCACCTCTTGGAACTGAACCTGGTTTCTATCAGCAGAAGGCCTCTAGCTCTTGTCTTAGAAGAAAGTGAACAGCCTGTCCCTGTTCACCCTCCTCACGGCACTCGAGTGTTCTGCGACTCCCTTAGATCACCCCTCAGCTGTCTGTTTTTACAGCTGAATTCAGTATTGATCACCAATTGTCACTGAAGTAGGTGCAAAGTTCGTTTTGTCTAAAATACTGATTGGAGATTAATGAAGTGTTGAATTAAAAGAGATTAATTAGCGTGTCTGAGTTTCAAGTTTTTATCTGTATGAGATCAGGATTTGATTTTCCAAAAGACACAAAAAGTGCAAAATGTGTCACGTGTCACCAAGCCCTCTCTTGGCTTTCACTGGTTTCATGTTGGTCTTGATTAGAGCAAAGCTCCTGATTTGCTGGAAGATACCTGTCTGTGCAAACAAGTGGCCTATATCTCAAGCAATTATTAGCAACACACTACTAAAACAATAAGAGGAAACAAACATGGGAAAAACATTTTAAAAATGCATCGTTATTTTAAGCATTTTCTCATAGTCACCATGCTACCACTGCTGTATTACAGTGTGTCCTGTAAGGATGATAAACAGTACGGTAGGATGCAACCTCCCGTACCGACCAAAAGGAGCAATCAGTACAGTAGAGCAGCATTTCCCCTTTACCCTTTTATCCTCAGGTCTCACTACGCCGACCTGCACTCTCTGCACTGTGGCTCTGCTGGCAGCTCAGCCCATCACACCATGGGATGGTTGCATCAGCTCCCAAGCCTGTTCACCCACTCCCACTCCAACTTTGGTTGCTGCCAGCTGTGTTTCCCTGGCACGGATACCTGGCCGCACTGTGAGCTGGGCTCGGGTAACCAGCTCGTTTCGTTCACTGCCATGAGAAAGAACATTCAGATACCATCGAGCACTGACAGCCTCACAATGCTATTGTGAATTCCCCAAGTATCCAACATTGTTACACCACCACGATTTTACCATGCTCTCAAGCTGGTTTTAATCTTGCAAGTTTTTAAAATAGCAGCTATTCTCACAGCTCACATCATCCTTCAGCCAGCCACACGCTGCATTGAGCCTATCGTTAACTAGGGTTTCCCTCAACAATAAGCACAAAATGGCTTTTTGGGGAAAAAAGAATTGAGGTTTGAAAGCTAATGGGTGCTATGTCCATTTATATCACTGGAGTGTTTAGTTTATTTAAAGCTTCAAGCTTTAAGAATCATATTTACTGCTGTAAAATTCTATGTAGCTCTTTCTTATATTACAAACAGATTTGAGTTTAAGGATCTGAGTAACAGTCTCCAGTATTCTCTGCTATTCAGAAACTTCACAATCCTTGGTAGATCTTAGCAAGAAGGGACAAAGAAAAATAATTTAATTAATTGTCACGGTAATGCCTCCTTGTGTGGCTCTGCAGCCCAGGAGCTATGGAATATGACTTTCTGAGTCCCAAAATAATTTCAAAGCAGTGAACCACCAGAAGATCTCAGTATATACACTCAATATTCTATCAGAGATGAACAAAGATCCAGCACTTTCCATGTACCCTCTTGCTTGTCCAGACTCATAACCTCTTCTCAAGAAAGAGGAAAAGAGGAAAAGAAGAATGTGGGAAAGCAATAAGCTCAGTAATATCTTTTCTTTCTCAGAACTGCCTGAGGCTAGAAGATGAACTGAAAGTATTACAGACAAGAAGGAGTGGCAATTAATTGCCTACTGAAAGAGCAGAAGAGAATCCACCTTCTCCCAAAGCCAAGTCACCAAGAGCACTGCTCAGTAGGGACCTGGATGGCCCTCTCACCACTATGTGATCAGTGCATGCATTCAGTACATGTTCCCTGCCATGGGAACACTACCAGTGTTGGCTACAGGAGCACATGTTATTTATTCCCAGCACAGGAAATTCAGGCCTCTTTTTTCTTTCTTGTGTAACAGATGTCTTACAGCCAGATCCAGTCAGATAATCCACCAGACAAAATCATAATCTCTTTACACCATTAGCTGATTTTACTTCTACTTCAAAAGTCTCTGAGCACAGGGAATCCTGTAGACCAGGAGAACATTAGAACATTAAAGTGAAATCATCTTAAATAAAAAGTTTGGGTAGGGGAATTTATAGTGAGTTTGTCTTTACTAAAGACAAGAAGAGTAGGGGCAGGAAATCATTATTTTAATTGTGCTGTGCAACAGAATAATCGCAGGGAAAATAATATATAAACAGTATGAGCACAAAAACAGATCGTTCAATACTTTCATTTAAATACCTTTTTCTCATTCTACAGGTTCTAACTCATATCAAAACAGACTGTCTGGTAGGCTCGTTGAAGGCAACGGGTACTGAAAAAGGCTTAAAACTTGCAGAAACATGTCCCTAAGGCATATCCCCAGTGCTGCTGGTGCCAGGCAAAAATACCAGAGCTCATAATTAAAAGCAGACATTTTAAACAAAAGTAGCTTTATACTGATTCTCAGTGCCCTTACTCTTCTCACTCTTGACAGCAATCAGAGATGGAAGGTCTGATGTCCTATAAACTCCAGTCCTCATCCTCCCTTGGCAGGATCTCAGTTCAGAGATGTAACCTTCCAAGCTGAGGTTCCCTTCAGAGTCATCGCAGGAGCGTGTTCCGGTGTCTTCCAGTTTGACCCCATCCACATCAATAATCCTGTTCACAGGCAGTTCTTTACCGAGGCTCTCCTTCACACCTGCAGGATTAATGCTTCTGCTGGCCTTTGCTTTGAGAGATGTCTGCTCGCCAGGGTTCCCTGAAGTCCCCTGCGAATCTTTTCTCTTTTTGTGGTTTGCACCTGATAGAAGAATTAGAAACAAAAAAACCACAAAACAGAAGAGTTACGTATCTTCCGGGTTCGAACAATTTCCACACTGCAACCTGCTCTGAGGTCCTAAAGGTAGATCAGCAGCTGAGATGCTCCTCTGCCCATCACAAGTTGCGGGCGCCCCATCCCTAGAGGTGTCAAGGCCAGGTTGGGTGAGGCCCTGGTCAAACTGATCCAGTGCCTGACCCAGAGGTTGTCAACTTTGTCCATGGCCAGGAGGTTGGAACAGGATCATCTCTGAGGTCCTTTCCAACACAAGCCATTCTGTAATTCTGTCTATGAACATGGAGACCTCCCGAAGTATCAAGCAAGAAACTGAACAGATCTCAAAGGCATATGTAATGCCAATGTAGATCTGACTTAATTTAGCATTATTTAGCACAACTCCATTTAAAAAATAACTACTTGGTGTAAATTTGTACGCGCCTAGAACAAAACTCTCACACAAGCAAAACCAAACGTGAAGGACGAGGATACAAATTCCAGTGGGGCAGAAAGGGAAATGCTCCTTGTTTGAATTGACCTCTAACACCAGATTCCTGCTGAGATACCATTTTATTTGGCTAGATGCTAATCTTTCCCTAAGAGATTTAGGATGATTTGAGGTTTCAGTTTGCTGTGCTGAAATGCGGAGTATCAACTAGGAGGCAAAACGACAAAGCTGGCTTTAAAATCTTCTATGCTTGATCTGTATGCTGTTTTTGTTAGAAAAATAATTAACTAATAATTATGAATATAATCATCTTTATTGAGGACTTTTTGATGTGGAGAAAGAGGAAGATGAAAAGGACAAAAAAGCAATTTCGTATCGTTTAATCAAATCACTGCAGGGCCTTTTCAAGGATTAAAACTTTTCATGTAATGAAAATAAGTTAAAATTTTAAGTAATACAATATTATGATAGTGCTTTAGCTAATGCAGCCCCTTCCACCAATAATTCATATGTTCCACATCAGTAATGCTTGTTTTTTTTCCACATCTAGAGGAATGATATCAAATTCCAAACAAGTCAGCCAAGAAACAAATCAGCAGAGAGAAGGCAAAAAGCTTTCTCAGACCTGTTAGCCCAGCAATTACAGCTAAACTGTAATGGGACTGTATTAACATTTCATGTTTACTTCTCCATGCAGCAAATTGAACATCAGGTTAACTCTAACTGCTGTTTGCACGGCTGTGGTGTAAAATGCTATTCTTGTACTCTTGAATGTTTGTCTTACAGAGCTGTAATGAATGGGGATTTGGATCTTTTTAATCGACTGCTCCGTGCCCTTTCAGGAAGTCTCTGACTCTCCTTTCATGTTGTTTAAGAAGGGATATTCATTTCTAAAAAGCTGTACTAATGATGAATCACAACAAACAGTTTGCACTGAGAGAGCATGAGTCATATCAATCTTATTATTAAGAACACATCCTACCAAATGCAGTGCAGAGCAAGGACAGTGATGGTGTGGTAAGGTACCAAAGCACTGTAGAACTTCAAGTTCAGTACCAAACTGAAGGTTTCTGCAAAGGCCTTTTGGCATTCACAGGGCTCAGCAAACATCTCTGGAAACTCGTGCTGAGGAACACTACAGAAGGTGTGTTACTGTATTTCTTTGGCTGCTAGGCCTTTCTACATCTGCAGATAAGGAACGCCAACAGAAGGCTTAGAACTGCAGTGTCAATGGAGCAACTGGGCTTTCAAGTTGCCTATTGGGAACAAAGCAAAAATTAGGCCACTGTTAGCTCTCGGGTTTCACAAGGCATAAGCTCATCTGATGAGGAATAAGCTTGTATTAGGAGCAGCTTTTTCTACTAATGGCTTTATTAGGAGTAATCCTTTTGAAGAACCTAATAAATCACTACCAGACATGGGAGGGAAACACAGAGAGCCTTATCTGAAATACTGGTTCAGAAGAATGCAGAACTTCTGAGGGATAATATTGTGAAGCTGATTTCTCTTTTCCTTGCAGGGTAGAAAAGACCTTGGCTCATCCATGCCAAGGAGGAAGGTGATTTCAGGAGTAGTGCTACACTGGAAAAGTACTACCTTGCTTTTTTCCCCAATTTTTCAAAACAAAACATTTACAAAGGAAGCGAGGCCACTTAGCACAAGCAATAAAAGCTCGTCAGGATTTGCATGGCATCTTCCTGAATATGATTCGTCAGACACTTCACCTAAATCCAGAACGGACAGAACCCAGCTCTTACAGCTTTAGTTGCACAGACCAATTTCCATTATGACTGCAACAGCAAAATCCCATCAGTCGGTAATCTTTGTCTCCACTGCTAAGTACTTGTGCATTTGAGCCTGGTAATATGTTCCACCTGGTTTAAAGCTGCTAAAATGGAGACCTGCACACAGGCCTGCATTTTTCAAAAGGTAAATGATCAGGCAGCATCTTGGCTGATCTCCCAATCTCCATTACCAATATTTCTCCTTTCCTGACATTCAATTTAAAGCTATTTTAACATTAAGGTTATGGAAAACCCGCCTCTGCCTCTATGGATGTAGACAAAGGGAGTTTTTGTTCTTCTGCATAAAATAATCCTCATGATCTAAGTAAAATCTACACAAGATACTGGAAGACATTGCCTTCCAAGTAGTTTAACACCAGTGGAGCATCTGGCCAAGTTCCAGGCAAAGATGAGATCACAAGAAAACTGGGTATTTCAGCAACGCTGACCATCAGATGTCGATAATAGGATAAAATAACCATAACTCCAATGGAGATGTTAGGATTTGATTCATCCACATCTTCCAATGGATGTGATGCAAATGCTGATAATATTTCTGTGCTGCAGTTATTAGGTCCATTTATATTCAAGGTGCCATTCTAATTATGATTGACTTCTTATAGGACAATTTAGATCAGATCTGAAATTCAGCACGTCTTGGTGATCAATATTAGAACCAGTTCCACTCACATCATTTTTTAAATAAATATAAGCAGTTGTTTCACGTGAGTTCTGTGTACTTCATATTTCAGTCCATACTTAGTGAATTGCTTATATGATGGAATGTTAAGTACTGTTCCAATCCCATTTCTATACAGACACCTATTCCATCTAGCTGCATCATTTCACTTCAAATTCTGGCTTTGCTAAAATACTATTTTTCTTGTCAAAATCTTCTACTGTATAGATGGCTCTTGGTTTTACTGTAAGATAAAAAGGATATTCTGCTCATTAATATTCCCAGGCATTCAACTTCTAACAGAGAGGATCGGATTTTCAACTAAATATAATGAGCTCATTTAATGATTGTGCAGTGACTTAGAACAGATAAGAATCTGTTTGAAGTATTCCATAACACATATAGCTCTTGTGAAGAGAAATCACCAGTGTTTTCAGGAGCTACTATTGAAAGCATACCAACAAGCATACCACCAACAAATGCTATTAGTCATTTTCAAATGACAGATCCAAATTCATAGACTGGTGCGTTCTGTAATTTGGGAGTCTGTGCAGATACTGCTCTCATCATTCATCCAGTACAATTGTCCCAAGGCCATCACGTGCTAGCTCAGAGAGATTATTTTTTTCCATAAGACCCAATAAAGAGCTTTGTGGTGCTCATTTCAGCAGGTGTTCCCCTGGATGAAATATTTCAGTATGAGCATCCCTTTTCCTTAAGCTATGTGCACTTGGGCAGTTTTGCTCTGGGAAATGGCACTCTCTCTTCTTCTTCTGAACTGCTGTGAAATGGAACTTCAAAAACTTCACAGCTTCCCAGCTGTGTCTGGATGAGGAGCTACGAGATATCGTTTAGTGGCTTGTGATAACAGTGGTAATGGGAGGACGGTTGGACTAGATGATCTTGTAGGTCCTTTCCAACCTTGTGATTCTATGGATTCTTTTAAGTGGTGGAAAAATGATTTCCACGCTGGTTGATGCACTGTTATCAGTGTAAGCATGTTTCTTTCAAAGTTTGTCAAGTGATTTGTGATTCTGAGGGGAAGAGAATACTTTACATTCAGAGTTCCGCAGGTTAAATTCCCCTTCAAAAATTTCCTTCCTTTCATCTCTTAACTGCCATAATCCCTGAGGAAAACAGGATCTAATATAAATGTTCCTAACTACAGCTTTTGCTTAATGTTTCCTAAGGAAATTTGACTTAATAAGCTGTATTTCATGATAAAACAGCCGCATCATATGGTTGGTGCCTTGAAATCTGACTCTCAAACCATGATGGCATCAAGCTGAGAAAATTGATTATCCTACAAGGTAACTGCATTCTGCATATTAGTCTTCCATTTGCTTGTGCACTGGAAAGTTCTGGAATACATTTGCAGCATTAAGCCTGGAATCACAGGTTGGACAAAAATTCTTTCACTGCTCTCATCTCAAAAGTATTCGCAAGACCAAAGCAGAGGGCATTATTTGGAAAGAAAAAACTGAACACAACACAGAAAAAGGAGCTGGTGAGAATGCCACCACGCAGACCGATGCATGTAATGAAGAGAACAAACAAGGCAGGCACACGGTGTTCGCTGATCTCACAACAGCAATGGTAGGCTCCTCCACACATCACTCCAAGGCCAGGGGCAGTCTGAGGTGAAATAAATTGAAAAGCTCTGAAT
Organism: Tetrao urogallus; assembly: GCF_951394365.1. NCBI lineage: Eukaryota > Metazoa > Chordata > Aves > Galliformes > Phasianidae > Tetrao > Tetrao urogallus. The sequence goes on from NC_136817.1 coordinate 62,032,278, forward strand.
TCTGAGTCAGACTGCCTTACAAGCCCTCAGTAACTCTGGGCAATTTGAAATTCCTGTTTTCCAAGCGTGACATGACAAAACTTCTCTGCAGCAGTCTACCAATATTCATCCCTCTTTGAGATCTTCCAGTATTTTGCCTTTCCATTAGTTCTTTTTACAAGTCAGTTTAATTGACTGCTGAGAGTAATATATTGGGAAATAGTGGACTGAATAACATGAATCAGTCCATTTAATCTGCCATTTGCTATGTTATTTTTCTATTAAGAGATTCTAAGATGTGGTTCAGCAGGGCTACTAGTTTAACTTCAAGCAATAACTAAGTTCATTGCACTGTCCAAATGTAAGTCATGCTTTTGAATAGATCTGGTTTTAGCCTGTGTGCCTTTGGTTCAAAGAGAGGTTGCAATTTTTTATCCAATCAGCAAGATAATTTGCTAATTCCTTCTACAATGTGTATTGTGCTGCTTGGCTGAAATCAGCTTGCATTTCAAATAATTATCCCTCAAGGCCTTCCTCACTTCCCAGTTGTCTACTCCTAGCATAATTCTCCTTCTCCTCTGCTTATTATTGATCTCTGTCATGTACTACATGTAATTCTCCCATTTAATCATGCTCTGATTAAAAGGAGATTAACAGATTCTGCCCTTAGCATTGCTGGATCCCTTCGTATACTTCTTTATATTGATCCAAAAATCCAATTACCTTCTATAAAATTACATATAGCCATAAGGATGTAACTAACTGCTGGACAAGAACCTTTGTTAGAAATTATTAGTTACAATAATTGCACATTTTTTCATTATAATCCCTTTCTTCTTATTTTTCCTTGTATGCTTTCACTTCTGTGCTTATCTTGATTTGCAGAGGAAAAACATTGCTGGATTTTCTCTAAAATATGCCACATGAATTAAGGAGTTATGTAAAATATCAGTTACATACACTATTACAGAATTACAGAATAAATAATAATAAATTACAGAATTTATTACAAAAATAAGCTTACTTTGCATTCTTCTGCAAAACGTATGTGTGAGTTTTTAATCTCCTTAACTATCACCAAGCTGATTGCACTGAGGATTTATTACCCTTAAAGCCGAAAAGTTTAGCAGACAAAAAAAGTCCCAGAAATCCAGCTTCTATTATCCGATTCCTTCATTACAATGTCCTGCATCCTTTCTGTGAATAATGAAGAAGAGCAGTGGGGATTTTTTTTGACACTGGGAACAATAGCCAGCCCCAGGCTGAGTCCACCCAGCATTCTATTTCTGCATCCGCTTTCAAGGAGAAAAATCCTCGCACTGGTAATAACCACCCTGCTTCTCAGAGCTCTTTCCAATAAGAAAGGAAGTGAGTTAATTTTGAAGATGATACTGCTCATCTATTTCAGAAACAAGGAGATTCTTCAGAATAAATTAAATACCTGTTTTATACATACAAGTATATGGCCTAAATTCATCCCTTATCTTACAGATCCATGCTATTTAAGTATTACTGCAGAAAGCTCACCCTGTTTTTGCTCCTCCTGGCTGGCTCTTTATCTTCACATAGTCATAGAACACCCTGAGTTGGAAGAGACCCATTAGGATCACAGAGTCCAACTTCTGGCTCCACATGGGACTGCTACCCAAAAACCTGACTGTATGTCTGAGAGCGTTGTCCAGATGCTTCTCAATGACATTACCCCAATCATGATACCCAACAACCCATTTTGTATCTATACAGAGATTTTTAAATACATTTTTATTCGCTTGAATTGCTCCATCAATTCAAACCCACTCAAATAAATACCTTCCTACTCGGAAGGCAATTCTAACTGTAACTTCATCTCAAGCATTTTTCTCACCTGGATAGGGAACGTGCTTAACCATCTGGGAAAAACTGATGGACATGGAGGACAACATTTAAAGTACCTGCACTACACTATGCAATTTAAAAAAATTAAACCCAGAGAGATTAAATCAGTAGTTTAACACTTTTGGAAACAAATGCATTACTCCAAGCCAATTACACCCAACAATAATTATTTCTTCTGCAGCTAGATATCAGCAACATTATATGTAGAAGCATTAAGTGTATTTCAGAAGTAATCTTCCTATCCAGAAAGCTCCAATTTTTGATGTGGGATATTTTCCAGAACTACTAGGCTCATTCAAAAGTAAAGAATACTTCTCTTGCTGAGTAACACAACTAGAATTAGGACAATTCTTGTGCTGATCTGATAATGTGTACTTCATAGCTAAATAATACTACAGTAATACTTGCTCTACTTATTTAGCATTAAGATGTGTTTGAAAAATTATTCTCAAAAGCTCTGAGCTGCAGCCCTAAGTTGTCTGTTTTCTGTCATTTACTTCGCCTTCTCGATCTTCAAATGAAGACTACTCAAGAGTTCCTCCTTACAGGGAAACATTCACCGCAACGGGCCTGGCTTTGTACCACCCCTGTGGGGTCAGCCAGTTGTCCCCAACCCAACACTTGTGCACAAGGGGCTGCTTTGCACACCCCGGCCCCCTCCCTGCAGATATAAACCTGACACGCACACTTTCAGTGCAAGCATGCATGCCACATCAATTTGAAATGAAGCCACTTCAAATTACATGGTCACCGTTTTTCATTTCCTCCTACCATTTTAATGTAATAAACCAATCAAAAACACATTTTCCATTGAGAGGAGATAATGAATGGATAACCATTAAGGCACTTAAAAAAGCACCCATTATTAAAGATTTTGTCCTTTTAGAAATTGATTATTGACTGGAGATAGCTTCCAGCATTCTTTATTGTGATTGCTATACATCATTTAATAGTCTTTCCATGCAAACTCCATGAAATCACAAAAATAGAAAACTTTTTCACAAATTCAGGGTTTTTTTGTAGATTACAGTTCCTGTAAAATAGTGAGAATAGTGTAAAATAGAGTTAGTGTGTGCACCAAGATTGTAAGAGAGAAGAAAGGTGTTTTCCACAATCTAGTTTTTCTTATTCCTCAAAAAAAAAAAAAAAAAAAAAAAAAAAAAAAGTTTGTCACAATACAGAGAAACTGAGATTTTAGTTTTGCAAAACTTCATTTGATTACTTAAAGGTCTCAGGTGACTATGACAGAAAAAATAAAACACAATCACCAGAAAAAGTAGAGTATATTGGGTGGAACGCATGAAAATTCAAATCTGTAAAGGAAATCCTAAAATAATTCAATACATAGGATATTTGTAATTTACTGTGGAAAAGCCTGCATGAGGGAAAATGCAACAGGACATGAACTACTCCATTATATTTGACAGAGGCCCACAGCTATGTGGGAACACAGTGACTTTTAGGAATAGGTCATTCTGTGCCCTGTAGAACACAAGGAGGCCTAGGTAACAGCACCACAAGCTTCTCAGCAGTACTTATTTATTTATTTATTTATTTATTTTAATTAGGCTTCACAGTACTGTTATGTAGGACTCCCCTCTGAGAATGAGAACCATTAAATCTCCAGTACCCATTCAACCCTTCATTTTTCACCCACGATTACCAAATAAAGAGGTTGCTATATTGGTCGCTCCACAACAAATGAACTGAAATCACCAGTTCATTTCTTAAGGACAAGGGAAGAAATGCTTGAGTTTAAAATAAGAAAAGTAATGAATATAAAGTTTAGCCCAGGAACCCAGAGACAGAAGAGGCTCTCCTTTCAGGAGTTCTTTCAAGACTCATTTAAAAGAAATCTTCTTTCTTAGCTGCCTTGTGATGCCAGTGTAAATGCTCAGGATTTAATATGTGACCTCTATCAGCACCTCAAGACAGTACTTGCCTTTGATATTTAAATTATTAACAAATACCATGTTTGTCTTCTTTGTCTCATGGCAATTGCTAGTTCATATAAATTAATCTGGTTTTTGTTGTTGGTTTTTTTTTTTTATTTGAAGACAATTTCAATCATGATTCTTAATCCAGAACTAAGAGAACCATTTTTAAATAATGAAGAAAATCAAAGCTTAAAACCAGTTTGCATAACTAGGTCTATAATTTATTACTCCTGAGAGAACAAAGATACAAAATACATGTGAAAGCTACACAAAGATTTCTACAAAGTAAAAAGTAGAAAGTGGGAAAAGAGAAGGCTACAGTTCAGTGGTTACACGGAAATGTATGGCATGCATTAAAATACTGTAAATTCATGAAGTTTTTTTTTTAAGTGCAAATGGGGTTTGTTTTACACAGTTCTCACTGAAAAATAATGCAAATTGATACCTATGTTGTACACTCATCACATTACCAGAAAGACACCAACACAAATCTATGCATATACACATCAATATGTCTGAAGTACATTTTCTGGTTTTGTGTTTGTAGGCACTGTTTACAAGTCTGTTCAATACTCAGTTTCAGAAATTAATTGGTAGCGCTGATAGAACATTTCTCAAATACTACTAACAAAGGAATTTGTTGTTTCAAATATCAAGAGGATGAAATAATTTGCATTGCCATTTATAAGCATCCAACAATCGAAGTATTTACAAATCAGCAACCGTACAGATAAAGAACAGTATCAAATACTCTGTGTAAAAAGATAAATAATTAAAATGTATATTCCCACATCACAAAGAAATGTGATCATACAAATTATGGCACCATATGTTTGTGAAACATCAAAAATAAATGTAGCACAGATATCTCTTCTTATATTTTACATCAAAATGTACAGTACAATGACTGTAAAATGTCAATGGCAAAACACCCACAGTCTTCAAACTCTTGTTTCTGGTAATAGCAGATATAACTGGAGTCCAAGTTTATAAAGAAATTTCGTATTTCAGCCTTGGGCTAATATTGCTCTGTGATATTGCTAGACCACAAAACTTGCATCCTAAAAAAAGTTACATAATTTCTTTAAAATAATCTAATAGAAAGAGCTATTTTGTTATGACTGTTCTGGGGAAAGTGTGATAGACATAACCTACTTCCCTGGGTAGCAAAATATGAGTCAAAAAAAAAAAGAGAAAGTTTTATTTCTGACTAAAAATATCTAATTCTGTTAGAGTTGATTTACCATTTAAGATTTATCTATTTCAGATTTTAATGATATACAATCCTGCAATTTCCAAAATGTAACCAGGGATCCTTCTAAAGCACATAAAATTCCAAACCGTAACTGTGCATCTCATAATGACAAATGGATCAGAAAATCTGGAATGCAATAGTGTAACAGTGTTACGCAGCTCAAAATGCTGATAATCTGTTCTGCATCCCTTGGGTAAAGAACAACATAATTATAGCATACGGAGGTACTTTAAAGGTTTGTCTGCACGTGTCAATTTGTGGCCACATGCCAATTCCAAACAAATGCACATTTTTAAAGGCAACAGGAAATACTACAGTTAAGACAGACTAAGGCAAAGAAAATCTTTTTTGGAAAAAAAAAAAAAAAAAGAAAAAAAAAATTAAGGTGCAGAGAGATTTTCTTTCTTGTTTTAATAGGTTCAAATACTGATCAGCAGTACCAAGGAAAAGTAGTTTTACATAAAACGAAAAACTATTAAAATCTAGAAATACCTGAATTGGATCTTTGAAATCCAGATTTTTCCTGATTACCTGCAGAAGGAGTTGGGGGTGGACAGTTGGCTTCCGTGGGTTTACTGACGTCTGACGGCTCTGGTGGCGGTGGTAGCAAAGTGCTGTTAGGGCTACAAATATCTCCTTCAGCAACAAGAGTCAAGTCTGCCACATTCTCATCGTCTATCATCTGTATGCCTTCAGCCTGTAATTCTCTTGACTGCCTTTTCCATATTGTTGCACTGTTCTCGTGTGCATGTGGAATTGGAGACAATGCAGTATTAAAAGGAACACTGAAACTCTTCCGACTGTGGAGTGCTGTCAAAGCAGCTTTATGTTTATTTTCTGAATAAGCCATTTTCTTAACTGAATTTTCATTGTAGCTTTGTATGGTCTCCTGTTTTCCACTTGGTGATGTACATCCATCCTTTTCATCATTTTTTGAAACTTGCCTGCTGAGGCCTTTAGGGCCTATTGGAGTAGATGAGGATGGTTCTGGTCCAGTGGGTGGTAAACGAAGAAAGTCAGGAAGAATAAGGTCTTCTTTCCTTAGCAGTCCACGTTGGTCATCTGCTCTGTTACTTTGAGCTTTGGATATGAGTTCAAAAAATTCTATTGGGGAAAAACCCAAAATTGACAAGTTTTTGTCAGAAAGTGCAATGCCATTAAAACGTAAATTTTCAGAACATTTATTTTCCATGAAGATCTTCAATTCTTTCAATGCTGCCTTGAAATAAGATCCCGTGTTAATTAGGAACTTTTTCAATTGCAGCAATGTTCACTAGCATCTCTATAATTAAGACCATCAGGATTGCTATTGTAAGAGTTTCGCAGTTTGTAACAGCTGCAATTCACTGAGCCTTGAACACATCTTCTATTTTTATTTCCTATTTTACATGTTTAATAAATCTGTACACATACAGGTTTTTTTGTTGTTTTGTTTTTTTTTTTCTTTCTAATTCTTTATACAAAACAAGGCTCTGTTCTTACTAACAATGGGTTCATGTTTTATGTTCTGGATGGTACTTTACCCATCTTAACTCAAAAATAGTCATGCCATTTGAAAGCTCAGATTCAGAATGTTGTAAACTTCTTTGTTATATTGAGTTTTTTCTCAGTTTAATAATATTTTATCACAGTTCAAATTCAGTTCATGGTGTAGTTTTAATCCAGGATGTTATCATCACAGAGCATGATCAGATGATGATTTAATTAATCCCATTTTACTCTGCAGTGCAGTGAATTGGTAGCATATAGGTAGTCAATAACCATGAAAAGAGCTATTAATAAGAATGATGGGGCAAGGATTTTTATAGAGTTTTTAACAGAATTACAAGTGATTTACTGATCATGTCTTTACTGATGCCCAATGCTTTAATGTTTCTATATATAAATAACATCCATAGTAAAACATCATTGTTCTAGAAAGCCTCAAAACTTGGCAACAAGAAACTTATATGTCATAAGCTGAGAATCATAACACTCCTCAAAAAAGAAGCATTGCAACAATAGACAAACTCTTTGGTACTAATTATATAAAAATATGTAACTCTTAATATATAGGGTCTCTGCATATCCTATTTTTTTTTTTTTTTTCAAGAAAAAAGCACTGAGATACAGAATATTAAAGATACTTAGAAATGCCATCTCCAACAGATGAATTAAAATCAACAGAAACACTGTTCAAAGCAAGAGCCATTACAAAAGAGAAGCACAGACTATTAGTGTTAATCTAGCATAATACAAAGTCACGCATTTGCACCGGTACGACCTTATTGATAATCTAATCCTATTTGGCAGGCTTTGAAATGTATGTATAAAAATGTTTTTTTTTAAAACATGCTTTGTCAAATGCCATATAATCTGAACGTAGCCAAGATGGAAGCTTCAAAATGCTTCTTATTGCCAAAGTTTTGCAAAATGGCAGTATGCGTATTAAAACATGCAACATTTCTGAAAAGTGTCATACAAAAACATTCCTTTCTTAAATTTCAAACTTCATAAGACAAGGTTTGGGTTGGTTGGTTTGTTTTTTTTTTTCCATTAAAAAAAAAAAAAACAGTCTACAACATTGTGCAATATTTTCCAAACTTGGACAATTTCACAAAATTCAAAATAAAATGTAAAAGCCTCGAATTCTGAAGTTTTCAAATTATGTTAATGTTTTACTCAGCCCTAGGAAGAAAAATGAAGATATTAAAATATTGAAAACAAATAAACAAAATAGTAAGCAACAGAAAATAATTTAAAATGCACTAATATTTTCTAATAACACTTATGCTAACAAACATCTATTTTACAGTAAAAGCATCAGTTGCATTTTTTTTCCATTCCAGTCAGTGGATATCTATTCACAGGTGAACATTCATTTGCTCTATAACTATGCATAACCAGGCTTTGGATATGCATATTAGTTAACATTAGCAGTAAATACCAACATATAGGTTAAGTATATCCTCTGATGTGTATATTTTTTTTGCTACCCTAGGGCAGAGGGTGGTATGTCAACATATCTACTGCTACACCATTTTTATTCCTTTCACTCCCATCAACATCCTTCTCTTAAGAATTCAGTTCCAATGCCTTCAATAACACTTTTACTTATTTCTGCTTGTAACTATCTTTTCAGAGCAGTTACTGAATGTGAGCTAAGCTTCTGCTCTTACTCCACAGTCATCATCAGATTGTGCTGCCCTTACTGTAACCGACCAAAGCAAAACATTTCAAAAACTGCTACCTGAGTAAGTTAGGGTCCACACAATTGTGCAGAACACCTTTCACTTCTACAGAATCTTATGTAAAGATGCACAGAAAGACAAGTTTCTACATACCTTGCAAAGTTGCAAGGAGCATCCAATGGGATATTCAGCTGCAACTGTGTAACCAATTTCTTTTCATTCTACTTGGAATTAGGCATCTTTCACTTTTGAAAATTCCACTCGGCATTTATGTCTATCTTTAGGTACTGCATAAACTATATCTGTTTTTTTATGTAGTCTTAAAATTTTACCTTCAGCTTCAAAAGCTTTATAATTCAAACAGTATCAAACAAAAATACAAAGCTCATGACAGATTTTCAAAATGCAGTATTAAACACACAATACTTTTTCCTACACAGACATAAAATTCTAATTTTTCCAAGATTATTTATGCCATTACATAAGCTATATAAAATTCACATACCCTCTGCTTCATCCAAATTTATTTTCTGACATTTTTTTTTCCCAATCTTTGCAATAGATTCTTCTCTCTTTGACAGCCGGACTTCCCTAGCATTTTTTCCATTTTCGCCTTTCATTTTGATAGAATTAGACTTTCCTAGAGTTCTTCCCTCTCCCTGCATTAGAAGGAAAGTTAAGGTATACTACTTACATTTAGGCTATATCATTATGTTCATAATACAGTCTAAGCAAACAAAAAGTTATTTTGAAAACACCACCACAATCAATGTCTTAGTTTAATCTTGATTACTGCAAAAACACATTTGCCTTAACACTGGCCAAAAACATATAAATCATAGAACATTGTTTACTTTGAAAAAATCACATTACAGAAAGGACCTTTGAATTTCAGAGTGACTCAATAATTTTTAAGTACAGATAAACTTACGATGCCAAAATAAATAAATAATACAAATAGAGAAAGCTATTGGATTCATCATGAAGACAGAAGTTCTCACAGATAAATGCTATTGACAGTGGAAATATCCCAGATGAATTACAACTATGCTCTATCTTGTTACACAATTTGGCTGATTCAAAATCATGGATAAATGCAACTTTCAGTATACAGTTCCAGAAGGAAACGAAAGATGAACTGAAGGACAAAAATCATTGCAGAAGACTTACAGTAGATACTTGATTTCTTGAAGTAGTTACAGTTGCACTCTGTTTTACAGATGCACCTTTTTGTTTATCTGTAAACACTAAACACAAACATTGCTTCTATAACTACAAATTCATAATTTCCCAAAGTAACAGTTAAGTGACAATGATGCACAAAACAGACTTTTTGCTTTAAAATTTCACAAAGGTATACTCAGAAAATAGCTATCACAGCTGATATCCCTGACACTTCCACTCTCAAAGCCTACAAGAACCTCCCTCTCATCTTCAATTTTTCCTTAAACTAGCAGTACTTTCAAAGTATAAGGACTCTGAAGTTTCATTTACATTCTCCTAAATTTACTGTTAATTTAGAGGAAATAGGTTTCAAATCTCAGTTTCAAATTCAGTCTCTAATTCACAAATTTAGAAAGTCCAATTGCAACAAGTTTTTAAAAATCATCAAAAAGAAAAGACCACTGAAAGGTCACATTCAATATTCTCCAATTACTGCCCTTTGTCACTGTTAAATGCCACAAAATGAGCCAACTGCTAGGAATGATCCTATTAAAGCCTATGATTTCAGTTTTAATAACAGCTGGCAGCACATAGGATTACAATTTTATTTATAATCCCTGAATTAATTATCCTCGAGAGTATTTAGAATGATTTTTTTTTTTTTTCAAAATGGCAATTGATTTTATATCCTAGAAAAATGACAAACCTGCTGTTCCTCAAAAATACCTTAAAATTTACTCTCGTAGGTCTTCTTCAAAGAGGATTTCTGTGCTAAGTCAATTCAATTTAGCCACATGTAATTTCATTTCTAAAACTATATGTTCTACAACTGTGAAAATGTGTTCTAATGAAACTGCTTCTTTCCTCTCAAGGCCGCTTATATTAAGCTAGCATGTTAATTGTGCAAAAAAAAACCTGTCAGCTGCTCTGAAGTTGATTAACAACGTTTTTCAAATGCTTCTGTCCACAGAAATAACAAATCATATAATTATCTCCAAAACCAAAAGCTTTAGAACTGAGATATAGGCTCTGCTATTTCCTCATGCTGAGGAGGGGGCTTATCATAGCAGTACATACAGTTGATGCACAAACTGCATCTGTCTTACTCATACAAAATGATTATTTTTACTTAATTGGCAAATTCACAGAAGTTATTTGGCATTTTATTCTCATTAATAAGACTACGAACTATAGCCTTAAATGTGTATGTGGAACTACTCAAGTATTACTTGTGCAAAATTTCTTATGGCAATGGTAAAGAGCCTGGTATAAACAGGTTTATTTATACTTCCATGTTTAAAAACGGTGTTCCTTTTTTTCTTAAGAAAAAATACATGCTACATGTACATGTTACATATGTAAATCTAACCACATTTACCTTATCTTTGTGTCAACAGAAGAAACTAAGCAGGTACAGTTTATTGAATGACTTGACATCATAAATAAAAGCTTTATAGCACCTTACCTCTACCCTTTGTTGGCTCTTTTTCATCTAGAATAACCCGCTGGCCATCCAGATTAGATATAGGGACACCAAGATCAAGTGGTTCCTGCTCACCATTCTAAAGTCGGATCACAGTTTGTATACAAAAGAGAAAAAGCTGTTTTCAGAGCAAATTTACACAGTTCGACTTTTTTAAAGAAAATGAGAAGTTTCTGTTTCACTGTAACTTCTGTAAGTCCTCCTCCCACCTTCTAGAAATGTTTATTTCATTTCTGTTCAGTTACTTTGATTACAGTTTAACTCATTTATGGTATTTGGGGAAAGGAAGACACAGAGACAAAATAATCCAATGCATGAGCACATACAAATAATCCAGGACCATTCCTGTGTATGTTTAGACAACCATTTTGTAGAGGAAATATGAGATCATTTTCTATTCTAAATTAAACATATTTTCTTAATTTTATGATTTCATTAAATGAAATTATCTTTATACCAAAGTGTTCTACAGATATTTGGAAAACATGGAGTGGTTCAGCCACAAAATGTAATTTCATTTCCTGATATTTCATTGTAACAGAATGCTAGGAAATGCTAGGCCAGTTTTTAGTAGTAGACAAGTGAAGTTAGTCTGCTTTTGCAGAAATATTCTCCATGTGGATTTGAAACAGCTTCCATGATTGCCAGGATAACGGGAATTCATAGGATAATAGCTTTAACTAATCTCAATCAAATTCCACTGGCTAACAAAAGGAAGAGTTGGGCTCTGGAAGAAAAGCTATGTTCAAGCTCTGCTATTTCAGATGCTAGATTTATTTTGAAGGAGAATATGAAAAGATGAAGACTAAAGCTTTGAGGTAGCTGGTATTAAGCATAATGGTTATGACTATTCTTCATTTTCCATATCAGTACATAGTTCTAACTACAGATTTTAATGATGTCTAATTATTAGGACAGAAAAAAAAATCAGGAACTATCACATACTCTTCTCCAGACAGAAAATATTATAGCGTCAATTACATCAAAAGATACTTACTAGTCTTGCCACAAGCTCATTAAGATTTAAACCATATTTTGCAACCACAGGCCTTAGGACCTCTGTTACTGGTTTGGTGGGTTTAGCCTTCAAACCAACTGATCGATTGATTGGAACTAGATCCAGCCTGAAACACACAATTGCCACAGTAGGTATGAATTATTCTAGTAAAGTGTTAAAAATATATAAAATCCAATAGACAGCAAAGTTGCACTAGTTTACAACTACTAAAATTCCCACTGTTATAGCTGCCAAAGCTGAATGATAGCATGAAGTACCCTAATGGCATGGTGATCCTCAGACCAACTAAACACGTGCCATGGCCCTTCCCTCTGACATTGCTCCAGTCATTATGGTCCAGTAGTGCTCCAAAGTAACTCCATGCCCACGCTGCAGCATTGGATGGAAGAAAACCATCTCTTCCCACCGTCAGAGTAACTCACAACATACTATTCCAAGTACCTCACGTAGTCCATTACTTGAGATGGGCTTGGACAAATTTTGTTCTTGTTGCTGTTCATATCAGCTTCAGCTTGAGCAGTTAAGACACTGAGATCATAAAGTATTCAGATGTCTCTAACCTAGACACAGGCATCTAACTTCTGCTTCCATCTAAGAGAGCACAGCAGACAATCACCTTTTTCAGCATTTAAAACTCATTTGGTACTGCTCTAGTCAGTTTGAAGTGGTCCAGTACCCGTATTTCTCCCCACTGATCCTTACTCTGATTGCCCTTGCCTGAATTACCTCTTAGAAGTATCCTAATCTCACAATTGCTTGTAGAGAAAGCACTTAAATAGCTCAAAAATTAAAGAATATCAGGGCTTAAACACAGGCACGACGTGGAACAGGGATTTGTGTGCACTCAGAGACTCCAACTAAAAACCTCTCTCCTGCTTAATTTTCATTGCAATTCAAAGTAAAAACGGACTTACGCTTTTATTTAAACAGAAACTCGTAGAATTAAGACTAGATATTTTTACAAGATTCAGAACAATTCTTTTAGACATTAACTGCTGTTCCATTGCAAAGGTAACCAGCAATGTACCTTAGTGCACTTACAAGTTGGGGCAGAAAATGCCAGAAAAAGTATTTTTGACTCTTACCGAAATAAAGTGCGTTTTTCTAAGCGTAGGTCCCGAGACTCCAGGATGCTACTGTCTTGGTGCAATACAAGTGGCTACAGAGCACGGGTCAGGAAAAGAAGAAGAAAGAAGAAATTAATTTTTAAATACGGAATATAAAACAGCTATTTCAAAAAAAGTTTAAAAAAAGTTATCCAGAACACTCAGAAAATTACTAGCATAGGTTGCATGCATTCTAGTGGATATTAATTTAAAATAAGTTAAAAGATTAACGTATATTGTGAGACCATGATCAAACTTCAGCTTCACTGTCATCAGCAGGTGCTTGGGAATTTGGTGTTTTAAAACAAGCTAAGATCCTTCAACTTAAACTATTATAAAGGATGATATATTAGAAAATATGGGCAGTTAGCAGTCATTAGAAGATTTAAAAGAATAGGCACCTAATTATGTATGCATATCACTCTTCATCACTGTTATCACCTAGATTGGTCATAATAATAAACTTAAAATAATAAGCAGTTCAGATCCACAGCTTCTCCTGAATTGCAGACCCTTCCATTGGAATAAGAGACATCATCTCCATTCAAGGTGAACTGCTGCCTTGGAAATTTTCCTCAGTATTAAAATTTGTACCTTAATTCCAGCATGAATTCATCTCCATAATTTTTTTTTTTTTTTTTTTTTTTTTCCCCTTAATGGAGCTCAATCTGTATCACACATCTGTTTTAGTATGTGAATACTTCTACACTCCCTTCCCCCTGGACAAACTACATGGCCTAGACATCTAAATTAACCTATTACTACGAGGAAACTATTATAAACTCTTTTGCTTTCTCTAATGTGGATACCACAACCAAAGTTACTCCAACTGCAGTTTCACTAAATTCTCCTACTACTAACTAAAATTGTCAATGTAAAGCTATAGGGAGAATCAGGAAATATGTATTACTATTGAGAGAACAGAGCTTCTTATGAATAACTATGAAAAAAGCAAGCACAAAAATATGCTGTACCTTATCACCTCCAACTAAAAAAAGGTCCACTGCAGCTATGTTAATGCCATGCTTCTCACAGAGTCCAGACAGCACCTCTTTGATAGAGAATCCAGATTTAACAGCCATTTTGCTGGATGAACCATCTGGAAGGTTTACGCAGCAGTACTTGGGGGATTTCTCTTTATCTGGTACAAATGCAGGCAGTCTGGAGGCTTCAGACTTGACAAGAACAAGAAAGAGAATGTCAATGGAAGTCAATGCCCAATGGAAAAACTGGGAATATGTATAAGCTTTCAGATTCTCTATGAATCAAACCAACTCAAGTCCATACTTTTAAGTATGTTTTGAAATCCTCCGGAATATCGTAATATCAAATGAATGTAAATCATGAAAGAAAAAAACATCAGATGACAATGTCACAGCACAAACCTTAATTTGAGAACAGACAATGTTGTAGACTGCTGAGTGTGTAAAACAGATTACAGGATTCTGGTGGTACAGAGAACAACTCTCAATCAAAGAAGTGTAATAACTAAACCAAACCTTATTTAGATTCCTAATAGTTAAGTGTCTATACACAAGAATCACCCAATGAGGTAATAATTACCATTGGCACATTATGAATCAACACTTAAGTGACAAGAATACCTACAAGTACCAGGTTCCTCAAAAAAAAAAAAAAAAAAAATCTCCTTTTTCTCCACAATCATCTAAATGCTATATATACAAATGCAGCATATTTAAATATTTTTTAAAAATCACTTAATGGTCAATTTTTTTTTTTTTTTTTTTTAAATTAAAAAGGGGAAGGAAGCACAACGTTACAGGTGAAGGGAAAAGGACATAGCATAAACCATTATCCTACAGTAACAGGAGAACAATAATAGTATCACATAATATCAGAAGTATATCTGAAAATTTAACAAAAAGCCCACTTATATACTTAAAAACACAGGATCACAGAATGGCCAGGGTTGGAAAGGACCTCAAGGATCATGAATTTCCAACCCCCCTGCCACACACAGGGCCACCAACCTCCCCATTTAATGCTAGACCAGGCTGCCCAGGGCCCCATCCAATCTGGCCTTGAACTCCTCCAGGCACGGGGCATCCACAACCTCCCTGGGTAGGCTGTTCCAGCGCCTCACCACTCTCTCTGTAAAGAGCTTTAAAAAAACACTACAGAAATACCATTTTCAGCATTCTCTTAGGCTATTCATTATGCTCTTCCTGTTTTTTTTTTCTTGCCTCTTCCCATCCAAATCTCAATAACTTTGTAACTTAATCAGCTGGAGTAGGAAAGAAAAAAAGGGGGTGTTGTTCACAGCAGATGGGGCTTTCTGTTTTTTAAACTAGTACTTCTCTGCAATAGAAATAAACATAACTTTGCCATGCGTAGGCAAAATTACAGTTGCTATAATCCAGTCCATATAGCAGTTTAGAATCTATTTATCATGGTTATCAAAAACCTTTTCAAAATCCTTTTTTTTTTTTTTTCTTTTTAAAATTATTTGTCCATCTCAACCTAGGAGAAATAAAATTAAAATTATAAAATTATGTTCTCTCGTTAAATGTTGCATTTCATTCCTTTCACACTGTGAACGTAGAATTTGATGGTTAGAAAGCAGTGTCTTCATTGATTATTTCCTTACATACTAACACAAAAAAGGTTTAAAATCAAATTCCCTACCTCTTTTCTCACATTAAAGGTGCAGAGTGAAGTCATGATGACAAGAAGAAAAACACACAACACACAAAAATAAAAGAGGAACAACAGACACACTGGTATCAACACTGGTTAAACGGAGGAAAACTCTGCATCATTCAAGGATGCTTTCCCTAAGTATTACTTCAAGCAAATTACTTCACACATCTTAGAAAATTAACAATTCCCTGTTTTCCCTGTTTCCCACTTTATTTTTAAGAGCCAGCCATTACCAAGTCAAGACTAGCTGTTGAAGACATGGAGCCTTGGGATTCCCGCCTGTATGATAATCCATTGGACTGAATAGAATCTGTTCATGGGAAGAATAAACAATCAGTAAAAATGTTTATTTTTATTGCAATACTGAAAAATTGTTGTAGAACATTAGCTTCTGGTGTCAGAGAAATCGCTTTTTCACTACATGAAAAAAAAAGTATTCATACTATAAATGAAACAATATTTGGTCGAGTTATGTAACCCCTGAACAGCCTGATTTGTTTTTGTATTCATTTTTTTTTTCACTCCTGAGATTTTTTTTAAAAGCCTATTATTTTTAAAACTTAAAAAATAGTTTACCTTCTCACATATTTTGAGGGGCTATAAATGCATTTTTAGACTGTAGGCTTAGTGTCAGAAAAACTAAGATCTTGGGACAGTCTCTTTAAGAAGTCTATAATCTTAGGAAATACCTCTCATAACTTTTTGTATGTGAGTATAGTAAGAACACAACTACTCAAAATTATCTCATGGGACCAGAGCTTTACTAGAAAATAGACAAGAAGAATCTACAGACATCACGTTCTCTAAATCTGGTACTTCAATGAAATTTTGAGTTAATCCAGCACATTCAGCTCTCCCTCTGGAGGCCATGCACTGGTGCATTCAGAGTAGAAGTCTTCCCTAAACTCTTGGAAACAGTTTAATAACAAAACAACAGATTACGATGGTTTTCACAGCTCTGACTCTTCTTCCTTCGTTTTCGTCAGGAAAGAACTGAACATGGAAAGTCATTTCCTAATAGGAAGCATGAGTAGGGTGTTCAAAAGCATATGTGCTTCTGTGGTAATGAAAGAATGAATGCTAGGTCAATGTTGAAGGAATTTTTAAATATCTAGCTATAGCACTACTTGTATGTACAGCTCCTGAACTTCTCTGCAAAGAGCTGAAATTATCTTACTAAAAAAAATAGTAGCTCTCTGCTCGAAAAAGCAATCAGCAGCACAAAGAAGAGCAGAGTGTACTGTAAGGCAGACAACTGTCTCTTAGAAGTAAATAAGATAAGGTTAAATATTTTCATACTTTTATTTATTTTTATACCTGCTTTTTTATGAATTTCACAGTAATAGTAGCCACCCTTTGGCCTTCTGATTAAACAGCATCTTTTCCCTCTGTCACACCTACAGACATGCTAAGTGAACTCAGTATGAGAATTACATTTACTGCTGAAACAACTATGCAACAATGTAAAACGTGAACACTCACCATTTTGATAATCACCATTTTCCTTTCTCTTCTGTGATTTTCCCAAACTCTTACTTCTTGACCACGAGAAAAATGTCCCCCTTTTTTTCTTCTCAGTATCCTCCTCTCCTGACTCTTCATTTAAGGATCTTCCTGACTTTGATTTACCACTTAGCTATCACCAAAAGACAATTAAATTATTGGCTGGAACACAACTATAAGCATGTAATCTAAAACAACCCTTCCTACATTTCTTCCTGATGGTCAGGTTAACCATCACCATAACGGTTAATTCACCATAAAAAACAATCAAAAACAAAATAAACAATCACCATAATGGTTAATCATAACCATCTACTGACTTAATAATTATGAAACAAAAAGAAGGAAACACACGATGGGTACGAGCTACTATGCAAGGACTATTATTGACAGTAAGCCATTTAGAGCTCCTGTAAATATGAAAGAATTCTCCACAGCTTACCATTAACTGTGGAAAAGCCTTCAGCCCTATTTTTATAAGGAATTTCCCTTTAAATATTTCAGAGATTTTTCCTGGACTAAGCTGAAACATGAACTGCACTTAAAAATAATGGCAATTTGCTGTTTTATATTTACATGTACAATCAAACTATTTATTAGTGCTGAAGAATACAGGAATAATTGCTATTAAGCTAAAACTGTTTTTAACAAGCTACTACTCTTGTTAGATTATTAGATTACTCCTTAAAGCACTACTTTTAAAGGTTCCTCATAGAAATACATAAAAGCAGATGGGCTAACATGTAGAGATTGAAAAATGCTAAGTTATAATTTACCCATACAGTTATGTAATGCTATGGTGGCATCATCTTGATGAAGAAGATAAACTCTAATGTTAGGAGATCAGTAAGAGAACGGGTCCACTTTTTAAGCAAATGCATCTGCTTTACACAGAATCATCTTTTGGTATAAGAAATTCAAAGCCCATCTTCCACAAAAATGAGCTAAGCTAGGTTAAGATTTCTCAATTTCTGATTGTGCTCTCAGCAAAAGCTAAAATATCTTAATTCCAATAATCTATCAAAATAAGTCTCTCAACTGACATATGACAATAATCCTAAATTTTTATTTGTAAATAGATTTATATAATAATATAGATTTCAAATTCTAATCAAGAATTCAACAGCTAAAAATCTGAATCAATGTTAAGGATTAAAACAAAGTGTTTTCCTGAATAGGTAAACATTCTGTAAATTTAATATTTGCCAGCATCATTAGGCAAACATTCTACTTGGTTTTTATGTATTGTCTTTCAACTTTTTAAACAACTTGAAAAACAGTATTTAAGAGCATTTAGATTTCAGATAACAACAAAATCAAAAGTAACCTTTTTTGGTGTTGAGATATTGGACTTCTCTGAACTAATACTGTGTTTAGAAGTGGGGCTGCTGGGAACACGCTGCGGATCAGGAAGAGTCCGACCTTCAACTTCGGCTAGGATGCATTCTTGGTAAAGGGGGGATTTGAGAAAGCGAGTATAGCTATCAAACTTCATCAAGTTAAAAATCTGAAAGTGAAATACAACAGATAACAGTTAGGCAAGCTTAAATGATACATGAAGAAAAGATGCTATTTCAGCCAACTTCCACAAAGCTCAGCACACGAACATAGCAGAAGGCACAATTTTGCTTATGCCTGGTTAAGTACATTGTCCCAAATTAAAAAGAAGTACAATTTGACACATTAAGTACAGGTTCAGACAGATACCTATTTCCTGACAACACCAACCTCATATCTTATCTGACACTGTATTTATGTCTGCACATTCTATGCAAAGAACACAACAAGTAGCTACTTGAAATATTTTCAAGAGATATTACATCAGTTCTATAAATTACTTAGTATTTGTTAAATTATACAAGTGCATTTTAAGGCAGCTGTGAATGAGAAAAGTATTTATGGTCTAAGACTCAGAAAAATGATATATTGCAGTATAAAATAGAAACCAATTACAAAATTTACACGTTCACTATTGACACAGGAAGGAGCAAAGAGCTCTTTATAGGATCCTTAACATAATGTTTATAGGCCAATCATAAGAAACAAAGTATCAGTGACTTTGGAGGATCCAAAAGTCAAGGGAACATAAATAAGACTTGGTAAAAGAACAGGTTACCTAAGATGGCTGTTCTGAGTACAATTAACACACACCTGTATACCAGGAGGAAACATCTGAGGCTAATTTAGCCAAAGCTAAATTTATGCAAGGAAAGGAAAAGCTTTTTTTAATCAACCGCTAAGCTATTTGGATTTTTTTACTCTATTTTTGCAAACCTACAGTTTTAAGTCAATTCATATTCTACCTCTGCATCTTCTCTCATGATTAAACTAACCTCACATGATCTGAAAATCCAGTATGAATAGCTCTTCTTTTGACATGACTGATTTCCTACGAGAGAATAATGGTATGCTGGCTATGGCATTCCCAATAGTCTACAGAGAAGTCCACCATTAAGCCACAATGGGCCTCACTGTAGGCAAAAAGCATTTTTCAGACGGAGAGACAACCTTCTCAACAAGCCTCAGCTCAAAGCTTTACTGCGAAACAGCAAGATAGAGCAGAAAGAATTTGATGCTGCAATGTCACAGAAACCTAACACAATCTGTATGCTGGCTTCCAACTTCTGTTCTCACCTTCCCTCATACATTTCCATTCTGTCTTAGGTGTTACCTGTTGCTTCTATTGGACCCTCTAACCAATTGCTTTCATATGGAAAAAATACCACTGTAGGGTTAGTTTTAACAGTTTAATGTGCTTAATGTGTGAAACAGCTGAACACAAAGCCTAATGAGCCCTCAATGCAGTGTCAGTGACCCTTCCCAATTGACAAACTGCTCACAGAGGGAAACCTCTCTATGA
Source organism: Tetrao urogallus (assembly GCF_951394365.1). NCBI lineage: Eukaryota > Metazoa > Chordata > Aves > Galliformes > Phasianidae > Tetrao > Tetrao urogallus. The sequence continues at coordinate 62,052,289 of NC_136817.1, forward strand.
AAAACACAATCCACAGTTGCACGGGTAAAATGCAAAAAGGCAGCATATCATCTTCAAGGCAAGGCTCAACAAATGGCATGGTACACACAACACACACAGCTGCAGAAACAGTGAGTTCTGTTGAACTCAAAGAATATTACTGCTGCATATTACACAAAATTAAAGATAAGTAATTATAGGAATTAAAACGCTTCAATCTCATGGACTCACAGATACACTGTTGATACAAGGTTATCGGGGAAAAATGGAAACAGCCTGCATACTCCATATAAGCAGATAAACATAGGATATTATTTTGCAATGCAGCTAAAATCTTGAACTTTAATAGTCTGAGTAATGACTGTATTAATTCATTTAGACCTGATCATCTGCCCTGTGCTATGTTGCTATATCACATTACAGCACCAATATCCCACACTTACCGTTACCATCATTTACACATGTTAGTGATTTTTGCTTATTTGGAAACAGGTAGTAGATATTTCTTCTTCTTGCAAAACTATGAAGAGAATTTTCAGAACTCCACTACATTTCTACCAGTAACACTCTATTCCACAGCATCATGTAATGCTTGTCAGATCACACAAATCAACACCTTTACACTTTATGCTCAGGACTGGAATTCCAGAAGTCTTGTGATAACACAAATGCAGAGCATTCTCAATATTAATGTGGCATCACTATTGCGAGCTGAACATTGAAAGTCAGTGGGTGTGTTGCCCAAACTAGTCATACATCCAAATCTCCATTCTCAAAGTCATAGCAGCCACCAGGACCACAAAACTGACTTAGTGAAACCAAGATACAAAGTCAAGCTTGGCAGTCCATTACCCAGCACCTAGCTCAGCTGGGTAGCACATCTGTAACTTGTTTGGCACACCTAGCAGCAAGGCTGCTCAAGTAAATTGAAGTAATTCTCACCCTGTTTACATTATCTGCCAGTGAGATGAACAGGTATGAGGGATGTGAAAACTACAGATGCACTGTCAATTTAGAGAAGCAGGACAAGTCCATGCAGGCCGCATGGCTGGGATCAGACCCACAGCTAGTAGCTTCATACTAGCATTTCCATCCACCTCCAACTTGAGGACACGGCATTTTCATTGGACAAGGAAAACCTGCATCAGCCCAGCCACCACACTCACAAGAACACCTTCTGTTCCACCCATAAAATGGGAAATGAAGAAGAGGTCCACAAAGCCAAGATGAGGAGTGCACGATAAAGTGTCTGAGATCACGGCTGGCAATTCCCACAGAAGTCTCAGACCTTGGTAGGTGAATAGGGAGTGGCTGTACATTTCCTTATATGATAGAAGCTGCCAATGAAGCAGTTACGACTTACCCTTCTATCTCCACTTTGCAGATGGAGGAACTTAATACACCCATCTGCTCTTAAATCCAAAAGCATGAAATCCAACGTTGCACTCAGAACAAGATTGTGATTTGCTCAATTTATCCAGTTAAAGCAACCTCCTTGATTCCTACATACCATGATCTCATGATTATTTCTAATGCTAAATTGTTAGGGTGGGGAGTTTGAATTACTTGGAGAAAAGAAAAGGAGAAACTCAAGTTCTGCAGAAAATGTAAAATATATCCTGTTGTTACATAACTGTTCTGAACATCAAGAATTATTTAAAATGCATCCACTTCAGAGGTCTTCAGTTTGAACATCAACATTTTAACAAGCTCTTTGACAGTTCTATTAAAGCAAAAGGGAATGACTCCTTCAGTAAAACAGAGCATATTTTACAAACCACTTTAACCAAAATTACATTCTGTTTCTGTACACAACTGTCCGCTACAGAAAAAGAATTAGCAACCAGATGCAAACACAATATGCAGTGGTATTTCATCACATGGTACTACTTCCTTGTGCTAAATCTTCATTTCAATTATATTTTTCAGATCTAAATAATGGCAATTTCCTATATAATTGCATATGCACAGAAAAAGTCAAGAAGCGTTCCTTTATGCAGCCTTTTACTATACTGCTAACAGAATGTCTATCATCTTGATCTCTTTTTTATAGGTATTAAGATATTCAGCATGAAAAAATAGTTTTAGACATTTCCCAGCACTTCACATGAAAAGATAACAGACATAAGTGTACAAAAGTTCTGCTTTCTGTGGTTACCTGAAGTTGCTGTTCCTTGAACATATCTGGATGTGGAGAATTGAGAATATCATCTGCCAGCTGTGCCTGGCTATCAATATTAACAGGGGTTGTAGCTTTGCTACACAAAAATTTACTGAAGATCTCCCGAGCTCTGTAAGAAAGCTGCAGAAAACAAATATTTTCCATATGAATTTTTATATAATTTTGCAAATGCTTCTTTATACAGCTGGTTTTTACACTGATATATTCTGTTCTAAAGAGAGCCATTCCACTTTCATAAAGTATATAAACATTTTTCATTTAGCAGCTTTTGTTAGCTTTATTCAGATAATTTTTTCCTTTAAAATTACAAATGCTCATCAAGTATTTCTTAAGCAGTAAAAGCTGCCAACAAAATAAAATTTAGACTCTGAAAATAACAAGAGCGCTATATTAAGAAGAATCTGCTATTTTAAGAAGAATATTAACTGCTATTTTAAGAACACGCTATCTGTTCTAAATGTTTCTAGAATTTCTAGAAGTCAGAAAAATGTATATATACATTTAATACTCACTGCTAAAAAACATTAATGCTCTATTTTTATCCTGTTTACTGTGAAACACATTCTGGAAATAATGAAAAAAACCACATTAACCTCAGCTTAGAAAAAAAATGTAAGACAGAAGAAAGTCTGAAAGGGGAAAAAAAATTGACGTCCAAGCAAACGCAAAGAGGTACTGGGAATCCATTTCCACAGTGTAAACACATTTTAGACACCTTATCTTGGCAAGTATAGACAGTCCAGCTGAAGGAGTACAACAGAGGCTAATTTTCACTTGTCGTCACGTTAACTTTTTGTGCACTACTTTGCACTGGGTTAGCCAGTTTTCAATATCCAAAATACTTCAGCCCATTCTTACAGCTACCTCTGAACTCTACTGAAGCCTAAATACACCCAACATCTCAAACTTGGGACAGTACTCTTAGGAGATTGAGGCTCCAACACCATTTTAGTGAAATCACAGTGCAAAGATCAAGCATAATTCTAATAATTTTAACGATATTGAAGAAGTATCAGTTTCTAGCAACTAGCACCATGTACTGAAACACAGCACTGATTTACCTCTTTTTTATCATGTGCGGGTACATGATTAAAATATTCACAAGCCTGCCAAAATAAAATATTTTCTTCACTAAATTCCTTCCGAAGAAATTCCTAGGGGGAAAAATAAACAAATAATTAAGTGCATCATAAAAAAAGAAGTTAACCTGCAGTTTTGGACAATGCTAACAATTCAGTATAACAGTCCAGTTATCTTTCAAAGCAAAAAATCAATGCACATCCAACATGTGCCTAGCACTTTTCCTCCCTCATTCCTTTCTAAAGGTACACAGTTGAGAATAACACATCAAGTTACAATCAAGTTGTTTCCACATACAAAGATGAAGCCTGAAATTAAGTACCATCTACACTAGTGAATAAACTTTTGAGAACCATTTTAATATTTTAAAACAACTGCTTTAAAATACACTGTAAATTCCATGCCTTTAACTGCGGTTCTGACAGTATAATAGGACAGATAATTATCAAACTGTGTACATAATCAATTCTGTATTCATTATAACAACTTTGTGTATCACATGGTTGCTATATAAATCTTTCATCATTTATGTGGCCAGATGGGTTCTCCTTAGAAAAGACAGTGTTAGAAAGAAAGAAAAAAAAGTCTCCCACTACAACAAACCCTAATCAGTACATTTATGTTATAGCATCCAAAGGTCCAAATAAGGACTGGGATCCCTTTCAATTCAAAAAATGTACTAACACGGGCTGTTCCTGTTTCAAACCTGTATAGCTCAATTCTGTGTCAGCATATGTTTCTTGAGAGTATTTTACTTGGTAGGAAAAAAAAGGGTAAAAAAGCTTAAAAAATTAACTTGGTTGTCTGAAAATCACCCAGTTTGTTTATGCATTAAAGATTTAAGCATTAGGGCTCAAATGAAATTTTTAAGTTAGTCTTTTTAAGATTCAGGGCGTCCAACTGTGGGAAAACAACTGAGGCAGACCATAATACAAGGAATCTAAATCCACTAGCAGCTTATCAGTTTAAACCAGAAGGTCCTGTAATAGCTGATCTGAGACAAAGAAAAAAAAATTCCAGAGAGAGTAGTCAGGAGACTTTGCTGCATTTTACATGTAATTACAGATTGGACGAGAAACAAATGAGTGAGCAGGAACTACAACCCAGCTGCCTACTTCCCCATTCACTGCCTTCACTACAGATCTTGCAGTGAATCTCCTGCTTGCTTTCTTTTTGGCTACATAACATTGGCACAGCTGGCTACAAAACAATTAGGAAGACTGAATGGTGCCACACTTGGAACAGTATGTAGCTGTCAAATGGCTGGGAAGCTGGAGACTTTGGTTTGAACCACTTGAGGAGGGAACCGCAATCAATTCTTTCACTTCCTCGAGGACTGCTCTCATCAACAGACTATTATGCAAAATGTGAGTATTTGCAAAACATGCAAAATCTCTCCTTAGCAGGTAATTCCTGCTCTGTGACAAAACTGTCCCCGGGAAAGGCATCTAAATGGACCAAGATTCTTACTATGCAATCATAAATTAAATGACTTTGAGGTTCTTGAGCACAGATATTTTTATCTTTTGGCTAGATATAGGTGATTCCCTCTTGTCCCGTGGTTTTTCTGAACTTGTGAACTTCCTCTTGAAGGAACGTTAATTTCCTTCAGCCACCATGACTCGCCTTCACGTCAGACTTCATGACATCCAGGTTCACAATATCCAGGTTGCACAATATCACTTCACAGTATGCAGGGTGCAGGTAAATAAACCTAAGCCATGGCCCTGGATCTCTCCTGAGGCTCAACAAAATCATGGTGTGCACAGTAAATGTCAGAATTCCCTAATTGTTCTTTAAATTGAGTATTTCTTTGACACATACACTTTTGTAAAGTTAAAAAAAAATAACTTATTTTTTGTATTTTTTTTATGTTTGAGATTGCCTTTTGATGAAATGAAATGCAATTTTAACCTTTTAATCTGAAAATCTAAAATGCCAGCTACATTCAAACTTTTATCTAAAGTTTTCAACATTCACAACACTGAAAAAAAATTCAACAATTTCTTATGTTTACATAAGTAAATCTACTGATAAAGCAATGAGAAACAATGACTGAGTTTTCACTACAACTACACCACTGTTCAGGCAGAACTGAATTTTTCTTTCCAAATAAAGAGAATCTCAGTATCTAAGGAGAAATGGTAACACTTTGGCTACTTTGCTGAGAAAAATGGAAAGATAGGGATTTTAATATCTAGAATGTATCATTTTGTTTTTATTTTCTGTGTTTCCTCAAATGGGTGTTTGCTGTTAATTTGTTTTCCAGGTTCCTTCACCATTTAAGATTCCTTCACCATTTCTGTGTTCAGTAAAGGAGCTATTGCAGATTCCAATAATATAAATCTCTTATATCATAAGTTTCTTTACATTCTTTTTGTTAAAACTGGTTTGGACAGCACAAGAATTCCTTCTATAACATATCCAGAATTAACAACAGATCTCCAGTGCAATGATGCAAAACCTTATAGAGCTTGACTACCTCAAAGAGTTAAAATAAAGATGATACAATTCACAGCATTGTAAATGCCCTGTGTAGATGCTGATGCTTTGCAAATACTCAACAGTAGTCTCCTGCAAGCTGCAACTTTAACCACTGCTCTTAAGCTACCTAATTACTTCCTAAATTTTTCTAAAGAATTTTAGCAGGAAGCCAAGCCTCTGTATCACCAAAAAAAAAAAAACCTTCTACATGGCTTTCAACACTTCAGCAAGGCTTTCAACATTTCAGGCAAATGTGAAAACGTCATTAATTCTTTCATAACTAATAAAACTTGCCTTTTTCTTATAAAAAAGCTACAGACATAAAAATAAACAAATATCAATGTTACACACAATAGGAAATCTCACTAAAAAATCATATACAATGCAGAATATATCCTCAACTTTTACCTGGAGCTTTGCTACTCAGAAATGCAAGGAAATACATCTATTTTCAATGACAAATCAGTCTGAATTTTAAAGATGTTCAGATGATAACTATGTAAGTCTCCTATTGCATGTCCTATGCAAGGACAGCATGATGAAAGTAAAAAGAACACGGAAAAATTACTGATATCAGGACGTTTGAAAAGCCTCATACTACCTTTCAAAGCTTACCGAAAAATACTTAACACCAACAGGATCCTGAAGAAGTCGCTCAAATGAAACTGCCCAGCTTGCAACTCTCCTTTCTCGAAGTCGTCGACAGCTCTGTACGCTGGGAAGACTCGCATTGCTACTGAGGCTATTTTCACTGATGCAGTCCTTTAAATCAGCGCTATTCAGCTCTGTTACAAAACAAACAAAAACAAATTTGTCAGATTAATATTCACTTCTACACTCCTCTACAGCATGGTTTTCTTGATTTAATATGCCTCCTTCGCAAGCTCATAGCTAGGCAGTCTTCAAAATATTTCTCCCTATTTCCGTGCTCCTAAGGAGCTAACGTTCCTCAGTTTGTGGATGGTCATTCTTCCTAATATTATCCAAGGAAGGCAGACATCTAAAAACCCATCATTTACCAGAAAGTGGACAAAAGCCTATCTGATAACAGGACATAGCAACCCTTCCAACGCTTCTCAATCAGTGGCCAAGGACTCCGTGTTTCATGAAATTAAGACATTTCTGTTAAAGGCTGAAAAATTAAGGAACAATTCCTCAACAATTAAGTTGAGGAAATTAATACCAGAGGAGATATCAAACCTCTACATAGACCTACACAGACTTCTGATCCTACATAGATCTACATAGACTTGTGATAACTTTATGTATTAAACCAAAACAATCTTTGACCCAGTAAACAGAATACACACAAAAAAGCTCCTAGACAAGTGGCCACTTGCTCACACAGTGGAAAAGTGAAAGAGACAGCTCTTCGAAGTAAGAGAGAAAACTGGATACAACAGGATTTTATTCACAAGCTTGTCATTTTGCCATATTGCAGGTCCTTTTACAAACCACTACTGCTTCCATCTTTCAGTTTACACGAGTGTAAAATGAGAACAGAAGTACTCTGAATTACTAACTTCATAGACGTGGGCTGAGTTTTGATTAATTCTGGAAACACAACTGAACGAAGTGTTGAACAATCCTGTCTGATATAAAATGGACCCTGCTCTGAGCAGAACACTGCACTAGAGACACATCAAACAAACTAATTTTGATGTGATGAAGGAATAAAACAAAAAAAGTTGAAAAATAAGTAGTAATAGATACAGGAAAATAATATCCCCAAATAAAATAGATAATGTCCTCAATAATTCTATACCAAATGAAAAACAAATCTAAAGCTCACTATAAATTCAAGGGAACTGAATTCACAAGTGGTGAGAAATGGCCTATGCCTTATAGAGACGTTTTTACTGTAGTTTATTTTCCACAGTTAGACATTCAGATAAAAGAAAAGGAGCGATTTCACTCAAATTACTATTTTACAAGATCTCTCAAGAGCTCCTTTTCTGCTGTATATTCAAAATGACTTCACACTTCCAAACCCTATGTTAAGAAACACGGTCATTCATAAAGACAGTTATAAAGACAGAATAAGTCCTGAAACTTCATTTTTAAATGTATTCTGTAGCTAACAAATATGTATTAAGATGTAAAATCTAACCACTACAATTTTCTGCAAGGAAAGTTTTTGTTTAAGAAAAATATAACAAAACAAATTAGATTAGGGGGAATGAAATGGATAAATGGATATATTCAACAAGGAAAATGTTTAAAAACAACAATAATAATATAAGATCCACCAAATAATGCTATGTTTCCTTATAACAAATATTTATTCACTTTTTCCCAAAAGACACATCAGAGAGCATAATTGAGTCAACTGTTGGCCTCATTAGAGAATACCTGTCACCACAGTGAAACTATTGTGAAAGAAGCTAATGTGAATCTGAAGAGAATTACGACTAAATTTATTACCTGGGGTATTTTGCTTTAACTCTGCAGGTGGATGTGTTTTATTTCACAGTCCGGGATATAAATAGACACCCACTGCTGGAACAGTTTCAGATGTTACTAAGCCCAGATACCGCCCCACTGCGAGAGGGTTCAATGCCCAGAGATCTCTAGTGATGAATGAGGAACATTTCCTAGGCACTCTCAGGTGAACTCAGAAAGGTAAACTCGTCCCACATACCAAAGCGCTTAAACCTACATGTCTGACATAGGGAAATTAGGGTGTAGCCACAAGAAGTGCTCAATGGCAAGCCATGGGGCCTCAGGACTAGGAGGGACTGCAAAATGGTAGGCCTGGCAGTCACCAGAAGGTCAGCTTCTCCCTCCTCCAAGGGCAGCTGTTCCAAAACCCTACGGCAGGGAAGACGACCAAATTGCAATTACTGTCTGGGTGTTTACACCCGTCCCTGACTGCTAACTACCTCTAATTGCTAGCAGCTGCTCACTCCACTGGGTTGGAGTTGTACTTGCTATAAACTCCACTGGCTTCTCATTCCTCTGACATGCTGCCGACTATGGAGATTCCATGCAAACAAACAAATCAAAGAAAGATGGCATTTTCAACAGCTTTGTGAGCTACTAGCACAGGCCCTCCAAAGTGTTAAAGCAGTGTTAAGGGCTTACTCATTCTTAGTAAGATGTTTCTGTTCTGTTGGACTTGATCTAGCTAACTCGAGTTTTCCAGGACGTACTATTAACCCTGACACCTTAAAAAGAAAACGCAGTCAGCTTGCTCTAAACATACATATATACACATTTCTGCTGGAGTACCTGTTAGCACCAAAACTATAGAGAACAAGAAAGTTTCTCAGAAAAAGGGCTGGTTATCCTTAACTACATATATCAGTGGCTGGAATATAAACCATCACAGCACAGTGCAAGCATACTGGTGTATAACTTAGAATCAGAAGGAAAAAAAAAAAAAAAAGACAGTTGGGGAAAACATCACCAACTATAACACTGGCACGTAATCTATCCAGGAGTGTATAAACTGTACTCCAGTTTCTCTCCCCTTGCAGAGGAATGTTTCCTATGCAAGCCTTCAGCATCAGGTTTCCTGACTCACAGCTCCTCCATACCTAACTACACACAGCCCACCTCGGAACAGAGGAATAGTGACACTTTCTAACTGAGCCCTTTATTTCCCTTAGTGATCCAAAAGCCCCAGTTCCTCAAACTCAAGCACTCCAACCACACAGCTGTGCAAAGCAGCCTGCTCCTCCTTGTAAGGTATTTTAAAAGGGAGGATTAGCTATTGGGAATATCAGGATGCCAAAGGAGGAGGGTGCTGTGAAAAACTTTACTCTGGAGCATGGAAGGCAGCACAGAGTTGAGAAAACTTCCCAAACACTTGCCTACCATATTTAAAAGAAGGCTACTTATTTAATAATCCTGAACCCAGGGAGGCTAACTTTCTTTCTGTCCTATCTAAGAATGTCTGAATCAAGCAAGGAATAACCACTCTCTGTGCAAATTCAGTTTCATTTATTATCTTCATCAAACACAGAATTGAATTGAGAGGCTGCTTTCTAAAATCCACACAAAGACTGTCTCTAACACCTTTTGTGTTTACACATGTTGTGGTTTTATTTAACTTACAACAAAAAAAGAAAAAGCATTATGTAAGAAAATGCACATACTTCATCAAGATCTTCAAAGTATTCAGGATAAGATGGCTCTGAAAGTTTTGATCTAAGTAATATAAGCACTAAGAAAGAAAGCAACTGAAGATGTTTTTGTAAGCATTTGTTCATAAGATCCATGTATATTCTAACCTGCAAACATTTTTTTTTTTTATATATAGCTTGTATTGTAAGCAGCTCCATGTACACCTTGTAATGATCTGAACACATACATTCACGCAATGAAAGTATTCCAGTTAACCACTAAGTACATTACCTGGATAAAGCTGATAGGAACCACAGTGGTGCCACTTAATCAAATACTTCAAGGCATTCAGTGCAAGCCATCTTTCTGAATCCATACCAAGTTCAACTGTAATGTCCCGGAACCCATTGGGTGCAAGTTGCTCTTAGTGCCCAGCACATTGTTCCTCTGCAGCTTTGGGGTAAGTGAAGCTAACACATTCTCCCCAACAATTCCTGGTAGCTTTTTACACCATTCGAAACAAACTGATTCTTTATCCTCATGGCTTCAAGCAGAGGAAACCAATAGTATACTTAACACTAAGCACTATAAAATGCTGCATAAATAATTGAAAGAAAGGACCTTTTGCCACTGCTGCTAAAGGAACTTGAATTATTTACGCTACTGTGGAACACAGCTAATACGTGCACTGCCATTGTGACTGAAAAATAAGTCATATACCTATTGGAGAAAATAATAGTTCTGTTTACATCATAAGCTATAGTGGTTTGTTTTATTTTGGATTTTATGGCAGATTTTTTTTGTGCTACCTCCTTTAGTTAAGGAGGTAGCACAATAAGGAGGTTTAAAATACAGTTTTGCATTATTTATTATTCTACTCATCAGGAAACTTTCAAAAAATGCTTCAGAAACTCTTCCATGCTAAAATTCTTGCTAGTTGATGAATACTGAAAACAAAAATCAGCTGATAATAGAGCAAGTGGTATCTTAGTAAAAAGACGTGCCTGTAGTATCTGATATGCTTAGGTATGTGGAAATAATAGACTTCAGCATCATGGAACTGATCTCTGTAGGTAACAGCAGGTAGAAGAACTGACTTAGAGATTCCTAATAGAGCTATTAAGATACCACCTGTCTGTCTGGGAGAGGAGATGAATGATGAGGTACTTTTATTATAAGTCCTTTGACCTTAATGTTTGCCTTTGTAAAGTGCTGTGTAGGTATCAATAGTGAAAACCAGAAGTTAGCTGCAGACTAACAACCATCTCTGAGATGACACAACTCTCAAAACATCAGCTGCAGCCTTCATCCTGCGTCACTACGCTCCTTCCCTACAGCAGCAGCAATGGACAGTTTCCAAGTAGGGAAGTAGGAGAAATGTGCTAATTACATGTGATAATATAAAATAGTTTCTGCTCTTCCTAAAGCATAGATGCTGTAATTGATCTACAGTGGTGATAAGGGTGCTGAATTGTCTGTAATTCATTAAGCAACTCACAATTAAGAGCTGTGGCTTGTCAGCAGAAGCACCACAAATTCAAGGAACCGGACCTTTTAAATATTACGTATTTTCACAGCCCAGTGCTCAGCTTTGGCTAACAACATCCCAGCTTTGTATGAGCTGAGTTACTATATAAAATAAATTTTCCAAGAGGTAGATGGTTTCCAGTGCCTGTCTCTAATGTAATAAAATCCATGTGGCTTAATTGCCTTTGGAAAGAAAACATAAAGAGAGGTGTCATGCCTCCTATTATACCAAAAGGGTGTATATAAATAATGATTAGTATTTTTTAAACATAACTTTCCCTTCCCAGCCTAAAGCTTGACAACAGTGTTTATGCTATATGGATGTACAAACACTGTTAGTCTAGGAAGGGAAGCATGTGCTGCTACTCTCATGCTATGCAAGGTTACACAAGTAAAAAATCCTCTAATCTACATGTGCTCCAAAATGTGTAAATCTGTGCACCTATTAATGAATTTGTACCATTGGGGAAGATGGGAGAACTTTTCAGTGACATTCTCAACAAAACTGAAGGTTTGAAAATGTAATTCAGACATGAATCAGGGCATTTACTCAACAAAATGGATTTGGATTTTATTTCATTTCAGTTTTTTCTGGATATATTCACTTTGGTTCTTATCTTTCCAAACTGTTTTCTTGGTATTTAAGCATTTACTCAGTATTATTTAGCATAGTTCAACTACTGCATTCTACATAAACTGTTGTCCCCCCTTCTTGAATATCATTTGAGAATGAAGAGCGAGTCCAAATTAAAACTTCAGACCCAGCTGAAAAAATAGAAAGCACCACAACTTAGCAGAAAAGCGTGTATAAATTACTATCTGTTTTTTCTTCTCTGCAGTCTACAGGGCTGTTCAATTCCATGGCTTCACAAAATTGGACAGAATTAACTGGGAAAACACAGGTAGCTATGGAATCAGAATGAAATACAACCAGCCACACTGAAAGAACTGAAAATCTTTAGAACAAGTTTTCACCTGAAAACATAAAAGAGTTGAAACAACTATCAGATGAGTACTATTACAGCAACCTCCAAGCTTGGGTAGGCTAAAAAAAGATCAACTTTTTTGTCTCTTAGCACCCAGAATTTCATCCAAATACATGCAGAAACAAAAATGACGTGCTTTGTAATCCTTGATAGCAAGAGGTAACATCTGGGGACAAAAAAACATTTGTCCCACAGAATCAAAGGTTGTGTTTCACAAACAGCAGAATAGAGAATTACCATTATCTGTTTCATTCTGTTGCCACTTTGCAGATAAGACAAACACATTACTGAGTCTATGTTCTCATCTGGACAGTACATCAGTAGACTTTGTCAAGAGGAGAGGAGGAAAATACCTGACAAAGTCAGCCAGCCATTGAAAAACGGCTCTACCAAAAAGAGAAAAACAGTAATATTTCTTAACTGGAATTTTAGTTTTGCAAGAAATCAGAAATTAAGACACAATGGAATTTTGTGAATATTACTGCTTCTTTTAAAATTACATTTGCATTTAATATAAAAAAATATCCCTACCTATCACAAAATCTCTTCATTTCTACAGAACTAATAACAGCAACAGTTTGTCACTTTTATATTTATGAAAATTGTCCTTTTAGCGATATCAAAGAATTCCAAACATAATCAACTGTATGCGAGTTTCCTTGCACAGTCAATTGAACCAACTCCTGCCAAGCAAAAAACACCTCTTGTGCACTCTAAACTACGCATCTTGATTCCATGAAGAAGCACACTTAGACTGTTTCAATTAACTTCAAAGATTCAGAAAGATCATCTACTGTTTAACAAAGAGTGGCCATTCCTTTAAAGCACTGAAGTCATTTTAAAATCAAAACAAACAAGCTAAGGTGACGCAAAGAGGAGTTTACTTAGAAGTTCTCTAGAACTTTATGCTCTGATCTTAGAAATACCATATTACTTACCCTTTGCTCATAGTACATCATACTGCAAAGAAATTTCAGCCTTAATGCATGCACCAGCACAGCTTACAATTTAGTAGCTAGAGCATCTCTCCAACAGGCTATGTAAGGGACAATAAAATATAAAGATTTTATCTAGCGTCCAATTACATGAAAGAATGCTCACTCTGTCTCTTTATCACTATGAATTAAGAGTCCTAATTATAATAAAAGTGTGCATATATACAGATATGTGCCACAAAGAAAAACTATTCAAATAAATCAGTGAAAGTATGCAACCATAACCTTGCAACATTTTCACTGGCACAGTTCCCAAAGCAGTCACAGAGCTCTGCACCATTTTGGAATCACATCTTGTAATTTATTGCCTTATTTACCACATGCTTTGTTGCTTAATATGGAAAACTTGTTTCATTTTCATTATAAAAGTAAAAACAGGCTTCAGCTTACCTCCATCAGAGACAGTTGCTGACTGTAATAAGAAAGAGAAAAATAAGCGTTACTTAAGTTTCATGATATGTATTATAAATCTCTGAGTTTCACGTATTGTGTGAAGATTTATCATTCTATTAACAGTAGACAATGTGAGACGATGGAAACCTAAAGATACCAGCTGTTACCTTCTCACAGACATTTCCTCCTCCTCATGAAAATCACCCAGGCCTTTAAACCACTGGCCTGGAACTTGATTCCACAAATATTTACTTCATAACGTAAATTTCAACATCCTTTTTCAATGAATCAAGTCCATCAGTCAGTATATAGGAGAAAACAGATACCTTTCAAGTGACCCGCAAAGACATCAAATGAAAACTTGACTGTGATACATGGAGATACGTGGGATGAAATTAAAATTTCAGATATTTCGGCAATCGAAAGATTGAAAACTTCCCCTTCTGATGACTTGCAGAGAGCCAAAAGGATGTAAGAATGGTTCCATAAGTTCTGACTGAGGTAGAATTCCTCATCACCTCTAATAGTAATTTACACAAAATTTTCAAGGACAGTTAGACTTCTAGTGAAATGTTAAAGTTTAAGTGTTTGTCTACCCTAAACTTTCCAGCTTTGATCACAAATTATATCAATGCAGCAAACATTTGAAAAAACAGATAGGTGAAGGCTTCCCAAACACATAGTCCAGAGCTTCACTTCAATACCCAGCTGAGTAACAGACAGGAAGGACAGCTGAAGGACACTGAAGTTTGTATTGATTTTCAATGGTTATTACAACTTACTACTTTAAATTAGAGAATCTTTCCTTGGTTATTTAGAGTGTCCTTGAGCCTTTAAATAACTTCCTAAATGATTACAAACCAACTCTCCTATTTTGTACTGCTGCTTAAAGAGCTAGGAAAGAATGCCCTATGTATCTGCAACATTTCCAAGATGGAAAACACGCAGAAGAAAAAAGCAGGCATATAAACACAGCTCAGGAGAAAGGCCATCTATCCATAATCTGTCTGACTTTACCGATCTCAGAACAAACATTCCCTCTCCCCCTCAGAATACACAGAAACCCTCAGTAATCTTTAGAATAATCATTTCTTCTCTGCTCTTTATCTTTTATTCTGTATTTCGCGATGGAATTTCATACTGCTGCTGACAGCATCTAAAGAGCACTGCTGTAGCTCCATCATTCCCATAATCAGCAGAGGATCTGATTTAGTTTTTAATACACGTATTCTGGAATTTTCAATGCGCAAACTGATCTGTAACTGGCATCACTGCTAGAGCGTCAGTTCAGATGAACACAAATGCATTTTAAAAAGACAGTTCTTGTTAAATTACACAGAAATGCTTCTGAATCTGTGAAGCATAATAACATTATAAAGGTATACCCAGATATCTAAAAAGCACTCATGTTTTGGGTACAGCCTTGCAAACATGTTATACATTCAGAAGCTGTAACTTAATTTATGTAGAAAATTTAACTTACATTACTGGATTCTATTATAAATATGACTGCCTCTATCCACATACTGTACAGAATAGCTGATGAACAAAAAATTCCAATTTTTTTTCTTGAGCAATGAAGAAAAGGATGACTTAAGGTAAGCAGCAGTATCACTTTGCAGAAAAGACAGGGAAAAAAACCTTTCAAAATACATATGTTTTTAAAATGGTTATTTACTTTGGCAGCTTCCGTGAATGTAGATAAAAACATCAAGGATGATTCTTCCCCGTGTTTGTGAAAGGTAAAAAGTAAAATTTATAGGGTTCTCATTATAGTGAAGAGAATATTTACACTGCTTTTGGAAAAAAAATGAGTGATTTAGCACAGAAACTCAAAAATTACTGGAATGGTACCACTTAATTAAGTTCTATGGACAACTATGGAGATGAATGAATTTTACCTCGAGCCATTTGGCCTAATTTAAGGCCCTGAGCCTTCTGCACACCACAGATTGGCTTTAGTGTTTTGAAATGTTTATCTTAAATGTCATGAATCAGTATCTTAAAATCTCTCTCAGTAGGGACTTATTAATACTCCAAAAAATTGTTCCTATAGGAATAACAGAATTTCTTCTCTAAACATCACGTACCTTTTTCTGTGCTAATAAGACAGTTTGTATTCCCTCTAGCCTCTATATATACCAAAAGCATAGCAGTTTTCTTAAGAAATATGCCCCTAGCATTATTCAGCAATTCTTAATCATTATCACTTTACACTTTTAGATCACAGAACAAGAATTATTATAAGAACGTTTCTTTATATTCACCTGTGTTTATGAAATTAATTCAGCTAATTTAACAAAAACAGGTTGAAAACTTCATACTTACTTTGGATACTTAGAAATCTTAATTTAAAACGGTCAGAAACTGCATACTGTTCACATTTAGACAAAGCAGTTTCTCTTCTAAACTGTTCAGCTGGAACTTGTCTAGATTTGTCCACAAGTGTAAGTTGCAAGACCAGATTTTTTTTTAAATACTATGATGATCTCATTTTAAAAATTCAGTATGTGATGGGGGTTGGTTTTCATTCTTCAGTGCTCGTGCTTAGCAGGCTCTTCAGGGCAAAATTTCACCTACTATAGATATGAAGCTAATTTTCGGATAAAACCTAACACTCACTATTAAGAACTGCCTGTTAGAAAGCACAGCTTTTAAATAGCTACAAAACTATATGGTTCACGTACATGACCATTTCTGAAAGATGAGGAAAGACAAGATGTGTAAAGGGACGTTAGGAAGGTTAAAAAGTCTTTCTTTCCAAATGACAGGACATACCTGTATACAATTTGTCAGTGTACATATGAACTATCACTCAGAGATAAAATCTGAATTGTAATCAACCCCCAAATCTCTCACAACCAGATAAGAACTGAAATTAGTTCTTCAAAGTGTCAGACTGGTTGAGGAAAAAGCCCATGGTATATCCTGATGGTACGTGCCAGGAGTATAAATACCAAGATTTTTAAACTAAGTTAGGAGAAATATAGTATCTCTCAGTATCTCTCCTGCCAGAAGTTGTGCTTGCTCCTCCAGCTGGATGAGCTGCTCAGGTGTACAGACACCAAAGGAGGAGGATGTGAACTCTCCCCTAGACTTCAGGGCAAGGTCTTGATCCCTGTGATCCAGGTGAGGAGCTCTGTGCCAGGGCAACAAGCTGAGCAACAGCTTCCCAAGCAGATATACACCACAGAAGATGCTTTATGTCTCTGAAGGTGGCAAATGTTTCAGCACATGCTAGATAGTATAAACTTCTGATTAAGAAAAAAGCATGTAAAATTTCTCTTTGTATCACCTCTATTTGGTAGGTGGAAAAATCAGGTTTTTAGTGTCAGGTTCAGGATCTGCTTGCAATACATCTGAAGGAGGATAAGCTTACAATAATTAGCAGGGAGAAAACTACATGCTATCTCGCGCTCACAACAGGGAAGAAATGCAGAGAGGCCATAAAGGAGAAAGCAATTTTAAAGGCTGATGCAGCCTGTAGCTTTTGTGGTCCGCAGCCTGCCAGATGGGTGCATAATGCCAGTTTGATGGCATCTGTCCCTTGGCACAAACTCTCATCCAGGAAATCCACAGGGATCCAAGGAACATCCCCTTTTACATGGATCAGGTAATTAACTAATTACCGTCAAAGTCTGCCATAAAACCATGGTGCAGAAAAGCAAAACATATTCCTTCCATACCTCAGACACTACTTAGAAAAATAAACCTGTGTGCAAATATTCTGCAGGTAGCTCATCGCCAGATGCCCTTTTTCACCTTCTCAAGATTTGTCACTCAAGTCGATAGTCATGCTCAAGTGCTCCAGGAGAACAAAGGGAACGATGAGGGTACTGGGAGGGGTGACACATCCTAGGAAATGCCAGGCCTTAACAATAAAATGGAGCAATATGAAATCATCTCCTTTAATAGAATGTGAGTGAGTGTCTTCCTCATGTATTTCAAACTATTCCTGAGACGCACAGGGATGAAATCTACAAGCAGAGCAAAAAAATACTGCTCTATTCTACTTCAGCGATGACAAAAGCAGACTGAACAGAAATATCTATTTCTTTCCTGAGTATCCAGAAATATTCAAAGAAAAGAGGATTAGAAGTGACCTCTCTCTGCCCTTCCTACAGCACTCCTACTTTCAATACAGGTAGTGGCATCTTGCAGCATTCAAAGAGTTCCCTGCCTGCTGCATTTGGAATCTGTGAGAGTTACTGATTACAGTACTACACTCACAATCTTTTCCGAAGCCCCCTCTAATTTAGCTTTTCAGCTTGGAATAGCTTACCTAGCTCTATCAACCTTCTAAACCGATTTTCTCATATGAGTTCAAAACACAAAATAAGTTTGAGAAACTCACTGTGCTCTTTAGGAGATGAAGCACTGAAGGTTTACAGACTTCGTAAGAGCAGCCAACTTTCAAACAGTTTGTCTCTTAGTTCTGGAGAGCCTATCACTCAGCCAGCTGCCTGCTTGCATCCAGGTTTGTTCAAACCCCTCATTAAATCACCCAAGGCAACTTCTCTTTCTGCCAAGTAAGGAATTACGAGCTGGTTCCTAGATCTCAAGGCGAACTACTCCAGGACTTGCACTGCATATGTGTATTTTTATCCTTTTAAATGCACTATAGCATTAACATTGTGCAAATGCCATGACCTCTGATGATCTCTGGGAGGGGAATCATGCCTCAAAATGTAGTTAATATTGTCCTAATGTTTGAAATCAAAGACAAAGCCATATTACTTATAGATTACTCATACATTTTCCATCCAATAAATATCTCACATATATATCTTACCTAAACATCGTGTGATATCATTTTTATCCTCAGTTGAAAATGTTACTGCAATTAATGTAATGATATAGAATTTTATGAAAATGAAGCCCCTTCACAATGTCTTTTGAAGGGGAACTCTTACATAATTTGTCTCTTCAATTGTCTTTCATGAAAGAAGGGCATTTATAATAGCTAATACAAAAGTATTACAGATGTAAGAATTCTCAAGGAAAAAAAAATACTATTGCACATTTGGATCTATAGAAATGACATCTGAACAGTACATGATGTGACATTTGGAATTCCTTTAGGAGAAAAATGTTCAACTTTTTTACCCAAAACAAAGCCAATCTTATTACATATAAACACAGTGGCTTAAATGCCAAGCCATCCTTAAAATTATTTTGATAAAGATATAAACATATATACAGTTTTACCTACACATATAATATTGACATACTGGCACAGAAAGCACGCACAAAATACACTGCACAGAATTGAAAAGAATAGGCACAGATTATCAACTTATTGATCTTTTATCTTTAAACGTCCTGGGCACAGTTCATAAATACACCTCCAAATGCGACTGTTAGCTGGTACAATAAGGTTTCCATTTACTCTTCTATGACAATAAAATCAAATGTCTGCATTTAGGAAGGAGTTTTAACTCCAGTACTTTAAAGTAACAAAGCTGTAAGGCAAAACAAAAAGCATGCTCGAGCTGATAACATTCTTCTCGGTTTTCTTGCCAATAACAATAGCTTCTAATTTCTCACTGCAACGATGCCATGCCTTAGCTAAATATAATTCATATCACTTACCCGCTCTTCATAAGAAACAGCAGTTATTTTTCCTAACAGTACTCTTCCTAAATTCATCTTCACTTAATATGGAAAAAGCATTTCCTTAGCAAATCAGCTTTGCAAAGATTAAGCTAAAAAATCCAGCCCTATTCCATGCCTGTACATGCCAGTAAAGTTTAAAGGCATTTCGTATGAAGTTCTATTTTACTCCCTTTATGTTACCCATAGCAACAGGCCAATGCAGGAAGCTGTGGTTCGTCAGGGATTCAGATTAGATCTCAATTATCTCTCCTGAGAAACGCTAGATCGTTTTATATAAATCAAGACAATTGTATTTTAAAGCGCTTCCTATAAGTTGAACGTGCGATGGTCCTGTGCTCAGTAAAACAGATTTCCAAAGCAGTTTCCAGCAAAACAACAGTTAATCACCATAACACTAGTTATAGAAACATTTACATCGTAAACCCCTATTTTCAGAGGTTTACATCATGCAAGCCAGATTAAAGTAAGACCTTGAACAGTCTCTTCTGCTCAATTTTTCAGCAGTTAACACTGTAAATCGCAGGTAAAAATCCACAGCACAAGGAAACTTGGCAGACTCAGCTAAAGCTAGGTGCAGCCCCTTGTCCCTAAAGACAGAATCCTCCTTGCAGAAACCAACAGATACTCTCCCTTCCCTCTTTGCTACCCCAGCCTGTGCTTTCCTGATGTCAAGGCAGCTCTGTGCACAGCGCCCTAGGAACAGAGAGCAAAATCAGCTGCTTGTCATGCAAGAGGGAAGTGCTCTTCGCTTGCCTGTGGTAGTAGTGGTTTCAAGAGACTGTATATGGAAAGAGCAGAATGTCATGAAGTTTGTTGCTGTTCTGAAGTAAATAGCAGTAGTACCTGGAGCACTGTTTGTTGCTTTTGAAGCAACCAGAATAGAAGTTTTGCTAAAAACAAAAACCAGAATTACAAACTGAAAATAGTTAGTGAGCATTTTTACTGTTTTTATGCTTTGGGGATGTCCTGACGTGATGGACTTACAAGCAGTACTTTAAGAAAGAGCGACCTGCTCCCTTTTCAATGCAGCACGTGGGATCCCCCACATCCATCCAGTCCCAGTTCCCCTAATCTGTAGCTCACTCCGAAAGTATTGCCGCCTATTTATTTCCCTGAAAATGGCAGAAGCTATAAAGAGCACAATAACACAATTGGATACAGCAAATTCTCAGCTACAAAAAACATTTTTTCTCAACACAGTCACCATCATTAGCTAGGAATTTTCACTGGTGATGATAAAGAGCCTTCATGCTGCACTCATAAAAGTCTGTTCCAGTGGAGCTGACAACTGCAGTCACTGCTGAAGCATCACCCACCACCTCACATCCACTGTCTGGTCTCCATAAATGCTCAGCAAGTGCCTATGAGTATCAACAGGTGTCATTTTTTCTACATGGAAGAATTCAGCTCCACACCTTTCCCTCACGTGCACTTCCACGTCAGACGTCATTTTGTCAGAGTGCCCCTCTGCTGCCATCTGTCACACAGCAACAACACATCGCTGTGAATATTGGTGGGAAAGTTCAACCTCTACTACCATCCCTTCAACACCCACCTCTGACGTCATGGGCCAATATCATAAAGTAGGAGGCATTACTTCTGGAGCAGCCTTAGTATAAATTAAATACGAAGATGGGAAATTTTACCCTGAACTGATACAAAGAGAGGCAAAAAGATGTTTCAGCAATTCAGCATGGGCACTCTTAGCTAACAGAGCAACTCAACCTTACAGACTTAATTCAGAGTGAGCAGGGAAGAAATTCAAGCTAATTACTGATGAAAATAGAGGAATCGTGATTTAACAGGCATTCTTGAGACAACAATTTGGTGCCATGGACAAAGTTCATTTTATGAGTGATTATGAATCTCAATAGGCACACTGCTGCATCTCAAAATGCTGTCTTCCACAAGAGTTTAATACCATGACGAAATGCAACAGAAACAAATGGGGAGGTTGATAGGAAGGAATACGTTCTATAAAATATAATATTATTTTTGGACTTACGAAGCAAATTCCTTGGGAGATTTTCAGAGTAGAATAGTTTTACTGCTTAAATAACTGTTAAAAATTATAATTTTACAATGAAAATAGGCCAAATTGAGCTGTTTAAATGCTGCATGTTGCTTAACACTAGAGCAAGTAGGCTCGAGAGTGTATTTTCATTGTCAGTACCTTCAACAACCAGATCGTACTGACATTACATATAGGCAGCGAGCACCTGCGCAGTAATCCTCACATGAGATACGTAAAAAGCACATAGGGGTCAGAAAGGCCTGGAGAGCTGTCCTGCAAACATCCCCTTGGGGCATCACAGAACAGGATTTTAATTGACAGTGTTTAGTCCTAAGTCCTACAGGAATCTCCTACAAAACCCAAATGTCCCAGCACGGTTTTGCCAGGTGTGGTTCTTACCCACAAAAACATTAGAATGATTGGGGGGAGAAGGAGGATCACACGTGAGGAATTAAATGCAGCATCAGGGTCAGCACTGCACCAGAGCCCCATGGTGGCACAGGGCTGGGAGCACCGTGTGTGGGCAATGCTCTGCACATCCTACGCTCCTGCACTTGGTGTTACAAAGCCAATAATCCCTCCATTTACAGACCTCTACAGTTGTTGATTTTATGTCCTGAACTGCGCACCACATGTCCACATTTTTCCATGCAGCGACTCTACTAGCACTGAAGATAAACTCTGCCAATTAGATGACATCAGTTAATGATAATGGCAATGAAATGCTATGTGAATCTGAAAGCCCTGGAAAAAAAATATTCATTTCCCTCTGTATTTTCACAGATTATTTTTGTAGCTGCCAGATTGAAAACCAGGCAGACAACTCTGAGTTCAAAGGTCCAAAGCAGAAGGAATTCTAATTTGCAAAGCTATTAATGGAAAGTGTTAAATGATGGCACAAGAGCCTTAAAAAACCTATTCAGATTTACCAAAGGCGACATTCGTAAACCCACATCCATCTGTTTAGAAGCTAAACTGTGGGAAGGGGTAGCAGCCCCAGATATGGCTGATCTGTTCTTCTCTTCCACCCTTCCTCTACTTTCTGCTCTTATTTTCTTTTGTGCTCTTGTTTTCAGAGAAGAAAAGGCTCAAGAGAAAGACAGAATGGCAGGAAGCCTGGATAAGTTTTAACTTGTCAAAAGATGAATAGGATTTAATATATCCATTACTACTAAAAGAAAGAACACAAACACACACACAAAAAAATACAAGGCAACTACAGAGAGGTAATTCTCTGGATGAACTCTTGGTAATGCAAATTCCTAAAGTATATCTAACATTGGCAGAATGATCCTCAAAAATCTCAAATCTCAAGGTTTTTTTCCCTTTTTTTTTTTTTTTTTTTTTTTGTCCCACGTTAAATAAAATACCTGTACGAAAAGCCTGGCAAAAGAATTGTTAACAACACAACTTAGCTCACCGCAGTGAGTTTCTGAAAGCAGGAGAATTGCAACCTATCTACAAACTAAGCAAACTGTCCTGTAGAACAGATGTTTTTCTAATTCTCCAAAATTTCTATAATTTGTCCGGATGTATTTTTGCAGAGGATTTGTCAGCTACTCAGCAGTAAACAGATCGTGTAAGTGCTAATAATTAAAAGCGGGAAGATTCTCATGTTTACAGGAATGTGGTTTCCTTCTATCAGTTTTAAAGATGAAAGTCTTTCGTATTCCAGGATTATATTAAGAAAAAACATTTTCAAACTATTTGGAATGCATTCGTTTATAAATAACCGAAATAGAAGCAAGGCTTCCAATAATACAATAAATTCAGCACGGACTGGATGCAAACGGCTGTTCCGAGTGCCCCCTGCTGTCCAATGCCATTCCGAGCCCAATGTACACACCTCAAGCTGCTAGGGAAGATCTGCCATCCCAAAATCTCCCGTAAAAATAAGGAGTTGGTTCTGCAAGTTGTATTTTACACTCTGAAATACAATTCTGCAAAGCCTGACTGTAAAAAGATAATAAAACAGACACTTTTTCACAGTCCTTTTTGAAACAAACATCACCATTTCTTTCCTTTCCTTCAACAGCAGCTTAAGACATCTGTACTTCCTCCACTAAAGCAAACATGCAGCAACAGCATGCATAACTTGAGCATCCGGATGGAAGCTGAATTTGCAGCCTAATAGTAAATTAAAGTTAAATCACATAATAAGGAGGATATGATTAAGTGACAGATCACTAAGACACATTAAGTTGCTTCTCAATTTCCTACTAGTACAGACAGAGCCTTGAAGAGTCAATACATTTGGGGAAATCAACGCAAAACCAAATGGGGAAACAACTTATTTTTAATTAAACAGTTCATACATATCTTTGATATTCCATCTAGGACTGTAACTCACAGAATATGGTTTCTAAGCAATAAAAAGATAAAAACTGAGCTGGAGGGTCTACAACTCAAAAAATCTCTATTCGATATATACTTTTCATTTAGTTTAATAACTCACACCATCTGGATTCTGTTTTATTAGATAAAAATCCAGATGGAAAGAAACCAGTTTAGCTGCACACCTTAAAAACCCACCGTAACGATGAGAAGGTAACAAAGCTCTCACACAACATTCTGACTTTCTGGAAACACATGTACAAGCATAGTGAAAATTAAACAACAGGTTTATTAAAAACTTAATCAAAGAAATATCTGAATACACAGTATATTCACTCCACATGGTAAAAACAATATAATGTCACTTAAAACATGGCTATAAAAATGGTATATTCTTAATTTTATAATAGAAGCTATATAGGAAGTTAACTTAAATACTTATACTTACAAACTTTGTCTCTTTAAAAACTCATTGACTCCTTAGAAGCATAATTTATCGTATTTCACTGCAAGATTTCTTAGCTCAGAAGGCTACTCATTAAACCATATTCCTGTTTTCTGTTCTCTTTAGATAAACAAAACTTTATACTTACAGACACTTGACTATCAGTAAAAGTTTTCTCCATGTATAAATAGTTTAATAGTTCATCGTTAAGAAACAGTCCCTTCAACTTTATTATTTAGCTCTTTCTGAACACATATTTACTTCTTCCAGAGTCCAGTCATAAAATGAGGCTTCTCTGTGTGTTGCCCTATCAACACCTCTCCCATTCTCCTCCTCCCCAGCACATTCTCCGCCCTCAGCACGAGTTCTGTATCTTCTCATCCAGAGGCACAGGCAGCTTTTAGCATGTTGTTTAGGCAGGTCCTATGGAACAAGAAAGCTTCTCAAAAGGCAACAGCGTGCTGCTGAGGAGACTGCTAATGTAAAATGCATTCGGAAAAGGCCTAGAGGATTCGGTCCCTAACATTTGCCCAAACTTGTTTAAGCATTGAGTAAACCTAATTTTCGTCTCCAAATTATCTTCAATTTTAATACATTCCCCTTTGATGAGTAAATTTTCCAAATGAACTGAATGAATCAATCCCTATTAAAAACACTCAAAATATCATCTAAAATTATTTTTTCTCTTAAAGAAGAACAGTTAAACTTGTAAGACGTGCAGCAATTTTCTTCCAGTTTCCAGCATGTAAGTGCATGTCTCTGTATGATTACAATCACATGCATGCACGTTTCGCAATCTATCTCATCCTACCCAAATGCTCCATGTTGCTCTGAGTAAGCAGGGCACTGCCACTTACACAGCTCTCTTTCTGAACAAAACACAGTTCTCATCCTCTTCAATACCACACCTACTCTCCAGACAAGCCAGCAATAACTGTGTGCCTTCAGAAAGAACTGCACACACTCTCTGGCCAACAAATCATGCTTAATACTATGCTTTTAGAGTACCCTGATCTAAACAGAAGTAGAAACTAGGATTTTTTTTTTTTTTTTTTTTTTTTTTTTTGAGTTTCAAAAGAACAGATTAAATGTTTTGATAAACTAATATTAAGTAAAGCTCAGCAGCTCATCTGGAAGGAGCTCCACAGGTGATACCTTTTCTTTAAACTTCACTGGACTGATGAATCCACGAGGACAGTGGAAATTAGCCAAAATCCCAGCAGTTCAAGCAGTAAATGCAATCAGAATCAATTCACAGAAGGGTACAGTACTCTCATTTGCACCATATCTATTCTGTGGCTATATTCTGGAAATGCCAATTCAGTTCATTCCATAAGACTTTAACTCCTTCAATAACACTAACCAAACCTCAGAGACAAAAATCCTTCCTCATCTCCATTAGCATGTGACGTGACAGTGACACAGAAGGTGACAAAGTGCAGCAGAGGAAGGGCAGTAACACAAATCAAAGCAGTCACCTGGCTCCTTATTCCCTCCAGAAATTACATGAGCAATCCATTCTGCAGCAGGAAAGCTGTTAGAGCTCTCTCCCTCAGAAAGCAGATGCTGCAAAGAGCTGTAATACAGCAGTGTGTGCTCCCAGAGCCCACTGCAGTTATGCTGCACTGGCAAATGATGCTCCATCAGTGAGTCCTCCCCTTCACAAACAACAGGGTTGCACCACCTGAAAGGTGACACAGCTTTCTGTACTTCAAGAACAATCCACAATCCCAGACATAAAGAAGCAATGTCCATTCCTGAAGATGGCAATCTAGAAATGGCCCCATCGGTTTCAAGCATGTGTTTACCAAATGCAATATTCAATTTCCAAGAGCAGCCACAGATGGATGCACAGTGACAAGTAGCACAGACCAAGAGATATTTCTTGACTACATTCTCCCCGACTTCAGGTACTTTTAGTTCAGATTTCCTGAACCTGGCTTGTCTCCTTTATAATACCCAGTAGGTCTCTTTTCCAAATATTTGTCCATTTTCCCCCAAAGACATGCATATTTCTTGCATACACAGCACTCAGTGGCAAGATGTTCCACAAACCTCCTTGCCTGCTGCATGAACAGTTCCTTGGTTTGTTTTGCTCCTGGCTTCAGCCACCCACAATTAATGGTGCTGAAGAAGGCTGCAAGCAGTCAATCCCATTTGTTTCTTGTATGCCACCCACAATTCTGTACTCATTACACCTTCCTGAAACATTTCCATTTCTAATACACTATAACATTTTGAAATAAAGAAACCAGAACACAATTTTTAAATTGGCAAAAAAGTGTGACCATATCACAGTATTTACACCATAGAGCGTATGGCTCATGTGTATGGAAAATGTGGTTCATTTTCCTCTGATACTTCCCCAGTAATTCACAACACTGGATTTTCTGGTTTATTGACTGTGTAGAGAGCCGATATTTTCATACAACTGTCCCTTATAATGCAAAGACCACACTTCTGAAGCAGCTCAGAGACATAGATGCCATTTGATATATGAAGCTAGGGCGTTTTTACCTCATTTGCATTGCTTTGCATTTATCTACATACATTTTCATCTGCCATTTTGTTGTTCAGGCATGCAGTCTTACAAACGCAGTCTGCTCACATCTTCAGAGACTGTTCTTGTCCTTATTAATTTGAGTAACTTCGCCTCACTGCTGACCTTCTTGGGAGGAGCCTTAAAAGATGTTCTTGAATCAACAAATGTAACATCAGAAACTGAAGCAAAGGTTATCCTTAAGCAACAAAGCATTCTGGATTTCAGTAACAGATCTCAGTGCTGAAACCTATTTTACTGCCTTAATGTCAAGGGGTTAAAATACCTCATAAATTAGAGCCAGGAGAGTAAACACACTCACAGAATTATACCATCACCAAAGCTGGAAAAGACCTCCAAGATCATCCAGTT
The DNA here is from genome assembly GCF_951394365.1 of Tetrao urogallus. NCBI lineage: Eukaryota > Metazoa > Chordata > Aves > Galliformes > Phasianidae > Tetrao > Tetrao urogallus. The sequence goes on from NC_136817.1 coordinate 62,079,303, forward strand.
CAACCGTGCAATTACCACCAATATTTCCCCACTAAACCACTGAAAAGAAGGCCAGGTACCAGAGGTGATGGCAAAAGACACCCCCAAGAACCTGCCCACCTACTGCTGATTGTTATGTTGCTACTCAGACAAACTGGAACCAAGCGGATGAAGCCAAAATAAGCTCTGATACCTTATGTGGTTGAGCTAAGGCAGTTACCTTAAATTGTTTATCCATGCTGAACCTCACAGTGAGTCCATTAGAGATATTGACAGCTTATGAATTCATCAGCATCCACTCCATAAAAAAATCTTAAGAATGGTGGTAATGGCTACTGGCAAGACCTGCCATCAGAGGATGCAAGCAGAATACAAGCTCTAGTCTAGTCCCCAAAAGCACATACTGCCTATGATTTTGTGACAGAAATGCGCTGGGGAGCCAAGCCCAGAGGTAATAAAGCTCAGGCACTGCTTGAGTGGTAGGGTCAGACAATTCATTCCTGCAGGAGAAATTTCTGCATGCAGTGCCAACTCTCTATCCACATTCTCTATGGAATCCATCCCAGACAACTCTGTTCATTTCTTGTCAGGCAGCAGGATGAGCACTGCTGCATGCACATCACAGTGCAAACACAGATGAGATTCAGCTCTCATCACTCTCTCTGACTACTTGTTTTCTTATGTGCAATTCAAGACAAATTTCTCCAAGATTTGAAATAAAGAAATTAACTCAAAACTGTAGAAAAGAGAAAAACGTAGAATTACCCAAGTATGATCACCTTATCAACAGAAAACAAGTCTCAATGTTCTCAAGTGTCTGTAAAATCACAGTTTCACATTCTGGAATGTATTTAGAAATAAGCACCTTCAATTCACAAGAACCAAGAAGATACACACAGCTTGTGCTCATCTGTTGACAAAGCCACCTCAGTTAATTATTTCACAAATGTATAAAGTATGAAGAACATAAGAACCTTCCACGGTACATTTTATACACATAAGAAAAAATTACAGCAAATGTTTCAAAATTACTATATAGTATAAAATGTCCTGAAAGGTTTAACATAAATGGCAGTGCACAGCATGTGAGGAGAAAAAAAAACGTGTACTGCTAATATTATTTTGTCCTCCTTTGGGGAGTAGAAATGAGTGTAACTAACATACCCTATAAGAAGTGCTAAAGTCTGAAGTAGGTGCTCCAGAGCATTCTGAAAAGAGTCTGAAGTACTTAACAGAGCAGCCAGAGAATGAAACGTTAAAATTCATATTCTTGGAAATCTTTAACAAGCCCTGAGAATGATGTTAAAACAAATTCTGAAGGATAATACACGCATCAGAATGAGATGACGGTAACCTAGAGCCATGCTGGCTATATCTGTAGCAGTCAAATAAACAGTGCCTGAGCTCTTCTGTAGTTCCAAAGATAGCTGGTGCTTTCTACCATACCACCAAGCTCTCCCAGCCTTCTATCAATCACGTGGATTGCATCCAAACTGCCTGTTGGGAAAAGCGATGCTAACCATGGGGGCAACATCTAAACCGTGACCAGAAATCATCTGAGAAAAACACACTAGCTGGCTCAGGACAAAGCAGCATAAATGACAACTTTGATGGCACAACAGGACAAGCGTTACGCTCCATTGCATATCTCTTGTCCTGGCCCTGTTCCATTTTACAGCACAGGAGTGCAGCCATTGAGCAGCACAGTTAGTTGAGAAACTTCATCCAACAATGTAACAGCCAGAAGCCTGAACGTAGCAGAAGCCTGGAATTCCTGTCTGAAATACTAAATGCTTTAAAAGCCTTAAAAAGCATCTCCATGACCACGTATACTACAGTAATTCAAGGTAAAGAAATGAATTTCATCACAAAATGACACAATTGTGTCTAACTACATATGTTACAGTTCAGACAGAGGGTCTGGACTTCTACAGGAAGTGAGTGTAAAATCAATAAGCAGACAACTTCCACTTTAGCACTGTTTGAAAAGCTGACACCTAGTGGCACATTTCAAGAAACAGGTTCAAAGGGATGCTAAAAATCCTCTAGAACCACCTGCCTCACTGTATTGACCACACTGCTTTTGATGGAGCCCAGGATACTATCCAATCTGCTATCTGGAGATTTTTTTCTTGCAGGCAGTTTTGTTCCACAACTGGCTTGTTTTCTATCTTCATGAAGGCAGACTGAGGACAAGAATGCCTCTCAGTTACATCTTAGGTAAGAATTAGGACAAAATCCATACAAAATGCAGTATTTCAAGTAATAGAGCGTGGAAGCCATGTATACCAGCAACATAGTAAGTTATCACATAATTGGTAAAACTTAAGACAAAGACATACATTATTTTCAAATTTTAAATGCACAAATCTAAGCTGGGAATGAAGAGGCCTTGGTTTAAACCACATTATTATAGCAGACATAGTGGTGGTATTCAGGCCATGGCAATGATCTAAGATTGTTGGTGAGGAAAGCTTTGAAGAGAGTATTAATGCTTTTTATTAGATGGACTTACAGGGTGGGAAAAGTTTGGGGCATGTTTAACTCTTCTTGTCTGATTTTCCCAGTACACTCACTGGTCCAACACAAGCTTTGTCTGATTATTTAAATCAGTTAAACAAAGACAGGTACCCACTTAAAAACTCATTATTAAGTCAAATGAGCATTTAGGGTTTTTTGCCACTCACAGATGCCAAAACTAATATCCAGCAGAGGCATGTCATTCATTAGTATAAAATCCTCATACTGAGGAGATGTGTTGTATGCTTTCAATTTGCAGATGAAATGCAAAAGAAGTTGCTTCACTGGAATTAACAAAACAGAAAAAGAATCAAGCATTATTATCTATAATAACAGCTAATAATACTAGATTATTAACGGTTATAATTAAGATAGAACATTCTAACAAAAATTCCTAACACTAACTATTAAAAGGAATGTATGATACATTCCAACTTCAAAAACATTGCTGAAATCTAGAAATTTGATACAATAAATGTTCTCTTTCATATAAGATTTAGCTTTAAGGATGCCAAAATGGGATGAAGTCGAGAAGAAAAGAAGAAACAGCTATCTTTTTTGTTCTAATATTTAGTTAAAAGAATTAATATTCTTTAATTTTAAAGCAACCTCTAAATTAAAAGATTGTTTAACAATATCCAAAAAGTAGCAATATTGTTATTCATTTGCATAAGATGTGAGGTCTCACATTATTCTGCCCTATTTTTAACCACAGAGGAATACCAAAGGGAAACGTTTCAGAAGTTTTCAGGAAACTCAACAGCTTTGAGGTGTTCTCCTTGGCCAGACAGAAACCCAAATTTGCTGAGTTTGAGGGAACGCCATAAAGGTCCCCATTTTAACACATTTCAAAAAAAGATACAAATGCAACAGATTACAGTTGAAGATGTTATGGAATCTGGTGCTAATATTGATGCTGGAAAAAAAAAGATGATTCTGTTGGATGCAACTTTTTTAAAAGACAGTGTTCTACTTTCTGCAGTTTCACAGAATCATCTTTGATGTACTTGTAGGTCTACAAGCAATGACACTGCCAGGACAGAATCCTGCAAGACAGAAAATGAAACCAATGGCACTTGCCTACAGGGAAGAAATAAGAAGATAGAATCATGTCCTCTCATTAAATAACTTTAACATATTCACTTAAGCTTATACCTATGAACCAGCAGTACTTGCTGCAGTACGATTGGTGGAAATCACAGATTAGCATACTTGTGAACAGGTACTATTGCATAACAACAAATGATTCACATGGAAAAATTAAAAACTACATACGTAGTAGTAGGTATTTTCTTAATGGAAAAAGGTTTCTTGTAATTTAGTAAAGAAAAAGCTCTGAATACAACTTTGTGGTTGACACACTAATTTTCTGAATTCAGTTCTAACAGAAGATAATATTCAGCTTTGGTGAAAACAAGCACAATTTCCACAATTCTGAACTAAAAGTGCATTTTTTGTGTGTTTCACGAGCCATTTTCCTTACCATACTCCTAGCACAATCAGGGAATTATAGAATCACTCAGGTTGGAAAAAACCCTAAAGATCATTGAGTCCAACCACAACCTAACTATCCTACCCTAACAACCCTCCACTAAATCATGTCCCTGAGCACCACATCCAAACGGTTTTTAAACACATCCAGGGATGGTGACTCAACCACCTCCCTGGGGAGCCGTTTCCAGTGCTTAACAGCCCTTTCTGTAAAGAAATTTTTCCTGATATCCAACCTAAACTTATCCTGGTGCAACTTGAGGCCATTTCCCCTCATCCTGCCCCCTGTCACCAGTGAGAAGAGACCAGCCCTGCTCTCACTGCAATCACCTTTCAGGTATTTGAAGAGGGCAAATAATGTTATTCATTAAATTTGTACATTTATTCTATTTTAATCTCCCCAGATTTAGAATGATCTTGTATACAGATTCTAACAGTAAAAACAATATCTACAGGTTAATCCTACATATCTGTATATTTTTTTAATGTGTGCACAGCTTCTACAGGTAAGGGGAAATGCTCAAGCAGGGCAGTGTATCATTACAGTTAGTTCTAACTTAATATGAATATTGTCTGTGTGCATACAGCCAATCATAATATAACTATTAGAAAGAAAAAGTGAAATATTCTCTTGGTTTGTATTAAGCTTGGATAGTTGGCAAAAAAAAAAAAAAAAAAAAACAACTGCAAAGAAACCACGCCACCTTATGGCAGAAGACAGCAAAACTGACAGCTGGTATTTCACACACAGCTCCAAAGCCAAGAGGAGTTAAGTTCATCCTTTCAAATTAAGTACAAATGCAACGCTCTTCAGACACATAGGAAATGAACTGTGTTCGGTGTACACCCATAAAAGAAACAGCAGGGAACCAATTGGAAAAGCAACCTGGATCTCAGCAGGAATCAAACCCACAAACTTAGAAAAGCAAATTCATTTTCAAATGCCACGTTTGGGTCAGTACCTTGTCCATTCTGCTGAAAGAAAGAATACAACTGAGTAATCTGTGTAGTATGTTCATGAACGTTACTTCAGAGGTGGAGTCTCTAAGAATTTCCGGCTATTGTTATTTCCTCTCCCAGTGACTCTAAATAGATGGCCTGAAATAATCTAAACATGTACTGAGAGCATTGTTTTCTACTACACCTAGCATAACCACAGTCAGGAATAATGCTGCAGCAGCAACTTTAAAGCAAGATGCAAAAATCAAAACATCTCAACGCTATTTTACTTCGACTTGTGAAATTTCTGCTATTATTCTCGAGGTTGGTATTTCTCCCAGTGGCAAGAACACATGAAAGCAAAATTCTCCTGTGGCATGCAGAGACAAAATGAAGTTTCAAAGCAAAAAAAAGGAATTGACAGCCATCCAGACCCAAGCAGCTACATGTAATAAGGGCATTCATCTAAATGTATTTTTTAATACAGATTGTTTCTAGTTTTCCAATTTAAACCTTGGCCTAAGACGCTCAGCTGAAGTAACAGCTTTAGTTATTAGGACTCTGCATAGCACAGAGTCTTCTCAGTCCCTCCAGTTGGTGCTATTCCATTAATTTATACACACTGGTGAATCCCAACTGGGACACAAAGAGAGAAAAATGAGCTTTTTAGGCAAATGACATCTTTCTGAAATTAACAGGCAGTAAGCACCAAGTCCCTATTTTAACGAATATTTACACAATATAAAACTGCTCCTACCACAGAAATTAAATTATATCCTGGGTCTTTAAAACCCTTTCAGAATATGAAATATTATGAAAAATATGAAAAATAATATGAAATGTTTACTCACATAAATCTCAAAGAAATCTGAATGTGGAAGAATGTGGTGTGAACCCTGTTTTTCCTATCTATCATACATGAGTTACTGGAGCTCTCAGATATTCTGAGAAGGTTCTCTCTTACTGCGACCAGAAATTCTGTCAAAACTAGCAGCAAGCTTTTTAATTTAGAAAAGTCACCATTTTCTAATGAAGAAAGATATACCTAGACAGTTACCAAACAGCTTTATCCACAGGATCTTGCTCTGCTAATTAAAGAAAGCTTTGCAATAACCATATTAAATTTAGGAGCGTACAGAAATGAAGAAGTATTTTCTGTAATTGGTTTAATAAATAAATAAATAAATGAAAAGCAAGGCACTTAAAAGCTCTGGACAAGATAGAAATAGACCGCAATAGAAAAAGGATACAATCTTGTCCTTTAAAACATCTGAAGGATAAGGAATGACAGATCTTACCTGCATTCCCTAAGAAGCTCCTTCCATATATTCTGTTCCCTAAAAGTCCAGTGCACCAAGCTCTCCACTCCTTTAGTTCAGACTTAGCGAAATGCCTTTCTTCCTACATTTTGCCACAACAGGAAGCTCAAAATATCTCTTTCTTTCCTCCTCCCATCTCAAATGCTTTTTATACACCTCCTTCCCATTTAGAGGAATCTGCGTGCCATATTCCCTCCCATGCCAAAGAACAGTATAATCTGTATTTCATGGTTCCTATGCCAATAGTTCTGCACATGTCTGTGTTTCTGCACAACAGCAAGCCTTCCACAGAAGCATGATAAAGGAATAAGGGAACCCAAACCATGGATCGGGTTTTCAGGAAGAAGCACTCCAGAAGAGAAGATATCATGAAGCCATATTCTCTCAGCTTGAGGGAGACATACAGCAGAGCAGGAGCAGGTGTTCGAATTCAGGCAGCTTTTCATTCTCTGCTTCCACCAAAATCAGTAAAGTTAGGCCACTGAGGCCCACACATCAGCTGATGTTATATACCAGATGTGAAATAGTGTTACTGTGTCACACTCAGAAAGACCCAAAATCACCATATCAATCACAAGCACCAAGGTGATTAGGTATTCCTTTTTCCTACTGCTGACACAAAAGGAGGAAAAACTTATTTTTGCCTTTTTCAAACAGGAATTTTTCCATACTCTTAAAGCTGCCTTCCAGAGGGAGTCACGTAAAGAGCCTGTTCTTCATACAAAACCCTCACAACAAATTTAATCCCCCAAAATGTTCTCAATGCAATGACTATCAGCTAAACGAAACAAAAAGAACGCGATGAACATGAGGGGTTTTTCCTCATTGTTAACATTAATGAATTAAAGCCACTGTTTTACTCAATACGACCAGCGGTGATGGACAAAATAAAGTCAGAATTTCTTACAGAAGGAACAGCTACTGCTAACATCAATGCAAACTATTAAAGAAAACTCAGAAATTCAGGTTAATACCTGAAATCTGCATTTCCCTCACAAAAACGTCATATTGTCATTAATAACTTCATTACACTACAGGTATTGCTACTTTTCTTCATTTATCATCAAACTTAATCACTGTATACTCCCCCCAGGACTCATTTCTAAGTTTTAAGTGGAAGCCAATTACCTCCAGGTCATCCAGTGAACGAGTAATGCTGAATCGCTTCGATCTCCCAAATGATCTCCGAACAGAAGAACGCTGCGGAGGAGCCTGATTTAATCCCATCGGACGTCCAAATTTTGCACCCTAAGCAAAATAGAAAACATACATGATCCTTCTTTCATTTTAGTACTTTACTGATCACAGCCGCAGCATCTGAAATTTAAACAATCCTAATTTTGTCCCGCTTAATGGGTACAGAATTCCAAGAAGACAAATTTGCAAACCACTAACAGGTTAACTAAAATCATTAAAATTATGGAAGTACTTTTCCAGACTCAGGTCAGATATGAATATTCAGCATTACATTACTGCAACAATATGAGTCAGGTTGCTACGGTGTACTCATGCTACCTGTAAGTATTAGTAAGTAGGCTACATGTAATTATTAGTAGATTGAGCTTAATTAAAGGCCAGATAGGCATAGCTCCTCATTGCTTAACTAGAAGGTTCTTACAATGACAAAGTATTTGTCTTCTCCATTGGAAATTAAAATCCTAGAAGCCACCTCACACAGCTTCTGTTGGAATCTTTCTCCAAAATAAATACATATTTTTTATTTTACTCCATTTTAAATAGTTTCGCTACTTTACCACTTTGGTAAAATCCAGCTTTTTTAAAAATCACACAATGCAAAGTGCAGGAAGTACATTAATCTTTTCTTCCAAGGAAAGCAATTACCTCACTCTGATAACTAGAACTGTGGCTGCAACAATTAAATCTAATAGTTAGCAGTTTCCCCCCCAGTCATTCTCTTTCTCCTTAAAAAGTCACCAAAAGTCAGTTAAATTGCAGTAACTCAGCTTGTACATATCTAGTTTATGCCAAATGGAAAATTTAAGCCTCAACAGTCGGCACACAGTCAATGACTGGTGCTAAGCAGATGTACATAAACTCACTACATTATAAAAACTTGTGATTATGTGCCTGAAATTTTGGATTTTTTTCACAGTAACATTCAGTGCGGGAAAAAGTCCTTCTCTTCTGATGTTCGCTTTCTTTGAAAACTGAAAATAATGGAGTTTATTTCTGAGTAAATTTTCTTCACAGTTTCATTTCAGCACCTTTCTTCATCACAGTTAGCTTAAAAAATATTTGTTAGCACTTTTTAGAGCTGCTTATTGGAAGCTCTGCAGCACTGAAGTATATTTTTTCTATTTGTTTCTTTCTTTGGGCTACTTTCTGTGCCTTCAGTCCTGAAATGCGTTGGTATCCCTTCAATCCTGTGACGGAATATCTCTGTGTCACTGAGAGAACAATCACAAATTTCACACTTCCAGTCTCACACCAACCACCACTCCATGAAGAAGCGAAGAACACTGAGAAATGTTACACCACTTCCTTAGTGCAAAAAACTCAGCAATCCAACAGTAGGTGTCTGTTTAATTCTTCCTACAGAGTCAATACTATCCTTTAGCAACAGATCTCCAAGAGTCACCAATAGTCACAACAGGCAGCTTAAAAGCCCATAGAAATGTCAAGACATAACGCAGTATACAGAAATCTGAAGCATGCAGCAGGATTCATCTCCAGCTTCTTTATTCAGTATGAGGAGCGATCTATTTTTATGTGAAACCTCTTTCCCTCCTCATTTCTGATTTTGTAAGGTATTTTATTGGCTGAGAAGAAATGGGGCAGCTTCTGCCAAGGAAAACTGGAAAGCTGGCAACTGGAGATTAGCTCCTAAGGATTTTAAGAGAACATTTAGAAGTGCAATATGAAGAGCTAAGATGGCTTTTGCTAACACAATCAACCAAATGTGAAGACAAGAAAGTTGCTGGCTGTAATTTGTCACAGACAGCACCTGCTGGCATGAGGACAGCTCCTGCTTTCTGAACTCTTCAGCATCATCCGCTCACCCAGGCAGGTCCCACTGCAGTGGCCATGCCTAGCTCACATCAGCCACAGGCCTTCCTGCTTAAAGTGAAAACTTACACCTAATGCAAGAATTTGTGTCAAAGAGTGAATTCCACTCCGTTCTGCAGCATCCATAGCATAGCAAAATACTGACATGGCTGCTCCTGTGTGAGGATGTTCCTGTTCAAGCAGCACAGATATGTGCACAGCTCTCAGGTCTCCCCACTAGCCAAGTATGACCATTCCGCTTTGGGAATTTTTCACTTTTTAAACTGTAAATTGCTGGTAAAACAATCAGGATATGAACACCTTAGTAAATGTTAAGGCTAATGAGACTAATGCCATCAATAACATGAGCACAACTGGTATTTTGAAACTAGGGAATTTGTTACACAGTATGGATTCTAGGTAATGGACTCTCAAGTATTTCCCAATAAGAGATGCATCTCCTGGAGGACTGAATCTTTCAGGAAAGGAAACTGGTGAAAAGCAGCAAAGAAAAAAAAAACCATTAATAGCAATCATATTAATTTTCAATAAAAAAATGCATATTCACTTTCCTTTCTACTTCAAATTAAAAAAAAAAAAAAAAAAACAAAACATAAACTGTCCAGCATATGATTAAATAGAAGAGATCACCACGTGCAGTGCTGGGATATTAAGGTATAAAATCTGATAACACAGAAAAATAATCAGCAACAGTGACAATACAAATTGGAGGAATAGGAACAAACTGCCTGAAGACAAAGCTAATACTGAGAAGCAGATTCGAGATAACATTAATTCTCAGCAGATGACCCATTTTAGAAGGAAATGCAGCTTCCCCAGCTATGCTCAGAAAAATAACAGAGAAAAAGGGACAGTGGACAAAAACACTTGAATACTGTGCAATAGTAGAAGACAGAATATTAATGCTCCATCAAAATTCTTCTTCATATTTCTTTACTCTTTTATACTAAACTCACTAAGCACTGACTGAACACTAAGGATAAGAGCAGGGAAAAAAAAAAAAAGAGAGCTGAGAATAACACAGTGCTTAATGATTAGAAAATAGACAAATTCACTGAGTTAATGACTTCCTCAACCCATTTGGATGGTAATTGCAACTAGAAAAATGTTTTCAACAGACAAAAATCTCTCCCTTACTCTGAAGAATCGAATTAATAATCTAGGAAATTAAGGAAGACGTTGCTAAAAAAAATAAAGACTACTGTTCACAGAATACTTAATTTCCTGGTAATGCATTTCAGACATCTCCCTTTTCACGCTTTCTTGATTCCTTTCTAGATATTCCGACTATGAAAATATAACTCCTTCTGCAGATATTTTTTTTAATTACCTTCCACACATATCTGCATTATAAAAAATCATGTAGACTTATGTGCACAGCAGCAACATCTTGGCAAATGCGTTTCATGGCACTCTGAACAGCTGGAAATAAAAATATCAATGACTTGAAAAGAGAACAGACTTTGCAACTAGAATGTATTAGCCAACTCAGCTAAAGAAATTCACAGTATTTACTCAAAGGGAGACTGCTAACGCGGTGACTAAATAATGGAAATTTTGCAGGCTATTACCATAAAAAAATTATCATCATTCTAAAAATCTTTACTACAATCCTACAGCAAATATTAAAAAAGATTAAATGAAAAAAATCAAAAAATCAGAACAGTGTCTGTAGCTCTGATCCCTCCATAGTTCATGAAATGAAATGAATGAAGCTCTGTAACATATGAAGGGATGTAAACCTTTTGCTAGGCAGGTCCACAGCCAGCTGTGTCAGTGAAACTGATGTTGCGCTCTGCCAACTCTGGACTGTGAAGCAGAGGAGCTGTCAGAGTTGGAAGCACTGAAGAGATGCAACATGAAACCTTGGTTTTCAATGTGATACCATGATCTGAGAGGGAGCACACAGAAGCAAGCTGGCGAAACCTTATCAATGATTCAGAATGCAATGAAACCAAACACTTTCAGAAAACAGTTTCAATTAGCTTCAAGAAAATCCCAGCTACAGAATGACCTGTATCTCACTCTTACTGTACCAAATGCAATTAGAAAATATTCTAACTTTTTAACAAATTGTCATACAAACAACTTGAAGTTTCCATTTCGTACTACATGGCCTTTGTGTCTCTCTACATATATTGCCTTCTCATCCAAATATCTGTATATAAATAAGAGAATACTGCCTTGCAATACCTCAGTTTTAAAGCTAGGAGGAGCAGGAGGGAAGCAGCAGGAATGAACATCAGCAGCTCCTGGGTAGAAGAAGCTGAAATGGGAGATTTGCGATAGCAAATCATAATTCAGTGCAACAGCACATGAGAGCTCAGAGCAGGAATCCAGAAAGTGGAAAAAAGGAGAAAATAAAACTGTGAAGGCTAATGCCAGCTTTATGAGATCTTGTCAATTTAATCATTTAAAGCACAACACACTCTACTTTGTGACCTGGAGGAGAAACTAAAGGGATGGATCTTACGGGACAGAGATTTTGGATGTTACTGGTAGAGCAGGAAGAGAGGAAGAGGTGTGCTATATGAGGAGACTGCTTAAAATGTTACAATAACAGCTACTCTAGAAAGTCTGATCATCAATCTATTTCTCGAGAAGGATGCTTTCAAATGCATTCAATGCATGTTTCACAGTGGAAGTTTATCTCACAAGACTCACATGTACAAGAGAGTAAAACTATTTTCAAAAATGTTTAAGTAAAAAAAAATCATAACGTAATTGCATATAATGAAAAGGTTTACAAGCCATAAGGCAGAAATATAGTCATTGCTAAGCAATCATTTAGATAGAAACAGTTTTCTCCTGTTCAGGTGGAACAGGTAGGCTACCCACTGTCCTGACTGCTTAATAAGTGCCAGGAAATGGTTGTGCACATGCCCAAACAGCTTCATTAAATACCTCTGAAAAGCACATAACAAAGGGAGGATGCAGATACTCATTGATTTTACTGTGAAAGAAAAAGGGATACCACCATTACAAAGGCTTCAATTTAAGAAGCTCAGCAAATGCAGCATTTACTACATTCTGTGTGTCACAAAGCTGCATTATAGCCCCTATTAAATTATCTCATTTGGATCTGTCCAACTCCTATTTCCAGCTATTGAAGCTTTTTAAAACTCTCTCTGCTTTTAGATTTGACTCTTTGACTTTGTATGGTAAAGTGCATAATAAGCATTTTAGTGCAAAACCCAGATGCATAGAGATCACATAATTTGAAACTTCTGCGGATATTCAAAACACGCCAAGTTTACTCTCAGACATTAAGCAGCAGAAGGGTCAGACTGAAGCAGGAGTTCATCTTTACAAAAACACGCAGTTTTAAGACTTCAGGAGGAGAGTTCCTAATTTAGACCCTTCTAAAAAGTGATGGGAAACACAAATGCTAAAGTAATCCCTTATAGTCGGTGCAAAGCTATCAAATAAAACTGCAAGTCTTGGGGAATAACAGAACAAAGAAGCTGATAGAAATATTTTTCTGTTATCAGTATCAGTCTCAAATCCTGCTCTGTAGAGGCTTCACCTTCCTCTGTGGTCCTCTGTCATCCCCAAGCTGCCGTTTTCCTGACTGTGGGTGCTGTCAGCTGAGTGCCCCTATGCTACAGAGATGCAGAGAATGCTGAGTGTGAGCCCCCTTCATCCGTCTTCCCATCCTCCAGCATCAAACACAACTCCGCCTAAAAACTGACAGGGCAGAGTTACAGAATATATAAAGTGAGGGTCTCTGGGGCCTGAGAAGGCATTGAAAAATGGGGTATTGAGCTCGGATCTCCCTCTAGTACCCTGAATGATATAAAAGAACCTGGGAGGAAAATGGGAATAGAGTTCACCATTGTCCAATCCTCTGGATCAAAACAGAGAATCCTGGAGGCACAGGTAGGCATGCTCAGAGAATATCAACTCCATATAATGCGGGATAGAAAGAGTAACACTCTTTGGGCTGCCCTGAACTGCTGCCAGCAGGGGAATGGAGCTGAACTTCACAAAATCAGATCAAGCGGGGACAGACAAATTAAAAATGGCCAAGCATCACTCAAGATTTACAGCTTTTCTACAGGCTGTAACAGCACAATGCCTATTTACTTATTTACTTAGTAACTATTTACTTATTTATTTATTTATTTTGGCAGCATTGTGACAAAAGATTCAACTTGTATTACTCAACATCACTGGTCAATGGATTTAATCATTTTTAAGAACACCTCTTCAATAACCTGTTGATAATGATACATTTCACTACCCTGTAACCATTACGGCAGCACTGAGAAGGGCAATGAGGCCCATAATTTAATGAAGAACCAGGTAAGATTTCATACAAGATGAAGACACAAAAGGAACCATCTCATCACACTGGACATCCAAGTAAAGGAAATCTGCTTCTTGTCTCCTGTAGTAAGGATACCAGGCACAGTGCAATGATCATCCAAATTTCAGTACTATCCTAATCCCTACTCAAAGATGGAACTAAAGCACACAGAATAGCAAGTTCATTCTTTTTAGTACAGATAACAGTTTCTCACATGAGTTGGGACTCTATCTGCAGGAGATTCCAAAGGAGCAGGAAGACCCAAGTATGCTAATGGATAACATAAAGGAAATTACAAGCACATGCATAACAACTGGCTCCACTTTATCATAAACAAAAGCAAGGAACATCAAGGAACTATAGACCAATGTACAGTAACCACCAAAAAGGCAAATGAGGAATCATCAGAAAAGGAAAAGAAATCAAGAAATTAGCTTTACAAACACACGGCCATAAAAAAGTAGAAAAGGAAAGAAGACTACAATTACATAAAACTGGAAGAGACTAAGATGACTTCCATTTTAAAAATTGCAATTGGTGAAAGAGTTTTAAAGCAAAATTAAATGACTAGGAGAAAATAAATAGGAAATGAGATTGATCAGTGTTTCTCTTGACAACTACAACTAGATAGGAAATGAAACTATATGGAAAACACAACTATGTATGGTGTGCTTTCCACTCTGTGGAACATGTCAGGTGACATCAGCAAACCCAAAGGTAAAACTGACTATAAGAAACAACAGAAAAAAAAAAAAAAAAGGTTCACAGAGATCATTAGGCACAATTAATAGGATATCGACCTCAATATTGCACATTTCATTTCATATATATGATTGTTCTTACCGACTGATAGAAAACAAATATTAACCATCAATTAGGTGGAAAAGGTAAATAATAGATGAAGAGGTATTATACAATGTACAAATATTATACGATTTACAACAGAGATAAGAAAATGTACACCACAGTTACACAAAACCTTATCACTGAATCACTGAATTCTATGTGCTGGAAGGGATCACTGGGGATCATTTAGTCAGCCCCTCCTTCTAAAGCAGGTTCCCTACAACAGGTTGCACAGGAAAGCTTCAAGGTGGGTCTTGAATAACTCCAGAGAAGGAGACTCCACAACCTCCCTGGGCAGATTGTTCCAGTGCTCTGCCACCCTCACAGTTCTTATTCATGTTTTATGGAACTTCCTGTGTTCCAGTTTGTGCCCATTGCCCCTTGTCCAGTTGCTGCACACCATTGAAAAGGGCCTGGCCTCATTCTCTTCACTTCCACCCTTCAGATATTCATAAACAGTGATGAGATCTCCTCTCAGCCTTCTCTTCCTCAAGCCGAACAGACTTTCCTCATATGGGACACGCTCCAGGCCTCCCATCATACTTGTGGACCTCCACTGGACTCTCCTGTCTTTTTTGAACCGAAGAGCCCAGAAGTGAACACAGTATTTCTCAGCAGGTCAGAGTAGAAGGAGAAGATCATCTCCCTTGGCCTGCTGGCCACACTCTTTTTAATGCACCTCAGGATACCACTGGCCTGCTTGGCCACAAGGGCACAATGCTGGCTCATGGCCAACCTGTTGTCCTCCAGGGCACCCAAGTCCTTCTCTGCAGAGCTCATTTCCACCAGGACAGCCCCTAACCTGAAGACTGGTGTGAAATTTCAGTCGCCTATCTCCCAGAAAGAATTTAAACTATAAAAGGTTCATAAAAGGAGTACTGAAGTTATCAGGAGAATGAAATCTTTACTAGCCAGAACACAGAGACTATGCATTTCACATCAAACAAAATGAAGGCCAAAAGAGAACATGATTTCTGTGTATAAGCAAAAAAAAGTAAACCCTGAAGAAAGAGAGCCCTGTACTAACAGACACAAGCAGCAGAAGAAATGGGTAGAAGATGATCATGACTAGAGTTCAGTCTGGAGAATAAAGAAAAGTTTCTAACATCAGAACAGCTTTGTCCTAGAACAATTTTCCTGCAGAAACTGGAGTGCAAACATTTTTTTCAAAGGTACATATGCTACGTGTATGGAAGGAATGATGACCACCTACAATAGTTAGAATTTGGCTTGGTGATGCAGAGTATCTTTCTGCAGTAGCATCTTTGCGAATTTATTGATGTCTTAATGGCTATTTTATTGATGGAATGAATTTTGAAGCCTTTCCCTTGAAACTTAATTTCTTCATGTTTCTATTTAAACCCTTCAGGTGAGTTTTATGGATTCCATAGTTATTTTTGTTACTTTATTCTGTATTGATCTATTTCTCCTCCCATGAAGAACTGCTATTTTGCAGCTCACTCTCTTCTTTTCTCTGTATCTTTTCAGCCGCAAAGAACCAGGATCTGTCCTCCTAAAACTGAAAACTTTCATGTTTAGAATTTGAGATATAGCCATTTTTTTCATAATTTTCAATTAATTCTGTGCTAGTTATTTTTCTCCATCCATTTGCTCCTTGTTTCTCACGTTGCTGCCTTCTCCTGTGGCTTGGCAACTCAATACTAGCTCAGAAATATTTAGGCATCTCATTGTCCCTCGATTTGAAATGAGATTTCCACAAAATAAACACTGCTTTAAATATATTTATTCTCCAGAATTTATATGATTTCCTTTTCACAGAAAAGCAGTATTTCAGATTTTCACACATTTTTAAGGGTCCTAAAGATGAACATTTTTAGAAGACATTATTTTGAAAGATTATAAGGCATATGAAAAGTTGCATGAAATGACTAAACATTAATTGCTTTTCCTTTTCTCAAGCAAAATATCATATTCATATTTCACATGAATTTCTCTTTGCAGAGAAATTTGCATTAGCTCATCCTGAGTTCCAGCTTGGTGTTTGGGATTTCAGTTGTGTTCTCTTTAAGGTATAGAAGTACATCTCAAATCAGATGGAAGCCTGCAATTCCAAATGTTAACATTAAATTGCACTGTACAAGGATAGCAATCCAGCTGCCATTAATTCTGCTTTACAAACAGCTGGGACGGAACAATTTAAACTAGTGAGCAAACAGAACTGTAAAGGAAAGGGGAAAAAAAAACATGTAATTATACAACAAAAAAACAAATATGGGAACCACACAGCTTTGCCAACATTGTCTCTGCATCTAAAATATCCGCCTTTCAGTTGGTTCACCACCCAGTTACCAACAATAAAAACTGCAGTTCTTGCATTTGAAGCAAATTAAAAATTTTCACCAAAAACAGAAATCCATTATTAACAAAGTATCTTTTTAAATACTACTTGCTTTGAAAATGAAGATCTGAAGTAGTTACAGTTAAACTTCTGATCAAAACTTATATATATACGTAACCCAGAATACATACTAACAAGCAAATAGGCATTAGGAAACCCCACAGTGCCATTTATCTGTCTTCTAAATTTTTACAATATTTTCAGTAACTGAAATCATGAAGGTCACAAAGCAGCTGATAAATGCTTTGGTTTAAAAAAAGAATTGTAATACTGTTCAGCGAGCATCATACATTGAGTTTATCTATTTTTTCCTCCCCTAAGATCTACACGTGCTGTCCATTCACAAATTCACTCTCTTCTTGAGAACAAACTGCAGTGTAGTCAAGGTAAAAGTTGTAACAAATGCAAAGCAGAAGGTATCTAAAAAGCCATATTCAACATTTTAAAATGCTGCAGTAGATTTGCCATACTCACTTGGAACAGAACTCATACCCAAATACCAGTTATTAAGTTCTGGTTGTAAAGCCACCTGTGATCTGAAATGTTCTGTATTCCTCCACAACATTAAAACAAACTAGGTCAGCACCAAGGTTACTGTCCTTGTGGAAAGAAAACTCAGAGTCTATTCTGACTGTTATAAAGCTCTCCAGTAGAAAAACGACTATTTTCCTCTAAGACTTAATTTAAAACAGTGACAGTTGGATTTTTTGGCCAGGCCCTAGTCTGAAATCAGAGAGTGAGAGTTGAACAAAATCAAATGTATTAGATTAATTTTGTCTACAGGGAAAAGAATGCTTCCTTGTTCAGCAATTCCTCAAGTCCCTTGCCAATCCTAACATCCCCTGATGTTTTCATATTTCTTATGGTTCTTTGCTTTTTTGTAACCAAAATTATGTAAAAGGATCAGTAGGCGGGATGCTGAAGGTGGAAATAACGAGGCAATAGCAAAGGAGTAACAAACAAAAGAGCAGGAATTACTCTATTCCCACAGAAACCATCTGCTAGTCTCAAAGACCTCATTAAACCACACACCCCTATCCAGTATCAGTCTTGCAGCAATTCGGAAGCTTCTCACTACCAGAAATCTTTCTTAGTCATGTTGAGACTCAGAGGCTCCAACTTCTTGTTTTCAACTAAGAGTCAAGGAGAGCTTGAAGTCTCATTAGATGCCTCAGCAGAAAGCTGTTCAAGTGAAACTTCAGGAACTCAGGAAACATGGAGTTCAGTGCAGGAACCAACTGTAGGAGTGCACAGGACCAAATACACCTTTCAGTAAATCTAAGTCAGAAGAGGTAGAATAGAACCAGTATTTCCTGGAGGAACTCATATTTCTCCTCCTCCCCATATGATAAGGATCAAAAGACAAAAAACACAGCCATTGTGAATGTACACAAATTCAAAAAGAGTAATTCTTCCAATAACATTTTAAAGCAAAAGGAAAAAAAAAAAAGCCCAAGCTATCCAATTTCACTTAGTCAAATTGGACAATTTTAATTACTTTCAACTTCTTGTACATACATTAAAATTTAAAATGCTTAGTGGCAATGCAAAGAAGAGTAATGTAAAAAACATGTGATTTTGCCAATTATTACAAAACTAATTTCAATTCTAATTCATGAAGTGGAAAAAAAAAATCATCACTAAGGAGCTGCAACACTAAAGGGAAAACAAAGCTCAGAAAACAAGCCTAAGATGCCATATATATTTCCTACCCACAAGAGGTACTTCCCACATGCAGTTCTGCAAGTGTAAAGTTGATATATGGAGCTTTCTCACATCTACACTTGTGCTCTGTACAATTCACAAATATTTTATAGGTGCAGCTATAAAATCAGGAGTTTATGCCCTTCTCATTCCCACTAGCACTGTACAACAGAGCACATTTTGCTGCATTTCATGCCACGACCATTCCCCCGACATCCAACCTAAATCTCCCCTCCCTCAACTTAAAACCATTTCCCCTTGTCCTGCCAGTTATCAACCCTTTCAAAGAGTTGATTCCCCTCCTGTTTGTAGGCTCCCTTTAGGTACTGAAAGGCTGCAATGAGGTCACCCCACAGCCTTCTTTTCTCCAGGCTGAACAAGCCCAGCTCCCTCAGCCTGTTTTTGTAGGGGAGGTGCTCCAGTCCCCTGATCATCTTCGTGGCTCTCCTCTGGACCCTCTCCAACAGCTCCCTGTCTTTCTTGTACAGCGGGCTCCACACTTGGGCACAGTACTTCAGATGGGGCCTCACAAGAGCAGAGTAGAGGGGGACAATCACCTCCCTGTCCCTGCTGGCCACCCCTTTCCTGATGCCATAGACAAAAAGAAAATAAAGAAGCAATTTAAGGGCTGCTCTGACAAATTAAATGTTAGAATCAGATTAGATTCAGCCACTAAGTTGTAAAAATATGGACAGAATTCCAGGTGGACAGCTTATATACTTTATTCCATGACTGGAAGGTGTCTGAGCATGCTATAAAAAAATCAGTCCTTACCCCTTTAAAAGGTCAAAGAAAACCCAGGAGGTTCCTACAGCACAGCATCTAACCAACTCGTCTACACAATGTTATGGAACGGGCATTGTTCTCTCCACACAAAGCAAGAAAGCAAGCCTGAATTTCTGAATATCACTCCATTGTGAAAGCAAATTAGTGCTCTAAAATACAAAACTAGGGGCTTTCCCTAGTTCCACAGTACCTGCAGAAGAACAGAGGTAGGTTCACCCATGATATGACATCTCCTGACTATTCTCATCAAGACATAAAACAAAAACACATCATTACCTCATCTCTATGAATTACTCTGAATAATACTAAGAGCTTGCAACTTATGCTTGCAAATGATTTCAAGACTTTCATGAGCATTCCTCGTCTGTTTCAACAGCCTTCAGTAGAACTGGGGAAAAAAAAATAGAACACAAAAAGGGTTCTATTGCCTTAATGAAGAGAATAAAGGCTAAAGCCATATAGTAACATTTAAAATGTCTCTTTTGCAAGCAAAATTACTATTAATCAGACAACAGTATACTTATTTTATTAGCAAATGCGCTTAAAAGGGAAGAGTAATTGTAATGTTTTGTGTTGTAATATACATTGTGGTATATGTTGATGTGAGTGATACAGTAGGCGTATTACTACTGTTCAAACACACACAGAACATCTTTTCTTTTAAAGTGCAAAATTTTCAATGTGATTCTTATTAATATACTACATGAAATGCATTTCAAACATAAAACTGTTGGCTTTTAAACCTGTGAAAAAGTCCAAACTGTATTACAATTCATGGACAACACTGCAGACACAAAGGTGTAGCTGAGACCTTCAAGGAATTTCAACAGCATCCCGTGACATCTGGAGCAGAAACTGGAGCTGGAGCTCTCCAGTTTCCAAAGGACCAGCATCCTCAGCTGACCTAAACCAGGAGCTTCATGGAACGAAGTCTCTTCTCTATCCAACAGCAAAGCTCTTGTCAAGCAGATCACAAACTGTGTGGTCCTCAGGGTAACAAACAGAATGGGACAATAGGTATTTTGCATCCTAGGCACCAAAATATCTATCCCTGAGTGTCACAACAACATAAAGATTTTGTCTACAAAGGTTTGAAACAGCCAATGAATGCATACAGCCATTCTCTTTATACAGTGAGAAACAGCTGGATATTTTAAACCAGGTGAACTTTTTTTCCCAGAAGTAGACTGGGATAGTGTGATGGAGACTTAAATCAATCATGAGGGAACAGTGCTCCTTGAAGATTCAATTTGGAGCATGAGATTTGATAGGTTTGATCTTTCTGTGGTTTTAAACACAATTCTTTGCCATTAATTCTTTTAGTTCAACACTGGTGATCTCCACTCTACTGGAATCCCAGTCATCAACAAAGACTCCCTGAGATGATTTCCCTCAACAAGAAAACACATACGTGGCAAAGGGAGCAGTATACAATAATACTGGATACTCCTTCTATACTTTTAATTCTTTTTGCTTTGGTTTACAGAAACTCAGTGGTAACAAAAGGAGCAGATGAAGGAGTAATTTGGAATAAAATCTGAACCACAGCTTACTGACATTATATTAGATCTGTGACCTAATAATGGGCACTAAGATTAACAGCCATCCTTTAATGTAGGTTTAACACTGCTTCTATTGAGAGGTTTGCTGGAATTAACTTCCATGATAATAAAATTGTCTCATTTCATTACAGTTAACAGTTTATAACATGTTTTTGACTAATGATTAGATTACAAATATATAAAAACAGATATCACTAAAATAATGACTTCTGCAGGCCAGCCTTCTAAAAAGAAGGAACCAGACTGGAGACCCAGACTGTTTCCATTCTTTTGCTGCTGGAGGTCAGAAAGAACTGCAGTTGCTAGAATGTCATGTCTCCTTTCATTGCCACTACAACATTTGGAAACAATGAAGACAAGAAGCAATGTGAGAAAGCTCTCACAGACAACACTTCCAGCAGAAGTGCAATTCCAGAGCTGCACTCAATTATACAGAATATGAAAAACCTCTGCAAAGGAGAAAGAGCCATAATATTTTCTTAATCTGGAATGCTGTAAATGCTAATACTACACACGCAAATTTTAACATGCAGGTATCATGGACTTCAAATAACATAGGTTGTTGGGTTGGGGTGATTTTTGGGGTTTCTGTAGGAGTCAATACCAAAACTTCCTTACCTTTTTATCTTCTTTAGACTTCCTAACGCTGTGCGGAAGGCCAAACTTGTTTTGCATGCAAAACATCTTCTTAGACCATTCATTCTTATGAGATTTTAACTGTGGCTGACCAAAGCTGCCATCAACTCTGTATCTGTCAGCTGGAATCTTACTCATTGGAGGGGGAAGAGTACCGCAGTTAACGCTTGACCAGCCATCCGTAGAATCAGTGTAAGACTCCTGGTCACTAGCATTTCCATGCTGCCACTCTTGTAAAACATGCACAGGCAACCACCTCTGATTGCCTGCGCCTGCAGTGCTCTTCTTCGATGGGGGCACTGAATTTCTAGAGGAAACCAGCGGAACTTCAATACGAGCAGAAGGACCTAAGTGCTTGTTTAGATTTTGGGACTTATCGTTCTGAATCACTTCTAAAGGAATGTTGCCTTCCTGTTCATGACAGAAGCCATTCCAATGTGCAGCAGAATGATTTTGTCCCCTTCCGACTGGATTTTCCCATATACTGCTAGGAATATGTTTACTTGGATTGCTCCCTAAATCAACCACCAGGACTCTATTATTTTTTTCCTCTTGATTAAAGTTTCCAATTCCACTGTCACTGTTGCTGCTTGTACTATTATTCTGATGAACATCTGCATCACCATCAAGAAAAGCCCTTGCACGCATTCCCTCAATCAGTTCCCCCATATCCCTATACAGGACAGAAATAAACTGAAGAACAGGCAAAGATGATGTTGGAAACTCTAGACAGCCATTTGTGTCTGGATCTGCTGTGCATTCCAATCCAAAACGTCTTGCTATGCCCTGGTGAATTTTATGATGAAATAATTCAGGATCCACCATAAAAACATGGCATGATGTCCTCAGAACCCCTTCGTCTTCCTGAGCCAAGCTTGCATCATCATTTGTTTGCATTGTAACTAGTCCAAAGAATCTTCTGTCATCAGGGCAAACAGCACTGAATGCCAGTTTCTCTGCAGGATATTCTGCCACCACACCTGATTTGTCACTGCACAGCTGAATACAGTCGTGCATTATCTTCATCATCACTAACGAATGAATTTTCTGCTCTGCCCGCAGACGTCTCATGCATCCACGAATAGCCTGCAGGCTCTCATTTTCCAAATTCAAGGTTGTTGAAGGAAGCTCAATAGAGCCTAGGTAACCTACAATCATGGCAACGTTCAAAATGCTTGCATCTAATCCAAAGTCTTCTGCACTCTCCAGTCCAACTCTAAAAACCAAATCATCATTCAGAACTTTGGATATTTCGTCCTTTGACAGTAGGTTTGGATTGCTTAGACTTTCACTTCCAGTTTCAAATTTAATAGCAGCAGAATCTGAAAACGATCGCTGTTTTGGAGCAGAATTATCTGAGTTACCAGCACACAGATTAGGACTTTCAAAGATCATGTTGAAAATGCCACCAGACTGCATTTCTTCAACAACTTTCTCTGCTCTGTTTATACCTAGAGCTTTGGAGTCAGGTTTGGGCTTCAGCCATCCCTTTCCATCATAAAAGCCAACTTCTTCATCACTTGAACATGAATCTATATGACTAATCCCTTCAGCAATGACCATGTGGAGAACTCCAGAACATTTTCCTATAAGTTTCACCACATCTTCGTGAGATGCCTTTTTCACATTAATTTCATTAATGGCAAATATCTGATCTCCTGCTTTAAGTCCAACATAATCCGCAGGGCTTCCTTTCATAACACAACTAAGAATACAAGGAGCTTGTCCAGAAAGTGTAAACCCGTAACCTGCTCTTCCTCTAGCAATTTCAACACTCCTTATCCGAGGAGGTGCATGCATATTGAGTCGACGTTTGACTGTCTCCCCAGGTCTGTACATGTTGTTGTTAGTTTTTTTTCCTGAAACAGGAAAACTTCTAATTAGTCCGAGGTTGTGCCATGTTTCACAGTATCAGACCTTCATCTGACGAAGCTCTAAAGAAAGGAAAAAAAGACATTTTTATTCTCAGTGATATTTCATTTTTTTTTTAATACCCAGCATTCCCCTTACTATTCAAAAATCAGTGGGTTATAACAAAAACTACTGCAAGAGAATTAACACAGCATTCAAAAGCTTGAAAACAATGGGCATCACAGTTGACATTTTACAAACGATAAAGCAGTAGCAAATGCAAATAAAGTAGCTGTCCAAAATGACAAAGTAATTTAATGGCAAAGCTGAGAAGAGGATCTAAGTCTCCTGCTATACAGCCCAGTGTTTTTATACTGTGTCACATCACATCTTCCCCGAGATCCCATCATTTTGCCCACTATTCAGTTAACTTCTGGTTTAGCACACCATTGTGATACCACAAGATTTCACAGTAAAAAGAAAATTCTACCCTTTCCCAGGCATCTTAAAATTGTTTCTGCCCAGGTACTGCCCACTCCTCCTCTATATTCAGTGTACAGAAACAAGCACCAAATGCACCCATCTAGAA
This sequence comes from Tetrao urogallus, assembly GCF_951394365.1. Taxonomy (NCBI): domain Eukaryota; kingdom Metazoa; phylum Chordata; class Aves; order Galliformes; family Phasianidae; genus Tetrao; species Tetrao urogallus. The sequence goes on from NC_136817.1 coordinate 62,103,220, forward strand.
GAGGTTCAATAAATATCCCCTAGAGATGCCTGACTGACTGTAGAGGCAACTTAAAAATTTCTACTTTTGCACACGCATTTCATTTACATACAGAGCAACACACAGACATTCAATCATGTATCAGAACTAAGAGATTCAAAATCAAAAAATGAACTCAAAAATAACTTCTCAGAAAGCAAACACTATAAAAATTGCCTTTCAGTCACCCCAATATGCATACATTTTAGCTCAGATAAAAACTTCCAGAAAAAGAAGAAGGAGCTCTGCAACTTGCCAGTATTAGTCTAGTCAGGAATAGATTTATAAATAAGGTAAAGCTGCTTTATGTGAACAGCAATGATAGTTTTCATTGAATTTTGGTGGTGATGCTGAAGGCTCAGTGTCTTGTCCAAATTACACTTGGCTAAGTCCCACCATTTCAGAAAGGCTGCATCAAGAGGTTTGGTTGTACTTTGGACATTTAGGTTTGTTTGGTTTTATTTTTAAGCATAGGCACATTCATTTTTTTACTTTCTCTGCTGCAGTTCTTAATGTAGCATGGTTTCTGCAAATTGTTATAATACACCAATTATCCAGTTTCAATGACCATGGTTCCTCTCTAATTTAAGAAAATAGCTTTAAAAAGCAATGAAACTTCACACTTAACCTTCAGACAGAAATCATAACATAAGAAATGCTTTGAAAACATTTCAGCAGACTCAAACATCAGGAGAGCCCTCTCAACTCACATCCAGCCTCGTGTCTTAAAAACAGGTTCACCTCTTCCTGCTGAGGCAAAACTTTGGACCTCAGAGACCACTGTGCATATAGCTGTCTGCACTTAGGTCTGGCACAGAGTGTAATCATTCAACACCAACGCACCTTTGCGAGAAATATTTCTTCAACAACAACAAAAATAACCAACGATAACAACAAATGCCCAGCCATAAATATATATTAGCTAGCAAGAAGCATGAATATAAACATGTTCTCATTTGTCTTTCAATGAAAATCTCTGTTCCTGATTGTCTGGAAAATACCCTCGTGTTTCCCTTGGGTACAACACAGCACTGGGCTGCTACACTGGTTAACAGGAAGCACTGTAATTTCTGGCACCTAGACGTGTGTACTGGTCTGAAGAGGAAAGGAAAGAATTAAAAGAAAATTAGATTATAGATAATCTGATCAAAAATGTAATAAAAAGCAGGAGCTGCAACAAAAAAATCAGTCGTGTAATACTAAAGCAACCGATTTTGTCTTTCTAATAAATAAAAAACTATTGTAAATATGACTGAAAAAAAGACAACGTAGTTAGTCCTGCACTTGCTATGTGAGGATTTCATTTAACTCTACTCACAAGTCAATCTGTCTGCCCTCCTAACCTGTGCCACCTACACATCAGGTTTTTATTCCAGATGATACATGCTGATAGGGAAGATCATTCCAAAATCTATGACCATCGTAAGAACAAAACAGCAGGCTGCTTTTACTATGTCACTTTTCTCTAATGATGATGTTCCAGAGCTGGGAACAACTACAAATTTAATTGTGTGATTTTGCATGTGTAAAGTTGAAAATTCAACATTAAAGGACTTTTCACTCCTAATATATATAGATATCTCTATATACACATGCACACTAAAAGGCATTGATAGACTGTGTTACATAATTGGAAAAGCCATCATTTCCTTACCTCGGTAGCTGAACACTATTGTGCATTAAATATTTGTGCCTATCACATCCACAGAAATAGCAGCTCACCAAATTTATCTAGGAAACTTCAGGACAAATGTGGTTCTTCTGCAAGAACCCACAGCACTGAAATATGCTCTGCTACAACAATGGCATCACAGGCAAATGGAAAAATTACAGAACTGATGTTTTTCATAACCAGACTCTAAGAGAGATTATTAACAAAGGAGTTATAAAAATATACACATCTTACAGCCTGATTTCAAACCTAAATTACCTAATTATCTCATTGCCTAAGCTTTCTTTTTAGTTCTTCACAGACTTGAAACCTGGTGCTAAGGAGGGATGGCATAAAAATGACACAGACTGCCACAGTTTCAAAGCAATTATATCTGAGTATTATTTTACTAGAATAACTTATAAAATGCGTAGCATGTACAGTGAAATAGAGTCATTTTCCTGGTCCTGACAGAAAGCTTTGCATATTTGCATGTTTACCAAAACATGAAATTGGTAGTGAATGACATAACCTGTGATAATCGTCATGAGTAACCAAAGATAAAATGGTCTGAGCTGTTGATTTTCAGTACAAACCAAACACTGAATCTTAACAAGCCTATCAGCAATACACTGCTGTAATTACTTCTCATAGTAATGGCCCTGAATTTTATTAATTTGATAGCATAGCTACATACTGCGATTCAATCAAATACAGTAGGTTGGAAAAAACAGTTTACACCATGACACAACACGTGGGCAGGCTTACTTTGACCTTCTTCTATTGCTAAGGATGATAAAGCCGTCTTCTTAAAAAAGAAAAGCACGTCCATACAATGGCAAAATACATTAGCAAATATCAGCCAGGAAGATATATGCAATTTAAATGAGAAATGGGCCAAAAAAACCCCACCAGAATAATACACACTAATGAAGTCTCAAGCAAACAACTCAGCTTTGTGAAGCACTGAATGTACAGAATTACTGCTATCATTTGAAAAACACTGAAAACAAAATTACTACGATCTGAGAAAGTCTAGCAAAGTTTGCACCACACCAACACAGAACAAAGAGAGTTTAGTAACTATAAAAGATTTCAAAGGACATTTCAGACAGAAACACCAACCCATACCAATAAAGAGTTGTCCACATATGTGGAATGACATAACCTGCCCATATACCTCATCTTTATCACACAAAACAAACTTTCTTTTGAAGCTTTCTGCCAGCATCACACCAGTCTTCCATTTCAATCAATTGTTTTCAAGGTAGAAAACACCAAAAATACCCATTACTGTTGAGTTATATTTTACCCCACAAATGCAGCATTTCTTTATGCCGTGTTTTCATATACCCACACCAGCTTTCATGTCATTTCTGAAACCCCTCTACCACAGAGAAAGCAGTACTTATTTTCAAAGCAGAGAGGCAGTTTGCTTCCTGCTCTTGTTAACTCATGGCAACAGAAAGTGCAAACAGACAGAGGAGATACACTCCTAGGCTAGACTTTAACCTTAACAGAAGTTAAAGCAGCAACATGAGGGAATGTGTGGCAGTGACACAACACTGCTGACCATCAAACCATGTAGGAAAGCCTTTGACAATGAGCTCAGCACCACGATACCCATGTTAATATGCTTTCTGTGGTCAGGGGTTTTGGAAAGGCAGAGAACTGGTTGGCTCCGTTCTGTTTTTCAGCGTGAAGGCTGCTGGAGGATAAACCATGGAAAGCAGAAACAGAGGAGAGAGACTACCCAAGTCCCAAAGTAATGCAAAAGACTCCTCAGCACCTTCCTCCACTCACTGCCACTCATTAGGGCAGAGCTGACTTTAACAAACGATGCCACCGCAAAGATCAAATGGAGTTATGCCATTTGAATGCCACTCACTATTAAAATGGGGTAGGTGCTTATAGACAGGTTACACAAGAAATGTAACAGGACAAGCTGTGGAAGACGGCTACCAGTTGTGCGGGAACTTGGGTGGGACGGTGTTTTGATAGAACAAAACCACCAGCGTTCCAGATTTGACCAAACACACCATTATGTCTCCTGTACAGACAGCAACTGCGGGGTGTACAAAATATTTCTCAGTAAGAGCAGCAGGGTACGAAATATTTGTTCATAGAAACTCTCCGCAGTGTAGGGAGCATAAGGAACACAACGCAACATTTGCTGCTCTGTTTGACAACATTCACGCGACCGAGGACAAAGTTTGCTAAAGCTGTTGTATAAACAGCCGCGTGTTTACAATCCAGACTCATTTATTTGTTGCATGGAAGGAGGCAAAAAGCTGCCGTCGGTAGCCGGGCTTCTTATTCTTAATTCTTTTCAACAAAACACGTTCCAGAAGCGGTGGGGAGCGCTGCGCTCCAGCCTGAGGCAGCTGCGCTGTGCCACAAAACGCCCGGCACAACTTCGCCTCAGGGCACTTCGCCTCCGGGCGGATCCCAGCGGGGCGCCGCTCGAGCCCCGTCCCGCCGCGCGCTCCAGGTGCTGCCTTCAGCCCCCGGCCGGGCCCCGCCGCCCCGCGGAGGCCGCTCGAAGACCCGAGCAACGGTCCCGGAGGGGCGGAGCAGCACCTGAGCCCGCAGCGACGGTTCGAAGCGCAGCGAGCGGTAACGGGACGCTCCCGGTCCCCCTCCCCCTCCGCCGCGCCCCCCCCCCCCCGCTCCGTTCGCCGCCCCTCCGCCCGCCGCAGCCCCAGCGGGGTCCCGGGCGCCGAGGGGGAGGGGAGAGGCGGGCGGCAGGAGGCGGCGGATCCCCCCGCCCAGAGCCACTCACCTCCGTCCCCCAGGACTCCGGCTACTCCGCAGAGGCACCGGCTCCCCCGGTCACCGAGGAGACGAGCGCCGGGCTCCGCCACACCGCGCGGCGGCCACTGGCTGCGTGGAGCTGTCACTCAGCGCACTCACCCGGCAGGGGTGGCGGTCGGGTTCCCGGACAGAGAAAGGGGAGAGACAATACCCAGCGACAAAGAACTACAACTCCCGGCGTGCTCCGCGCGCGGTCGGTTCCCTGCGGCCGTACGGAGCGGGCCGCGCGGGGCATGCCGGGAGTGGTAGTTCTTTCCCCTTCCCGAGCCGCCTCGCCTCCAGAGAAGGAGCGCAGCGCGCAGGCGCGGAGTGCCGGCGCCCTTTCGAATGGAACTGAGGCGTTCTGTCCAGAATGGAGCGTCCAAAGTGCAGAACTGTGGATGGTTTTGTACGTTAGTTGTAATTTTCTACCTTGCAGGAAGCTGCGCCGTCCAGACAGAACGTGGCACGAGTGACAAATTCTCAGAATAGGGGATTTACTCATTTCCATGTCTATCTCTAAGCAAAGGAAGCCTAATATAGAACTGAACCTGTCAGTCAAAAGCTGAAAGACAGCACTAATCTTTCCTTCCTGTATTTTTCCCCAGAGTAGCACATATATATCCTACAGCTTGCTGCTGGCTTCTCTGTAAGAAAAACTGTGGCTTGGTGGTTTCGCTTCAGTATTTCCTCTAATTTTTATCTTGTCTAGAAAGCTTTCACAGTCTCTCCTGCCCCCACATAAACATTCACTACATGCTGCAGTGGAGGCTTTAGAGGTTAAAAATAAATAAATAAGTATTAAAAACAGGCCAAGAGAAAAATCTCACTAAAAAGATAAAGCTCTTCCACTCCTGCCTCCTTCATTGTGCTGTTATTTTCTTCTTAAGTCCATCCCAAGCTGATTTCTACCAACATAAAACATTTCAGAGCAATAGATTCCAGTTGTATTCCATCTCTCACCAGTTTTTATAAGCTTCAAGGGGGAAAAATAATTGAATAAAATAAGCATTATTTCTTTTCCTCAACCTTACAGATGTTGTGGCAGATGAGTGTAAAATTACAGATGACAGACCTGCTGCCAGACACACTATTTTCTATAAAAGTAATTACTCATCCTTTAAAGATGGTAAGAATTCAAAACGTTGAAAAGAAAAATGATTTTACACCTCAGATGAAGGTACAATACTCATTAAACTCTTTGCTCAAAATATTCTTTAGAGATATTTGGATTTGCCCCAAAAATAAGATATTTCATAGAATAGAACCATAGAATGACCAAAGTTGGAAAAGACCTCCAAGAACATCTAGTCCAACTGTCCACTAACCAGCAATATTTCACCACTAAACCACGTCCCTTAGTACAACATACAAACATATCTTGAACCTCCAGGGATGCTGACTCACCCACCTCCCTGGCAGCTTGTTCTAGCGCATGACCACTCTTTCAGAGAAGTATTTCCTAATATCCAACCTGAACCTTTCCTGGCACAACTTGATGCCATTCTGTCTAGTTCTATCGCTAGTTAAATGGGAGAAAATGCCGACCCCCCCACCTTTCCACAACCTCTTTCTAGGGAGTTGAAGAGAGCAACAAGGTCTCCCCTGAGCCTTCTGTTCATCAAGCTGAACAATCCCAGATCCCTCAATCACTCCACATTAGACTTGTGTTCCAGACCCCTCACAGCTTTGTTGCCCTTCTCCAGATACACTCCAGGGCCTTGTGCCTCTCTTGTAGAGGGGGGCCCAAAACTGAACAGGGTACTCGAGTACTCAACCTTAGTACATGAAGACAACCACCTCCCTTCTCTTGCTGGCAAAGCTGTTTCTGCTAAAAGTCAGGATACTATTGGCCTTTTGGCTACCTGGGCACACTGCTGGCTCCTGTTCAGCCGAGAGTCAACCAACAGTCCCAGGTCCATTTCCTCCATACAGTCCTCCAGCCACTCAGCTCCAATCCTGTAATGTTGCCTGGGGTTGTTGAGGCCAAAGTGAAGGACCCAGCACTTGGTCTTGTTGAACTTCATCCTTGTCTAGATCCCACCAAAGGGCCTTCCTACCCCCCAGGCAGATCGACACTTCCTAGCATCTTGGTGTTATCTGCAAACTGTCTGAGGGTGCACACAGTCCCCTCATACAGGTCATTAATAAAGATGTCAAACAGGCCAGGTCCCACTGCCGACCTCTGGAGAACATCATGATCAGTCACCAGCTGGATTTAACCCAATTCACCACCACTCTCCTGACTTAGACTTCCAGCCAGTTCTCACAGCCTGCCTGTAGTCAGAAACACTCAACTAACTCATGAACGAATATTGTGCTTTTCTTCAGCATGTGTGGAAACGATGACTATGCTGACAGCAACACAGGTGAAAAAAGTGACTAATGGCCCTTCAAAAATCCACACAAAGTTTCAGCTATAATTTCCTTACTGCTTTGAAGACAATACAGAAAGGAGTGTGAAACAAATAAGGATTTGTGCCTTTTGGGCTTTAAAAGCTTTAGCTTGCAAGCCTAAGTAGCTTACTGTTAAGTGTAGAGACATCTCTATGTTAACTGATAGTGACTGTCACAATATCGTGTGTCAGACTTGATTTGGAGTGATTGACAACACACACTTTAATGAAGTATGGTTATTGCTGTCACAGACACCAGGTGAGCAGTCAGAAAATAAAACTAAGTCCAGCATCTGATCCAAAGTCTCTGCTTCTAATTACCATTGTTTAATTGCCTTTGTTAAATGAACAAAGGTGATGATTGCACCAAAAATGATTTACCTTAGACATACAGAAATATCCTTGCACAACTGTCATTTTTTTTTCATCTGATGCTTTCAACATATTCAAAATAATAAAACAATATACAAATGTCATCATTAAGTGTTCCTTCATTATATAAACATCAAACTGATTTTCCTAGCTTAATTTTGTTCTTAACAGCAGGGAAGATTATATATAAAATACAGTTATCGTTAGCTTCGTGTTGACAATTTCACATGCAGTTCAGAGCTAAATTTTCACTAAATAACTTATTTTCTAAATCAGAAAATCTAGTCCCTCTTCAATCAACAGAGTCCAATCCAGAGGATCACTGAAGGCCATGTTCCTCACACTGCGCACATTGCAAAATGAGCACATTACCATCAATATCTCCCTTGTTTTACTAGTTAACCCAATCTTTTAATGTGCCTTTTTCTTCCTTCTGAGTACAGTTTTCTCCCCAGTGGGAGATGCTTTTGCTAGTGAGGAAATGGTGAAAATATTTTTATATAAAAACAAAATGATTTGGATTATCGCGTTTCCCATCCTAGCACAATGGTGTAAATAAGTCTGTACAAGGAGGTGTGAAGTAGTAGAGCTAAACAGAGATACTGATCTTGTTAAATCTTGATGGGACAGTAGGGGCTCTATCCTCTCAAATCCTATTTAGACATAAAAGGATTGATTTATATACCACTTACTTGGCTTTGTGAATGTGTCCTTATCTACAGTGTTATTTAATTAAACATTATAACATAGTTTTTTTCTTAAAAATTGAATTGAAAGATTCTTGTGTGCACTTAGATGTGTGAATAATACTACTTGCAAAACAGAAGGTTTACAATGGTAACAGGCTGGAACATCTATGTGGAAACAGGCACAGGGTACTGACTGAATGCTCCTTTGGATAGCATTGAAATGTAAAAGAAACATCCAGTATTTTAAGTCATCCAGTATTGTAATGTCATTACAACAGAATGTGCTCTATTTGTTTGTCCAAATTCATGAATATAGAATAAACATTTGTTGTACACAAAAACTGAAAACAAAAATCATTTCTCATTGAGCTCCAGTTTTCTTCCCTTACTGATGACTAGATATGAGTAAAGTTGATGTCTTTCTATATATACAACCAAAAAATAACTACTTCAAGCAAACATAAATCACATACCTTTGCCAAGTACTGGAGACCCAAGAAGTGGTTTGGGTGTTCCTGGGGTCACTGGAAGCATACAAACCTCTACCCCAGCATTTCTTGAAGGCAAGCGGGAAGCACGTACCCTGCATTCCTCAGGTATTGAGGAATACCCTGCTGAGCCAGAGTATCATGCAATGGCTGACATTTGTTCTGAAGAAGCACTGTATGTTTTTGTTATTATAAGGAAAAGAGAAGCATTCCTTGTGATTTTAAGTACCTTGCCAAAAAGTCATCATCTCATACAGCAACAACTTCGGCAAAAAGTGAGCAAGCACTGTGCACTGGTGACCTATCAGAACTCTGCTGGCTAAATTTATTACTAAGCACATTTTCTAAGCAAAGAGGCAGCACAAATCTCAGTATGAATGTGTCACTTTTATCCCTAAATCCAGGATAAACATGCTTAGAGCTCCTACATGCTTCCAATGAAAAGAAACCAAAAAGAAAACAAGAGCCTGAAGCACTATTTAATACATCCCCTGATAAAAGACCTTGACTCCACGAAAAATGATGTAGGATGCAGCATTAAAATGAGGAGGGATCCTCTCCTCCCTGTTGTTAACCCTAGAATCAGAGAACATTTTATTAGCCTCTCCCCAGTTAGGATGTGGCAGAGTCAAATTCAAGGACTTTCCTCATATGATCTCTTAATCACCAAAATTTGGGGACCAACTGGGTTGGGGTTCCTTTGAACCAAGTTCACATTGCCTTCGGGATCCCCAGTAGAGATACTGCCCTGCCCACAGCGATCTCCTGAGGTTCAGACAGAAAGGCATAACATTATCAATAACACTTAGGTCCACCCTGCTGAGGCTTTCTTAGTGCTAAGATTTCCATGCAGAATTATACGATTGTGCTCTGTCTCAAATCTGACTTACACCAGACTGACTTCAGCTTTTTCTGCTTCATAACTAGATTCTGAACAACTTTTAAAAGTACAAGACAACCCTCATTCTGAGTAAAAATCATGATTATTAGCATTAAAAAAAAAATTAAGATACACGTACATAAAGTTGAATATTTTTTATGCTCCACCAAAATTTTGGTTTCATTTTATATTATGCTGCCAGTTACTACAGAGCTTTAGGAATGCAAAGAGACCATTAAATGCATTTTTGAGAGTTGTTTTGGCCTTGGCAGCATGTATAGAAGTCTTCTTAGCACCTTCAACATTGTTTTTCGAGGTTCTTCTAAGAACTAGGCTAAGGTCTCGCTGCCTACCAAAATTTCTATTCCACAATAAAACTTGAGTCCTATACTAACATATTTGACAGATTAATTCTTTGAATCTGTAGCAGACAACTTCCTTCTTTATGTTTTAAGTGTACAGCATCTCTGGTGGTTACTGCAAGAGCCAGCTGATCCACGTGGATCCTGCTATAATCCAGAAGTCCTGTGTATGGCCATATAGAAACAGATGACTGTCAGAGAGGAATTTTATTCATGCACAGAACAGTGTACCTGCATTCAAGAAGCTTAACACTGGGCACCATGCCACTCATGTTGAAACATTGGCTGCCTGTCTTCATGTAAAGACCTTCAGTAAAAAAGCCTACTACGTACATGGGAAGTTGCATGGAGCAGCCTACTCACACAAGAATGTGCACACCAGAAGTTCTTGCCAGTAAGGAGACATGAAAGAAACACAGAATCAGTGCAATCTGTTTTACGCTGTTTCAGTTGTGGTGAAATTGTTGGCCAACATGAGCCAGCTCTAAAAAGGCTGAAATCCTTGCATACAGGTGAGATGCACAGATAAAGCTCTGTGTGGATAGCTTTATTTTTTGAGAAAGACTTACTAGTAATGCACTTCATTTTCATCTGGTGACGTAACAAGCTAAGCTAACTGAAAAAGAAGTATTTAAAATCTTATTCATAACAGTTTAAAGAAAGCATGCTGCTAACGTTAGCGCTGCACAAGTTCATGTGGACAGCTTTTATGTGGCTATATAGCAGAATGAATTTGATCTAATTATATTAAATGAAATATAAATTACAGTTAAGTCTGTGGGGCTGATGAATGAGGCTCAGGGAGAGTTTTTAAGTAGTTTTAATTACTTTTCTAAATATATTTGCTTTGTAGTTCATAAAAAATTGATATTCTTGTAGCTTCCCTCACTGACACAAGCCTACTTCAAGCTGTGATAAATACTCCTCTATGTTTAAGTAAGTAGAAAATGTTATAGCTTCAATTCTATGCACCAATTCACTCCTTACAACTCACAGCATTGCAGAACTTATCCCTAAGATCACAACATATGATTGGGATATAATCCAAACTCGGATTCTTATTCTTAACATTTTAAATACTTCAAGAATTATTTGCCAAATTCTTAGAACGTAGTTAAAGAAACATATTTTAAGAAAACAGAATTTGTATAGTTATAATAATGATTGATTTTCAGACGACTTTCCTTTTGAAAGATACTTCTGCATGAGCTATTTTTTGTTTCTTTAGAAAAATGTTTCAATACCGGATAAAAGATTTTGAATACAAGCAGCACCTTTCACTACACAGCAGATATTTTACAAAGACACAGCCTTCAGCTGGGATCAAACTAAAATCTAATTTGTAATAATTAGCCAACTCTAGATAACTGGGTGTTGTTCACTGCAGATGACCAGCTGTTGCTCAAAAAGAATACTGGAAAGTGTTCATTCTCATTTAAAACGTGCTTCAAAAATATGCTTTAAAACAAAATAACCTGTAGGAGAATTAAATGTTTCTACTAGGATACAAACAATATTTCACCCCAAATTGCCAAAGTATTTGTTTTTTGTTAAAACACTAGAAAAGAGCAATTCAAAAGTTTAATGATGCAGTTTCAAGCATGCAGACACAGGAAGCATGCTACCCGTAGAATGACGGGGAAAAGATTAGCAATCTAGAGACCAGATGGTTGGTATTTACTTGCTGACATAACATTGCCAAATGTTCTGAAGTTTCTTTTTCAAATTTGCCTTTCACATTACATTATCGGCATAGGAGCTGATCCTGGAAATACATACATACACAGATCGTTACACTTACTCATCCAAGTGGTCCCATTGATGCTACTACTGCTAGAGACTTCATTCACAGTAGCAGGGTGTCAGCTTAGAGTAAGGCTACAGAGAGCTGTAAGCTCTTTTTGCCCACACTGAATTGGGCAGGCAGTCTGGAAAAGAAATAAAAACTCCGGGTGCGTTTTCCTGCTGGTTTTGTACTCTGCAAAAGATACGATAGCCACTTATGGAGAAAACACGAAAGAGATTCCACATCCATAAGCACATTGCCTGCTTTTGTGGATAACGAAGTTGGCAAGGCCTGAAATAAACTGAAATCTTAAACTGATAGGAAATCAAGGAGAAAAAAGAATACAATTAATTACAAACTGTATTAAATAGCAAATGGTTACTACCAACGTATGAAAATGCTGTTCAGTTATAACAGAATCCTCTTACAAATTATTTAACTTCTCTGTTTTGTGAATAATATATTTGCTTCCAAATACTTGTCCAGAGACTTATATATCTTTTGTGAGAAAAAAATGTCACTCCTTACCATACGCTATTTTTTACTTGACTAACTTATCTGTAGATGCCTACTAAAAACACAGAAATTCACTGTTAGCTCTTACAATTTTCTTCTTCAACACTGATTTTCCTTTCATTTTCATTTTCCTGTTTTTCCCATAATTAGTACTCTTGTTTTGAGACATTTGCTTTGCCCCTCTACCCAACATATATTTTCCACCCTTCATCACAATCCCCTTCTACTCAATTCCTTGCATGTTTCCCACTGCCTCCACAGGTTCATTTTCGTTCTATTTTTATATCTCTTACAAAGTCACCTGCCTCCAGGCAGTGTTTTTCCTCCCATATTTATGTTTTATATCTGCACCATCTGTAGGAGTGTATGTAATACACGTACTTCACTTTGTGAAAATGATATCATGCTGTGTTGACCCCATTACTGCCCTAAAAATAACAAAGTTGTTTTCCTGCACTACAGTTTATTTGTTGATCACACTTCTAGAAACCATGAGGGAGTTCCCTTAATGTCACAGTCGCAATGCTAAACTCAAGTAACCCCTCACGTTCTCTCCTTCAGTGCTTATTACACTCTCAGCTCCCTACTCATACAGATCCAGAACAAAACTGGAAATTCCAACAACCATTTCAATCCTAAGTCTTTCAACTTATAATTGGTTTGAATATCTCAAATATTCAGTTTATCTATACCCGCAGCAAACTGTCCCACCTAGATGAGAAATCTGTGCATATCTTCAAAAAAAGGACCATAAAAATCACCCCAGCCTAATTTTTCCAGTCAATGTTCAGTCATTCCTAAAACAAAAGAAACAAAAGCAGCAAAAAATGAACAGTGTACATAGGGAATTTTTAACTTATTAACTTATAACAGAAAGAGAATGAGAAAGTAATTATATGGAACTACTCATACTAGCCTGCAGCACTGCCGCGTTCAATCTCTGGATAAAAATGGGGGAAATTTGGATAATCTGAAAGGATGAAAATAAAGCATTTTGCTAAAGAAATGGTTAAAAAAAGAAAAAGGAACTGCTTTAAAAATGATCACAGAATCACAGAATCACAGAACTGTAGGGGTTGGAAGGGACCTCCTGAGATCATCGAGTCCAACCCCCCTGCCAAAGCAGGTTCCCTACGCCAGGTCGCACAGGTCGGCATCCAGGCAGGTCTTCTAAAATAAAAAGGGGGGAATTTTGATTGTAAAAAAGCAATCCTTCAGATCAATTATTAACAGATGCCATGACTCCGGGACCATCAATGGGTTTGGCAATCCCGGTTGCAATGCCCCCATTGCTTGCATTTGATTATTAATAGCACGCAGATCATGTAGCAGCCGATATTTCCCTGATTTTTTCTTAATCACAAAAATAGGAGTATTCCAAGGGCTGGTAGAAGGCACGATATGCCCTTGCTGCAATTGCTCTTGTACCAACTGACTGGCATACTGCAGGCTTTCCTGTTTCAACGGCCACTGATCAATCCAAATGGGATGATCAGAAATCCATCGCAATCGGATCGGGAAAGCCCATGCAGTGGCCGTTAGGGAAAACCCGAAGACTCTGAATTGGTGAGGATAACACCCAGCTGGTCCAGTACGTCTCGGCCGACTAGTGCTGAAACACCCACCGGGAGGGGCATTACTGTAATTTTGCATTGCGCAGAGCGGTTTTCTAATGTCACTGTAATTGGATCCAAGCTGTGAGACACCGAAATAGGCTATGAAAAATCATAGAATCATAGAATCATAGAATCACTAAGGTTGGAAAAGACCTAAAAGATCACCCAGTCCAACCGTTCACCTATTCCCAATAGCTCCTACTAAACCATGTCCCTCAACGCAACATCCAGTCTTTCCTTGAACACCCCCAGGGTCGGTGATTCCACCACCTCCCTGGGCAGTCCATTCCAGTGCCTGACCACCCTTTCTGAAAAGTAATACTTCCTCATGTCCAGCCTGAATTTCCCCTGGCGTAGCTTGAAACCATTCCCCCTGGTCCTATCACTAATGACACGAGAGAAGAGGCCGACCCCCAGCTCACTACAACCTCCCTTCAGGAAGTTATAGAGAGCAATGAGGTCTCCCCTGAGCCTCCTCTTCTCCAGGCTGAACATTCCCAGCTCCTTCAGCCTCTCCTCATATGGCCTGTGCTCCAGACCCCTCACCAGCTTCGTTGCCCTTCTTTGAACACGCTCCAGGGCCTCAATATCTTTCTTGCAGTGAGGGGCCCAAAACTGGACACAGTACTCGAGGTGCGGCCTGACGAGTGCTGAATATAGGGGAACAAATGATGCTTTATACAAAAATAAAATCTCTCCAATAAACATTATTTCCTTCAATACATTTATATCACAGAATCACAGAATCACAGAACTGTAGGGGTTGGAAGGGACCTCCTGAGATCATCGAGTCCAACCCCCCTGCCAAAGCAGGTTCCCTACATCAGGTAGCACAGGTAGGCATCCAGGCAGGTCTTGAACATCTCCAGAGAAGGAGACTCCACCACCTCCCTGGGCAGCCTGTTCCAGTGCTCCGTCACCTCACTGTAAAGAAGTTCTTGCGCATGTTTGTGCGGAACTTCCTATGCTCCAGTTTCCGGCCATTTCCCCTTGTCCTGTCTCCACTCACCACTGAAAAGAGTCCGGCCTCGCCATTCTGCCCCCCACACCTTAGATATTTATAGACCAGGATCAGGTCCCCTCTCAGTCTCCTTTTCTCAAGGCTGAACAGACCCAGTTCACTCAGCCTTTCCTCATAGGGGAGATGCTCCAGGCCCTTCACCATCTTCGTGGCCCTCCGCTGGACTCTTTCCAAGATATCCCTGTCTTTTTTGTACTGGGGAGCCCAGAACTGGACGCAGTACTCCAGATGAGGTCTTACCAGGGCAGAGTAGAGGGGGAGGATCACCTCCTTTGACCTGCTGGCCACGCTCTTTTTAATGCACCCCAGTAAGCCATTGGCCTTTTTGGCCACAAGGGCACACTGCTGGCTCATGGCCAACCTGTCGTCCACCAGGACACCCAGGTCCCTTTCCGCAGAGCTCCCCTCCAGCAGCTCATCCCCCAACCTGTACTGGTGCATGGAATTATTCCTCCCCAGATGCAAGACTCTACACTTGCTTTTGTTAAACCTCATCCGGTTTTTTTCTGCCCAGCTCTCCAGCCTATCCAGGTCTTGCTGAATGGCAACACAGCCTTCAGGCGTGTCAGCCAATCCTCCCAACTTCGTATCATCGGCAAACTTGCTGAGGGTGGCCATTATCCCCTCGTCAAGGTCATTGATGAAGATGTTGAACAATGTTGAACAATATAAGACAAGTTTGAGAGTTTCGTCTTGAATTCTCAATGTCGTTCAGCTCATTCATTTTAAAAAGGATGAACTCAAAAAAAAAAAAAATAGGAAAACAGTCATCAAAATAATCCACACTTTATGAAGAAAAGAGCATTATACTTCTGGAGGACCACACATGATTCGACCATTTGCTTTCAGGAGTAATTATTGAAGCAGCAGCAAAATCACTGCATCAACACAAGAAGAAATAGATTCCTGAACCAGAAATAATCTCAGAAGCAATCTTCTAAATTGCAGCTCACCAATCAGTTATGTGGTTCTTCTATAATTCTAGAGGCAAGACCCAAACTCATTTAAGGTACAGCTCCATGCATTCACAAAAAGGATTATGTGACATGGTTGCTCATGGTAGCAGGCAAGGAATCAGATTTCCTTCATTCCTGTGTTCCTACGGTTCTGGAATTATAATTCTCATAGCCTGCAGGGAGACAGGCTGAGTACTCCAGGGTGCAAAGTTCAAATATGCTGCCACTGGCATGGCTGTTTAATTGGATTTAATTACTATATGGTTTGTGCAAATAATACCAGTAAATACTATTAACTCCTTGGGAGTCAAGGGAGAGTTTCTTTCAATCTTATTGTAAACAAGTGTTGGAAAGCACTACAGCACAGATACATCAGCTTATGTGAATCTGTAATGCATCTATGTTTGGAATGTGCAAAAGCATGACAAAGCACAAAGTACATTTTCCCTCACACATATGCATGTAGGGCAATACTCTTGCAAGTGTTCTAAGCACCTATACAGCAATAGGAATAGCCCTGATTTCAAAGTGGCTGTGCAGGCAGACGTATTATAAGGTTTCATGTTTCTCTTTCAGAGCAAACCAGTTCAGGGACTCCAAAACATTTGCTGCATATAGCATACTTTTGCTGTACAATGCTGTATAATTTCACCCTGTGAGAAATCCATCCTGAAGAATCCAGCCAGACATTTGCCCTTTTTCCAGTCATCCGATCACTGTAGCAGAGGTGTGAAGGAAAGCTGCTTCATTTATCCTTGGAGAGCCAATGTTTGCTGCAGGTGTGGTCAATTACTGTGGCATTTGCATTATCCTGTTACAAATTAAGCTCCATAGGAATAGGCCACATTTACATACAGTAATCATATTTTAGAGCTGCATCATCCTTAACTGTCACACCTACTGGATCCTTTAAGAACTACTTCCATATATTATTAATTTGTTGAGTATAACCTTTATCTTGTTCACCAGGCTTAGTTACAGATTAACTGGTTGGGTCTGGGTCCAGAAATAGTTTAGATAATATTAGTGTAGCTAAAAATATGTTAAATTATATAGCAAAAAGCAAACAACTTCAAAAACAAAATTTCAATGGAAGACATTATTTATTACTGGGAATGGAAGGTGGCCTTGGTTTCCAGTACTGACATTAATCCTGTACCTCTATATCTGAATCTGACCTTGGATACTCATTCTTGCAAATGCAGAAGTATGCTTTTCAAGGAGAAAACAGAAAGAAATGTAGAAAGGAAACGCAATCCCTTATGCCTTCGGCTCCCTCTTGTGGTGTGTCGATGCTGATCTGCATTACGTCTGCTTGCATATATATTATAGTTGTGTCACCAGCAAACGCTGAGGAAGAGTTACTGAATATTCTGTAGGAGTTCCATGAATATATGCACCAGCAGAGGAGATCTTTACCCAGTAGTTAAGAATTAAAAGCTTTTGACTGTGATAGCCTTTTCACCAACGCAAAGCGTATTATCTATCCAGCAAGAAGTACGTTTCTTCTTTTCCTTTATTTCATTTGATAGATATATATTTGTATATACATACAGTACAATATTTTTCTTTTGTGATAGAGAAGAAATGATAGTTTTCATTGCTGGTCGCTCATTAAGTCAACAGATTCCAGTTAATAATGAAAAAAATTAAACATTTAATATCAAAAGCACCTTCAAGTATCGTCTATACATTTTAGTATCCAGTATATAGTAAGGATTTGTTTGTATTTTATGAAAACTGTATTTGAATAGACTATTTTTACTCTCATACATTAGAGTACTATTCATATCAGGCATGGAGTTTAAAAGGACATCTTGAGGTCCCTAGTAGCTCTTCACAAGAACCACGCATAGGTCACTTGCACAATCACTGTGTATGTTTCAAACCAGGGCTTAATCATCAGCAAAGTCAAGATGCAATTAGCATGTTTAAGAACACATTACTTTGTTCTTCAACAACAGGTCAGGGTATGGTCCTTGATGTGAAGAAATACATAACATCTTTGTAAAACAATATCTGACCTAGGCGTAATAGTATTGAAATTCCTAGAGCTATTCATCCCTTAATCTTTCTGTATAAAAATAATTCAGTTTAGGCATATATTGCACTATTTTTCTCATGCCAGATAGCTCTCACCCTGCATTATCTGTTCTTTTTGCTTATCTAAGAATACACTAAGATTTTAATTTCCATGGAAAACCTAGGAATAGGGCAACAAACACACATAAGGTGTGCAGTAAGGGGATGTCTATAATATCAATGATAATCTCAGAGGCATTCACAAAGGAAACTACACATTGGATTTGGAAATCATTTTCTCCAGTAGATTCATCATTCTCTCCTGTAGCTGTAAGCTTTGAACTTGAATGATGTTTTGCTGATCCAGAATCCTGCGTACTTCTCTACAGGTTTCTTCCATAGCTCTGCTCAACTTCTTTTGTTCTTCCAACATAGCCTCCATTAATTTTAGCTTCTTCTTTTGAAAGCTGCAGCTTTGCATTTTCCTTTTCTTAACTGGCCTTTCTTCAGTTCTGAAACAAGAAGATTTGTTTACAATTAAAATCACATTTATGGAAAAGGAAAAAAAACCAAAAAGCTACGTTAGGACCTAGGACAAGCTATAACTAAGTTCAATTAATAAAAAATGTTCTCCAATAAATTCACTCTCAGAATTGTGCCAAAACAAAAGTATTTATTCCATTGTTTTATAACATTACTGACTGTAAAAATAGGTTTTAAAATCTCATCATTTTTAACAAGATTTTTTTCCCACAGAATCCTAGGTATAACATTGTCTTTTTATCTTGCTTTTTACGTGCTGAGTTTCTAAACTGTGCTGGGGGAGTCTTTTTGCTCACATGGTCATTATATCTATTGTAGTTCAAGCTGTGAGTGAACTACTCATCTGAAAAACTTCCAGTTACACATGGGCAACTTCCTTTCAATCTTAGCATGACAGTCTATGTATCTAGAGTCCCCAGCATCAAAGTTATCCAATGATGGGTCTCAAATTCCCTTTACACAAACAGCAATCTCAGCTGTATTCTGCCAAACACTGCATTCTTTCCAGGGGAAATCCAGTAAAAGCACAGTTTTGAGCAGAATGCCATGTCAACAACTTGTAGATTTCAAGACAACCTTGAATGAGGACATCAACCTAGCACTAGAGGAATGTTTTTACTGATGTGAAGAAGGAGAGTCGGGAGGGAGGTCACTCAGCTGTGACAACTCTGTATTACATTTCCATATATGTTCTTATCCTACTTGACATTCAGTTCTCTCTGCAATAAAAATAAACAGACCTAAGAACCTGGAAGACTTGCTGCAAATATAACAAAAAGACACAATTCCCTTGATATTTCCGGGTGTAGTAAAACACAGAGGGTGAAGCCTATGAAAAGAAATAAGTGGATTGTGTTAAATGTTATTAAAATCTTAGAGGAAGAAGAATAGAATAGATCTTGAAGGAAGCTACTTCACTACTGCTTGGTCATACATCCTCCTCTGCACAGGTAAGAAACCATGACTGCTATGTACCAATCTGAATAATAACCCATTTTTAATGAAAAAGAACTATCAGTGACCTGAAAATAAATATTAGTATTAGAAATGGAAGATCTTCATTGTTTGAGGACTGAGAATCAGAACAACTATGCCTTCTGATAAACACAGGCTCATTCAAATACAGTCAAATGCATCCATGAATTAATGAGACTCATCCTTGAATTGAAGAGTACAACCACAAAAAGGTCTGATCTTACTCTTTTGGTGTGTAAGCCTTGTGTACCAGTCAATTTACCTTTCAGAAATTGAAGAATAGCAAAGATGGAATGAACGCAATACACAGCTACTTCAAGGAAACAAGCAAAAAACACTGGGAGGGCCTCAAAATCAAAGCTTAACTCACTATTTTCCAACTAGAACCATGACACTGGTTTAAACAAGGAACAGATTATTACAGTGAAGAATGAATTCCCCATCTTCTGCATATATCAGTACTAGGCTGGATGTGTAGTGAAAAATTTCTAAGAGTAAAACCATAACAAAGAGGCAACAGAGATATGAAGCTCTGAGTCAGAAGTCACTGCTGTGGGGAACCATGCCACAGAATGCCCTCCATAACACCTTCGGGCTCCACATAAGAATAACTGAATTTAAATACATGGATGGTGTTTTTTAACAGGCAGCTGCTCCAGCTGGCATTGAGGTTTTATTATAGTCTATTAACCTATGAATGTAAATTATTTTCTGTCCCATTTTCAGCATGGTAGAAATGGCAAAACTGATGAGGTCTGAACCCCAGTCACAACCTGTATAATTATATTTTGTCATTATTTCAACAATAAAGAAACAAGGCTATAAGTTAGACCATGGGATGAAAAAACACTGTTTTCAATTAGATAAAAAGTCATTCATGAGTGTTGTTAGAAATTCTGATTTTAGAAGCTTAAGTTGCAGTACAAGACTCCATCACTTTGAATTATCCAACAATAACTCTATTATTGTCAGATGCTTTATTGACATTGCAATACAATATAAGCTTGTAAAATACTGAGCAAATACCAGGCATCACATTAAAAAAAAGTAGAAATTTCAAAGATTTTTCTGACCTTTGAATTGCAACAAAAATAGGAATTAATATGATCCCATGGTTAGGGAATCATCCCTGATAGGAACAAATCTAACATCTTGCAACAAAAAATACATCTTTATGTTATCAGATAGTCTAGTGTATGAAATACACCTCATTGTTTTAGATAAGCAACCTCTTAACTATTAAAAAAATATTAGAAACCAATTTAAGAATTGGTGAAGGAGTTCTTGCATGAGAGATGTCTTTCCATTCACAGATACTAAACCATGAGAGGTTGTTTATCAGGGGATATCAAGCCATTACAATGAACTGTGATGTAAAAAAATTATTGCCTGTGAACAAGACGACTGTTACAGGTCAGGATTTATAACTAGTTTTTAATATAGTCAGCTATTCAAGGACCATTTGCTTGAATGATTGAGTGGACTTATCCTAGTTTTACCCATCCAAGAGTAGGCCTGGAAACAATAATCCAAACTTGTTAGGTTGATTCTTCTTCCAGCATTACACCCTCTCAGTTGCGTGACTGACAGATAATTTTATTGTTGCAGTTAAACCCTCACAAACTCGTGATAAGATCTGCAGGACCAACTTTTTCCTGCCAGAAAACTGTAATCAACTCTTATTTCACACCACTCTGGATGAAAAATGAGACCGGCGAAGTCTAAAGTACATAGCCTGCCTTCTGCTAAAATGCTGCCTTCCAGACAACTCCAATCTTATCAGAAAAGGAAACACATTTGCATTCTCAACCAAGCATTTACTTTGAAAAAATGCCATTCTTCATTTTATATAATGTACGCAATGTTCTTTCAAACTGCATGACCAGCATTTCAGTGTCCACGGCAATATTTACTTTGCAACTTTTCACCATTTTAATAATAGCTGAAGCAAGGGAAATCTCATACCATTACTCCTACCAAAAAAACAAAACAACAAAAAACCTAGAGCAAGCCAAAAATCATCTAAGCAAAATGTGGTAAGAGATACAACGCTGCAGCACTATCATGAACATGCCTGTACTCCTATCACAAACACACTACCTCCTATGAGCACAGACATACATGCTGAATTTTGGCAATACTAAATGACTTTTTGCCCAGTCCTCCTATTCCCTTCCAATCTCTCGTGAAAAAAGGAAGAAATTGCCCAAATTCAGCAGAATGGGAAACGTAATCCAATTTGTGATTTACAGGAAAGCTGCAAGAGCCATTGAAGAAAAATGTTCCAGGATTTCCCTTTTGAGATAACAGATCCCATTAATTCTGTGAAATATTAGAAGGCGGGCAAAAAAATTAGATGCTACCTCAGCTTATAAGAAAGTAAGCTTGATGAGCTCTCTGAATGTTCATCTTCAAAGCACTCTTCCCTTCCTTCGTATGTAAACTGATTATATGGCAAATACAGAGGTGTAGACTTAGCTGATGGTGACTGCGAGGCCTCTGTCTGTGACGTAGAAGGACCTGGTTGCTGATTTTCATGCATTTTCACATCACTGTGGTCTGTCACTTTGGATAAGATCCTATCAATGGTTTTGTAGTAAGGCCAGTCTGGTGCAACAGTTTCACTGTCAGTCATGCATTTTAATTTCCTGCAAGAAAAGGCATACAGCATTAGAGCTTGTTTTCTTTTTTAAGTACTCTTCATACATATCTTCTATATGAGTATTTCCCATTATGAGTATCAATGTCTACAAATATCATTCATATTCTCCTCCTCACTTTGACTAAAAGGTCAACATCACCCGTTAGAACATTCCAGTAACAACAATAAGATATGGATGCCTGCTTATCTGTTATAGGGTAAAGATCAGTATGGGAAGAAATATAGCTTCATTTATTTAAAATAATAATAATAAAGCAGTTAATAATGCATTATAAACAGTAAACAAAAAGATTACAGTTGAAGAACTGTCAGCCATGACCTTGTCCCTCACATAAGTTTTGTTATAAGCTTTATCATTGAGTCCTAATGTGAAGTTCACCCATTCAACATCCACTGTTATTTTATTCACTTTTTAAAAAAAATATTTTATTGAGAAATAAAAAACCTGAGGTGAACAGACACATGTCAAAGACACTCCACTGGCCAGCTAATATCTCAGAATTTCCTCCTGTTTGCTTTTTGCCTTTCCCAGATGGGATCTTTAAGTTAGTCTAACCAAAAGTTCATCAAAGGAAGAAAACAGGGAAGGCAAGATTGATGGCGAAAGCTCCATTTTCATGAACCAGGTTTCATTTACATTAAAAAAAAAGAAAAAAAAAAAGAAGAAGAAGAAGAAAAAAAAAAAAAAAGAAACAAATCCAAATCCAATTCTCCCAGCTATGAAGAGGTTTCAATTTGCAGGGGAAAAAAAAAAAAAAAAAAGATGAAAACAATTCCTGGACACCTGGCCCAGCCTTTTTTCTTGAAGCCTTCCACATTTTCCCTCCTCTTAATCCATCCTGCCCACATCAGTCCCAGAAAGGATAGAATTAAGTAACAACATGTAAACACAATAAAAATGCTGCCAAACTTAAAAGTGGGAACTTGAAGTTCTTCCTTTTAGACACCACTGAGCTTAGGCTAAGGGGAAATCCACCAGTGAGAAAAGAAGGCAGAAAGATTTGCTTAGATTTTGCAGACATTTAAGGATTCTTCTTTTTTTTCTTGTCCTTGCAAGGTCTGATGAGCTTTCCCGGCTTTTTGGGAAAGTCTTTCATAGCAAAGCCTCCACAGCTGTCTGTTTTTTTCATGCCCTCTATGCATTCAAAATTTTAATTTCATACATGTTTCGCAACCTGCTGCTGCAATTTCATAGTCAGAGAATATCTAGCACAACTTACAAACTCATCTATATCCGTCAAGTACAGACACAGAATAGCAAAATATGGGGCTCAAAGCAACCATCATTTGATATTATTTTTGTCTAATTGTTCAGACTATTTGTATGCCAAACATATCAATTATGCCACTATAAGCTTCTAACTGGGTCTACATTTCCCATTTTCTTGTCCATGTTAAAACCTTCAGTCCATTTAAGCATTTTACAGTATCATCCTCAGATACTCGTTGAATGCATTCGCCATGGTCTGTCATCCTCATGGATAAGACAGCAAAAAGCCATGCATGAGCACATCCCTGTCATGTCAGAGCAGTCCCACAGTTGGATTAAGATATCACCAGACATGGTTTGAGCCTTCAGAATGGCAAAACATTCTCCCAAAAAAGACAAGAAATCTCAGATGTGGTATTCTGCCAACTTTGTTCCGGGGCAGGCAGAGGACTCGTGTTAAGCCTGGTGTCAGCCAGCTCCCCCATGTCCATGTGCAGAACTGCTGCCCAGTCAGTCCACCTTCAATCTGTGCAGAGGATTCAGTTGTCCCTGGGACAGGATTTGGGGCACCATAATATAAAAAGGACATAAAACTACTACAGAGCATCCAAAGGAGGGATATGAAGATGGTTATGGGTCTAGAGAGCAAGATGTAGGAGGAGCAGCTGAGGTCCCTTGGCTCGTTCAGCTCACAGCAGAAAAGGCTGAGGGAATGCCTCTATTTGGTCTAAGCTCAAAGAAGGCAGCTCCATCCAGCATTATTTTGCCTTGAATCAGTGTTCTGATGACTATTCTGAATACATAAACTTCCAAGCACTATTATGTTTATCACTATTCTTCCTTTATTTTTATTATATCATCCTGAACTAAATGTTAATTTCCTTACTTCAGCAAAACTTCTCAGGAGCAGGTATTTTACCAAGTTATATCAGAACTTTGGTTTCTTGTGTTTGAGCTCAGCTATGTGCCTAGACCCCATTTTTGCTAACGCTCAGGATTTTGAAGGACAGCTGTAGTTTGTTACCTGCCCACACAGTTCTAGGACTGCAGCTATACAAATCTAGGTATTTCTATGGCTCTGACTGCACTGGATGGGTACAGATTCTTCTACTTCTGTCTATTTAACATAGCTCTCGGCTAAAAGAAATAAGAAAGTTATCATTATCAGAAGGTTGACATGAGAATTTCATTAGCTTAAAAGCAGCACCAGCAGCAACCAACTACCTGTATGGAGTCTGGCTCATATACAAAGGAAAAAAGATGAAATAGATAAAGAGATGAGAAGATAATGGGCAAGGGAGCGTCTACTCCAGAAAACAGGTAAGGAATACTGTGAGCGGTGGAGGAAAACAGGGAGAACAAATCAAATAGATAACTTGGCAACATTAAGATCAAGCTTCAGGACTCACTGATTATTTTGAAACAAACCAGAAAACTGAGAGAGACAGCTGAGAGCTTCCTCCTGCACCAAGATAAGTAACCCTGGCAGAACTGAAGTCTAAGGCAAAGATGCATTTGCTGCTCCCAGTCAATCATTATCATAAATAATCACAACAGGTTGTAGTTGCATCCAAAATGTAAAGCTGCTTTTCTCTCTGTTTTGCTTTTGTGTGGCTTTGTTTCATGTTTCTTGTTGGTTTTGTTTTTTTCTTGAAAAGTGAAGAAGTTAGAAAGAAATAGGACAACATTTTTCAACTCTCTGAAAAGGTAGATAATAACAGGACAAGGGGAAATGGTTTTAAGTTGAAGGAGGGAAGATTTAGGTTGGATATCAGGGGGAAGTTCTTTATTATGAGAGTGGTGAGGTGCTGGAACAGGCTGTGGATGCCCCGTCCTTAGAGACATTCAAGGCCGGGTTGTACGGGGTGCTGGGCAGCCTGGTCCAGTATTAAATGTGGAGGTTGGCTGCCCTGCATGCAGCAGGGGGGTTGGAACTTGATGATCCTTGAGGTCCTTCTAACCTAAACCATTCTATGCTTTACACTGGGATGCAGCACTTTGGAAAAGAGAGGAAGACAAGCCAAACATTCAACACTTTGAAAACATAAATTGGGCAAATCATTGCCTGAGTGAGTGAGCAAGGCAGAACAATAAGGTAGGAGTAAGTGAGAAAGTGAACAGAGTTTGCAAAATAAATTCCTGCTGAGTTTATCTGGACCTGTCACAGTTTCATGAGGCTCTATTAAAATCCAGCTGAGAGCAGAGGCAATGGAGAGCTCTCTCCAAAAACTGGCATCAAAGTTGAGTTTCCAGGGGACAAATTTCTGAAGTATGAAAAATACTGTTACCCAGTTAATCTGAAAGATGGCTGTGAGTCTTACTGGAGGGAAGTGAACAAATTAATGGGTTTTGAAGTCCTACTGCCAAAACATTCCTCAGAATGGACTGCAACACCAGCTGAGTAATTTGTGCTGCCGTTGACCTTCCTTCAGACTTTGTTCTCTGTGCCTATTATCTGCCTTCTAAAGTAGAACTATTACAATATTATTACAATATTACATTGTAGAGAGTTTTTAAAAATCATTAAATCATTATGTCATCAGTACAGACGACAATTTGCTTTTTTTTTTTTTTTTTTTTTTTTTTTGCTTTTTTCACTCTCTGCTCAACACGCTATTGCTTTTTTATTATTATTACGGTATTTGATATTACTGCTTGCCTTAAGGAATGGATACAAGATTCATCTCTTGGGGTTTCTGTGAAAAGCTTTCGAAATAAATAATAAATAGCAACTGTTCATGAGCTAGTCAGTGGGGGAGGGAAAGAAAGATGTATGAAAGTACAGTACTTAAGTTGTGCATCTGCTATAAATTATCAAAATTAAAGAGAAAGCTGGTAAAATATTCAAATTTAACTTTCTGCATTAAATTTGATTCACTTACATTTCATCATTTGCTGTAGCACAGGTCAAATATTTTACTTGCTTAATGTCACAGAGGATAGCAACGAATTACACAAGCAACAATAATTAATTGCTATCATGTACACATGAAAACAAAAAAATAAACTGATCACATATTCAAATCGTGAGACTGATTCAAATTTACCAATCACTAACATTAATTGACTGTGATTCAAATCAAACAGCAACAGCTGCATCCTATTTCCTAGGCTTTGGGAGGGTGATGTTACTGAAAACAATAAATTTGCATTCACACAGCTCTTATTTTTAAACATCAGAGGGAATCAGTCAAAACTGAGAATGACTGTACAAGCTTTCCAAACCCTGTTTTGTTTCTATAAGCCAGAGCATGCTATGCCAGTAGTAGTACAAGAGCAGATACAGTGCATTAAGTGCAGTATATTAGCACTGATGAGGAAGTTCTTTCTTTCAGAATGACTAATGTCAGGGTTCTATGTGCTGAATGCCCCAAGTAGCCTATATAATAGAAAGAATTCAGCAAATACTCTAAGTGATGCTGAAGTGCAAGTAATGGCATACTAATCCCAGCAAAACTTCTGATACTCAGCACATCTGAAAGACAACTTGAATTCCAGCAGGCCTGGCTCAGCCCCTTGTCCCTCCTGACAGACACAGTGGGACGTTCATGCATCTTACTCCCCAGGTGATTTTAAAAATCAAGTTTAAAACCTGTTGGTTGCTCTGCCCACAGGAAGCATTTCAGCTTCAGGTGCGATTCCTAAAAGCAGAATTTCACCCAGATGTACCTGCAAAAGTTTTCCTTCTGGATGTGCAAAATTTTCCACTTAGACAAGCTAACTATACATTAAATCCCACAGTGGATTTAATTTTTCCTTAATATATGGAAACTACAGCAAGGATTACTTCTGGATAAGGTTGCAATTCCTCCAAATGCACTTGGGCTACCATAATGCAGAGGAGTGCAGATCATCATCATACTGCCTCCATTCTGACAAAGGTCCGTATGAAATTCTTGAAGAAACATGTTGATATTTTGGGGGGGGGGAAATTCAACTGGAACAGTACTTGTTTCCTTTTCCATTGACAGCAATATTCTGACATCCACTATCTTTTATGACTCTAATTAGAAGACAAATGATACCTGTATTTTTATTTAATAAATCTGATCTTTCATGAGAATAATAAAACAACCTACCACTCCGTTGGTCTTGGTGACTGTCAGTGGTAATGAGTTCCACATGCTCATTATGCAGCGTATTACAAACTTATATGGCTTTTCAACTAATTTTACATTTCTTACCTTGCAGTTTCAACAACTTCTTGTATTATGGTAAAAGAAGTGCCTGCTTTGTATTCTCAAAAATTGTGCAGTATGTTTTCACACACCTCTACAACTCGTTTCTGATTTTGGGGTTTTTTTCCAAGCAAATCACAGACTTTCCCATTTCTCTTAATGAAGAAAGCTTTCCACATCTTATCCCAATCATGTTTTCTAAACAGCTTCCCATTCACTTGTCACCTTGTTGAAATGTAGGGCATTCAGAAATAAGCATAATTCCAGGAGGGAATAATGAGTATGATAGATTTATATAATGGCATTGTAACATTTGCATGATGTTTTTACTACAGACTTGGAGGAATGAGATACGATAGCCCTAAAATTGTGTTAGTGCTCAGAAGCTCACATGCTCTGAGCTACCCCTGAACTAACTTTGTCAGCACAGCATTCCACATGGGATAAAAAGATGCAGCCAGGAACCCGGGCGAACACCTGGGCTGTTAGCTCAGCCCAAGCTCCAGGCCACCATTGGCACTGATGTATTTGCATTAGCTGCAGCTTATGCAATACCTGCTGGATAAATGCTCCTCCCCTACTTACGTATATGTTTGTCTCACTTCGGCTTTTTCAGCACTGTGAGTAATGGCTTTCATTGGGCAAAACAAGCAAAACAATATAGAACTGGATCAGAAGTCTAGGGGATCCTCAGAGTGGAAAACAACATTATGTCTTCACCATTATTAATGTGTTTACTATTTTAGATCCTTTAATATTTCAGAGAATTAATAATTGTTTCAGAGAGGTCCCAGGATGTGACTTGGCAGCAAGAACACTTACCACTGAACTTTGCTAACAGCTAGGAAAAGTACTCCTATTCCTGCTAAAGGAAGAATACACATAGATGTGTATACTCTTACATATATGTATGCGCTCATAAGTAGTTTGCAGGGCAAAAAAAAACATTTGCCTTTATGAAATTATGTCACAACACTATGTAACGCTATTTTCTGATTAATTATTCCACTCTTGTTCATTTCTGACTATCAAAGTAGAGACCATAGCAACTTTATGACACTACAGTTGCCTGATGCAGTGGGAAGAAATCACCACTTGGTGCAGGACAAAGCTGAGGCTTTGCTATTGGTGCTACATTCCCACATTGGGCTTGCTAACTCTACGTCATAATTATAGACTTTCTCAGATGACTTTACCCACTTTCAGGATATTTTTTCTTCATTGCAGAGTGCAGCCGTGATGTGTGGAAACACACAAAGATAAAGCACTTTAAGTACACTTTTCAGGTGCCTCAAAGCAAAGCCAGCAGTCAGTGGTAACTAACATAATTTGGTTTCACCACAATGTTTTCTTTTCTCACATGCCAACAAAAAGCCTCCAGAAAACGATGAATTTTAAGTCATATCTTATATTTGTCCCTGGGTTTTCTATCACCTCCCCTTGAAAGCAAAGCAAACAAACCTGCGTTGGATAGAAACAAACAGTATAGGAGATGCATTTCAAGTCCAAGAGCCCCGTGATGGTGCAAGGCAGTTTTATAACTCTCATAAATTAGCATCTTAATCAATGAGCGGGGAGCCGCAATGCACTGCAAAACAGAGCAGCAGTACGACAACACGCAGCTGAAGCAATCTCAGAAGTTCACAGAGACATAAGATTTTTTTTAAGCACTGCGTTTCCACACACGCGCACACACACACACAGACTGCATGGGTGTAAGGGGTTCATTTCTTCCCTTCCCCCACTGCAACTTTAAAGGAAAAACATTAATTAGAAAAGCTGAGACGGTCTGACTGATGATAACACTGAAAATTTAGAACAAAGGCTGACAGAGATAGCCTATTGTGCTTGGCAATTACGGCACTTCAATATTGCGCGGTGTTGCTAGCTAGACACCTGTAAAATCCTGGTGCTGCGAGCTGTGCTGCTCAGCAGGAAGGCTGCAGATCTAGCAGGCTAAGCAGGGGCCTGCAAGCCAGCAGCTCCCAGCTCTGCAGCTGAGTGGCAACTGCTGGGCGATTCAGGGCAAAAATGGATCGTGCTTCCAGCCTTCTCACTCAGTTTGGGAGAAGAAAATTACAAGGATTACCACAGGGTTAGTCAAACATTTTAGAGGCATTAGCATCTGCTGGAAAACGTGGATTTAATATTATGGAAAATGATGTTAAACATTGTGCTCGTGGGTCTTACAAATGCAGGAGGACACTTAAAGTTAAGGGGTTTACAGGATTCTCCCTAGTTTTCTATGTGATGAGCAGTGTCTGCATTAAGTACAGGAGGATGCCTTACAGAGAAGCAAGCAGTTTTAACATGGTTGCCTGCTGTAATAACCTTTTTTATTATTAATATGAGCTTTGAGGAGAGATTAAATAAAAGAGTCACATATTTGATTTTCTTGCATTACAAGCACACGGCTGAAATCACCACTCAGGATTTCCAGTATGAGGCAGTTTGTGCCTCACAGAGATAAAAATTTTAGAAAAAGAGAAAAGAAAAAAAAAGAGAAAGAGAAGCATTTGTTTCTGCTAAATTCCAATTCCTTTTCCCCTCAAAGCAACAAACGTCTCTCGTTTTCCAAGCCAACTTCCCCTCCTGCTCCATCTCATCTCCTCGCAGCCACCTCCGCCCTCCCCCAGCTCCTCGGGAGCGGTATTGACGGTGCACATCGATCCCCTCCCTGCAGATATAGCAGCGCTGCCTATAATTACAGCAATGTGTGTCACTCAGCAATAAGGCATTCCATTATTCCCGGCCCCTTGAAGTGTAACCCTTCAACTCACACGAATAAAACCCAGGAGCTTCGTTCCCCAAAAGCATTATTCAGTATTTATTATAAAGCAAGCAAAACTTTGCCTTGTCACACCGACCCTCTCTGGCCACTTCTAGCTGCAGGAGTTTCCTTGCAAGCAGCTGCTGCCAGGCTGACACAATCAGCAAAGAGAAAAAAAAAATCTGCTTTCCCACTAACTGCATTTCCGTCCCTCTACATCATAACACCGCGAGTTAATTACGACGCGACAAAGTTGTCCCGGAGTTTGCAATGAAATGGGGGAAAAATGAAGCATGACGTAACAGCGATGGCGAGAGAGAATTTTAAAAGCGATACGAACAATCTTTAATCTCTTATCTACACATTTGCTGAAGGATACTTCTTTCTGAAAGGCAAACAGCGCAGCCTTGCCCCTGCTAACATCTCTTAAAATAAAAAGAATTAACTGAAGCTTACCTGTACTGGAATGTCATATTTGTAATTTTTATCTTTATTTCCTCTCCGTGGCGAATTTCTCCCGTCATTTCAAAGAGTTTGTTAGCCATTTTCTCATAAACTTTGGCATTCCTTTTAGTTTGTTTCAGTTCATCAAAAAATTCTTCCCAGACCAGCATTAAACCTCTCATTTCTGCATCAGTCCAGTTTCTGGCCCTCCTGTGTTTCTCAGTCTGAGAAGAGACAATGTAACTGGGAATTTCTGCTGCAGCCATTGCTGACTGACCTAAAAGGGTTTTAAAAGAGGACACTTAATATAGATTGAGTTTTTAGCTTAGGTTTTTGTAGTGCAAGACATGCATATGTGGATAAAGAATTTGAATGACAACAGAACATATGAAACCTTTTTGCAACAGCTTGAAGCTTGAGTGCACAAAATGGGGCCTACATCTGACAGGCAGGAATTTAGTTAAAAGCTTTTAAACAGAGAAACGTCATTTTGATGTCACGTTTCCATAGCAACAGAGCAACTGCATAAGCTACAACAACAAAAACCTTTTAACTGAAAGCCAAAGAATCAGGACAAAGTTGACAGGCCATCAATATTAAAGCTTTTAAACACTTTAGGTTTAACAAAAAAAAAAAAAAAAAAAAAAAAAAGAGAGAGAGAGAGAGAGATCTATGCAGCCTTTCAGAAGCTACTTTTAAGTTTCTACTTCTTTTTCAGCTTTCCCTTACCTTTTAGGCAGACAATCTGCTGGCGGGGGGTCATGGTCGCCTGAACGAGCTTTTAAGTTGCGCCTTGACAGCCTCTCTGGGAGGCTGCAAGGACTGAGGCCATGTACACACACACACACACACACACACACACACAAAAAAAAAAAAAAAAAAAAAAAGCTTTTTTCTTTTTTGCAAAGATACTCTGCAAAAAGAAAAAAAAAAAAAAAAAAAGCATCAGCCAGCTTCATGGCAACTATACATCTCCCAGCTAATCAATGTTGGAGCGGGCAGCCTCATTAAAAGGGTGCCTGCGTCTGTTTTTAAGCACATGCACAAAATACCGTTTAAGTGTTTAAATATAGAGAGAAATGCATATGCAATTTTAATACAAAGCCACTTTTTTTTTTTTTTCTTTTTCTCCCTGAGATGTTGTGCTGCTGATAAGCGTGTACTGCAGTCCTGTCAGGATGAATTTGCCTTTGTAGGTATGTATTACTCTGTGTATTTTGTATTCTGGCAATTTAGATGCTATTTATGCAGCCTGTGTTCTGCCTTAGGACTGCAGCAGAAGCATTTCACCTGCTTTACGGGGAACCTAAAAGGATTATTCAACGAGTTAAAAAAAAAAAAAAAAAAAAAAAAAAAAAAAAAAAAGCTGCAAGATGCTTAGAACTGTGAATAAATTGCTTTGCTGTAAAACAAGCATTCTGAGCTGGGTTTTATACAGGGCTGAATTCTGCCAGCAGTTATACTGGAAAAGCACCACCTATTCATCATATTAAACAGAGTGTACCACGAGCCAGAGGGCCACATCCTGCCCCACGTACATCTGTGCAGGCAGTGCCTTTCCCAAAGCAGTGAGATGCCTGAAAGCATTAATTGGAGCAGCACGAGCAGCTAGAGAGAAAGATGTTAATTCCCTGCAGTCCAAATACCGCTGCGTTATGTAAAATATAAATAAATAAAGCACGGACCTTTCTTCTTATTATTCTCTCTTTCAGCATATAACAGCAATAGGGACCTCACTGCAGGGCACTTCCTGAAGATTAATGGCAGGCAGGGGTTAATGGCCTGAGGCTCACCCAGTCAGTCGTTAATCCCCAGGAAATGTTCTGTGCCTCAATCCTTAATGCTTAAGTATCCTATAAATTGTAAGTCTTCTCATAACCACATCCTTGATCTTAACAATAGTTTAAAAATGCACAGCTTGGTTTGCATCCTGGGCATGGCAAGGAGACCACATCATGTTCCTAAAGGTACACTATTAAAATCTGTGATGTTTTTTTTCCTTCTTTGCATTTCACGTTTTCTGCTGTTTATCACAAAACCAAGGAATAAGGTGGGAGATCACACATACTGCACACACGAAAACTTCTACTGATCCAGCCCTCGCCGATCTCTGTTAGAAATATACCTGCTGAGTCACTGCCTTCCTCAAAGAAAAGGGGAAAAAACCACCTAGCTTCCAAATAACTCCTTTTAACTAGTGATAGGACAGCCTAGCAACTATTACCTTTAAAATGTGTAAATAGCAGCATATGTTGTTGATCTTGCATGGTTTGTCTCTTGGGTGGCCAGCTGGGAGACATCACATGATCAGGGGACAGATGGTGGTCAGAAGAGGATCAGCTGGTGACACAATCATTTTATTAATTTATCGTTTTGTTTTGAAATTCCCATCACTTAACCTTGGGCTCTGTGCAGCTCTATCAGTACAATCGTACCAAATTCTGTTGACTACATCCATAGCCAGGACAAGTTGAAGAAATAAATATGGTGTTGAAGACGAAAACACCGTGGGTCTCTTTTAAGAGAGACTGGGGCTGTTCAGGGGCTGATGTACACTACTGTCAAGAAAAGGTTGCTTTTCAGCTTTTAATATTCTATTAGAGGTTTGTTTGTCTCCTCCAGTTCTTAATCCACCTGGACTGTGAAAACAGTGATAAACACTGCTGTGGGGGGAAAGTTATGCATGGTCTCTCCTTTAAAGATTTTTTTAATCCAGTTTCTAGCTCAGCCATCAGAACATGATGGGACAGAAAGCCTGTCCAGCAGCAGCCAGTTTGTTCTGTGTTGGTCCACAGACATTCCTCTTCTCATCTACATGTGCTGGGCACATGTGGGACTGTTCCTTCCACATAGCCCTGCCTGCGGGGCTGTGCCCCCATGGAAGGGAGGCCACAATTGCCCTGAATACACATTTCTTACTTCTATGCTGTTTCCTATTAGGGTTAATTGACAGATTGATATAGTGGCATAGTGCTATTTAACATCTGTTAAATAAAAGAAATGCTTTCAAATAATGCCTCCCTTATTCCCCTCCCTTCAGCACCAGAAGGGAATCTAAGTTTCCAACACTCAAGTTTTTAACCCGTCCTCTGAGAAAGTTATCACTATTAATTATAGAGACTCTGCCTCCTCTGCATTGCTGAAGGGCACGTGCCCAGTGGTTGGTGTAGTGCCTGTTTGCCAATGGGGACCTGAAAACAAGAAAAGGGATCTTTTTACCCCAGAAATCCTCCCTAAACTTCTCCCAAGAGCCGAGGAAAGAAAAAAATACCTCTCTATGAAACGCACCTATCTGCTGACCGCTCTGCAGATCTGCTGTTAACCCCTATCCTGGACACTGAGACTAGGGGAACAAACATGAGAGGAAAGACATCCTGTAATGGGAGAGTTCTCAGTCCCTAGAGTTGAGGGACTTGGGGAAGGAGCTCTAATAGCAACTTTAATCCACCAGCCAGATAAGATTGGTCATCTACCTCGGGACTGGTTGTTCACCAATCCAAGCATAACTGCTAGCCAGATGAGCTGCTCCTCTGCCAAACCCAATGCACTGATGCACATCACTCACATGCTCCACCTGGCTAGCTCCAATGACCCTACAGCCCTCCAGCACCAGCCTGGCACCAAATACCCACACTAAAGCGGTTGCTGTTCTCATAGCAAGGATGCTTTTCCTCTTAGAAGCTGTATGGGAACTGCTGAATCACAGCCTAAACCTCTGATTGATCACCTGAGGAAAGCAATGGGTCAGCCACCTCTTCTAGACCCATTTAAGAGCTGACTACCAGTGGGACAGAACCTCTTCTGGAGATCCCTCCTCTGGAGTTTTGCAGCGAGCCCAGGATGCAGGTAAGCTTTCTATCTATTCTCTTTTTGTTATTATAATCTGTTTTGCCAAACTCTCTTGTTTATTTTGTAATTATAACATCTTCATATTCATTGAATATACAGAAGCCAATGAAATAAATACCAGAGCTACTGAGTACCCTCTGTAAATAACCTCCCTCTATAGCTGAATGCCTTCTCCATTCTCGTCTTCACAATCCCTCTCTTTGTGCAGTGACAAATACAGAAGAACATTCACCTCAGTGCACCTGAAGATCTCATTCACGCCCTTTCTTTCAGCACACTCCTGTTCCTAAGACAAGAAATCATGAACCTAATGATCTTCTCCACAAACTGTCTAAACCTGCTGCCTTTTTTGCAATCATATATTAGCTTGAGTAACATCTCTCACAGCTGCTCCACCTTTCATGGTAATATTAAAGATAATGTCAGCCAATATCGGGACACCAAGTGTGTGACAAGAATAATTTAAGACAGGTCAGAGATAAGCTTAATTAACTATGATCATAATAAGAGAGCATACAGACAGCATCTCCCCTTGGTTCTCCGCCTAGTAATCGCAGAGACCCAATTGCTTCAGAAGTAAAAAAGGAAGAAGTGAAAGAAAACAACCATTTCAAGGTTACCAAGGCCAGATATCCATCCCTGGGAGAGATGGACTCAGGTAGCTTGCTAACTGCCACAATTCTAAGAAGGAAAGGAACCAAACAGTAAGTGTGGGATGATTTGAGGAGATGGATGATGGAGGAGCCTGTAGGAGTGGCACACCCAGTATTATCTGAGCTCAGAGGTAAGAGCTGGAAACAACCAGAAACTGCTACCTTCTGATACAAAGGTTTGCTCTTTTAGTTGGGATTGATTTCTTAGCCAGACATCTCAAATCTTAAACAATTTTGCCACCACGTTAACAAAATCCAAGTGCCCAAAAGGGCAGATGGGGATCTAATGAAGTTCACCTATAGATGTTTCTACCACAGTGTTCAGCTTCTTAAATCCTAACGTATCTGTTGACAGATACATTTAGGTCGGACATCAGGGGGAAGTTCTCTGCCCAGAGAGGTTGTTGATGCCCCGTCCTTGGAGATGTTCAAATCCAGGTTGGATGGGGCCCTGGGCAGCCTGGTTTAGCATTTAATGTGGTGGTTGGTGGCCCTGCATGTGGCAGGGGGGGTTGGAGATTCATGATCCTTGAGGTCCCTTCCAACCCTGGCCATTCTGTGATTCTGTGACAGTACTTCAGTGATCTGCACTGACTGCATACACAGCCCTCAGCTTTGCAAGTGTGGGATAATGCATGCCAAATGAAACTTCCTTTCACCAAACTTTGGGGTAAGGATTTTTTCTCTTGCATTTGCAGGGAGATAACAGTTATTAGTCAACCATCAGAGCTCAGCCCACAAACCCTCAGTCATTAAATAGTGACTACATAAGAGCATGTCTGATCCTGATGTTAAGGACTGTGGTAGAAGTTGGGCAGCAACCCCATGGCAAGATAGAATTTATTCTATGACAGCCTAAGATATTTCTCCAATTTATTTCTGATATCCAGAAGGATGGCTGCCTCTACAGAGGTGCTGACACAGGAAGCTGCCTATTTGGATTTCAGAAATGAAAGTGCATTACTTTGGGTTATTTTTAAGTCAGCCATGACTTTAAGATCTGAACCCAGTTTAAGCAACACTGTCAGCAAATGCCTTTTTAGGCTGTTCAGGCTCAAAGCCTCTGAGCAGTGCTGCTGGGAGGAAAAGGTCCCTGCTGGAGGGTGCATGGCTATTTCAGTAGGATGTCCTGTAATGTCACATATAAATCTAATAGCAAGCTTGTTTGCACCCTTCTGTGTTTTGGGCAAGATGTAGAAAGAAAGGTTGCTTAAGGCACAGGCCTGTCAATGCTCCATGAGCTCTTCAGTGTGGCTCATGAGGAGAGTAACACAAGCAAGCAATAACTAAACCTTGAAACAGGATTGTCACTGCAGAGCATATGTATGTTCATCCTCTGGTTACTTCAGTGCAGACACGTATAAAAGTATTCACCTGCTTAAAAACAAAAGCAGTTGTTGGTGCTTACACAGCAGTGGAATACTGAGTTTTAGGCTCAAAAAAAGCTGTCTGCACATTTTAGGATGCTCCTGGAGAGATCTCATTGTGTCCTTCCAATACTTGAAGGGAGCTTATAAGCAGGAAAGAGAGCAACCAGACCATGGCAGGGGGTCAGATCTTGATGATCTTTAAGGTCCTGTTGCAAAGACAAAATTAATTTATTCAGACTGAGGAACTACAGTATGCATCTCACAGTACATTAAAAGGATAGTCCACTTTGTCAGAAGGTCTACAAACTAATAGGGGCCCACCACAAAGGAAACAATAGAGTGGGAACAGGATAGACCTGGACAGACAAGTGACAGCAATACATTACAGAGCAAAGGTCACTGAATGGTTGAAAAGCTTTTATGTACGTCTAAAATAAATGTTTTATGCCTGCAAAGAAGCCTGACAACAGTAATGAGTGCTCTGAAGGAAGATACACAGGGCTGAGAAAAGCAAGCCTTCTTTGCAGAGAAGACCTTGATGATTTAAAACTTAGAACAAAAGAAGAGGAAAAAGGAACATTTCCACACAAACACTCCACTACTGAGCTTCGGGGCAGGTTTTCCTGCTGTCAAAGCAGGCAGCCCAGAAGGACAGTTATCTATGAGTTGGAAGAAGCTGGAAAGGTCTTTGATTTCATTTTGATAGGCCACATTCCTGCTTGAATTTCACTTTAATCAGAATCACTTCCCAAAAACAATTTGATCTTGCTGAACTGACAGATTCAGACCAAAATAATCTCCTTTGCCTATTTTAGTAGTAACCATGGAAGCCAGCTTTGCACGGATATTCAGTCAGAGGGAAGGATGGAGAGAGGCAGCAGGGTGAATACAAGGTGGGAAATGGGGCTTCAACATTTTCACGGTGAGACCAGTCAGACTAGGAATCATTAGCAACAGGGGGAATCAGAAGTATGTGGAACTTCAGAAGGAAAATCTCATAGGATGAAGGGAACCCAGGGAATTCACTGCTTGGAGAAACCAGGTATATATAGGTATGCTGGTAGTAATTAGATCAAAAGTTATGGTACTAAGTTTTTGTTTCATCTTACAGTTTTTCAGGGACTTGTGCTTCAGATCCCAGTCTCCCCTCCTCTGGACTGAACAAACCAAGGGACATCAGCCACTCCTCACACACCTTGCCTCTACACCTTTCCCCATCTCCACAGCCCTCCTTTGGATGCTCTCTAATAGTTTTATGCCCTTCCTACACTTTGGTGCCCAAAACAGCATGCAGTGCTTGACTAGAGGCCACACAGCAGAAAGCAGAGCGGGCAGAACCCAGCACTTATTATTGTTAAACTTCATCTGATTGGTAATTGCTCAGCTCCCCAGTACAGGGAGCAAAGACCGGCTCTATGCCTCACACTCCCAGTTCAACTAATGGCAAGCTGAGTGTTTCTGAGATTTGCTTGCCCTTCAGAAATCATTTGCAGTTTCTTAGCACATGGAGCAACCCTGCAAGATGTAGTAACAGACATGCTCCTTTTCTGAAAGGGAAGCAACAAATCAGATTACAAAGAAAAATCACTCTGTTCCCAATGAATGGTTTCCTGAATCCCTCTGAAAAGAAATTATTTTGGTCCTGCTTACATTCAGAGGTTAGTCAATAAGCTCACTTGCCCATGTTTGGTTGCTAGCACGCAGCACAATAAAATGTGCTAGAAAGCATCTTGTTCATTAAAACTGCTCCTAAAACACTATGCAAATATTTCTCTTTCAGAAGTAAATTCCTCTGAGAACTTATTCTAAACAGTGCATTTCAGATGTGGCCTTTAATCTGCTGCAGTTTGGATCTGACATGTTTTGCAGAGGAAAAATAAAAAAATCCTTGTTGCGCAGAAGTCTGTCCTTTGCTTTGCACTGAGCAACTTTTCTGCAGCTCAGCAGAAAAGCAGCCAAGCCATGAAAAACCAGACGATAGTGGGTTTTGTCCATGATTCTGCTGCCCACGGTCTCCTTTCTTCCCCAGAGAAAGAATTAATATCGCCGTTGTAATCCCTTTCTAACAGAAGCACAAAGGCAGCAATTGTGAAAAATAAATACTTCAGGAGGTTATCAATCCATTAGAGAGATGCTCAGCCCCCAGGTTTAAACAGATGAGATCTGGCCAAGTGTAAAGCACTTGGGATTCACACAGGATTCCCGCTAAGCAAGTTTTTACTTCGTTTTGGTAGCTAGCATCACAGCTGTGTTGAATAAATGGGTTCTAGCCTGCTGCTCTTCCAGAAAGGAGAGTGGTTTGGGCCCTTTTCCAGTAACCACCGGCCTTGGAGAATCTGCAGAGCAAGTCACTGGCAAGCCCCTGCCAAAAGCCCAGCCTCACTGCTCAGGGCTTGCTACCGGCTTGGCAGCCTGCTGCATCCACCTAGCAGCCGTCTGCATCCCCTCGCCATCCTCCTGACTTCCTGCCAAAGCCCGCAATGGGAGCAGAGCATGGGGAGGCTCTCAGCCCCAAGTTTTGAAAAAGAAAAAAGAGCATACAATCAAAGATATCTGCCAAGCTGAGGAACGCAGGAGCATCTCCAGCTCTCCTAGGTTTCTGCTCGATGTACCCAGGCTATCCCTGCTCTTTTCCCCTTGCAAAGTTTTGCTCAGCTATGCAGACCCGCAGAGGAAGGTTTACAGGATTAAAGAAATATTTCAGATAAAATATTTAGGGCACCGGAGATTTCCATATCAAGTCATAAAAGATTAAATACTAAAATGTAAATGGTGTTTAGGGTATTATTGCAAGGCAGCTTCAGGAATGGAAATCTTAGAAAAGTGTTTAAATCCATGAAGTTCAAATGTTACTTGTAAAAGACTGGCCTGATCCGAGAGCTGCCAAAAACGTAAGTAAAACCAAGCTCACACACACCACTAAGCTTATCAGCTGAGGTAGTTGCTAGTGGAAGTTGAGGTCTTACAAGAGGTAGCTGCAATTCCTGGGACAGACTGCCAAGCACTGCCAGTCATCCCTAAAGGGTTTTGGTGTCCTTTTATGAAAATTGATCACGGTTTTCAAGGAGATCCAACTGCTCAACTGGAATCATCATAGCAAGTAGTGCTTGGTCTTGACTTTATTCCCAATGCCGTGCTCTGAGTTTTTCAGGAAAGTTCAGTTCCTCAGTAAGAAACTCTGTGGGAAAGCCAAAAACATTCTGGGTTTCCAGCAGAAGTACGTGTTTCCGTGTCACCCAACAGAGGCCATGCAGCCATGTGGCCAGTGAAGTCTCGTACTGTCTGCATTTGCAAATGCAGGTTCAGATGATCTACACAAATTCTTCAGCTACCAACGCAGTGGATCAGATCTCCAAGATGAGCACAACTGGCAACTGAAGTGCTAGCTCTCACGCCTTGTGACATGCAGGATGAGGTGTCATCTCAACATAAAAGGTGTATCGTGATACACATATAATGCTGCTCCTTTTAAGTGGCTTGCCAGTATTTGGAGTCTTGTGAGCTTCTCCATTATGAGAAGACATTTGAGCCACTTTTTTTGCTAGGATGTTCCAGTTTTGCTCTCTGGACATTCTGGTTTGCTCTCTGGCCATTTCCGTCTTTTGCACCCATCTTTTGCTCCTCCAGCCTGCCTTCTGCCTGGAGACACCACATCTCCTCTTGCTGCTTTCTTCATAAGCTTGGATTGAAATTGCTTGCGTGTTTCCCATCGACTCCTGGCTTTTTCCAGCTGTTTTCCTTCTGTGTGGCTATCCTCTGTTTATCACACACGGTTCCATTCCAGTCACTCTCTAGCCACCAGGGTTCAGTTTATATTTCAGCTTTAACACACTCCTCTGATTTGTGTATCAGCTTCTATTGTTTCAGCTATCACTAAACAAAGGAGAGTGTGCTCGCTTCCTTCCACAGCCTCAGTGAAAGACAAGAAACTCATTGGTCCGTGGATGAAAGAAATATTTTCTAGCAGTTGCACCCAGAAGTATTCCTTCCAGCCTTACAGCTTAGAGTCCAAGGACATCACTCTGCCTCCTTTCATAAATTCTCCTGAACAAATGCAAACCCACAAACCGCTTGTGGATGCAAATTCCTCTACCTCCAACACTAGCTGTCCACTGCCACCAGTGATTTTAAAATCCTCCCCAGAGTTTTTCATTCAACACAGCATTTGGTTTTGTAAGCCAGAGGATATGCCTTGAATAAATATACATCTGCACAGAGAAAAGAAACATGATTTGCGTGCATAAAAATGCCTACTGCAATTTAAGTATTCAGATGCAGAGGCATGCAATGCTGATACTATACCAAAAGCAGCAGCTTTTGTATATTGGTACCTACCACCAGCCATTCCCCAGCTGAGCAGACCATCAAGCGAGTCACAGAATATCTCTAGTTGCGAGGGATCCACAGGGATCACTGAGTTCAATAGGACTATTTTAAATGTGGCAGAGTCATCATCCATGGAGGTTTTTGAGAAAAGGGTGGACGTCACACTGAGTGATGTGGTCACTCTGATGGTTGGACTGGAAGATCTCGTTGGTCATTCCAACCTTAATGATTCTATTGGTACTATGGCCCTGATTGCTGATAGATTAGTGAGCACTCAATGTTTTTTGCAGCAAAGCTACTCCAGTAGGTGAGAAAATAAGAAAACTGAGGGGCTACAGATCCAGTTTTCAGTAGTGCAGAGCCTACCTATTTCCTGCCAAACTCCACAAGAGTTGTTCACACGCAGCATAAATAAGAAACCTAATCCTGATGTTTCAAGGTGGGGGAGGGGGGGCTTAAAACATATGGAACCTAAAACAACACAGATGTAAGTGACAATCCATTCTGAAGATGTAAATAGAGAGAGTCTGCGGCAGATGTGAATGGCACAAGAGAACTCTTATCGTTTCATTCCTAAACATTCAATTGACAGACTTCTGCATAGCCAGAAGTAGATTGTTGGATCCCCATCTTCTAAGCAAATTTTCAATTGCTCAGGAATTTGGGATTATTTGATTATAAAAAATAGCTTTAATGACCGTAGGGCCAGAGATACTTTTAACCAAAGTAGTAACAAACCACCATCTGATAGCAGAGAGATCAAGACTAAACAATTTGGATAAAACCAAGTCAGCTCACAAGGCATTATCTCATTCTCTTAAATTATAGAAGTGGTCAGAGTTTTTCATTTGCTGTGCAAACAGAAAGTAATAGTGCATTTCCCACGGGAGGCACTCTTGTGCAACTATTTACTAGAAGCAATCAGGCAGCTCAAAAGGACTTATGGAGGTCAGTTCTCTTCACCTCCTACTTCACTGTAAAAGAGTAAAAACTACCTGGCTGTAGCTCCTGTTTTGCTGAGGGTTTCCAAAGAGCTCAGCAGCCTGATCAGCCAACCTTCTCATCTAAGGGCATAACAAGTATGACTGCTTTTTGTCAGCCTCTCATAAGCCACAAAAATGAAAATATTCTTTTTCTTTAATATACAGCAGCTTTAACCTAACAGCAATAGTTTTCAGGTTTGTGCAACATATTTTGTGCTCTTTTTCCCAAACTGTCTATAATGCCCTGTACCCATATTCCAGTGGCTGAAGCCACTCAAGGAGACCAACAATGCATAACAGTTGTCTAAAATATTCAATCCTAATGTCATGATTTTCTTCACTTGCAACATCTTTCCTCTCTGCACACTTTGCTTCACGACAGCTGTAAAGGCAGATTATATTAAAGCTCATGTCTACCTTTTCAAATGATTTCTCATCAAGTCTCAGTGGGAAATAATTGAAGATTAAGCTAATCATTCCTTGAGGCCACTTATGGAGTATTTCATCACTTCTTGTGAATACATTACAAGGAATTTCAGTGAAGTGCTCATCTGCCAGGACCACTGAACACATGAGCTGTGACGGCTGGATGGCCCAGCACACACCTGGGAAATGAGGATTTGGGTCAACTCCAGTACATGGGACAAGACAAAACCCTATCCATTTCTTCTGGCAACAGTAAACACTTCCAGAATATCACCCCACCTCTCTGAAAGCAAAACAGCAAGTCTGACACGAGCTGTTCAACATGACATCACATACTCCCAACTAACTTTCTGATCTTCACTGTCACCTAAAACCTGTACGATACCACATGGCCATGCCAAAGTGCAGCTACCATAACTTTTGATCCCTGCTGTAACCAGCTGCCACAATAAGCAAGTTCTTTCATCAACCAGTCTGCAGATCCTTTCTTGATCTCAGT
Organism: Tetrao urogallus; assembly: GCF_951394365.1. Lineage (NCBI taxonomy): Eukaryota > Metazoa > Chordata > Aves > Galliformes > Phasianidae > Tetrao > Tetrao urogallus. The sequence continues at coordinate 62,145,674 of NC_136817.1, forward strand.
GCCTCTCTGAGCATTGTATGCAGTTATCAGATAACTACAACTGACATCCAGACTCCCACCAGCCACTGGGTAAAAGCCAAAACATTGAGCCACAACAGATCCCAAGACAAAAATTAATATGCTTTTTCTGTCTTGCAGGAGTCAGTTAACCAGAGATGAAAGCCAAAAGAAAGGTCCAAAAAGGTTTTGAAGCAGTGCAAAATACCCCCTCGGAATGCGGGAATAAGATAATTCTTTCAGTAGTGAAGGTCCTTAAAGCAGAATCAGACACAACCTTATTAATGTTTGCTTTGACAGAAATAAACATTTTCAGTTTCCTTCTGCAGATTCTTCTGCTATGAGGAAAAAGAGAATCCATTAGAATGGTCACTACTAATATAGGGAATATTCTTGGAGTGTTTTACGCAGCTCAATACTTTAAACATATTGGAAACTCTATTCTACTCTGCCTCCATATGAGGTTTTTATCTTACAAACAAGAAATCCTTCAGGCAGGCAAGTTCCTGCCTCAGCATTTAAAATACTGCTGGCATTACCAGTTATCAGTCTTAAAGCTACTGGAGTCACTTTCACTTGTAAGATAATTTAGATTTTTCCCCACTGCTTTTGACATGACAGTAAGGGAAAGCAAGATCAACTTTAGTTCAGATTATGAACATGATGTAATATTGATATTATTCTGCATCCAAAAATGTTCCAGTCAATTCTCTTTCATTCCCAAATGCTCAATCCTGTATGAAACAGTAGTAAAACAGTAAGTAGATCTTTTGACTGAGATTTCTGTTTATATTTGACTAATGTTAATTATCTTCAGAGAACCAATATCTGTGCTGCTTCATACAGCACAATACATACGCATACATCTGTTACTTTACTTGGCTCTTTTCTAACAGGAACTATGCTAGCACAGGTAATGGCTGAGAAAATGAGGGGATAACTAAAGGGGGAATGAGCCATTGCCTCGCAGCAGAACCCCTCAGAAGGTAAAAGTGTTTTATTTTCCCTCCAAAATCCAGAAACATTTTGCATGTCCCTCCAGACTCTGCACCATCTTGGGACAAAACTGAGATTGTTAAAAATCAAAACCATTTTTGGATGCCATGAGCTGATTTTCTACATGCTATAATTTTGCATAAGAACCAATAAAAAGAGAAAATATTTTGTCTTTCTTTAAGCAATGTTCTTGTAGCAGGAAGGAGCTCGGGGCATCAATGAGATTACATTTCACTACACGACCATAAGAAGACATGTCCACCACAGGGCACCAAAATGTTGGAATCTCAAGACCATGAAAAAAAATGTTAAAAGCCCACAGCTCTAAAATATATCCCTCACTCTGTTGGTTAATATCTCTGATACATCCACTCACACAGCAATGTCTGAGCGAGTGCATCAAAGGAAAGCAAACAGGTTTCAAGGATAAAACATCAGTCAATTAAAGCCTATAAAAACCCAAATCAGCAATCACCACAAAAAGCAGGTATTATAATGTGAACTCCCCTAGTCACAACGTACAAACCTGTGAAGCAAATCTTTGCAAGGGTCTGCAACTGCGATGGCCTTGACCTCCTCCAGCTGAAGAGGAGACAACACAGCAACTTCTCCACGCACAGAAATTGCTGCCCCAAAACACTCTTCTGCGTTCCTTTGCCCTGATTTTCAGAGGTGGAGCAGTACAGAGGCACGGGCTTGGGAAACAGGCTGCACACACCTGCACATTTATAGCTTTGGGGTTTTTCACATTGTGGAAGAAAATCTTTGGTACCTGCTGTCCTGGGAATAGAAGATCCTCCATGAGCCTTGAAGTCAATGCAGGACTCGTCACAGCAGATCAACGACCCACAGCAGAACTTCGGATCTGGGGGGGAGAGAGATCAACAGAACAAGATATTATGCAGGGAGGGAAATGAAGAGGAAAGCAAGAGGATTTCAAGCAATCAAGGAGAAAAGTCAGCTGTCCTTTGGCAAGGTTGTCTTATAAAGTTCTAGATGAAGAGGGTCCAGTTCAGTTTGCAAACACCAGCCTTTGAAACAGCATGGAGACATACATTCCCTATGCAGTGCAGTCCCACCATCAACAGCTTGAATAGGTCCAGAAGCTTTCAACAACATAATTCCTCCATGAAAACTACTCAACCTTAAGCCAAACAGTATGACAGACATTCTTATCTGAACATCTTTGCTGCCAGAAGAAGTTCTCTCTCTTAAAAGGGATACCAACCCCATCCAGTCAAATAAAGGATACATTTTTTTCCCGCTTTTCTCTCATCTGCCAAGTATTTCCATTACCGTTCAGTCCTTTGTCCTTCAGAGGATCATAAATCATTTTGTAAACGCTGTGGGTCCTGAGGGTATCATTTGATTTACACAAGGAGAGCCCACAGATAACAAGAAAAAAAATTCAGAAGTTTCTAAATGACAGTGAAACTGAAGTAATTTTAAACAGACAACTGGACATTCCAAAGCTGAAGTCAAACCTGTGCATCCTTCTGTCACGTCTCAAAATAAAGCTGCTCTTAATTCACTCTGAGGCAAGGTCAAAGCCACAGTAGTACCTACAGTATTACAATGGGAAAAAATTTCCAAGTCTAAGACTCCAAATTAACTACAACTTCTCCCCTGCTCCGAGAAAATAACTGTTTAGGTGCCTGAGAGTCCACAGGCACCCAGATTTTTCACCAGAAGAAGGTATTTGTGTACCTCAGGTTTTTCTTACTCCATGCTGAGATCTCACCATTTTGGCTGAGCTGAACATCTTACCACTCAGGCACACAAAAGCCCACTTGAAACTGACAAGTCCTGAGCACAGCTAAGACTCCTCAACATGGCTCTGGAGTCAGTTTGAGAGCGCAGCCACCCCAGCTTTCATTTAAAGACATGGCTGGAGGAGGAGGGAGTGGTTGGGGTGGCATGAAAACAGCACCTGCCGCCAGGGCAACGCGGTTTCAACTTCTCCCTGCTCAGATAGGTGCTGGGTTTGGACTCTGCCTCCAGGGCTAGTTTTGATTTTTATCCAGAGATGTTTTTACACAAAATGTTTAGTAAGCAGGTTTGGGAATGGTGCCAGATACCTGCTCCCCACCTCTGTTCAGGGGAGGTCCCTACTGGTAAGCTGCAGTCAGGCTCCCACTTGCTTCTCCTTTCTGGCTGCATGAATCCTCTCAGCACAACTGAAGTGGCACAACTTCAATAGGAAGGGCTGAGAGGTTGCCTACAGCCTGGGAAGGGGCAGGTGGATTTGAATATCCCTCAGGAGAAAGAGAACCCAAACCCAAATTCAACCACTTCTGAGAGAAGTATTACAACCACTACGTTATTATACAAAAACCACCACACCAATCATTTGTATCTTAAGCAGCGAGCACACGGCTGTGAGCTGAGGCTTTGGCAACAGGGCAGGTTTGACTCCCCGGGCTGGGTTTAGAGCTTGTAAGTGTGGGACCTGCTCGTGGGATGCAGCAAGAAAGCTGGAACAGGGAAGGGGTGGAAGAAAGGTACCCAGGAACAACAATAGATAGCAGCACAGAGAGGTCAGCGGACAAGTTTCACGGAGGGAACAAGATCTGGAAGCAAGCACAGAAGGAATTGCAGGGATTAGTGTCTGGAGGGTGGAAGCTGTTAGCTGGCAGCAGACACAAAAACAGATATACTGGCTCAAATGCTAAGAGCCTGGCAAATGATAATCGGTGACCAAGGCAGTCACTTTCATCTCTACAGTTCCTGCAGGAGCTCAGGGGATGCAAAATTTTCCATGTCAATGCAAGAGCCAGGCAGATTTGGGTATGTTGAAGAGGCAAGCCTGGAATTTTGGTCAAAGGAAAGGAGTGGGCCCACAATTGTAGCCTAAGACACATAACCAAGTTTTTAGGGTTGCGTGGCAAGTCAGTGCTCTAAAGACAAGGAAACACAGCTGTGCAGTTAAGCTGAACATCTCGTTATTTTACAGTGAATTAAACTCAGGCTTTTCTTTTGCATAACCTGATGGGACAGATGTTCATCTGATATAAGTCAGTGTTACTCTCCTGAAATCATCAGGGATGCATCAGTTCTGATCACTTGAAGTTTTAAATAACTCCTTACTTAGGTTAAAAAGTCAAACCAAATCTCTAATATCATCATCAAGGTCCTTTTACCTTGAATTTTTCTTTGTTTAAGCTGAGACTAAAAACAGGCTGGACTCCTCAACTGTTAAACAGATTAAGATTCCATAATGCAACACTGTTGAAAATTTCTGCAGTTTTACAACCCATTCTGCCCTCTGTCTAGCTTCCTGCACCCCCTTCGTCCTCAAACAAAAAGCGTTTAGCTGCAAAATCATAATTAAAAGATTTCTTACAGGAATTTTTAAAGTAGCTGTTGGTCAACGTGTTTTCATCACAAACCAACACAGTTTAAGTAACAGCTCCCTCTAAGATTAATTAGTAAAAAAGAGCACGTTTATTATTAAAGAGCATGCATACACACGTGCTTCTAAATACGCTGAGCTTGATTTTCTTCAATTTTGTTGTTTCTTCCAATTCTTCAAATATGTGTTTGAGAAAAGCAGGGGACAAGAAGCATTTATTTGGAGATGGCAGGTTAGCCATTTGAGAAAATGTGCACATTTTAATCTCATCAAAATATACTAACCTTAAAAATAGAAGCTATGTGGTAGAAAAGCGACACTTTTGATGAAATAGGAAGGTATTTGGCTCTAAAACAGGACAGATGAGCAGGCTGGGTAAATGGCAATATTTGCAATTCATTTTAGATATTTGTCAAGATAATTTTGTAGTTAGGTGTGGATAAGAGCTGCAGGATTTGTTTCAGGCCCATTTAGGAAAGAAAAAAAAAAAACAAAGGCCAACACAAGATTTTGATTTAAATTCAGGCTGATCTCAGCGACACAATTATTAGCTTATCAACAGCATTAAAAGTGAGCAGCAAGTTCCACTAAACCTCCTCCCACAAAAGAAGAAAGCGACAGCTAACATTCAGCACTGCTCCACACCAGTGACTTTTAGACAGAGTTTCCACTCACCTTAAGAAAGTGATAATTTAGAAATCTCTGCCAATGAATACAACCTTCTCACTGGACTCCCACAGCTCTGAAGACACCTGGTGGTGGAGTTTAATATCCTATAATCTAGAGCATCAGAAAATGGCTGGGGAAACTTGTATTAGGAAGAAGTACACAGCTGAACAGAAATTAAATTAGACTATAATTAAAATATAGAATATTTAGAATATTCTAAATATATATAAATATATATATATTTATAAATATATAAATATATAGAATATATAGAATAGAATTAAATAGACTATAGACTGTATCTTCATTGACTTGCAGCCATTTTTTCCCATATTTTCCATATTTGCAGTGGTTTGGGATCCTTACAAAGTTTAGCATTGCTTTTGCTGTTTGGAAAACAATGCTGACCAATCCTGCTTGCACCACACATATTATTTAATTAAGTATCCAGAAATTAATTACGCCATATGCCAATACACAGTGTGCTCTTCCAGCAACACCTGCTACCCAATCCCAAAACTGGTACAGTACCACCACCCTCACTCCTTTATTCAGTGGCAAACATGCTAGCATTGTCCTATATCCCTCCTGTTTTGGCTCAGCATTAAGTCTTAACACTTTGGTGTAATCTGTGTTCTCAGACCCATGGCTGTCATTTAAATAAACAAACAATGAAGCAAAGATCTGTAAGAAAATCTACCCTCCTGTATAGCATTCCTACAACACCCACCATCCTGTACCTTCATGCCATCCTACATCCTCAAACACTCAGGCCCCAGCTCTTAGGGGATATATTCTTGGTGAGACATCCATTCACATCAGCAATGAGAACTCCTTCATCAATAAGCCAGTCACTTCTGTGGTGGCAAGTTACAAACAAAATCTGAAGAAATACCCCCTTTAGTTTACATTTCTATCCAGATCAGTAATCAAAGGTGCTCCACACATGCTAGAGAACAGGTGTTGGCTGCAGACCTCAAAAAGCTGACAGTCCCTAGTCAGGAAATAGACTCAGGATATGAGCCCAGCCTCTGAAACTAATGCATCAAATTAAACATTTGCTTTGATTCAAATAGGTATCTTTTCTGGGACTGGGAATCTCCAAGATAAATGTGTGCTTCAAAGAAGAAACATCAGAGCTGACAGCGTTTTCTCCACAGTTTCTCCGTGGGTCACGGCAGTATTTCTGTAAGGAAAACCAATCAATCCAACAAAAGAACACTTAACTATCATTACAGGAGTTTTCTTTTGTTGTTTTTTTTTTTTTGTTTGTTTGTTTGTTTGCTTAGTTATTCCATGACAGAAATTAACTATGAATCATTTAATTCCTCTCTCCCAACAATTATAGGTCATAGAAACAAATGAAGAGCAGCTACCTACTGAAGATTTAGCAGAACTGGACAAGTTTGTTGCATTCAAATCAGAATCCTATGGCAACATTTGATAAAGATATAGAAATACATATATATGACAGTGCCAGTGGTAGACAGGACTGGACACTATGACCACACAGGTCCTTTCCAACCCTGTGTTTAAGTTCTCCAGACAGGAAGCCACTCTGTATCTATGACCATTCTTACAGTTTTTCTGTGTACCATTTCTACTTTGACTGTATTCATGATAGCTCTCACATGCTTGGGCTTATCATGGATTCACACAGTCTGATTTTTTGTGTGAGTGTGAAGTCTTTAACATCCCATGTATCTTCATGATCACTACTAATGATTGAGTTCATACTTTCAAAGAACAATTCACAGTAACACCAATATATTTTTCCTGAGTGCCTTCATCTCCATGGATGCATAGGTTCAGTTTCCCTCTTGTGTGCTACTTCGCAGTTTTCTAGCTTGAGTGAGAAAATGGAGAATATTCAGTCATTTTCACAGAAATTTTTACTTCTAACTACCGTAAATAATTCTTGCAGGTAACATTTTTCTCTCTCCTTTCTTTTTTAAAGCATGGGTAGATAATGTAATGGTAAAGGTACCAACAAGGATTTTTGTAGCTAGAGACTTCCCTGCATTTGGAAAACTGATGACTCATTTCCTTCCCTCTGGGCTTGTTTATTTCATTTCTAGCTAATTAGAACCATAACCAGATCAACACTGCATGACAACTTTCCCTTTTTGAGAACACAGCAGGTTTGATGGTCATTGGTAAGGAACTTTGCAAGTGCAACTATACCTTACCAACCAAATCACCCCTACCCATGGGCACCAAAATACACAGATCTGTGACAGCTTCCTTCTACAAAATCTATTTTGACATTTATCCAATATGTCATAGTTACTCTGCAAATTCCAGACTTCATTTAAGCTTCCATAAATTTGCCCAAGGAAGGTTAGATTTACCAGTGTACAGAGCTCCATAAGCATCACATTTGCCATCATCACTTGCCACAATAATTATTTAATTCATATTAAAAAAAAAAACTGTTTGACAACTCTTCATTTGGGAGCCTTGGGTGGCAACCATGGGTACCACCTATTTTTATCAATAGTGTTATGCATTTTGCAGTTTGTTCTAAACTTGTCCTGTTGCTACTTTGATTTAAAACAGTTCTTTAGACTCTTCCAGATACAAAAGCTTCAGAAAAGAAGGCTCTGTGAGTTCCTTCATAATGATCAGTAAAGCAAAGATTTATTTAGCCTTTACGTAACAGTCCGATGTTCTTTGAGTGTTCTTATTACACTGCAATCATTTACCAAGCCAACAGATTGACAGGTTTCTACTCTTGTGTATTTGAGGAAGTTCTGTTTCTGAGTATGGCAAGTTGTTCCTCAAAATCGATTTTACCTGCCTTGTTTAACTTGCCTTGTTTAACTTGCCAGAATGTATGCTCTTTTCTGTTTTCTCTGTTCAGACTTGATCTCCACTTTCTGAAAATATGTTTTTACTCCTAACATCTCTCTGCTCTTCTATTTAACAATACCAGCTCAAGCCTTTTAACAGAAGCAAAATAATTCTTTGAGCTCCTATAATAACGTCCTCAGTTTCTCTGCCAGTACCTCACTCTTTCAGCCTGTTAACTACAGTTAAGTAGTTAACTTCAGTTCCTTTTAACTACAAAATCGTAAGAATCATTTCTGTACATTCTGCAATCATTTCACTGAACAGATTTTTTTCTTAGCATGAGAAAACTGTGTTGGTCCCGATCACCACACATCGCTCTTGGTTAAAATGGATGTTGTCTTTTTCCTGTTAAACAATCTGTTTCGCACTCATCCATCACTTTCTCTGCTGCCCCTTACATCAAATTCAGTCCCCTCCTCTTATGACCCTACTGTTTCTGTCGTTGCCATTTCTCCTTCCGTTATGCAGGCAAAGGTCCTTTCTTTCCTTGGACTAAATAAACTCCTGATAGAAATATGTCTCAGACAAATACAAAGCTCTCTTCCAAATAAAACTGTTGCACTTGCCAAGAAAGGAAGAGTCCATATTTCCAAAACAGAGTCCTCTGTTTTGATACAGAGAATTTTCCAGATGGCTTTAGACTATGTTTCAGTCATCACTCTGCAATAATACTAATTATGAGCTCATTCACCACCAATATCAACACACCCACCTCCACATCTCTTAGAGATAAGAAATGGACTCTCTTAACCGTATTCTTTCCTTGTTTCCCAATTCCGTGGAAGGACAATTTCCTGACACCTCTGATACACTTTGGATGACAAGTGTAAGAAGCTTAGTTTCTGTCACAGTTTTTAAAACCACCGTAAGAAGAATCAGTGACACAGATGACTGATTTTCATCCAGGAGATTCTAGCATTGTTCCAGTATCTCATGCATTTATTAGGAATTCATTTCCTTCTGGAGCCTCAAGGGAAATTTCTTAATCAGCACACCTGGTATGTATAGTATAAATAATTAAGGGGATGCCCTCTCTAACAATCTATGCAGAAAGGAAGTTCTGCTGTAAGAAATGGCCTGGATCACAGACTCGTTAGAAGAAGGAATTAGGGTTTTGAAATCCCCTCCGTTTTCAGATTCAAAAATCTCATGAACATTTACTTAATTTGGGGGGAGTCAGGGCTCTATCTGGTCCATGTAGGAACCTACTCAACCAGTTTGTTTATGAGTTATTTCAGCGTTATTCTTTCTACACTGTCAGCACAGATGGTGCTTTATCATCATTTTTCTATGCCAGAATATAATTTATTGCTTGCCTTAACAAAAAGTTCACGACACCAATTAAGCTAACAGTCAAACTAAGAAAAATAATTGTCACTTTTGACAATAGGCAAGTCACATATAAGCTGCTTTGATGACACAAAATACTCAAGGCAAACCATATTCAAAAGGACAGAGATCATGAGAAGTCCTACATGTTCAGTTTTACAAATTAAAAATTTTTGAGGACAGTAGAGCAGCTACAGCACAATCTCAAGTCTTCTGAGGAGTCTTTATCTGGAACATGAAGAATGCTGAAACCCTCACAAATGGGGCCTCCTAAAAAGCACAAAATACATAGGTCGCTCTGAAATTAATGCCTCCTATACATTTCCATGGAAACTACAGAGATGAAGAGCACAATAACACTATTTGATAGAGCAAATTCTCAGCTGCAAAACTGTTATTCAGCATAGTCACCACCATTAGCTGCGCATTTTCACCAGCAATGAAGAAGAGTCTGCATGCCACGCTCGTAAAAATCTGCACCTGCGGAGATGACACACAGTTTCACAGCTCCTGTGTCAGTGCCATTGCTGGGAAATTGTTGGCCACACACCCCTTTCATTGGTTTGAACTGACAGAAGTCAGAAGGCACCAATCCTGGACTACATGGTGGTTGTTGCAGGACAGTCCAGCCAAGATGGGTGGTGTGCTCCACACTGAGCACTCCTGGGACCCAGCCGACACAAACTTTGAGACATTTCAGCATGTTGAAGCCAATCATCAGCATAAGGTAATATTGATGGGGAGGTCCAAACTCTGCTGCTATCCCCGCACCATCTGCCTCTGACATTGTGAGCCGGCAGAATAAAATAGGAGGCTTTACTTTTGGAGCAGCCCTTATGTGTGTTCTGCAGTAAAATATATTGATTGTCTGATGACTCACAGGAACACATGGGTAGCATCTGCAGAATTTTGATCTAAAATAGGGGTTTTGTTCCTTTTTGAGGGCAGAGTCCCCCAGTGTCTGGACAACCATGCATCCACCAGCTTTATCTTAAATGCTTTGCATCTTTCTCTCCTTTACCATTAGAACACGTTGTTCTGATTTCTTTCTGCTGCCTTTGATTAATTCCCTGCCTTAATTTGTATTTAATACATAAACTACAGATTCCTCACTTGAAATCTCTTTTTTCTCCAATACTCAAGTTCTGCTTTAAAGCTTCTAAAACAAGCTCAGTCAAGGGAGGGTGCTTCACTTGAGGCCGCCATCTGCAAGTAGCAATGTTAAAGAACTGCGCAGCAAATGGCATACTTGTGATTTGGAATTCAGTCTGGCAGATAAAAGAGGTTAGACAGTTCATTTAAATATGCTTCTTTACTAAGTAGCTGAAATTAATTCAAACACTGAGATTTGCTCACCATCATTTCTTCTATTTCCCAACACATTAGCTGGATGTAAGCAGCTGGATCAAGGAAATCAGCTTCTCATAAAGGGCTTTGTTCTAAATTCTGGTCACTTTTTTCAGCTAAAAAAAACTAATGAGTAATTTATGTCCAAAAGTTTGAATCTTAAATGAACAAAAGCAAATGAACATGCAACTGTCATTATGTAAACATATTCCCCATCCCTTTGACTTGCTCAGGCCCATCAAAGTGTTTGCACTTTTTTCTAAAGCGATTAAATTTGAAAGACCTAGGTCTAATTAAATCTATTGCTATTAATGTCAGCAATGTGTTTCAATGGGTTATAAAGTAAAGCACTGTAATTAGCAGGATTTCTCCCTTAAGCCCTGGGCAGCTCTTGTGTCTGTTCACCGCTTTAAAAGGACTCTGTTGGGCTGCAAGGATGTTCTTGCACAGGTCCTCTAGAACCAGAGTTTGGTGAAACATCACAGGGTTACATGAGTTCTCTTAAAAATGCTAAAAAAAAAAAAGAACAGAGAGACCTTATTCCTCAGTTTAGAAAACAAAAAGCAGGAAACAGTTACCAAAACAGATGGATCCGCACACCCTACACTAAAATTGAGATTTATTTCACACTGCCCTCCTGTCCTACCTGAATCAGATTCATAGAAACATTAAGGCTGGAAAGACCAATAACATCATCCAGTTCAACTGCCAGCCTGTGCCTGTGACCACTCTAGACCACATCCCTCAGTGCCACATTTCTTGAACACCTCCAGGGATGGTGACCCCACCACGTCCCTTGGGCAATCTGTTCCAATACTGTACCACTCTTTCTGAGGAGAAGTTTTCCTTATTATCCAATGCAAACCTCCCCGGCACAACTTAAGGCCATTATCTCATGTTTTATCACTTACTTAAACCAAATTTAGAATCCTGAGAAAAAAGCAGGTTTCCATTGAGAAAAAGTGGTAACAGAAGGTCTCTGAAAATGCCTGAAGGAGAAGCCCACTGGTGAAGATTCACAAACAGCAATACTTTCTCCCCTATTTGGGAAACTATGTGATTTGGAAGCTTGCAGAGAGTAGATATATTTGGTGGGACTGCGAATGGATAACTCCAGGCATTTGGTGAAACTTGTAGGACGTATCTCTCCTCATCTGCATGCTTCATCCTGCTCTAGTGGAACCCTGTGCCCCCACACCCTGCTGAGCACATCAGCCTGCTACAGAGCTGCAGAGTGCTGCTTCCACACAGCGTGCTCTTGGTATTCCCCAGCTGCAGGCACTGAGGGGTTAATGCAACCCACAGCATACATTAAACCGTGCTAAGAGCATTTCACAGAAATACCATCCTGATGCCAGCAGCCAGAAGGAATAGCTAACCTCACATACGCTCTGTCGGGGCAACACACAAATACACTTGCTTTCTAAGCTCAGCATCAACGAGGCGCTTTGCAGGGCACTGGCAAATGCATGGAAACCCACGGACACAGAAACGCAGCACTTGTGTGGACAGCTGCACCAGAAATTGGAAAGCGATTCCTACAGCGTTAGCTGTGAAAGTTGTGGTCTGCTTTAAGCAGACTCATTTAAGATCGCACCACCGGTCTAAGAGAAGACATTTCCTATTGCATTTTAAAAGCTCTGCCTCTCCTGTTTGTGTGATCATACCATGTAGACACACACGTACAGGCAGATAAGAAATCCACAGCTGCAACCCTGGGTACTGATCTGTATCGGGCTGTATAAAACAGCACTGCAAGCAGTCTCTTTTTGCTGTAAAAGCAGTTAGAACTACAATTAACAACAGCACATCTCGGGATAGGGAAAGACGCATAACTAGAAGCTAATTAGGAGGGCAAACACTGAAGCTTGTTAGCCGAGATGCTAATGAGAATTATACTTGAGTGGCAGCAGCCTAGCTATTCAGAGTTAATTAGAAACCTCAGCTGATAGCGTACTGCTCTTAAGAGCTTTCAAAACAAACAACTTGGAAAAACTGTCCTGCAGCTCAGGATCCTGCACACCACATTGGGTGACTCGTGGGCACGAGGAACAATACTCAGCCCCCATGGTAAGTCAGCAGGATATGGGAAGGGAAAGGCTTTGGTGGGAGGTGTGTGTCCCCATGGCTTTGCTGCCATGAGGACTGCCATTGCCAGAGCTGCTCGCCCTGTGTTGCTGCCCCCAGGCACTGAGCAGAGTGTTGGGCTCTGCTCCACTTTGTGCAGAGAGGAGGCAAAAAACATATACATAATAGTAAATCAAGGCACTTTGAGGGAATAATCTTTCAGACATGGCAACGTGGCAGCAATGCAGATTGTGAAGCGGGGCCTTACCTGGGCTGAGCTGCATGGCTGAATCCTGCTCTGAGCAGAGCCAGGGAGGCAAGGCAGAGGGGCTGCGTGTTTAAATGTTTCCTCTGTGCCTGATTGGAAGCGCAGGAGCCAGTCAGGGACAGGGGAGAGGCTGCTAAACTCAAAGGAGGTTGATTGTTTCAGGAAAGAGTGGATACTGGAGAACCTGCAGACTGGTTCATTGTGAGTTGAAATACAGGAAAAGGTTCAAGTGTCGCACAGGAGGGAAATGCAGAGGAACTGAGGGAATTTGCAGGCTTGCCGAGGCCCTGTTTGCATTAAAATTTGCTGCAATTTCAGCAAAATCTGGTTTTAATTCCATTTATTGAAACCAATTGCAAACCCATGTGGACACCCTTTGACAGACTCAGCTTTGCAAAAGAATATCAGTGTAATTCAGGTCTCAGTTAAAACAGAGAGAAGAGTCTCCAACAATGATTTTAAAGCACCGTAATTAAACAGATTTCAAAGTATAACTTCAGCCAAAGAAATGCAACTTTAATTGCAGATGTGACCCAGCAGCCAGTAGCTGATGTTGAGAATGGATGGGAAACTGCATGTGCTAAAGTCTTCAGTATTTGTAATACAGCCCCACGTGAGGTTCCCATTGCAGCAGAAGGGTGTGAGTACAGAGCAGTAAGAGAGGACACTAGGAACTACAGCCCACAAACCCATCCTCTTCTAAAGCCAAAAATCTGCGTAAGCAGTATTCTGAAGAGAGAAATCTATCACATATCAGCTTTGGGAACCATTCTTTTCTCCTGATGCTTTCGAAGCAGAGTCAGGGATTGCAGTGATTCAGGTCTAACAGGACTTGTGAACACTGATTGAAGCCAGAGGCAAAATTCCCCAGACTCCAAAGCAACGTTGCTCTGGGTTTGACCGCACAGCTCACATGAGGACTGTCCCAACCACAAGCAGCATGCCTCAGCTCAGCCGGCAGCAGCCCACCAGTGACTCAGGACCCAAGAGAGGTTGGACTTATGCAAACCCAACCCAACCCCGCTTGTGATTTGTGCCCCAGTCCCTGGGTCACCATCTGGGAGTCTCGCCGCTCAGCAGCAAGGTTAGCTGCTCCGAGCACAGAGTACTGGAAGCCACTAGGCAACTCAAACCAGGCTAAATAAAAGAAAACAGAATGTAAATGGGAGAAACTTGAATTAATCCTGTGGGCAAGATTTGCTTGTGGGCAACTAAGAATATAGATAGCAATACCTGGCAGACAACCCTTGCAAACTGGCTCAGGTCCTAGAAAGAAGCCAGCCGGCACAGAGATCAAAGGGTTCTGCCTTCATCTAATTCTTGGGTCTTATTCCCTCTGCCACCTCTCTCCCACCACTTAGTACTCCTGGTAGGTTTTCCCCATATCAAAGAGTACTCGTATCAAAGAATTTTACAACAGCAGCCTTCCCAGAGCTGCAGCGCCAGCTGGAAACAAGTGGGGGCAAGGCCCAAGGCGTTGCCAGGGCTGGCTTTGCTGACAGCAAGCAGAGGAGACCATGAGCCTGAGCTGGGGATTGGTCATACATTTATATCTTCTCTGTGACTGCCCCAGTGTCAGTGCAAAGTGTGGTGTCAGACAGTGTGGTTTGCAGGGAATGGCATCTCCAAGGAGTGCTGTGTGGTAATTCCATTGCATGAGATGACAAAGCATGTAACCATATTTTCATCTCCAAACTAAGAAGCCAGAAGAGATTCTGCCACTTGCACAGCAGCTCTATTGGAAGGGACCCGTGAAGATCATTGAGTCCAACTCCTGGCTCCATACAGGACTAACCAAAACTTGTGTCTGAAAGCATTGTTCAAATGCTCCTTGAGCTCCAACAGCTCGGGGCTGTGTCCACTGCCCTGGGCAGCCTGTTCCATGCCCACTGCCCTCTGGTGCAGGCCCTTTCCCTAACCCCCAATTCATCTGGCTGGAGCCAAACCCTGATGCTGTATCTTCCCCCATGTGCTCAGCTCTAAGCACTTTGTTTCCCAGAGCAGCAAGTCTACTCACTGTGTCTTTCAGCCTCTGGGAAAAATACAGCAAAGCTGGGTTCTCTGGATGCATTACTGAGTGATCTCTTTTTTCTCCTAATGCAGCATTCACTTCACTTCCCCCATCAGTTCAGGAGGGCAACATACAGCTTTTTAATGTCTTAACAACCGTATGCTATTCCCAACTTGTTACATATACGTAGTTCACATCTTCCCTCTGCAGGGATAAGTGTGCAGCTCCAACACTGAATTTCATCTGTTTATCTTCTCCTGACTGCGTTTCTCTTCCAGTATTTCTAGCTTCACGCTGACTTACGCACAGCATCCAACTCAACAGGAGCTCAGTTCCCCTTTCAGGCTGATGATTCCCTGCTGCAGCAGTAGCAGCTCCTTCTGTGAAGGATTCCTGTGAGCTGTCCCTCCTCTCCTGGCCCACGCTGCACACCTGCCTGCAAAATGGCATCATCTGTTACGTATTTTACCTGCATCCCCCCCAGAACAAGGCTGCTGCTTCATTTTCAATGCCAATTGATCTCCCTGGGGATGATTGTTTAGCTCTGCAGGACACACTGCCCCAGGTCTCTGGCTTGTAATGAATTTAATTTTTTTATCATGCTCAGAGCACTGCCTGCTGTCTCTATGTTATCATACACACTGGGAATTTCCTTTGCTTGGCAAATGTTCATGGTTTTATCAAGGATTATATCTGGCTTTTCTATTAATGGCTTTTCTAGTAATGCCTCTGAGCTCACTTTTTTCTAATTTATAGGCTGATCTCTCACAACTGACATAATGCCCCCAAACTGCAATGCTGCATCTTTAATCTTAGATCACTCACCAGTCCTCACTTCTTCCAGAAGGAAAAAGGAAAAAGAAGAAAACAGTATCAGGAGCAGAAGTCTCTCCTTTGCTGAAGACTTAAGCCTTGGCTCAAGAAGGCTTTCATGGGAAGTCCCGCAGTTCCCTGGAGGACTTACCTCCATCCTCCCTTGCTGCTGCCACCTTTACTCTGCCTTTCAAAAGCAGTGACCACAGCTCATTTTCTCTGTACTTCGTCCTTCCATGTTTAATTTCTTGGTAACCAAGCATAGCATCCCATGGGTATAGAGTAAAGAAACTTTTACTCTGAAGGAACTATTGTGCCTATCATGCTGTTTTCCCTATTCTATGGGTTATTTGAGTTTGTTTCGTTTGTACATCTACTATCTAAGCAATCTGTACATTTTATTGGGAAGGCTCAGCTTGCACGTATACTAAGTAGTTCTGTGTTTAACATGTTATCTATAATACAAGCATGCTTGCTTTTCCAGGACCCCTGTGTACCATTTACTTTGTCCTTGCCATATGACAATCACACCTTCATTCAGCTTCTGTTTGGCATGACTTTCAGGGAGTTTATTCTTTTCTCTCACATCACAGGGAGGATGCCTCCATAGCCCCACTTGGACATTATCTTAGTGCAGCACTGAACACCTCCATATACATTCTCTGCCTGCTGATTTTGCTATGATTCTAGTACTGCACTTTCGCAGAACATGAATCTTCTTGTTGCATTTTGTCTTCTCCTTTGCATCTTTGCATTTTAGTTTTGCACAAACATAGGAGGATTTTTCAGTGTGCTTTGCAGTACACCCCAAATTTTCTTCGCCTGGTGAAGAAAATCTGGTGCTATAGAGGCTCCCATCTCTCAGGTTACTCTTGAACAAATGCAGCCTGAGTCTGCCAGGGAGCAGGACAAAGGCTGGTGAGCCAACACCACGTTCAAGTATTCTTCAGCATCTTCACTCCACTTTTTGTTCTGTTTCTCAACGTTACTGAGTTCATCTCTGAAGATTTCCAAGCATCAGCCATTTTGCACAGTTTGGCCATGAAACCAGCTGTGATTTTTTACTGTTTCCTGGTAACACTTGTCAGTAGTTCTCCTATCAATCCTATTCCTAATTTTGCTACAGAATGTGCATTGCTCATTGTTCTCAATAACACATCTACTTTTTCCTTTTTATGCACGACTGGCAGTTTTGTAGCTTTCCTCTTGTAAGCTAAATAAAGCCCAGATTCTGTACCCGTTTCATTCTGCACCCACCTCTTTCCAGCAAGGGTGAAAGCCCAGGGGCCTCCCCATTCCTCTGCTCACAGAACGGTTCTTAATTTCAGGTGGCCTTGATCTGCCACAGGCAGCTCATGTCCGCCTCTGGGCGCAAGCACAGAAAGGTGTCTGCTGCAGGACAGCTCTGCAGTCTTCTTCTTTTGTCTCAGTGTGCTCATCTCCTCAACCATGCCCTGAAAGCAGGCTGCTCCCTCCCCAGTACCTACATCCTGTTGCAGCCTCCTAAAAACTTCTGCCTTTCACCTGCAAGATATCCCATGTTGGGAAAACAAACAAACCAAAAAAAACCCACACTGCAGAATGTACGTGGGCACCCACAAAAGGCTCTGTATACACTTAATAACAAATTACCCATTTCACATTCAAACCCAGACCAAAGGACAGAAAACAAGAGCTGATAACAGCTCGGATATTGCTGATACAGCCTGTTAAGATGGTGATTGCTTTTTTCCCTCAGCTATTCTAAATATAAGCCTATATTTCAGGTTAAAAAAAAAAAAATCACAAGGAATTTTATAATAATTGGAAAAGCTTTCATGTCCCATCTGAAAGAGCTCCTTGAAAGAGATTTAAAAAAAAAGAAACATCAAGGAAGACATTAGCACTGTACCTCGCTCTTTCATCAGTATATATAGTACATAATGCACATCAGGTGCCACAGGAACTGCTGCTTAAGGTCAAAGCAAGGTCCTTATGAAAGGGACAATTACTCTCCAGTGACAGATAAGGAGAAGAAAGTGAAAGCTAAACACTGAGAGAGGAAAGGCAGGAGTGCTCAAAGTCAAGTGAAAGAGCTACAAAAGCCTTTACATGAGGAAGAGATCAGTTCAGAACCTGGCTGTGAATTGAGGCTTTACCTGCTAGGAAGGGTCCCCCAACCACATTTCCCTCCTCGCATCTGAAGGTAGCAGTGGTACAAGCGCTAACGAGCGCAGTGCGGGGCCAACCTCACACCTAGGAGCTGGGTCAGATGGCAGCAGGTCATCCTGCTCCTATTGCCCACGGGGATGGGGTGAGGGTTCACCTCACGTTGCCATTCAAAGAGCCTGGATTCAGCATCTTCACTGCACTAAAACTCAATTAACTTGCATTTTAGAACAGTGAATGATAATTGAAGCAGAGATCCAAACCAGCAGCACATGTGGTGGAAAACAGTGCTACATTTGGATGGCTGCAAAGTTATTCTAACATCATTTCGTTCAGAGTTGATGTTAAAACACTTGAAAGCTCATGGCAAAACCCTTACTATACCTCCCTACATATGGATATATATATACACACACATATAGAATCATAGAATCACCAAGGTTGGAAAAGACTTAAAAGATCATCCAGTCCAACCGTTCACCTGTTACCAATAGCTCCCACTAAACCATGCCTCTCAACACAACATCCAGCCTTTCCTTGAACACCCCCAGGCTCGGTGACTCCACCACCTCCCTTGGCAGTCCTTTCCAGTGCCTGACCACCCTTTCTGAAAAGTAATACTTCCTAATGTCCAGCCTGAATCTCCCCTGCCGTAGCTTGAAACCATTCCCTCTGGTCCTATTGCTAATGACACGAGATAAATATGTTCTGGCATACCCTGATTTGCATTGCAGTTGATCTCCAGAATCTTTCTAGAAACCCAAAGTTCTTACAGGACTGGGAAGACAGGAGAAAAAAGATGCGTATGTTTCATTTTGTCATACAGACGCATTAGGCCAGCATACAAGTGAATGCTTACAATGGCATTGAAAACTTCTGTTCTTTGAAGAAACAGCTAAATTTTCAACTCAAGCATGAATCTAGATGTAGCTGTAAGATTATATATTTTTTTCTTTATGCATGAAAGCTCCATGTCTTACCCCAGAACATTCTCTTAAAAAGTCATTCTGTAATTCTCCACTAATGCTGTTGTCTTGCGTTGTTTCCTGTCTGCTACAGTTCACAGATCTAGATACACCAGCAACTGTTCTCTCATAGAAGCAACCCCACACAGGCAGTTCAACATGTATGTTTCTCAAAGAAATAAGTTAGGTCAGCAAAAATAAATAAGTAAATACAAAGTTTTGCTTCTGCAGATAAGCTTTCTAGCAAGCACAGATGTATGTCGATTTTCTCTCCCTCTTTACCAGCTGACAAAGATGAAATGGCCAAATTTAAGTTCACTTAAGTCATGTGCAGAAGAATTGCTCATATGTGAAGGGGCCTGAAACTTCTCTAGGCAACAGTAGTACTGCCTCTGTCTCTGGCCAAGATATGCTTGCTGTAGAGGTATAAGTACATAAGTCAAAAGCCAAAGGAGGGAACGAGATTATTTCAATTTCGAAAGTAAAAGGAACGAAGAACTGGAAGGAGCTTCTGCGATATCCAAACTTGCACTCTCCATTCAGCACGAAGGAATCAGATGTTACTTTGTCAGAAAGAGTCAGGTTCAGTGTCCTGTCTCTAACAAATGCTGAAAGCAGTCACCTGGAGATGTATATAAGAACAGAAGAAGCATATCAGAGAATTTCCCAAAGTAATCTCTTGGCCTTCAGCCATTCATTGCCCAGGGACTTCCAAAGACAGATGTGTTTCCTGTGTGTTTAATAATCTGCAGTATTGTACTCTTTGATCTTGTCTGGTCTCCTTTTGAAGCTCTCTGAACCCTTAGTATTCCAACAGCCACAATTTTGGCAAAGAGCGCTGTAGCTTAACTACTTGCAGAGTAAAAAACATCTCCTTTCGCTCGTTTTCAATAAAATTCATGTGACTTCAGATACGCAAATCTGGATTTAGATGCTCTGTTGCAGCCAACCTGTCCAAGCATGTAGCGATCAACTTAGGAAAGCTAAGCTGGAGTTAAACCTAGACCTCTTACTAGCAAGACATATCTGGGGAACTACAGGCTCAGCCTTACCTCGATCCCTGGGAATATGATAGAGCAAACAATCATGGAAACCTTTTTCAAACTGTCACAAGTCCACAGGGCCAGATGGGATCTGCCTGAGAGTGCTGAGGGGGCTGCTAGGTGTGACTGTCAAACCACTTTCCACTTATCTATCTGTTCCTAGTCAACTGGAGAGGTTCCAGGTACTGACAATGTGATTCCCATCTACAAGTAGGGCTGTGAGGAGGATCTGAGGAACTACGGGCCTGTCAGCCTGACCTTGGTGCCAGGGTAGATTATGGAACAGATCATTTTGAGTGAGCTCATATGGTATGCATGGGACAACCAGGAGATCAGGCCTAGCCAGCACCAGTCCACAAAAATCAGGCCCTGCTTGACTAACCTGATCTCCTTCAATGATCAAGTGTCCAGGTGGACAAGGGAAGGCTGTTGATGTAGTCCTTCTAGACTTCAGCAAAGCCTTTGACGCTGTCTCCCACAGTACTCTCTTGTAGAAGCTTGCAGTCCGTGGCTTGGACAAGTACACTGTTTGCTGGGTAAAGAGCTGGCTGAAGTTCCTAATGGGATGAAGTTCCACAAGACCAAGTGCCAGGTCCTGCACTTTGTCCAGAACAACACCCGAAAACATTACAGGCTTGAACACAGTGACTAGAAGTCTGTGCAGAGGAAAAGGATTTTGGGGCGTTTGTTGGCGCCTGGCTGAACACAAGCTAAGCAGTGTTTCCAGGTGGCCAAGAAGCCCAACGGCACCTTGGCTTGTATCAGAAATAGTGTTGCCAGCAGGAGCAGGAAAGCGTCCCTCTGTACAGGACAATAGGACAAGAGGGAGTGGCCTCAAATTGTGTCAGGGGGTCTCCTGCTGGATATTAAGAATTTCTTCTTATAAGAGTGGTGAGGGATTGGAACAGGCTGCCCAGGAAGGCGGTGGAGGCACTGTCCCTGGAGGTGTTTAAGGGAAGGGTAGATGAACTAATTAGGGACACAGTTTAATGGGCAATATTGGTGGCAGGTGAATGGTTGGACTAGATGATCTTAGAGGCCTTTTCCAACCTTAATGATTCTGTTATGCACATTTAGGATTTCAGGGATGAGCCTGGAGATGAACTGAGCTGCACAAGTTTACACTATGAAGGAAGAGTGAAGAAAAGATGGCAATGCACAGAGAAAGCAACTCTCAGAGCTGTGTTCAACTTTTGTATGACTGCATTTTTATGGGGCTGAGACACAAAAAAAGACTGGACAAGTCCAATTTGTACCAGAACTAAGAGACTATCCCTTTTCCAGAAAGCATTCTTCAACCTTTCTTCAACCCAGCAAAACTCTTTCCTAATAATTTCCCTGACAGCAGGGTTGCTAAGCACAACCCTACACATGTATTTTGGCTATGCCAGTACTTACAACTGATCTCTGATCAAATATATCTATAAATCATTAGATCAATACGTCAGAGTGCAAAACCAGAAATCACCAGGCTCTACTAAGAGAATATTGCATATGATGGATGCTGGTACATCACAATGTTACAAATTAAAAATAACATATTTACAGAGAAATAACATAACTGGAATGCAATCGAGAAACAAAATAATGCAAAATATTTTTATCCGAAAACCCAAAACATCAGATTATCCCTAGAGAAAATGCAGTAATGTGAATGGAAGCAACTAAAACTAGATAAAGCAGATTTACTTACTTATTTTGCTTTTATGATTGTCAGGAGAAGGGAAAAAAACACAAAAAACAACCCCAAAAACCAACTTGCTTGACATAGTTACATGAAAGGCACCAGTACAGAGATCATTCTGGCTGACTCTGGAGTAGTAATTCACAGGGAAAAAACTCTAGTTCAAAGCACAAATGAAGTATGTATTCCTTTTATAAACCAATATAAAGAAACACTCAAAGTCTAATTTATATGGGTAACAACACTACTCAGAAGCAGTTTAAGGTTCTGCAGCCTTCCTCATCTTGCCACAGCTCTCCAACTTAAAAATGCTTTTCCTTTCCTTGCTGCTCAGTAAATACCCATGCAGCCAAAGAACTAAACAGGACTGGAAGCAAAGTGGAAAAATACTCAGGACACATTTTCAGGCATAATACAGAGCCGTTGATGATGATGATACTAAATAGAACAAACAGGGTCTAGCCATTTGCCCAGTACTAAAGCTGCTCACATGCTCTGACTCACCTCTTCCTACTGTTCCTTCATCCCTGGGCTGTACCTTGCAGCCAGATGACACAAAACCATTTCCTGCTCTCCCTTCAGCTGAGGGCTTTCAGGCACTTTCTCACCAGCCAGGGCACTGTCAGCCTGGCTCTGTCCTACCACATCCCCAGAAGTGCCATCAGTGACCCTGTCCTGGGGTGTACCACAGCCCCTTGGTCTCAAGGACTGTTCATATTTGAAGTCCACAAATTGCCCCAATCATTTATACCCACCTGAAAGCTGCACACAGGAAAAGTAATGATTTCCCATAGGCGTCAATGCACTATTTAATTGCTTAGGGCTAGGGATTGCTTTTTGATTATTTTCATCTTAAATATACATTGATACTTTAAGTATCTGTAGCTGGTCATCAGCAGACAAGAAGGACCTTTGTTCAACTCTTGATCATTGTCATTTGAACGATGCCCAGCTTTTGTAACAGGCTTTGAAGTGCTCTTCAATATTATCTCATTTAGGGGTAAATTCATGTTTATGGCATTCAACTTCCAAAGTTATTCTGCATCCATGAGATTTTGTAGTCAGCAAAGCCTGAGTGAAATCAGATTTGCTCCCTGATTCCGAGATTTTTTTCAGGTAATAAAGCTGCAGAGTACAATACAGTTAAAAATCATTAATTTAGGATTGAGCATTTACGTTTCATCTCGAGTTAATGTAGTCAAACTGAGAATAAAAGCAGTGTATACAAAGGGGAGCCAGACTTCACTAAGAAGTTAATAATTAATAAGCACTTTGATGGTATTTACCCCATCAGCAAAAATGCAAAACAACCCCTTAAACGCTATAAATCTTTCTGCAACAAACTGTTTGTATTTTCAGTAGTAGATATAGCCCAGCAATCTTTTCTAACACAACATGACAGCTCAGCATGACTTCTTGCAGCATTCCACCATCACCACAATTAATTTCAAAGGTACAATACCACAGTTGGGATTTTTATGGCTTAAGAAACTTAGTTTGCTTAAACCAGTTAGCTGAGACCGATCAACTCAAACCAATTTAGGTTTGTGTAATTTCTCCCACAGAGGGATACTCTCAAACCTCATGGGCCAATGGTAGAAATGGAAAAATAACCTGTCAGCAGAATACAAGCTTCTGCTGTGCCATCGCTAATGTAACCTGGTGCCACACAAGGCTGTCTGAAGCAGCAGGTTCCTTTCACTTGCGCTGCTCGTGCTGCCTGCAGGTTTCCCAGCTGCCAGCTCACGTTCCTCACATTTCTTATGCTTTCAGATCACAGCACAATGGAAACGCGCTGTAGATCCACAGCCTCACATTCAAGTAACTCTGCAGCATATAAACATGTTTCTGTAGTGAGAGCAGGTGGAACCAAAAAGCAATGAAGTAAAAAGAACCACTTTTGAAAGCATTTGGGTACTGATTAAGAAACATCTTTTTAGATTACTACTGTCAGTATTTAAAAATAACAGCTTTATACACCTCCATTCTAGAGATTAGCTTCTTCAGGATCCAAAATTCATCCAAAAACACCAGGTACTTTGGATCACTCCATCTTACCTTTCATTACACAGGAATAACATAAAACTTTTATTATAAAGCATCAGCATGGTGAAATATTTACTTCAGGGGTCAAGGAAGAGGAAAGAAGGGGGGAGGAGAAGGAATAAGAGACGTAAAGATCAGGAGCCTTGAAATGCTTAGGAAAAAAAAAAAAAACCTCCCACTTCTCAAGGATTAACTTTCAGTTGAAATCAAAAACTGCTGGTTTAAAGCAGTTATGAAGGCAAAGAGAAATTCTGAACAAAGAACAACTGAAGGAATATCTGTCCTAACTTGCCTGAAACAAAAAGTTAGAAGACAAATTGTGTTCTTGCAGATGCAAACATAAACGCTGAAGATGGTATATGAAACATCAACACTAAGACACTTCAAGAAAGTTTTTAGCAAGGTTTCCACTTGCATTTCCATTGGATGATCAGGCAAATCGTTCAATATTCGAGTCACCCAACGGAAAGATCGTGCTGAAAGCCCACTTACTCCCTTTTCCTTAAGGGGAACTAAGAGGTACAACAGATCTCCATCTGGGGACTTATTTCAAGTTAGTGAAACACCGAAATGAATCAGAAGTTTTACAGGGCATGTAATTCAAGATGAGCTAGATTAGCAGAAACATACTATTTAAATGGTTTAACTTCACCTGGCTCAAATCTGCACGCAAGCTTCTGTGGTAGAGTCAAACCCAGCCCTCAGGGATGCATTTTGCTCGGAGCCCAAACACTGCAGCCTGGCTGAAAGAACTCCAGAATGTAAATAATGAGGGAAAACAATCAGGTTGCACTCGATCAAAATCTACCCATGGCATTTGCAATTGGAAGGATATGAAAACAGCACCTGGGGTGAGGATTATGATGCTATAACTTGGATGTATATGCCATGGGAAAGAACAGAAACAGAATTCATGTAGAATTATGGCTACAGTGGAAGAACAGGAGGTTTGGCTTAGAAGATATTCTATATAATGTATAAACCTTTTCATGCTTTACTTCCAACAATCCTAGAAATCACAAATCTTTTCATCTCTTCTAGCAGTTATGCAAAAGTTATGGTATAATTACGGTATAATTGCACATGCAATCAAAGCTTTTCATCTCCTAACTGGGGCAGAGCCAAGCCAGTTCCAAAGGATGGCTGCAACAGTCCGATAGCTGCGCTGACTCAAAAGGGGCAAAGCAGTATTTACATGGGACAGGAGAGGCAGTGGAGAAAATTGTTAGAGAGAACTGAAGAATTCCACTCTTAGAAGTGCAGTGCTTCATTTTCCTGCGTACATTAAACCACCTTCTCTCTTTTCAAAACTTAAGCTGCTGCTCTTCTCCAAGTGAAGAACAAAAGCTGAAGACTATCATTCAACTAAAACAAATGGTGACAGGAGCAGCTGTTCCTACCAGCTAGCAACGCTGACAAGGAAAAACGTGCGAAAAAGTTATTTTGACCAAGAATGAAACCAGCACGTGCTTGGTACATTAAGCTACTGCTTTAAAGCTTATTCCAGAATTTCCAAAGAACAGCCAAGAGCTGCAAAGTTAATCAAAACAAGATGTCTCAAACAGTCAAGTTCAGCAAGAGATCCTCCAGTGCTCGGCAGCAGGACCACCCAGAAACATCTTTTAAGATGGAGGCCCAATGGAAAGCCTAACAGCTGGGCAATCAAGCTTAGGCAAGTTAAACCATTTTTTCTCCAGCGTAACATAATCTCCCCCATAGGACTGCTGCAGATAAAAACATCCTCATCCAAAGAATACAGCTGTATGCTTCAATTTTGCATTTTCTGATCTCAAAGTTTTGGTAAGGGTGACTATATAAAGCTCAGTTGTAATACTTTTTTATTGCAAACAGCACTGAAATTCTGAAGCATACCTACAACCGCAGGTAGTTCGAGTATTCTTGCATAATGTTAAAACACTCCATATTTGATAGCTGCTGAAAAGAAGACACTGAGGAAAAATATAGTGAGAATGCAACAAGGTTGTTTTTTTGTTTTTGTTTTTTTTTTAAATAAACAGAGAAAAATGTCTTACAGCAATAGTTGTATTTTATTTTCTCTTTTAGCTTCAAATTGCAGTATTTTCAGCATTTCTTTAAACTTAAACAGACATCTAAAATTATATGCTTTCCTTTTATTTTGAGTACAATTGTTCTTTGGGTTGGGGCTCCAAGCTTTCGCTCATCACTGCCCTCGAGCTCTATAAGACAGCAGCACAGGGTGCTGTACATCACATGCCTTGGCCTTGTCCTTCGTCAGGTTGACCCAACTTGATGGTATGTGTACACAGACTGGTGGGAATGATAAGCTCACACAAATGCACATGACAAAGCAGCGCATGCTTCACAAATGCTCTGCAGCATTCATACCCAGTCAACAGGAACGCAACTAAAACCTGGCATGCTACAGAAGCTCTCCTGGCCATGACTGTGGGATTCTCAAGATTTTTCAATGGATGCTTCAAAGTAGCATGCACAAAGAGTTCACCTGAAATCTCAATATAAGAGTAGCATATTGAACTTCCCAGTAATTTTGCTACATTGCTTACTCTGGTTCTTACAGCAGCTTGCCTTTTTTTTTTTTTTTTTTAAACTTTAAAATAAGGAAACTATCTAAATTAAAGTACCGAAGTACTTTGCTCCTTTATAACTTTTATCATCTGTATCTCTGTAAACAGAACTTTTTTAAAAATAAAAGAGCAAAGAACTTACCACTGTCACATAGTTATTTCTATCATTAGTGCAAATTTTACTTGGGACTGTACATGGAAAGTCTGTTTTATGCAATGAATGTACTTGAACCAACACCTTTTCCTCCCACCTCATCCCTTCCAACCACTGGGTAAGATTCTGAATGACCAAATCTAATTAGACTGCTTATTGCTATATTTATTGCTCATTATAATCTAAAAATTTCTTTTATTTAGGAAGCGTAAATGCTTAGGTATGACAGCTCCACCAACGTGTAAGACAAAAAAATACGTCTGCTGCTCTTGGAGAACTGTCTTTGCAGTGCTTTGACACAACCTCCTTATCTGCTTTATGAAGTTAACAGCCATTTGTAAAGGAGAACGGGAAGACAGAACGCTCTTAAGGTAAATCTATTAAGTATGAATCCGAAAGCTTCCACTCATTCCCCACTTCATTTATCTAAATCTGTTCTATCATTACTTAATGCTTAAGGAATGCTCTATTTTTTAAGAAACAAAGCTTCTTGGTACTGAGAAGGCATTCCTACCGAAGCAGGAGTACTGCTCAATCACTTACTTTGGGGAAGAAATGACATCTGAGTATACGCTCAAGAGAAGATTTAAATACACTCACAATTTCAAATGGCAAAATGCATAAGTAGAAAAGAAAATACTCTGAATACAAAATACTCTGAATGCTTTCAATAATAAATTATTTTAAATGTTTTGCATTTTTTTTCTTTAAATCCAATATCAGGATTTCTTGGTGACCACTGTTCTGTTTTGTTCTGTTGTTGCAGTCCCCATCACAGACATCTTGATTCTTGTCACTACAAGCAGAAAGGAGTGACTTCAAGTACAATTTCACCCCAAAAGAAGGGAGAATGGAGAAAGCAAGTACAGGAAGAGGACAGCAAAGTGTGCTGCAGGTGACATGTTAGATTTGAAGCACTACTTGTGTGCCTGTTTCCACACTAGGAGGGCCCTTCTTCCCTACAGGTCACTGAGAACTTCTTAAAAGGAGCTGCTGTTCTTTAGAAGTTCCAGAAACGTGTTTCAGGAGGTATATAAATACTATGACAAATCTCCAAGAGAAGTCCAAGCAGATGGAGTAATTACTAGCAGTGAATCCACAAGTGTAAAACTGACTGCATCTGCTCTAAAGCTTGCCCAAAACTGAGTAATGGAAGTATTTGCTTAAAGGTCATTTGAGAGAAAGGGGCGTTGTCACATCAGGTGCTTCTCATCCAGCCATGCTGACTGCTTGGTTCAATAGACTCCTTTCAGTGGTTGGAAAGATTCTATGGCA
The DNA here is from genome assembly GCF_951394365.1 of Tetrao urogallus. Classification (NCBI taxonomy): domain Eukaryota; kingdom Metazoa; phylum Chordata; class Aves; order Galliformes; family Phasianidae; genus Tetrao; species Tetrao urogallus. The sequence goes on from NC_136817.1 coordinate 62,173,258, forward strand.
AGTCCCAAATCGGTTGGTTTGGAAAGTTTCATAAAGGGACTAGCTCCTGTTTTCCCAAGATAAAGTAACCAACCATGTTAATCATGAGGAGCTTAAAATGACGAAGAATTTAACAGTTTGTAACACAACGTATACTGTTGGTGAGAATATGACTAACCTGATGCTTAAAAAATATATTAAAATCTATTTTAAAATTTGGAAAATAGCTTACAAAAATATCTTCACTTAAACTATATATCATACAAAAACTGACTGGTGTGTGGGTTTACAGTACAAAACGATTATTGGTGGTTACAAAAGGGAAGAGTGATCTATACTACCCTTAACGAATGCACAGGGCATTATATCTCACTGCCTTGAATTATTCTCTTGTCAGAATTAAGATAATTTCGATGCAACTCAAAACTTTCAAACAGTATCTATTAAATCATTTTCTGAACTCCTATTCAGCTTCTTTTAAAAATCACCACAGTGCTGTGGCCCAAGAAATAAGAGTAACCCAACTAAGGGCAGAAATAATTGCTCTAGATAGTAAGATCTGTAGAGAGCTAAATACAGCAATGTCTACAGTTGTTTCTACTGCCCATATTATCAGTTCTGCCTTTTCAAGAGGAAGTGACAGCAGTGGACAGTTCCTTTTAAATCAATTTATGGGCAGGAGTAACAATTTTTGGTCTAGATTGGAATTAGTTTAAATACATGGGTTTAATAAATACAAATATACATATCTGTATACATTAAATGTTGTCACGTGTATAATTTCCACATATACATTATATACAGAAATACATACAAGTACATGCTCCTCCTGACAACACTATCTCATTTTTCCAAGTGTCACCAAAAGGTGTAATAAGGAGTTGAAGAGAGGTTAAATATAGGACGTGACTGAAAACCCAGCTATCATTTTCCTATAATTAAAAAATGAGAACAAATATAACTGAGGATGAACGCTATGCTCTCCCCATGCAACTCACAAATCAATGGGGTTTTTTGGGTGGTAAGTAAAAGCTAAATCTGCCTTGTGTAGTGCTATAACATTGTGTGTCTAAAGCATTGTGTATGGCAGGTAATAAAAGCAGTTGTGTAATCTAACACTTTACCAGTCCCAAAGTAGACCACAGCAGCCTTCTGATTCTCAACTGCTAGTATAAATTTGTTCAAAGCGAGAAGCGGTTTGAATCCAGTTGACCCCATGGTCTCAGTTAGGAAAGGTCAAATGGTTACTGACTACTGGGGAGCTTGCACTATTGTCTCTTAAACGCTGTGCAACAGATAAGAGCCATTTCTTAAGTATACAAAAAGCTGATCCAAAACAACTAGTCCTCTCTTTTACCATAACATCTCAAAATAAAGGAATTCAAAAGCTACAAGTGGACCACAAGAATGCCTCCTTAATACAGTCACTCAAGACACATTAAATCAACATATTCCAGTTTTAAAGCGCTTTAAGAAAAAGTGAGATGCAAAACAAGATGTAATCTGTACATTAAGATGGAGTTTCAAAAAGAACATAAATTTGAGCACAAGGAAAAATGAGGACAATACAGATGTCAAGACATTCAGTAGCGTGGCTTCTGTTCACCTCAAATTACAGCACAGCTCATGCATCACACATCTTACAATTTTACATACTGTACATGATATAGAAATAGAAATATTTAAGTTAAAATTTCTTTTACTGATATACTGTACTCAAATTTTGAATCCTGAGAGGAAAAAAACAGAAAAAAAAAGTGTGGTTACGTATGTGCACCACATCTCCAATACCACCAACACGTGCACCACAGGATATAAGAAAGTCTGGAGAGGAATTACATGCTGGAAGTGTAACTCACGAAAGCCACCTTCTGTTGTCCTCGTTTGGGAGAGACAATTCAATTCAGCAATCTCTGTTTTGTACTACACAACAGTACATACATGTACATAAAAAACTAGGAAGTTTTCTAATGAATGCAACTTGCAATAACAGAGTGTTTCTGTCGGTTTCTTACCAGCTGCAACACAGTGGCTTCAGCTGAACGTTAGGAAGAAGAGCAACACCAGCTATCTTGCATGTAGCACTTGCTCATAGTTTACAGTTAGTAAATCCTGTCTCAGGTTAGTCCCAAACATCACTTGTAGAACGTGGACAACTCCACCCATAGGTGCCTCGTGTCAAGAACAAAAAAACTACGCTAGATTTTTCAGGTGATTTCAGTGCTGCAAAACACTTCTCCATGCATTCTGGAAGAAAATAAGTGGCAGGTCCAAGTTTATCACAAATGCAACCGCAGATACTTCCTCGATCTCACATTTCCTACAGTTTGTATCAGATTCCAACGCTAGTCATGCAATTTCATTATGCATCAGGACATTCAGCATGCTGTGACCTTGTGGACATTTTGCAAACAAGTTAGGAGGCGATGATATGGAGTTCCTGGAGATGCTACCACCTCAAACACTGACTGAAAAGCCCTCCGATCTAATTCTTCATCAATCTGATGTCGGTAAAAGTCCATGGCCACCAAACAGAAGATGTTAACATCCACTTGCTCCAGTTTTCCCATTCTGCTGATAATATGTGGAAGACTGAGATACAAGTTAAGGTCATAAATGACAGAATTTAAATATATTTGGTTTACTACATTAAACACTGCTCTCCAATGAAGTGGTGTATATTTGAGCTCACTAACAACGTGAAAAACACTTTCATGTATTCACTGAACTGCTCCTACAGGAATCCTATTTCTTCAGTAGCTTATCACAATTTTTTATTTCCAGAAACTTACTTTAACCTAGCAGCCGTTTTTACCTAATGGAGGAAATGGTGCAATTAGTCTGAACTGCCCACAGCCAAGGAGCAGTGCTGTCATGAGGAATCATTAGATTTCAGACATGATGACATTTGTTTATTTCCTGCCCAGTCATGAAAGGCAGCTTTTTTTTTTTTTTATTTAATATTTTGTAGGAGGAATACAAGACAAAGAATTTAGAAGTGACTGCAAACATATCCAATGAAGCTTTTTTAAAGCCTCTTAACCATAATGAATTTCCAAATCAACCTGAACAGTCACAAGGAACAGGAATTTAAAAAATAGTTTTAGGTAACTGTATTCTCAAAAATCTGTTTAGAAGTTCTTTCTTCCTGAAACCTGAGGTACCAAAAGGACAATATCAAGCACAGTACAGATAGAATAAAAGTTTGTTATTCTGGTTAAGGTTTCTTTTGTGTGTGTACTACATTGTGTATTAAGCTCTCCTAAACTACCAGTGTCCTTTACAGAATCACATTTACCCAGAAGTGACACACATTCAGTCTGTTTAGGATACATTGCTGAAATCCATTGACTGGTGGAAGCACTGACAAAAAAACAGGAAAGACTCCACACTGCCATTGCCACAGGTGTTCTCTGTGTGAAATTAGAGAGAGACAGCATCACCCAGTCACGGACCATTGAGGACTGTCCAGTGGTATGCAGTGTCTGGAATACCTGCAAAAATATTTCATGTAGGAATAAAGACAAGACACACAGACACGGGAAGGAGTTTAGTTTCTCTTTTAAAGGTTTACCTCATCTACAAAGCTCTGAGATTCACAGAATTGTTGGAGACAACTCTGACTAAGTGATTCTGCAGACTGGACTCAAGACACCTGTGGCAAATTGAAGTGAGTACACAAAAAGCAAGACCTGCATTGCATCTCTGTTTTTAAAACATGAAGGGAGGTGCATACATGCACTCTTAAGCAATGCACGAGTTCAATACGTAGGTGATGAAACACAGGATACCAAGAAGCCCAACTATGTCTGCCAGAAGCTTGGCTGGTTTCATAGAACCATATGACCTGGAGTGCCTCCTCAAGACCAGAAAAATCTGAGCAGCAGAATCCCCGCTATTAATTTTCTCATTATTTTTCCTTTATCAAGGTGATTCTAGATCCTCCATTCCCCCCACAACACAACGTTCACAGCAGTACACCTCAAACACTGCTGAATAGCTTTTTAGATCTAGTGAAAATTATATTTGCCCCTTGTATTCAAGTACTGAAGACTGAAGAGCTGTCACTTACTTAACAGTTCTCTGAAATACGTAAGGAAAAAGGTAGATATACATTACCTTATAAACTACTGTTGCCATAAATTGTGGATAAGGCTGCTGATTGGAGAGAAATTCTCCAATAACTTTATTCATTACATCTTGTGGAGGAAAAAAGTCATCAAGGAACTGTGGAAGGATTCGGGCCACTACTCTAGCTTCAAAAGGAAATCCCTTCCTGATCCTAAAAAGAATAGAAAAATAACATTTTATTATTTAACTCCAGTGATCATCTTGTTGTTTTCAAATTAATCGCAATATGAAGAATACTTTATTTTCATCTTTACATAGGCAAGTCTTAAACAAGAATCAAGACTTCACCTCATCTTACACTAACAGTCTAGCCTAAGAAATCTAACAAAGCTATAATAAATTCTATAGAAATTATTCCCTCACCTGCCCCTCCCCAACTTTTTTTCCCGCTTCCTTTCTCAAGTAGCCAACATTTTTAAAGTACCGGTTTAGAAACAAGATTTCACAATACAATTGCTGAAGAAGTTAAATGAGAATTAAAAAAAAGATAGGGAGATCACTACTACTAATTATCAGAAAAAAGATCATTCTCTTCAACATCTTTTTCAATGACCTGTAAAGTGGGACTGAGCACACCCTCAGTAAGTTTGCAGACGACACTAAGCTGAGTGAAGCCGACATAACAGAAGGAAGAGCTGCCATCCAGAGACAAGCTTGCAAAGTGGACCCACAAGAACCTAATGAGGTTCACCAGCGTCCAGCACAAGGTTTGTGTAGACCAGGAGAAGAAGAAATTGAGACCAGCACTGCAAAGGACTTTGGGGTTCTGATGAACAGATAGACGTGAGTGTGTGCTTGCAGCCAGGAGGGTCAATTGTATCCTGGGCTGCATCAAAAGAGGCGTGCAAGGTGAGGGAGGGGACTGTGCCTCTCTGCTCTTGTGAGGCCCCATCTGCAGTACTGCATCCAGGCCTGGGGCCAACAGCACAAAAAGAACATGGTTGGAGCAGGTTCAAAGGAGGCTACAAAGGCTGGAGCACCTCTCCTATGCAGAAAGGTTGAGGGAACCGTGATTGTTCAATTTGGAGAAGAGGAGGCTTTGGGGAGACCTCACTGCGGATTTCCAGTACTTAAAGGGTGCTTATAAACAGGAGAGAGACTTACTTTTTACTGATAGTGACAGGACAAGGAGAAATGGTTTTAAATTAAAAGATGGGACATTTAGATAATAGGAAGAAATTCCGTACTCAGAGGGTGGTAAGGCACTGGAACAGGCTGTCCAGAGAAGCTGTGGATGCCCCATCCCTGGAGGCGTTTGAGGCCATGATTTTCATTCATAACATCTTTGCATATTTTTCAATCAACACCAGAATGACTAATATAAAAACCGAGAAAAGCACTGTAAAGAGGGAGAAATCTTCAATTTACAGACTATCTTATTTAATGAAGACTGACTGGAACATCTTCCTAATAAATGCTGCATCTGTCAATGTGCTAAGATCAAGTCAGTAACTGTTGTAGGGAATAATCATAAGAAATTTTCTGCTTCTAGTATTCTTGTTTGTTTTACTAACTCTTAGGAGTGACTTTTTCCAGCACTGCTCCAGCTCTGTTCTCACTGAGTGCAGAACTGAAACCCTCATCCAGTTTTATGGAAAAACCACTGAACCCGCACAAAAAAAAAGCCAGCCATTATGCCACAAGCTACTATGCAAAATCTAACATGCTATGCTCACTTAACACAGCTTGAGATTGTCAGATCAGAACAGGGGTTATGAAATACTTCCATTAAATGAGTTCCATGTGAATACAGAAATGCTTTGTACCCTTCCACTGCAGTTACTTAACAGCCTTGGAAAGAGCAACATGTGGGTGGGGGAAGGGGAAAAGAGGTTTTAAACTCTTAAGGATGGTTTCAAAGATTATTTCCCGTAAACTAGGATTTATATCCTTGATTACACAGAAGACATCCTGAAAAGCACTTAAGAGTTTGACCTGAAGGAAGCTGGAAATACATTTATAAAGAATTACAGTTTGTGCAACACTGAGGATCAGTTAGGACATGTCTGTTTTCCATTTACATTCCTGTACATTTGAGCTGTGTTCAGCAATTCCATCAGTGTTACTGTGTATACTACAAGTATCAATTTTAAGCAACAGTAAGCAGAGAAATAACATTAATTAAATATTAGAACTGTCAGAGAAGTGAGGAGACAGTGCCAAAGAATCATTTCCCCATCGGTGCCCCACGACACATTTTACCAGGTTTCATCCTCTCACCTATCAAAAAGAACAGATACTCGTTCCATAGCCACGATCACAGATTCACTGTCGGGGGCTGCAGGATTTGCATCTGTGGAACGACTGGGGCTGACTTTTTCCTTTCCTAAACCAAAATAATTTGTTACAAATTTACTGCAAATGCCAGAATAAGACCTTTTTATCCTTGCTAGCAAGAACAATTGAAAAAAAAAAATTAAAATTAGCACTGTTAGTAAGCTAGTCTTTCAGCACATCAAAAGGTATTTAAAAAACATAAGATACCTGTGTACATGCAAGTCAGCATTAGCCCAAGAGCTGCCATGGCTCTGTGGGGGCTCTGCACATTCACTCTGTCGACACTCAGTTTAACCAGAGATTCACTATCCAGCCTGGAAAGCTGCTCTGAAAGGAGGAGTCGTTCTAATCCCCTCAGGACACAGTGGTAAATAATGGATGGTGTTGATTCATCACTTCCAGACACCATGACTCCGCACATCTGAAATACAGAAAAAAAGCCATCTGCTTGTTTTTTTGAGGTCACCTTCTAGCAGCGTGCTTTTACAACTCTTCTGTGAGGAACTGCATGTAGGACTGCTGTTTAAAGGAAGCCTGATGAAAATAAAACTTCCGTCACAAAAATTAAGTCAAGAGTTAAAGATATCATATGGTGGGTGATCCCAAGTTACATAATTAGCTGTGATTGTGGGAATTTCAACATACCTGTATAATTCCTGCAGAGAATTCAGGTCCTACATCAAGTGGATAGTTCTCTATCAAATAGAATGCAGCTGCACACATTACTAAGATATGCTGTTGGTTATGGACAGTCACACAACTGTAAATAAGAAAAAACACTAGTAGTTACTTACATAAGTTATCGAGGTCAGGAATTGAGACAATACAAACAAGCCCTAGAAATAGCAGGTATTTTTTCCACATCAAATTTATGCCGTTTTTAAACTGTAAACTGCACAATGCATCTCCAAGTGATTTGCACAAACTTGTCACATACTATAAGGAGCAATAGTTTTCATGGAAAGTCAGTGCAACATTCCCAAATATTTTTTCAGCAATATAATTTCAAACTATCAGCGCTTCACTTGTTTAGATGAAATTTATTCCATTACTGATCCTGCAAAGGTCAGTCAAGAAGTATGACTTTGACAGAAAAGTAACAAAAGGTTTAGGGAGCACAATTTACCAGAGACAAGAGTCTGAGAAAACAGCTTTCTCACTCTCAAGTAACTAAAAAAGTTCTGTAAATAAAATCTTAAGCTGGCTAATTTTCATTTGTAAAGTTTCAAAGAAAATGACAAGAACTTGAGCTGTCTGAAACAATAACCTGCTCTAAAAAGGAGTGAACATGGCAAACCATAAAGGAGCATGCAGCACATCAGCATGGAACAGATCCAGTCAGATGCAGAAAGAGTGGCACTGCAAGAAAAGCTATTCCTAGCTTTTCCTAGTTCCAATAAAGCAAGCCTAAAAATCTTAATAAACTTTTTTTTTTTGTTAGTTTTTAAAAGTCAGACTAAAGTAAGCTAGTTTACTTACACATGTATTCTTTCACTTAAACAAAACCTCTCACTTATATTAAGAAGATGGTGGGAGGAGAGAAAAGTCTTACTGTGCTACTGCTCTCAAATTGGAGAGTAAATACTCGCAGATGATTGGAATGAGTTGCTTTGCTGTCTCATCGAGGAGGTCACACTCAAGGATATAAAGAATTCCATGCAGAGCCCCGATTCGACTGGGCATATGAGTGCTTCTTAAGGTAGATTCCAGCAGTCGACTCACTGGTTCAGCCACAGCTTTATCCTAAAACATTCAAAAGAAGTACTTATTACAAATAAAAACTGATAAATGTTGCCGTTTGGAAATACCTGGAAAAATTAAAGATTAGCAAAACAGAGACTGGCTTAAAATAGTACTTTGAATCAATGTCACAGGGTAATACATCAGATAAGAGATGATTTGCAGATTAACTGACTGAATTTATGCTATCAAAATAATCTGCTACAAATAATACACGCTATCCCGTAATTTATAACCAACAAAGTGTGCATAGTTATACATGCTATTAGGGATTCACTGCTTATAGATCTTGGGCTGGAAACCGTCAGAATTATAGAATAGCTTGTGTTGGAAGGGACTTCAAGAATCATCAAGCTCCTAAACTGTTTTAAAAGCTGGTAAGTGTAACAGCCTGTGTACAAACAAATACTCTGCCATCTACTCAACTAATCGTAGGGTGCTTCCACTTACTTTTTTTCCCCAAAACCAATGGCACCTAGTTCTACACATCTTTCTGTCCAACACTCCTACATTTAGCTAGTATAGTATGCTTTACCAAAATACAACAGCCTACTAGAATACCTAAAAAACATCCTGTACTGCTAGATTTGAACAGTGAAGTCTTATTTTTCTTGCAATGTATTCTAAGTATTTAGTAGAAATTATTTATTTTACTTTATTTTGGTATTTGTGAAGCATCTAAGATACAGGCCAGTTTTAAAACATGTGATCTTAGTTGCTCTTTTTAAGCAAGTTTTGAACATGACAGAGCATGGGACAGCACGCAGCCCTCGACTGGAATTAACCTTTTATTTTCTCCCACTTACAGAGATATGCAGCTGTTCACTTGTGAGAAAGTGTCATTAACTCACTGAGTGGGTATTTGCAGCGCAGTCAGAACAAGATGATCTCTGCAACTCCTTTAGTATGTCTGGCATCATTTCCACAGCACTCCCAGTACAGGTGCTGCAGCAGTAGCTACTCAAACTACTGTCCCAAAACATTTCAAAACATTTCTTATCACTATTATCAATACAGTTTTATGTTAGTTTCATATGGAGTTTATAGAAGCATTAGCTCAAAAAGTATCATTTTTTTTTCAGAAGTAGTACTCTCTGAAATGTCCATTGAAAGATACTATTCTTCTCTGGCATACATAGTTAAAGAGAGTAACATTAATCTGCATTGCTAAATGTCCATTCCCTACATATGGAATGACACAACAGAAGTAAAAAAAAAATAAAAAGAGCAAGGGAAAGAAAAGAGATACAGGACTATCAAGTCAAGTGTCTTTGTATCTTAAAACAAGAAGGATCAACAACTGTCAGATTTTGCAGTGGAAGATAAGGACTAGTACACCTACACTCATCAACTTGAAATAAGTTTCCATGAGAATTTCTTACCATCCCAAGAACAGCTGCAGCCTTACAAGTAGCTGGTATCAAATATTGTATAAGAATCTCATCTTCTGATGGATGCACCTTTCGCAATTCTGTCAACGTTGTATACATCATCTCAAACTGATTTCTTTCTGTAAATAAGTCCGACACTGCCAGGAGCTACGCACAAATTAAAATTGAACACACAAAAAGCCCTTTAGTAGTCCCTTAGAAGAGGCATCTCCTTTAATTGCTAGCAAATATCCTTTAATTGACCAGATGTTTGGAAAAACAACTACTAACTGGTGCAGAATTCTACCATCCATCCCAGTAAAATATTACCTCAAAATGATCTTTTTTTTCCCCACAAAGTTTACAAAATCAAATCCACTACAGTAAGTAATTCTGTAAAACGAATGAATGCTGCCACTTACAGTGTGTTAGAACTCCCAAAACTACACAATAGATAATCTGCAAAGACAGTTTAATCTAGGCCTCCTTATCAGCACATAATGCCTATCAAAACACATTCTTTAGTCTTGCTTGTATACTTTGTCACTTTAGTCCTTCAATACATTGTTTTTTGACTTTTTTTTTAGGGAGAAAGAATAGGCAGAACCCTGAAATATGTTTATTGTAAACAATCAATTTTAAAAGGACTGTCACATGACATTAGGATGTCTGTAATGCAGTAGCAAAATACTCAAATTCAGGTGCTTACATTGTTTCAAATGTTGTAATGTTACAATTGCACAAGTTGTATTTCCACACTAACCATGTAATATCAATGCCAAGAAAAAACCTTCTCTCTTTTTTTTTTTAAAAAAAAAAAAAAAGTCAGCATTTCTTACATATTAAAAGATCCTTTACAAATGATGTTTAACTCCGAAGATTTGTTAACATACACTCAACAATTCAGAACAATATTTTAGACTTACTGATCGCACAACTTCACTGATCAATATGACTGGCGTTCTCTTGTTAGGGTTTGATGGCAATATCCACTGACTATACAGTTCAAGTAAGAACTGAGAACAAGAATGTATATCTACACCAGCCCGATGCTTCCTGCAAAGCACGATAAGCAAAGGTTAAAATGGCTGTTTTTAAGTTCTGTCAAAATGCTCAGGTTAAAAAAGGTTTTAGTACTTACATTTTTATCTTATTTGCATCCAGTGTCCAATTAAAAAAGCTGTTTTACTCAACTCTGAATTTTGATTATATAAAAGGTTATTTGATAAGTTAAAGGAGAAACAACATACCTGGTGTTAATAGGAGAGGTTGGTGGTGAGGAAGGAACAGGTACATCATTCTCATCTTCCTCATCCTCACCCCACTCTTCTTCTCTCAATGGAGTGATATTATTTCCTAACCATATGGAATGTATAGAGACCTTACAGCAAGATTAAAAAAAAAAAAAAAGGGAATTCATCAATGTCCTCAGTCAGATTAGTAAAATTCCAGAAGTCCAGTATGTTTTTCATTTAAATTACAGCACGTGAACATAGCTTCAAACATCATCTACATGAACTGCACATCACAATTTTTTTAAACCTTTTTCAATGTTTTAGTTGAACTTGATGATAGTTGAACTTGAACTACGATGTGCACACATCATTCAAAGTTAACACATTAGATCCTAAATCTGAAGCAAAGTGAATGTATTCGCAATTCATACTGAGCAAGAGAATAATTAAGAACAGTAATGACTGCAACTCAAACTAATTGCAATTTAACCTTTCTTCTGAAACGAGAACAGAATGCAATGTTAATTACTTTCACTCAGGCTATCTATAAAGAAAGCCTCTATGTTCCTCAGGTTTTCTTTATAAAATTTAAGAAAATCCCTCTGCATTTAAAGTTAAAACAACACTGCACAGTTGTCCAGTAATTTCTCTTTTCCTAAGAACAGCTGTATGCTTGCAATAGCAAATTAAAATCCAAAAGCTGAAGTTAAGCCTAATACCACATGGGCTTTTTAACACATAGGGCTGAAGAGTAGAATAATTCCATAACTGGCTCAAAGGCCGAGCACACACACAAAAGCAAAACTTCTGAGAGGTGGATTAACTGGCTGAGAGGAATCATGCAATTATTATCTACTCTTAATGTCAGAGGCCTTCATTTAAACTTGATGTTAAGCAACATTTCTCATCTGGATTTTCAAGAATTAGAAGAAAATGTAATAAAAGTCAAGTTCAAAGTTAAGTTTTAACAAACCTGCCCCAGTTTATAATCCATATCTCCTATTTCTCGTTCAGTATTGATTTGCAATAAGAGTTTTTCATGGCTGATAAGAGCACCTAAAGCAAAACAGAAGGCAATTTAAAAATATATATATATCTTAAAATGGCTTATTTACTTGCAAAGTGGGTTTCAAATTCCTAACAGTATCATTTCTACTTTTTAAATCGAAGAGAAGTTTACTCACTCCCTCACTCCAACAAAGGCACCTACCTGTGCTAACAGGAGAAAGTGATGGAACAGGGTCCCAAGCTTGATATAAGTGATGAGTAGCAATATTATCTCTCTTAGATACCATTGCTTGAATTTCTTGTTCAACAATTCCCCTGATAACACTTAGCTTCCTCCCAAACCTGAAAACCCAACAGAAATTGATTAAAGCAGATTTTCCCGTTAACAATTTTGTGCAAGTCTGACTAGCTTACTCTACAATGTTGCGCATCTACGCTTACTGGCATTTTAAGGGATCCTAAAACTGAGAAATGTTTAGAGATACATTCTGCACACTGTTGACTAGATTTTACATTCATTGTCTTCTTCCAGATACTGTCTTTTTACTCAGCAAGTTTATGCGACTTCTGTGCAAACAGATCCACCTTTATACACACATTAAAAAAATACAGTCTGTGCATTTTTGCTATAGCTAGATTAAGCTAAATGTAACTACATATTACTCACAAGTATAAATTCACACACTTCAAAGTAAGTGGAAAAAAAATACCTTGTGTCCAGAGCTTTTAAAGCTTTGTTGCGAGGCTGCTGTTCCAAACAACTGACTGCTGGATTGCCTGCAACAGGTATTGTCATTGCACTCAGCACCAAGGAAGTTATGGCTTGTACTGCAAGAACATTAATTTGGGTCCTCTCTGTATCTTCCTGTAAAATGAACTTACTGTAATTTGAATCGGAAAAAAAAAAAGAGTCCTGAAAACCCTGAATATAAATTACCATTAACAAGCCTGGCTACTAGACTTCCTCCTAGCCAGATATCTAGCTATCTAGCTGACACTGACAGGCGCAATGCATGCAATGCACAGCAACTAGATGGAGAGGCAATCCTTCCATCACTGAAATTCTACATGGACACTCTTATCCTAACAGCATTAAAACCTCAAGGTGTCCATTTCAGAGCGTTCAAATTGTATATTTTTCTTGTTTGAACCAATCCATTAGTTTCCTGTTGAAACAAAGCATCAAATGAGACCAAATCTGAGTTGGATAGCTTCTGAAGTTTCCACATTAGCTAATTTTATTCACAACACTTTTAGGAAAACAACTCAAACTGATCACTGATTTTTCAGCAGCATTTTTCTGGGTATCTTTAACTAGATACAGTCATTACTCTAATGCTGCTTTCAAACCACAATGCTACAGATTCAGTAATTTAGCACCACTGATTGACAGGCCTAAACTCACATGGACATGCAGACAAGGAACTAAAACCAGAAGTAGTCTCTCCATTTTGGTCACTACTTTTCTGTTTGACAGACTTATTAACAGAAACAGCTTTCCTTAGTTCCAATTAAAATTTAATTTAAAAAGCACTCAGTGAGCAACATTACCTCTTGTTGGTTCTCTTCTTGGTCCATTACAATAGGCTGAGTCACAAGTACACCAAGTAAAGTAGCCCAAGTCTCTTCAAACTGGGTACGGCTGATCCATCCTAAGAAAACACAGCAAAAGCCATTTATGTCTTAATACAAAACTAAACATGAAACATTAAACCTGTGGAAACAATGTGCTATTTCACACCGCTTCCTCTTCAACTGATAATTTTTGTAATCATTACAAATTAATTATAAACTGTTCTATTTCAGAAAATAAAAAATTGGAAGGGCTCTGAACAATATCATCTTCATATCAGGTTCTTTTTTTTTCTCCTCTTTCCTATTTTTACCATACATATAGATAATTTGACTGTCCAGTGTTAAAAAGTATGGCATCTATCAGGTTTTCAAAATAGAGAAGCATCCAAAAGCTGGACTTTCTTTGAGGACTAATGTAGCACCAAACTCAGTCATCTGCTAACTTCACAGCACAGGCAAAATGCTCAGTAAGAGCCAACTGCATTCAATTTTAATTTTGTACATACCTAGTGTGTTAATGCGATAGATGAACTCTTTAAAGATTTCTTTTTCTTGAAGAAATTCTACTGGGATTTCAGGAAAAACTGTGCCAAAGTCACCTGCAGGCTTTGGCGACCAGCCTAATTTCCAGACCTGAAATACAAAGTAAGAAAGATTATTACTGTTCGAAAACAGTAACAGCACTAACATGACAATAATACTTGCATATAACACTATTCAAATGCAATGAGACACAAATCAGTAAAATAATTCTCCAAATAAAAAGACATACAGAAAGATTACATAGCTAATGCAAGTAGCACATTTTGCACTTTCTCTCTGCATATTTCTCACTATGAATTAATTATTTAATCCTACCTTCTGAGCTAAAGCATTAAAGAAAATGTTGCTGTCACATATTACAGTTTAAAACTTAAGTTATGCTAAGTACCAGGTAACACCTGGATTGAGTACAGTAATACAAGGATAACAAATAACAGATGGCTAAAGAAGCATAAAAATGCATCTGAGAGTGGCCAAAGAAGTCTTCATGTATGAAATTAGTATCTTTTGCCATCCCCTCATAAACACAGTGCTGAGAAACTCTACATAGGGATCAGGAAATCCACTTCTGCTTTACCTCATAAGAACTTAGATACATTTCAGATGATTGTTTTTTAATATATCAACTTGAAATCATTTCACAACATTAACAATACTTTTGAGGTAATCATGAAGTGTTATTAAATCCACATCATGTCTGCCAAAAAGGAGAGACTGAAATACTTTGTCCAAAGGATCTACGGTAACTTAGGAAAAATGCACAATCTAGAAGTACCTGCATGGGATGCCATGGTACCACCACTGAACACCTCACTTAGTTTAGACACTGGGACCACCTCAGCATCCTGCACCACTTTGGCATTTACTTAGCATGCTATCAAATGAACTTGTGAATCAATGTCAAAGACATCCATGTATATTTTGCACTCTTCCCAGGTTAAACAATTTTGCAGAACAGAAGGAAATATTAAACCCTATAAAAAATCCCAAATCCTTGCCTAATTTTCTTTCAATTACTGCCTGGACATTCATCCAAGAATGTAAGGAGCAAATTACACCCCTTTCTAGTTAGAATTCTTACTTCATAACTTTGTTTCACATCTTTACAATGTTTTACTATTTAGAGTTTCAAAACCTAAACTGGGTGATCAAACCACATACTGCTTGAGTCCTAATAATATATAAGTTAAGATGCCATCTGGTTTGTTTATGCAAAAAGTTCTCCAGAAGCTTTTAGAGCCTGAAAATTAAACATAACAAACATACCAAGGGAGGCACTCTTGTGTAACTGTTCACTAGAGGCAGCCTTGCTAAACTGATGATGATATTCTTGAGAACAGGAGTAAGAAATGCTGGGATACCGCTGTTTCTATGATGACCCAAAGCCAGAGCAGTCTGCAAACATTCCACCATCTCAGCTATCATTTCACAAGCTGCAGTAATGTGTTTCACTTCTTTTGGGGGAGAAAAAGAAATTTATTTTTATGAATCTATTTCAAAACACACCAGTTAAATTCATATAAAAAGAAGTATAAAAGCTTAATTAAAATATATGCTAAGCAGTACAAAACCATGCTAAGGACATAGACAAAAAAATGTTCTATAGCAGTTAACGAGTTAAAAAAAAATACTACCACCACCTCCCCTGCAATTCTTTGTATTGCTTGCCAGTCTCAGGGCTAGAGAATATCAATAGCTGAGATCCGCCAGAAAAACATGCAAGAAAAGCAGAAAATATGCAAGTTTGCTAACCCCAGCAAGAGCAAGCCACATTGAACAGAGCTTTTCTTACAATGTAAAGTGATGAAACTCACTTATCTCATAAGAAAGCACTTTCATAGCTGGCTCTGAGCTAGATCTGATAAACAGGTCCATTCTCTACATGGAAATGAAATCTTACACTAAACAACCACAGCTGGATATAGAAGACAATGCTGACCATTCTAGAGGACTTGACTTTCACCCAGTACTGTACTCCCATTAGAGCAGAAAGACAGAAAATGAATCTGTCATTTGTTTTTAAAGATAAGTTAATTTTCAGATTCTACCCTCATGGGAAATTTAAAAATCCTACAGCATTTTAAAAAGCTCAGTCTGCACAATGCTGCACAGCTGACAAAACTGCCCAAAGAAAAATCTCCATTAACGTTTCAAGCTTTCAAGTAAAAAATACATGTATGAAAACTGTCAATCTATACCTGATAAGCATTTATCAAATAGAAGCTTTCAGATGAAATCTTGTTAAAAAAAAAAATAATCAGTAACTGAAATTTTTCTTTTGTGAAAATCTAAAACAAACGTGGAATTCAATGTTTACTTACTGTGCATGTTTGAATCAACTTCATTCTCATTTAAGCCTTTTGAAACATTCTTCTTTCTTTCTGGACTAAGAAGTTGATTTCCAGGTTCAACTGCAACTGAATTTAGAGAAAAATATATATAATGGTAGTATCTTTTAAATATCATACACTTTTTTTTTTTTTTTTTTTTTTTTTTTTTTAATACTTACAGCAGTAAAAAATTTACATTTCCAAGGCACTTGCTGAGATCAAAAATATACACAAAGCTTTAAGTGTTAAATTAAAACACTCAAAATAAAGCATCACAGAAGTGACTGGAAAGGACTCACAGGATATACTGCAAACACCTAGCATTGAATCAGTGGAACTATTAAGAATTTTTGTTTCATAGCTGTTCAAATGAGACTCACCTGCTTCTATGATAAACTTAATGCAATTAATTAAGGAGCAAGCATATGTCACATTAACTGCAGAAGCCAGCAAATTCCAGAGGCCAGGCTGCTGTAAAGTCAGACAGCAACAATCCAGAGCAGCTTGCAGATCTATACTTATTGGAAGTCGGTCATGTATTAAATGCCATGATAATGCCTATGAAAAAATAAACAATTGCTATTGGAACAAGATTCTCAAAGCATATTACTTGATAGTTGAAGGTTTTTGTTGGCTTTTGGTGTTTTTGTTTGTTTCCAGCGATACATAATATATATATTTTTAATAAGTAAGCTGTACAGAAAAAATGATTTTGTTTCTTGAGAAAACAAGAAAATGAAGAGCATTATACAGAGGGAAAAAAAGAAAGCAAAACAAAAATTAAACAAACAAACAAACCCTTGTATATCCAATGTCCCAGAAACAGTGCAGGGCATTTTTCCAAAATGTCAAGATCACTGTATCTTTCAGCCAATTTCTTTTTGTAAAAAGCTACCCTCGTCCAATAAGCCCACCTGATTTTCTGGCACAGATCAAGTAAAAGAAACACTGAATAAACTTCTGCAGTAAGACAAGTAGCCTAGATTAAAATTCATTCCATGGTGATCAATTTAAGTCAAAGTTGGTTCCCTCCCAATATTTCATCACATCTTTATTTACGCTTTAGTTTCTTACCTCTATTGACATCACGACAAATTTCAGGATGTCATCCTCTTTGTCAGGAGGAACACGGAGAGTAGTTGGTAGTTTGGAGAGTAACAACAAGTACTGAGCGAGTGCACGACAAAGCGTCATCGCAGACTGATACATCATCTCATCACCTACAAGAGAAGACAGGATGGAATCTACAAGTTTGAGTTTTTTCTGTCAATAAATGTTTTTTTAGAATTATTTCATAGACATTTTTAAGCCAAACATCTTGACTTTTTTTTTTTTTTTTTTTTAAATAGTAAGTTCATGCATTGACAGGCCATCTGGAAACCACCTTTGTAAAGGAGAGAATAAACTTAAAGAGACCATTATTTCTATTACCAAAGATATCGTTTAGTTTTTTCCAGTAGGCTGATGGCTCAGTTGGCAAAAGCGGTTGGAAAACCTGGTGGCTGGCAGGAAGGTTTAGTACAGTGGCAGACACATGATCCAGTGTTACCCTCCGAGCTGCTTCAAAAAGGCTACTCTTCTGGTCTCGTGAGATTTCATGCATGCCAAGGCTTAAACAAGGTGCTAACAAGCTCAGGTTGAATTCCTGAAATTAAACAGTAAGTACAAAGTAAATAAACTGCTTTTAAAGACATGCAAGCATTTGACAGAACTGCTCTCCCAATTAATATAATGGTAAATTAACAGTTTATTAATTTACAAGACCTCCATTCTACTATGGTGTAACAACACCATAACTTAGATCACATTTGTCTTCAGTTTAAATTCTGAACATCAATATCCTGGTCTGGAAGGAAAAATCAATATGGCCAGTACAATTTTTCAGAACAGAATATGAATAAAGCTGCTGAAATGCATACAAAGAATCTTCAACAAGTAAGATTTATTTGTTGATAAACTGATGTTAAAAAGATTTCATCATAAATTAGTGCAAATTTCTCAGTGGGGAGAACAAGAAAACTTCTGCTGTATACTTCCCAGATAAGTTATATCCCTGTTACGCAAATAAAACAGCTCTGTGCATTCTGCCTGAAAACTTAATGCATTTCCCTTTTTTCTTTTTCCCTAACCTTATGCTCAGAAGTTATTTAAAAACACTTTTGCTGAAACTTTCCAAAGACATATCAAGGAAAACAAACAGCAATTCAGCCCAAAATATTAAAATTTTAGAAATATTAGTTAACAGAGGGTTGAAAAGTACAAGTTCTACCAGTTATTTGGTATGCATGCTCGGACAAGTCACTCTCCGAAAAACGACAGAAAAACTACCACCACCATCATGACCCATTTCACAAACATCACAGGAATTTTTATCCTCTTAAAGAAAAAACAGTAGAAAAAAAAAAGTTTGAAAATAAAACTATAAGCTCAACTTTGCTTAAATTTAAATTCTGCCTTCTCCAAAAGTACCTCTAGTAAATTGAATCTTAAATTCTAAGAAGTCTGAAAGGCATTGTGACTCCACAGGATCTATATTTGAACACTACTCGCTTCTCCTCAAAATGAGAAACTATAAAATACCTTTAGTTTCCTATTATCATTTCAGCATGCCAACAATAAACGTACTGTAGAGAATTTGAGCAAATTATGCTCTTAATAAACGCAGCTGTGCCTCACTGCAGATTCACCATTTGTGTCACATGAGAGCTATATTAGAAGTAAACTAGTATAGATGATCAAAAGTTTCAGAATCATCTGGTCTTGTAAAAGGCTGTACAACAAAATTATGTAAAATGATAGAACTGTGGATATGTGAACTTCCTCTTCACTTCCACTCCATACACACAATCTGTACTATTAGAAAACTATTAGCACCATTGCTAGACAGAGCCAAAAAACATTCAGCATTTCCCAAACCTAATGAAATCCAACAGGTGAAGACCTAGCATTACGTAAATCTGAAAGGTATGCGTTTAAGGATCTAATCTATTAATACTACCAACTAGAATATCCGAAACAATTTGATACAACATCTTCAGCTGATACTGTTCCATCAGACAAAAAAGTTACCTTGCTGTTCATGAAGGAGTTCAGGTCAGGCTGAGGAATTCTGTTTAACAGTTCTGCACCTTCTAGTAATGCTGAGTCAGACTTGATGCAGCACTGAGACCTCACCAGTGACATATACCAGTCCTTTAATAATTGAAGAAAACAAGTTCATTACAGATTTTATTTTCACAAAATTAAAATGATTTCAGGGGTGGAGGGAGAACTGCTTAATGTCATTTAATTGTGGTTCTTTTAAGAGATCTCCAGGCCACATTAACGTCAACAACAAGAACAAAAAAGAAACTGCAAAAAAAAAAACAGCCATGAGAAAATGCAAAATAGATGACTGATGAACAGACCATCTTCAAGTAAGATAAATAGACAAGTTGTCTATTTCCATGGAGTCTGGACAGGAAACAAAGCCAAAAAAGCTTAGCATATGGCATAGGTATATTAGGATTGAAAAGCTGATGACAGCATTTAGAAAACCTGGAATATTTGGTAATCAAGTATAATAAAAGGAAAAAAATACGTTAACAAGGAAAGAAAAGTCTTCAGAATCAGTGCTCTATCATATCAGATGAAGACAGCATCTACACTGAAAGATGCACTGAAACAAATTAAGACTTACTCCTTACATTTATAGTGCTGAGCCTAGAGGAATAAGTTAAAAACATAACTAATTTAACTGAAGAATATTAAGAGCCAATTTTTTTGTTTCCTTTATCAATTAATGAACATCTGATACTAATGAACAGCTGATACTAATTAGAATCCAACTGTGGAGGAAGCATATGAGAACTTCCTTTGTGCAAGACTTGAAGTTACACAGAGGAAGAAGACAGAAATCCACAGGCAAATGGTTTCTGGGCACAGCCTTTCCTCTTACTATCTAAGTTGTTCTCAGTCCTTCTATTAAGTCAGTGTGTTCCACAACTCACTTGGACAGCTCTAAATTATCAGCTAGTCAGTAATTTTTGCCATCTCTATTAAACACGTTTAAAGTTTCTATGCATCACTATAGAACATGAAGTAATGAAAAGGAGAAATGAACTGTTATGGGACAAACTGGAAAGAAAGGAAGACAAAGACCTCAAAATCCTCTTAGCCTTCCATCCTGCACTGAGGTAAATGTATCTAATTACATGTCAAACAGAAGTTCAAAAAGAGAAAGCCAGCTATTTTCAGCCAACTAATTAATAGAGAAAGAAAACAGATGACAGCATACGTCTGTATGAACCCTCTTGTAAATCTTTTGTGTAATTTTATGGAGAGAAAAAAAACTTGATAGTTTTTCATGGCACCATATATGTAAGAAATATGCATGCACATTTTAATTATTAATATTTGGCCTAACTATCACATGAAATCATTCACTGATCCCTATTTGAGATTGATAATTTTAAGAGCATAGTAAAAATAAGCTGTTATCAAATATGTCATAATGAGTAGAATACTTTTTGAGCAAGGCATTTCTAAACAGAATCTTACTTTATCTAGAATTACATTCTCTAAACCCGGTTGGTCTTCTCCATCTAGTGGGTGCAAGGTAACCAGAGGTGAAGGACTAGTTGTGTCTGGTGCCACCATAAGACGAAATCTATCCAAGAGTGAGTAAAGTCTTTGGTGTCTGAAAATAAAAACAAGCATCAGCAAAGAGCTAACTTAGTTTCATAAAGCATTTAAAAAAAGATACTCATCCAGTGAACTAATGCTCATAACTGGGACAGAAAAGCACTAGCATCATGAGATTTTTGCTGGATCATCCACATGATGTAAAACTGCAAAATTCATCAGCTACCAATAGACACAAAAAATCAATCCTGTACCGCCAACACTCAGGATTTGATTTAGACTTTGAGCTTGTACTTTGTACTTATGCATAAAATGCAAGCTGCTCAATTTCTCTAAGTAGCATCCCTTTTTAGTGAATAAGAATAAAATTTAACGCACAGACTTGACTGCATATGAACACATTCCATCAGACACCAAACGAGAATCCACTTTAAGAAAACGAAGTAAAAGTAAACTGATATTTAAGATGAAGAATTTATCTGTGGATTTAAAAGATACTGCAATCAATGTTTTTTTTTTGTTTCTTTTTCTCATTCCAGTACTGTACTGGTACTGTAAAAGTCATTTGGAGAATTCTGACTAGTATTATATTCCTAAGTTAAATCTCATAAGTGCAGGCACATTGCTATTAATCTACTGCTGTCTTAGGCTTCATGTTCTTTGCTCCTGCTTCTATTTCCTATTTCAGTCAATAGATATCAACCTCAGATAGCAATGACATCAGGAGAAATAAATTACTCTTTTCATCATTGAGTAAGGCTTTTGAAAGGATTGAATGCTTTGTTCCTTTTATAATAGTAGTTTACATATAAACAACAGGAAGATTAAACCAGTGAATAAAAAAAACAACAGCTGGAACAGACAAAATCTGACAAAACAAGTCTGAGGAAAACAAAGTTGTTTTCACAGCAATGTAGTTTGTGATTTTTGCCAAAATTAATTTCGGCTAACTTTAGAAGTTAAATACTTTTAAGGTCTGGGATAGAGTCTGATGTCTCCTAGCCTTTGGCTTTCTTGAAGTTGCAAAATGCATTTAAGAAGTAAACTCATCCAAGCAACTGTCTTCAAGTTACAGTAAGCATGCACCTTACATGATGCTTCACTCATTTCACCTCTTAACAGGATTTGCTATCTTAGCTTAAAAAAACTCAAACCTATCATAACTACTACTACAAAATTCCTTAACTTGATATTTTAACAGGTACCGGTATTACCTCGTTGCTAATCCACTGTTTTGAAGGTATTCCTGAATTCTATCCAGTTCTTCAACTGGTAACTGAGTAATGCTGTTCTATAGGAGTCACAAGAAAACAAGTAAAATACACATATGTACTTAGAACAAATTATGAGATTTATATGCAGATAAAGTGAAATGCAATCATTCATATCTATATACAATATAAAGTGTTATTTTTCCATAGAAATAACTTTAATTTAAACACTTACATTTGATTGTTATTGCTAGCACTAGTCAAACTGATTTGCAGATAAACGTATTTATCTTTACCTGTAAAGTTGCAGCCAAAAGCATTTCTACCCGACGGCAAGCCAGTGTGTCAACCATGCGCGCAAGCACACGGAATGGAGTACAAAGAAGCTTATCAACATACAATGTCAAGACTGCTCCAGACTGGCTGAGATGTATCCCCTCTAAGCACTGTAAAGTCTTCTTCAGAGTCGTAGGCTAAACATTGAAAGAACACAAAAAGGGAAAATTACATGTCTAACACTGATGGCAGCAGGGTTAAATAGGAGGGTGTTGAAACAAAATAAGTCAATTGATTGGAATAACAAAGAGCTTAAAGGAAAAGGTACTTATAAAAACACTACAGCAGACAACAAACTGACCAATATAATCATCTGTACGCTAATAAGTCCGAGTTACTGAGTTAATTTATATGAACACTGGTTTGCTTGGTGATTAACTGTAAGAACAGCAAGTACAAAAAAGAGGAAGAAATTAAATTAAGGAAAAAAACAGAAGTCTTAAGCAAAATCACAGAATGATTTGAACGCTGATAAACTTGAGCCAGAGTCCAGACATGAGCGTAAGGGTCAAGAAAAGCATAAGGGATATTTGGAGCTCGTAATCATAGAAACAGTGATGCATGATTATAAAGGAGCACAAGGAAATTCATATACACATGTTTTCAAGATGCATTCTAAAGGGGAAAAAAAAGACAAAACAGTGACTTATGGAATTTTTTTATTTTTTTTTTTTAAGAGCAGACTGTGAACATTATCTGTTTTAATTTTACTAATTTGACTGATAAATTACCAGTATTTCACCAAAATACAGCTTCCATTCAAACACGTGCAGTCAATTTTACCTATTCTCAGACAAGCATACTATAACTCAGACTTATCTCAGCTTAAAAGCATTTTACTCAGACACTTAGGGCACTACAGCAGTTGCAGTGGACTTGTCCATAGACAATAATGAGAGAGAGGAAATTTTACCAGGTTGCTCAGGGTGTGGGAGCATCTCTCACCATTACCTCTAAAAGAAACCCAGTAAATAACTTTCTCACTGAGCTAGTTCCCAAGCTTGAGAGGGATGAGTACAATCCTACATCCCTACAATTAATCATCCACTCCTTTTAATCTGGAAATTACAATAACCAACAGAAATCATAAGCTGAATTTCTGAAGCTTATAAAGAGTCCAGCGTCAAGACCCTGTAACTTCTGCACCAGATTAATGAGGGGCAACTTGAGCTTGCAATTGATTTTCATGCTGCTAGGGCCTATGAAAATGGATTAGCTCCTGTTCCCAGCTTTGTGGTTAGTAGTAGTCACCAAGGTACTGAAATTGAAGTTGGAAGTTAAAGCTTTACTTCAACTCTCATATCTACTATGTAGAATAATAAAAAAGGAAGAACAGCAGCTTAATCAACTCTAATTGAATTTACAGATTTGATGAAATGGAACACACCTGATACTGAAGTTGCCAATATATTATAAGGTTCATTTCTTGCTGTTTTTTTCTTTCTAAGCGTCTTCAAAAATAACATTACAATTTGATAGATGACACAGAAATGTTAGAATTTGCATACTTACTGGTTATAATTATACTAGAATCTAAGTGATTTCTTTCTTAAAAAATTAAGTTAGACTTACAGCTGCAAGATTCTCACACCGTGATTGAATGGCCTGGATGAAGAGACCACTGGCTGCTGAATTTCTGTGAACAGCACTAATGAAGTCTTGCACTGGAGGCTCATGGGATAGATTAATCAAGTCTTGAACATGATTCACAATAAGCCAAGTCAAGTGTTCTGAATCATGTAGGTTTTGACACTGAAAGGGAAAAAAGTAACATGCATAGTAAGTATCTAGTTACTAAACACGATCTGACACATGAAGACTTTTATACATAATTTCAGTAATTTTAAAATAATGGTACAAACTGTCCGTATTTTAGTACTGCCACCATTACTTTTGGATTAGTTTTTTCATGTGCTTTTGAGCGTGTTCAAATTAAAAGTCATAATGAATTTGTGACCAGCTTTTTCAGTATCATTACACCATGATATGAAAAGGGAACACTTTGAAGCTGTATCATGGGAGAGTCACACTGGATAATAGACAAAGGTGAGACAGTAGTTAAGCACTGGAACAGGAATTCCAGAGCAGTGGTCAGAGCACTGAACCTGCCAGAGTTCTAGGAGCGTTTGGGCAACGCTCTCAGACACAGTGTCTGTTTTTCAGGTGGTCCTGTGAGGAGCTAGGAGTTGGATTCGATGATCCTTGTGGGTCCCTTCCAACATGACAGAAGTAAATTGAGAAGGACATTTCAGAGACATTGCTTTTAACAAAATACTGTTTGAAAGAAGCACACATACAGTCATCTTGTAGAGGATGATTTTCATTTAGGCTTCCCTTTAAAGATTTCATACTACTATTTGCCCTAAACACCAGATAAGTGGAAAACATATCCAAAGAGATCTTTCAGTAATTTTAAGCCTACAGAGGCTACCCATATAACAACAAGGAATGCAACACAACAGACCTGTAGAACTAACCACACGATGCCAAAAAGCCAACACTTCTCAGTAAAGAGGTTTTGAAGAGTATTAACTTGGACTAGGCTCAAATCTGACCATAGTGACTCAAAGCCCATTGGGGGTTGAAGTGCTTTTTAAGCATAGCTTTTGGCCTAGTTGAATCTGAGAGGATTGAGATTGCTTCCCCAAAAGTGCTTTGCAATGCAAACTGAAGTGCGATACTAAGTATTACAGGAAGCTTCACTTCAAAGGTATGATTCCAATGAACTAAAATGCTAATACTGTGGCTTCAGCCTTTTCATGCCTCAGAAATTGTTCTTGTTAGAGAACCAAAAATGGAAGTGAAATGTTAATGTAAAACCTTTTATTTTATTTATTTTACTTATTATTACTGATGATGGAAAATCCAGCACTTAGTACACTGGTAGCAACACACAAATAAAGGATATAATATCTAGCAGATTATTCTATTACCTACCAGGTACCCTCAGACATGCCAAGAGAACTAGTTCAGAATAGAAAAAATGCAAAATGAAGTTGTACATAAGTGTCCCCTAGAAAGAAAATGGTCAGTTTCACATTAGTCCTCAATTCTCGCTTTTGAACCGGTAACTTAAGAAAACAACTCAGAACCACAGTTAGAAAATCCCTAATTCAAAACTTACCACATAGTCACAAAAAAGAATGAGTGCTCCTCTTCTCACTATCTCTCGATTGCACATGCCACGTTTAGATTCTGAATCTGATTCATCAGTGTCTCCAGATATCTGAGGGCTAAGTAATTTAGTAGTAGAAAGACTGTGTCTCCTGCAAGAAGTACATTATATTTTATTACCATGTAGAAACATCAAAAATCAAATTGCTTGGAACATTCTACTCACTGTAAGTCTTTCTATTAGAAACTTCATTTAAACATTATACTGCTCTGAAATAGACACCTCGCTTTCCATCAGCTTTCTAGCAACAGTCATATTACTTTTTGTTCAATGTTTATTTTTTCTTCATGCTGTCTAAGGAAACAAACTGGTTATTTACAAGAAAAAACCTTGGGCTATTGCGTCGTAAGTAATAACAGAACCTAATTCCGTGTTTTTTCAAACCATGAGACTGAATTAAGGCAACAGTCTCACATCTGAGTGCGTATCTAAGTATTGATCCACACATTTTAGAGCACAATTAGTCTTCACATTCACTGTGCAAGTATCAGAAATTTCTCTTAAGTCAGCTGTTACTCTTCCTCTACAGTTGGCTACCCATCCCACACAGTGGAGTATCTTTCACACCTGCAGACGACATCATCCTAATGGCAGGTGTGTCTGACAGGTGGGTTGACCCATTCACAGACCAGGAGTTAGCTCAGTTTAGAAACAATTTTTGAATTTCAGACAGCTAATATTGATATTACTAACATCTACTTTGACTACTGCTAATGAACCAGCGTGGTGCTTTGACAGCATTTAGTAGGAGACCCACTGACAAGTGATCACAGATGTACCTGCATCTTACTGATCAGACCATATTTCCATAAACACTAAGTGTAAATCACCTGCACTAGCTGCTTATCTGCTAGAAAGTGAAATAAGAAGTCCCCATACAAACAGCTATAGCTTTTTCTATAATTTTTCATTTTTAGAAGGACAAAGAAGGAATTTATTGTCTTCAAAGTATAGAGATTTACCCAACAGTTCTTTCGAGGAACAACTGAGCACTGGGTGTGCTTCCTTAGTTTGAAAGGCATACTAACATCAGAACAGACAGTATACACACAAACACACGCACACACACAAAACCATACACACAAAATAAATGCAGAACTATCTATTTCAGAACCTAAGCAGTATTATTCAACAGCTGGCAGCTCTGAAGATTAAAAGTTGTTTGGTTTTTTTTTTTTCATATAGCTGTACCAAATACAACTGGGAGACATGGTAGTACTACTAGGGATCAAAAACAAACCTTACTTTGGAGTTTGATGCACTTCTGACCACCAGTTGTAGTTTGTGTAATTAACAAGAAGCAGGATCTGACACCAGAGGAGAACTAAGGAAGGATGTGTGGGAACCATGGACTGAACAAGGTCACTCAGACTTTCAAGGGTATAGAAACTACCATCAGATCCATCTCCTGTAAAAAGCCTGGTGGCTGCAGCTGTGATTCTTCTAAACATCCCTGAAAAATATGAAAGCATATTAGAGAAACTATGTTCTGCATGGAATTCTGAAGTTTCAAAATAATCCTGGGTACCCCAAAAAATACAGAAGTTCGCTCATAAGTCAGTACAATTCCTGAAATAAAGGCATATTCTTTGTATTTTATTTTAAATGTAAAGCAAGTCATGCATTTTTACAAAGTGTAGTGTGTAAATCAGTAGTAACAAGCTCTCAGCTCAATGAACAATATTTTAGATCAGATCAGAACTGTAATGACACCTAACTTTTCCTCTGTCATCCATTAAATAGTTACCTAATACATGAAAACTTTAATCAATTTTCAAATTGTTAATTATAGATGAGGATATTTTTCTTTTTGAAGTATATCACAGAAGTTCTAAATAAAAACCATGCAGTAACTGCTATTCTATACACTATTAAGACAACTCACAAGTCTCCTACCACGGGTACCAAATATATTTAGTTGAAAATAAACTGAAACTATTCCATCCAAATTCTGAAGTATGTGCACGAAGGACATTATTTTAAGTGACAAAAAGTCATTGCCCAGCACACTGAACACTCAGCACAAAAGCTGAATTTTGCTTTCAGACTTGCTACTTACACATTCATGTAACAAAAAGAACAGAAGGAAAACAAGGAAAATGGAGAAACTTAAAGTTGTCTAAATTTACAGGACCAACTTTTCAGTTTATCCATCCCTTTTATTTCCATTCTGTTTCAAAGTAGCACATTGTAAATCTTCATTTCTAATCTGGTAGTTTTCCATAATTGAACATACAGGAGTTAGCACTGTTTATGTTCTGACAAAATCTATAATGGGTGAGAAGATAAGACACCCGTGTTGAATAGTGGTTAAAAATGAGAGAAGATCACAGCCTGTGTTCCCAAACACAATTCAGAATTAAGGTGCAGTTGTAGTAAAGATGAAATAACTTAAAGAGATGCAAAATTATGAAGATTTTCACTGAACAAGCAGCATAAAACCACATAATTAAATCTATGCCTAAACCTGAAAGGAAATGCTAAAACATGAAAACACAACTCACACATTTGAAGAACTTTACTTCTACTCTGTAACACCATATATGGCAACTACATTACTATTAGTCCTTAAAATGGATTTGTAGTGATTTTGAGAGATCTTGCAGTACATGTATCCCAGTGCTTTGCATGAATGTTTTAATATTTATTTTTTATTCAGTATGACAGTTTCTACATAGCTTTTGCCAAGACAAATGCATCTTGGAAGCCAGCTGCTGCAGAAGAACTAGTTGGAGCCTTCCCTTTCCTCTGTCAAAAGCTCTGGCTGAAGTTACCCACTTCCCTGATTTCAGTCACCAGCTTAATTGACTAATTTCATTGGTCTTGGCTCAATTCCATTTAATCACTTACTCCAAATCATTTTGGCAAAGGTTATTTTTCATAATTTGTATTGGAAATTTTTGCTCAATAACAGCAATTAACAGCATACATATGTGCCTGTCACAGCAGTAGAGCAATAGTACTGGGCACGTGGAAATACAGAATGATCACTAACTACATCCAGAGCTGCAAGAAGCAGCTGCTAGCAACGACAGCAGCAGAATGAAGATTTTTGTCAAGAAAGGACTTCATAATTGACATCTGCAGGAAGAGCTTAAAAAGATTAAAGAGTGTTGGACACAAAACAGAATCATGCTAAAAATTTAGAAGCAGTGTTTGATATTCACTTTTTTGTTAATCACATCTACTAAGGAAGTGCTGTATAACTTCTGTTCTACAGACGGGGCTGTAGAAGGAAGAATTACTTGTCTGATTTCTAACATACAAAAGAGGAAAGAACTTTTTGAGAAGGAGATGGCTAGGACAGTGACACAAAAAGATCTGCTTAACTTACTGGGGAAGAACACTATTCCAGGTTACTCCCTTAGATAACTAGTAAGAATAGAATAGTAAGACTGCCAGCCAGAGAATGGAGTGGGTATACATGCACAAACCCCATAAACCTTAAGAACAGTGCACAATGCTAGTTAGCAGAAATAGTACCATTTTGACTTTCCTGGTTCTTTGTTGTTGTTGTTGTTTTTAATTATGATAAAGAACAGAAACCTACCTTGTCATGAAACTGCCCCCAGGGTTCAGTAACTCAGTAATTTGAGTATTTTGATTTTGAGCTACCAACCTCCAAATTAAGATTAACTACAGAAAATGCAGCCATAGATTTGGAACCCCTTGCATTTGTAAACTCTAAAGTATTAGACAGTTAAAAGGAATGATGAAAAGTCACTACATTTTTTACATAAGTAAAAGAAATATGAAAAGTGGGCCCTGTATTCATGAGGATAAAATTTCAAAGGTTCTTCACAGCATGTAGGATAGAATGTCTTATGCACCTACACACTGCTTCTCATTAGTTCTTTTACTCAAAAATCCTTGCCACAGCAAACAGCATTCACTGCTTCAAGTATTACCTGATTTGAAGATATGTATTAAGCACATAAGCAAAGTGCCCAGCTCCTGGCAATAGAAAGTGTGTTGCTGCTCATTCATGTCCACTTTCACTTGTTTGGTAACAATATCTTCGAGTAGAATTCCAACCAGCTGTAACAAGAACCTTGAAAACAGAAGGATACAGTCAATAGGGAAACCATCACTGCAACCTATTTCAGAACAACATGATGTCTGCCTATAAAACTCGTTAAGTTTAAAATCAAAACAAAAAATTACTCTACTTTCATCCTAAATAAAATGGTGAATTACATGCTATATTAAAGGTTTACCTAAAACATGATGTTATTGCTATGGCCAGGTAATCACAAGTATTGAACAATTACACAATGGAGCTGTGTTACCTACTCGCCAGCCCACCACAACTTCCACAGCAAACATTCAAATTGACATGGCGTCTTTGTAGTGATTTGCAATGAGTTAAACACACTCTACAGCTCAGCTGAGGAAGGAGCAACTCAGTAAGTCACAGTAATTCAGCTGTTTGCGTTCTCATTTGCTCTCATTCACTCTACAACTGTACCAAACCCTCAGCCAGGTAAAAAGACCAAAACAAAACACCAAAAGAGTGTCTGCAATGAGCAATCCTTGCTCCCAGCCATGATCATCCTCCAACTCACTCCTGTTGGACATAAGATCATTTTAAGGAATCCAGATGTCCCTTTTCCTTCTACCCATCACCCTCACAGTAAGCTGAATGATAAACAGGTGAATTTTCTTTTTACCTGGAATTCCACACTCAAGTAAAACTTTTTAGTTTTTCAAAGGAACAGCTCTTTCAAAGGCTTCCCACCACGTCAAGATGGGATATCTTAATGATAAACATTTTGTAAACATAATAAAAGCACTAATCCTCCATGCTTCTTTTGCTTGTCTTTCTTGGACAACTTAAGAACGGGAAGCTAACTAGACAAAGCTAGCCCTCAAGAAGTAGAAAACAAAAAGCAGGACTAATTTAACCACTTTGAATCTTATTTGCAGGCAAAATCCTAGTTCAGAACACAGGCTTCTATTATCGGGTACATTGGAGTTGATTCAACTTTTAGGACCCACAAAAAAGGATGGAATCAGTTAAAGCTTTGGACCCGATTTTAATAAGGTCAGAATTCACCCATCTTCATGGCTGTGGTAGGTCTTTCACTTGGCTTAAGAAGAGGCACCAGAATACTGCAAAGTCCCTACTAAAAACTCATCCAAACTTACTAAAAACTCAACTTATTAACAATTATGTATGTATGCATACACATTTCATATTCTTGATGTCTCAGAAACCTTAATCGTTCCCTTAACTGACCCAAGACATCATACCTAGAAAATGTCTCTTCAGGCAGATATTTAGTCTGTTTAACCTCAGTGTGATCCTCTTGTGCAGGTATGTTATTTTCACCATGCCTCAGTCTATTAATTGCTTGACGTGAAATCAAATACGGTGAGAAAGAAAGCTCTTGAACACGAGATAGAACTATGTCTTCTGTGGATTGTGAAATGAGAACTCTAAGGATTGCTAAAATTCCAGAAATCCATAGCTGGACAGTGCTCACCGATGCCTAACAAACAAATGAACAAACACAGATTGTTAGACTGGATAGGCTTGACCATTACTATGAAAACAATGTTTTGAAGACACAAATATAAAAGGTTTTTCTGCTTGCTCCATTCTCGTATGTCTGATTTTATACAACTTCACATGTATTCAACATAGCATTGGAATGTATTCAAATCTACTAAAGCAAGTCTTCAAAGAGATTAAAAATCTCAATTGTCAAAATAGTACCAACGCTGGCTTAAGAAAAATGTGATTTACCTATTATACATTGCATTCTCCAATTTATTATAACTATGTTTCTCTACATTTCTGATCCTAAAAATACGAAATGAAAGTAACCTATCAGCAGAAGATTTCTGTATAAAATGCACCCAGATGGTAAATTATATTAATTGTCATGAATTCTTTCCTAAAAGCTTCAGCTACTTCAGCATCACATTGCAAAATAAAAAGATAGAAATACATACTGTTTTGTTTTGCATTAAAGACACAAGAACCTCTCTTCTCTTTAAAATCCACTTTTACTACTTATCTAGAAATATTTTACTTGCATTATCAGGTTCCTGCTTGCTTACCATTGTTTTAGGAGTAACAAACATACTTCTTAAAAGCATGTCAACGGGGCGAAGGGAAGAAGGAGCCAAAATTTCAAACAGAGTATTCAGTACTCCCAAAGCATCATGAGAATCTATGTGCATCTGTAAGAGAAAACCACAAAACTAATCTATAACTATCACTACCTCTAAACGCACTACAATATTATCATCTCAAGTTTTAAACATTTCTATTACAACTTGAACATAATAAGGTTGTCCTTTATAAAATTTATATCAGTAAAAATCTATGAAAAATATAAAAATGCTTCATCGCAAGCCTTTCTACATAGGAAGGTTGACAATATGGATAAAAATCTATCACAAGAAATTCAACATATGTACAACTTTATTTTAGGAGAAATATGTTGTATGTAGAGAATGAGAGCAAAAGTCTGACTGTCACAAAATTTAGAAACTTATCTCTTCCCTGCACATCCTACCAGGCATATTTATAGACAGAAGTGCTGGGACAAAAACAACAGAATGCTTTGGTCATGACTAAGCTGAAGGAGATAACTAGGAGGAAAAAAAAAATCCCAACCCTCAGAGAAGTGAACAGCTACAATGGAATTACACTGCAGAAACTGAAGTAGGACCTCAACTGTTCAGCTATAAAACAGCTGATCACAAAAAGCAAGGGTCTGAACTCAAAATCTGGGTGACTTCTTGCCAATTTAATTTGACAGTTGATTTGATAGTTGAAGCACATGCACAGATTCATACAAAAAAAGAACAAAAGCAACTTAATTCGTCAGCATTTTAGCTTCTCTCAAAAACTACTGTCTAATCCTCATTACTGCCCATTCTTCCCCACCATATAATCTTCTCATAGGAAGGAGAATCTGCCATCAAAGAGCGAAGAACATCTTAAGGGCAGAATTTCATGGCTTTACTTTGTATTCTGGAATTAGAAATACATACTTCAAAGAAAGCTGTATGGTAAGACAAACACTCTGCTGCTTAGGAAGCAGAAAGGAAAAAATTTCCCCTCAAAGAAATAGTGTCTTCTTCCCAGATACAAAAGGTCTACTCTTTAACTCCTAGCTTGCAGTCCAGTTCTGGGCTCTCCATTAAGACAGACATATGCACACACTAGAACAAGCCCAGCAAAGCACCACACAGATTATTAAGGGCATCTGTCATACAAGGGGAGACTGGAGAAGGCTCAGTGGGAATCTTAACAGTGTGTACAATTATCTGACCACCGGGAGACAAAAGTAGTGAAGACACAAGTAGCTAGAATCTGCTCAGTACTACCTAGTGATGAAAAGCAACATACAGAAGTTGAAATAAAGAAAGCCCCATTTAAATACAATTTCTTTCTCCCACCTCTTTTTTTTTTTTTTTTTTCAGCTCCCTATGAGGACGTTCTAACACTGGAAGAGGTTGGAAGTAATGAAGTCAAAATCTGACTGCACATGTTCCTAAGCAGTCTACTCCAGTAGACAGTGCTTTGAGAAGACAACAAATCTCTAGAAGACTGCTTCAGCTTCAAATACTCTGTAATTCAGAGATTAATAAATGCAGTTTTGGGTGATGCTATTTCATTCTCTTCACTAAAACAAATTCCATTAGACCCACTGCAGTTAAGAAAAAGTAATTTTTACATTCTGTAACAGAGAGAGAATCTTCACACCATTATTAAGTGCTCTGACTGTGTACAGAAAGTAGTAAGAACTTTACCTATGAACAGTCTAAAAGGTGCTGCACGTTTTCAACAACTTAATCTACGGTAATTATCTTCCAGGTAAGGTGGCCACACTTTAAAGAAAATACAGAAATCACAATACTCAAAGCTGTAATTACAGCAATTACTGTAATGATGAGTTGGGATGTTTATAGTTTAAAAAAAATACACATTACCTGTTGTTTTGCAAGCATTGGGAGAATAATGTCAGCGATTTGCCGAGATAATCTTTTCCATTTGTCTTCATTTTCTTTATGACACTGTTGCAATACTAAGATAAACATTTCCAACACCTGAGGAAAAGTCCAAAAGAACACAAGTAAATACCCATACTATCAGGAAACATTCAAGTAATACAGTAATATGGAAAATATTTACTGCTTTATCAGTTTGCCAAAAAACAAAGAAAACAAAATTTGCATGAGAAACCAGACAATATTTTAAAATTTAATTTTCAGATTTAAATTTTGTTCTTAGTTGCAGGGCTCTTTTTTGTTTGTTTTTCACTTCTTTTAAAAATAATTTCCCAGGTTTTTTTTCTACAAACTTGAAATAAAATGCTTTCTAGTCCTTCTTAAACTGCATTTGTCAAAATACTGTGAATGGAAAAAAAGGCAGTAAAGCTGAGTGCTGCATCACATACTCAACAAAAGGGGAGAGGAGAGAAGAAAGCGATTTTCCACATTTATAGTCTTTCTTATAGAACTTATTTATCTTAGATAAATAGCTTTCAAATAAAATTTTAAAAGAAAGTCTTTAATTTAGCACACTCAATTAGTGTGGCAAGGATCACATTCTCTAGCTGAATGTATTTCTGGCTTGAGGGTTATGGAGACAATACTTTCAAAGGGAGCCAGGCCAAAACCAGAGCAGGCAGGAATGTTAATGCAATGACTGGGAAGTGGGACACAAGAATCTGGTTCAGAAAATTAGTTAGGCAGAGCAGTTATAAAACATAATCAAGTAGTCCAGCATCAGAAACATAGCCAATAAAAAACACCAGGTGAATTTCTTTCCAAGAGCTTTCTTGTGAAAAAGGTGATAGGAGCAATCCTGGGCTGAATTACTGTAACTCTCTATCTCCAGCTCCGTGGATGGTAGTTAAGCAGTTCTAAAAGAACAAAAAGGATGAAGAAGTGTTCTGTAGTGGAGAACATCCCTAGCACAGCCAAAGACCTGCCCAGAGGTCAGCTTATACACACAGTATGAACAGAACAGGAGTAGTAACTACAAATAGAATGGTGAGGGATGAAGAGCGATGCAGAGGTGATCTTTAACAGATTAAGTGTGTCAGAAGAGGATTTGCAAGCAAGTGCAGTACCCTTTGTAACATAAAAGTTATTCACCGTTTCACATCATGTGTCCAGAGTGTCATTTCATTTAAATGTTAGCCATTTTATGATTATAAAACTACAAATTCAAAAGAGAATGTGGATACACAAAATTATCCCAAGAACATGCAGTTCTAACACATTATTTTGACAAACTGTACTGCCTTTTTCCAACTATTCTCAGAAAACACATTGCATATGCCAGAATTTCCATTCATCGTGTGAAAAGGCAAAGTATGTTAAGTTTTATCATCAGCTGAAATAGCAATAAGATCTCATGGTAATTAAGTCACTTCTCTTAAAATTACTTCTTTGGTTTTATTGTAAAGGGCGAGTATTGAAGAAAGTAATTCTAACACTCCCTCATAACATAAAATTTTCCAAATCCATGAGATCTGGGTGGTAAGTAGTAACAACTGTGTAGCTATCAGTCTCAATGTCTTATTAACATATATTTGAGAATTTTAACATGAAGATATTACAGGAACATTTGGATAATCACTAAGCAGCATATTTCCTACTTCTAATCCTACTTCTCTTCAACTTTCCACCCCATTCTTTCAAATTTCTTGAATCACAATTGCAACACTTCACTAGAGCTTCTCAGGGCTTTGGTACCTAGGTTTGTCTGAGATCTAACAGACATTTATTTGACTCGCAACACTGATTTGTGGTGCAGAAGCCTCTTCCTACTCCAAAAATCTTTGCATACTCTCCACATAATGATCACACACAGAGTCTGTCTGTTCAAGATCTGTGTAAAAAGATCACCAGCATGGCCTGATACCTTTTGAACTATCAAAACAATGTTAACGTTACCAGAGAACACAAACAGGGATATCAGCATCCTCTTTTACCTGATGGTACTGAATAAGTCTCAGCAGCATTGACACCACCACCTCCTTCTGGGTTTCCAACTCTTTTCCAGCATCAGCTTTATTTGTTCCTCTTAACACAAACAGATCGTGAACGATGGGCTGCAGAGCTGGTATTGCTAAAATGAGATTTTTTTGTTGCTTTAGCATGAGGCAAGCCATTCTTGAGCAGCACGTAACAACTACTAAAAGTAAACTGCACTTTTTGTTTTTTCTTTCCCTTCTCCACAAAAAAAAAAAAGCTTCTGACACAGAAAAAAAAACAAAAAAGGATTTTTCAAAAAGGTTTTCCAGCAGAATCACTGGTAAGTATAACATGGATGAATACTTAAAAGATGAAAGTAGAGGAAAGGAAAGAAGACTAAGAATCAAAATCACGGTCTTCAAAATATTGCTTAGAAATACTGTTGTGGACTAACGTTATTAGGATATAACAAACTTCCTGAAGAATTCAAATGAAAATTATTTCATGTATTAAAATTGAAAAGCTAGCATTTTCTGATACAATCAGTATGATCTCCATTCTCTACAGCTTAGTACTCAGTAGTGATTTTAATTTATTGCTAAACTCTCACTAATTTTGCAGAGTTGTCTTGTTTTTTAAATTACCATGTGTAACAGCTTTCCTCCCACTGGCCATGATGCCATCACACAGCTGAATGATCTTTGGAATTCCAATTATCTGTCTGGAATGATACCGCTCGTAAGACAGCAACACCAGAAAAAAGAAGATATTTGGAATAACTGCTTCCGATTCTCTGAAAATAAAAAAATGTCAAGCTTGAATTGCACAACTCTGTTTAGTAGAAATGAATCTGTTTACACTAAGAATCTTTTAAACAAATGTGGTTTTTTTTCTGCTTTTACACAGTATTTCAGTAATTTGTGCCTCATTCTTTAGTACGATTTTTTCCAAAGGACTTCATTTGTTTCAAATTTTGACAACTGCTCAGTTACTAAATTACAGCATATTAACTAATGCACACAATAACAGAAATGGTTAACAAAACTTCCATCGCACTGCTTATGATGATAGGTGCAACAAAACAAAGAATAGCAGATGTGCAGAATACAAAATGGATTCATCCCGAGTCCACAGTAGTTCTCCCTTCAGCAGGTGAATCTTATCAAGAGCTGATTTCTGAAAGCAAAACCTTGGCAGATTTCCCAAATACATAATTTTAAAATACCGAATTGAGAAACAGCACAACATAGCTTCTTCAACCACAGGGAATCTAAATCTTCGGAAAGGTCTACAACTGGAGGCAGAAAATACACACATTCATTGCCTAGAATGCAACTACTTTTTCTCATAAAGCAGAAATAACTAGCAAATCTAATCACTGCACGCTTCAGAGTAAGAAATGTTAATTCCCACTGTTCAAAGGATCTTTTCTAATTTCGTACCTGAATTGTCCTACTTCAATGTATTCAAACTGCTTTAGCACAAATCCAATGAACACCTGAAGAGAATGAAGAGTTAAAACTCAACAGAAACAAACAAATTCACATTTGAAATTGTTTTGACAGAGTTACAGAGGTGTGAGCTTTGGCAGGAGAAAAAGAATAGGCATACACTGAAAATCATTCATATTTACAGTTCACAGGTATTTTAAGAAATGCTTCCTCTAGAGTTACAAAAGATCCTGAGAATCTCATTGGTGGTAATGACTACTGCTATGCTCATTACAGTTTACATGAACTTAGGCTGAATTTTAGCTGTAAATGTTGTATATTTAATAATATAATTTTATCTCTCACTCTTGTAACATGATATTTGAGGCATTAACGTCAAAAAGCCAGGAATCAATCAAAAAGCCTAAGATCCAGCATTCATGTATTGCGAATCTGTGCAATAATTTACAAGAAAGTTACAACTGCAACTCATACTTGTTTATAAAAATACTAAAAATACTGTAGTGAATAAAAATTAAAACTTCACTGTTACAAATTCACTGTTTTTATGGACAATCACAAATACTTTGGTATTTACCTCTACATTCTCCCTCGCCATCAAAATCAAATAATGTCTATCAACCACAATGCTCATTACCAGTCCATGCTCTTAATGTAGGATATTTCCATTTTACTATTTGTAAATAAACTTTTAATTAAATATTATTAAGTAAAACAATACTAGTTGTATCATCCACATCATCTTATTTCTATAGTCAAACTGATTAACAGTTCCTCTATGCTTGTTTCAGAGAGTACAAAGTCATTTATATTGATATAAAGCCAAGAATCTGAAGCCCCTTATAGTTGGTGGGGCACTTTCATCTTGCTTCATGTCTTTGTTTTAACCATTACAATGAATGGAATGTGGCAAATATATATTTTTTAATGTACGTAATTACCCTGCTAGTGGTATCCCTGTATTACAAATTTGCAGAAATAAGGTACCAACCTGATCCGAATCCAGAAGACAGTAGTTAACTCGTAGCTGAACCAGTTGAGCAAGCAAGTCTAAAACTTGTCTCTGCAGCTGTACTGATGTTGTTGTTGTGTATTGTTTCAATGCTTTTATGACAAGGGGTTCAAATAAACGAATGTGATTGTGAATAGCATTCTGTAATAGAGAAATTTTGAAGTAATCTAATATCGGAAAAGGTCTCATTTAATACCAAATTACTTTTTAAGAGTAAAAAGTAAATGGGGGGAAAGTATTTTAAAACAATTGTAAAGCACATTCAGAAGGAAGTACATAACACGAGTACCTTATCAGCACGGTGCTTTGCAGCACTGGAAATATTAGTTTTCAGCTGTGTAGAAACTTTCTGCAGCACATCAAACCACCTGTGATAAAACAAGAAAAACATGCTCTAAAAAAAAAAAAAACAGAGGTATAAACAAGTGGTGCTTAGAAGCATTTTTACCTGAAGCCACTTTTAATTAATTGACTGCTTCAAGAATCTTAGTAAAAGGAAAGATGAACAGAAACAACCCACAGTATGCTATATCAGAATTATGCAGATATGAAGACAACAAACTTCTAGTAGAGAAAGTATTTCTGGTGTCTTTTAGTTATTTTCCAGTCTTTCCTTTAAGATTATTGACTGTTCATTATAGGCAGAAAATTAATTAAATAGTTGTATTCAAATCTATTTTAAACTATTTTATGCTTTGAAAAAAATTAAGCAATACCCATTTTAATGACTTAATTTTGATTTGGGAAACACATTGGTGATAATCAATAGAATTCCACCCAGGACTGCCATGAAAAGATACTTCACTCAAATCTACAAGAAATAACACACCACACTGTAATTTCATATTACAATACCCCCTTATGATATTTACGTTTATGTAAAACACCAAAAAAATACTCTACTTCAAGCCAACATTATGTTGAAAGAGAAAAAAATTACCCTGAAGCATCATGTTCTTGCTCAGCCTGAACCATATTCCTTAGGCTTGCATCAGCAAGTGCCTGTGTAAAATGTGTATATGGTGCCATGAAGCAATAATGATAGAGACCAGGTCTCAAATTGGAAGAACCTAAGCGTTGAGCTTTGCCTTGAGCTTTGCTGGTGTTTGAAGACAAGCCATCATACTGAGAAGCCAGATTTGTCCCAAATAATGTTTTCAGTAACTAGAGAAAAAAATGGGGATAAAAATATTATGGTTTTAGGACTACACAAAACTTGACTCCCCACCCTCCCAAAGAACTACAGAAGGAAGACCATCACAAACTGAACGTACAAACTGTGCATCATGTAGTCAAATACGAGACAATGGAAGAAAAGTTGGGAGAATTCAGGAAACAATCTACATCTCAGCCCAAAAAAGATATGGAAACATTTCACTTGCAAAAACAATCACGTAACAATTTAGAACAGTCTACTGAAGCTCTCTTCCCACCAAAATTAAACTGTGGTAACTTGAGCCTAGATGCTCACTGGAAACTTGCAGAAATCTATCATTAACACTGTTCTTTGCTTCCCAGGTCTTCTGATATAGTTAAATGGCTACAGAACACATTTGGAAAATAGGAAACAAAACTTATTTTCTTATTTTCTTAGATTTTAGTAAGATATTCAAACTGGAAGCAGTTCAAGAGGAAACTGAGCTATTCAGATAGCATCAAGTTTCAGAACAGATGATGAAAATTTCCCCACACTGCCTCCAAGTATGAGGGGCCATAATCAGAATCCAGCTGATACGCACAGGATGTCAGGTTAAGCCTTAGAGTAACCAAAAAGTTACCTCCTTACCTGCTGTACACAAACTGTTGCCATTGTTGGTTCTCTGTTGAAACATGATTTCAGATATCCCAGGATTTCTTCCACACACTACCAAAAAAAGCAGAAAAACAACTTAATAGTATTTTGCTTTATTATAAAAAAGCATTAATATGAAAATTGGACAATGCAAGATCTGCTTCACTATTCTTGAAATAGCACAATGCCCAACATCATAGATAATGAAAATTTCAAGACACAAGAAAAGAGAGGAGAAGGCTTGTTCTTCTCATATTTAACGTGAGTGTATTTAATTACACTTTATTGCTGCAGTAAGAATGACTTCAGGGAAACTATCTTGTTGAAATAAAAAATAGAGAAAGAGAAAAATTCTCCACATGAAACAAAGGAAGTATGAATTTACTACAGCTTTCAGGAGCACCAATTTAACACAGTAAATTTGGTTTAGTATTTTACCCAGCCTTCTGGTAGTACAACATCTTCTTGGAATACTGTCTTTTACAACAATTTTTAAATCCACGATACATGCTTCTTCCTGGTAAAACAACAAACAGGAACAACTCAACTGCAAATAAACACAAACAGAAACCAAACACATCTTGTACCTTTCCAATGTCTTGAAGAGTTGCAAGTTCCAAGATTTGTGACAGAACATCTAAGGCAGACCGTAAGAAGCATCCAAACTTTTCATTAGTGTTCTGGAGATCCAAAGTAACCTGGTAACAAAAATAAAATAAATCTTTTTCTTAACAGTTAGAGGAGAAGGAGACAGAAATTGCAGAAAGAAACAGGTATTGACACAAAACAGCCTCCTAAAATTTCACTGTAGTTCAATTAGCATCACTGGAAGCTTAAGCTCCCATATGAATTGCTGGCGATAGAACTTTATTTTGATTTCAAAAAAGGCATCTTTTATCTTGCAGTAGTTGCAGTATCTGGGAAAGCCTAGAATGCTGACAAATAATGGAGGAGTGATAAGGTATTTCTCAGAAACATAGTAGGTGTTTAAGAACCCACCCTTCTGAAGTGCAGAAATCAAAATACTACACCTCCAAGGAATTCATCATTTATTATCCACACTAACGAGGAAAATAATTCACCCATCCTGGAATAAACTGTTGAGAGATACTGTAATTCATATGGCACTGCAAAACAGTGAAGGATCGCTTAGTACAAATAATGGCAACAGAGAAACAAGAAACATGGTGACAATGCTTACCAGGTTTTGGGGTTGTTTTCTTGGTGACAGAGTGTTTTTATTTTGGTTTTAAAAGGTGGATTTACTGCTTACAAAATCAAGTAAATTAGACCCTCAATACTACATGAAATTTGGACAGTTTGAGCCTTTCAGTGAATCTCGCTCCCCTGTTTAAGTCAGTTGAACCAATTTTACCTGGCTTTGTAAATTTAGTAACAGAATGCTGGGGATTACTGCCTCAGCAGAGCCAGAGCCATGTTTAAGGTAAATAGAGTAACTGCTCAAGCATACTCTGAATCAATCAAATATCATACGGTACCTTATAGTTAGCATGGGTTGCTTTCAAGACATCGTATAACTTCAGATATGATGGAAGATGATAAAAGCTTCCTACTGAAGATGATTTACTTGTTGTAGCAGGAACACTAGCATCAGTTTGCCTAGTAGCTTAAAAATATATTATTTATTAGCATAACATACTTTACCTAGAGTGCTCATTACACACAACTTAATATAATTTAACATATCTGATTTTTAAACAAAATGTCCAAGTTAACA
This sequence comes from Tetrao urogallus, assembly GCF_951394365.1. NCBI lineage: Eukaryota > Metazoa > Chordata > Aves > Galliformes > Phasianidae > Tetrao > Tetrao urogallus. The sequence continues at coordinate 62,214,729 of NC_136817.1, forward strand.
GCATGAATTTTTGGATCTGGATGCATACTTGAGAACTGCAGAAACCAAACGGTATAAATCGAAAGTTGGCAATCCAAAACAAAAAGAAAAAAAAGAGAAAAAGGATTCAGAAGTTGCTTGTACCTAAACAGCACAGTCGCTTTCCATAGAAAAAGAAGCACTCCCACCACAGCTGCTTCTGCTACACAATACTGAAAAGAACCTGAACTTCTGAGAATAAACCAGACAACCTTTCCACCTACAATTTAAGACAAGCTGCTCAATTATTTCTACTCTCTATGTTGTTCCCATACACCTATTAAGCCTCCCACCTAATGTCTCCATTTTAGTATGTATGCCTACCTGGACTAGTTTCACCACCTTTTTTAGGGCTCATTGGCACAGAAACCTGCTCTACTGGCTCCTTCTCTTTCCCCTTCCTCCGAATTGGACTAAGAGAAGGTGGGTTTGTGAGAGAAGGCAATGCTGTCTAGAATTTAAAAAAAAAAAAAAAAAAAAAGCATTATTAATTATGTATGCAAAACTAGCTTTTGTTCTTCTATAAAAATATAAAGCATATTCACACTTTGTTTAAACTACCTTTTATTTGACTGTCAGTTTAATCAAAATGTCTCAACTTTTAGGTTTATGACATGGATTTCCTGTGTGAAAAGGAAGAAGTTTAATATATTCCCTACTTTTCTTTTCAACTTTAGCACAAGCCAACCAGACAAACAGAAGTCAATGGCCAAAGGTTCTTTTGATCCCAGATAAAAGAATGTTTAAAAAAAAAAAAAAAAAAAAAAACACACCCTACACTTTTCTAAAACATTAAGAAACCACTAATCCTAATAACATTATCTAACTCAGTCTCAAAACATAGATACCTCAAAATAATAAACATCAACAAATCTCACATGACTTATCTCAGAAATGAGAACTTTTTCTGCTGGACATTCAGAAGACAAGAGTTATTGCTTGATCATTTACCAATAAGCCTTTCTTCATCCCCTATATTTTTTACAAAGGGGAGTGAGAGCGGTGTGGTGGAGTTCAGCTGCCTACTGATGTGAAACCACCACACAATGAAGGCGATGAGACTGTTGCCTGTGTCAGCTCTAAAATGCCTATCCTCGAACAGTATTGAACTCAACAATATTTAAGTCACGCAATTTTGTTTGTAATGCATACTTTTACTGCTGGGCCAGGAGCAACATCATCCATTACATGTGCACAAATATTAATGATCTTCAGCAGATGAGAAAAGAGCTGTTCTACCAAAGTAACAAGAGTTCGATCTGCCAGAGCTGGCCATGGTTCCTCCTGCTTTGCAGCTCCTTGGTTTGAATCTTCTTCAGCGCTCCAAGGGTTCTTTAAACACTTGGGTGCACTTGCTGTAACAGGAATCAGATCAGTTAAAGAAAATAAATTTTGTAATTAAGAATGTTTATCATCTTTAAGAATAGATATTCAAATAGAAAAAGAGCTTATGTTTTCAAAAATAGCAGTATGAGCACAGTTTTAAACAGATTAAAAGAAAGATAGCTCTTTATATCCAGCTTGCAATAAACATACTGGAGTTTCCCCTAAGCAAATTAGGGCAAATTTACAACTTTGAGGTAGTATCTAAATGGCCTGCCTTAGCTGAGAGTAGTGAAATCTAAGCAAATAGAATTCCTCTTTATAAAAAGTTATAAAACTTCCTCTATCAAGGAAGAAGAGAATTAAGGTCAAGAGCCATGTTAGTGCTAAAAAAAAAAAAAAAAAGAAAAAGAAAAAAGAAAAATCAAAGCAAACAAAAACAAAAAAAGAAAACAAGAAAAGGCAGAACTACAGCTAACTAGAAGTAGCTTCTTGTCTACTAGGACTGATATTCTGAAGTGGCTGTTTCCAAGAGCACTTACATGACTTTTCCATGCTGTCTCATAATAAATCCATCAGAAAGCAATATAATAGTAGAACTAAACAGCAATTTAGCTATTTAGCAAAAGAAGTATCAGAACTACACTGGTTTCAATTTGTTTGCTAAAACTGAAAGAAACATTTATAAACCAACAAATAAATGGCAAAATATTTGTCAGTTGCGTGAGCCCTGGATTAGTTTTTCTCTGGAGAGCTCTCTCCTCCAAAAGCAGCATAGGAAAAACCCAAGATGCACGTGCCAGATCTAACTAACCTAACATGCCTTGCCCTTCCACGCAACAGAAAAAAGAAGGAATCTCATGAGGTCACTTGTTCATTCCACAGCTTAAAAGCAGAGTTAGTTACACATATATGAATCTTAACATGTTTTGAATTTACTTTCAAAGACTGTTTCACCTCCAGAAACTTTTACAGAACTTCAATGTTCTTACAAGAACACCTGAAAATGCTTAGTAAGCAGTTGAAGTACTTACCCTTACATGATTAATGGAATAAAAATGTTTTCTTTGTCTTTGCTATGTTGCTGCTTTCATAAATACATGTGAATGCATATTTAGTCATTTAAAAATACAAGACATATTTTTGAGTGTCCTTAAGGAATTATGTTCTTAGAAGACAGCTCCAATTTATTAAGATACTCTGAAGTCCAAAGTCTGTCATTTAAAACGTTGGCAACCACTGAAGGCTGGTATTGCCTATACATTTTTTAAGTGCACACTATCTGATTGCTATCAATGAAGCTATAAGCAACAGCAAACTAGTCAACAGAACTCTGAGGAATCCTTTAATATTTTTTAAAAATTACTCTAAACCTAAAAACGCATAAAGCTCTTACAACGTAAAAGAGGTCTTACAAAACACAAGTAGAACTTTCAACTTCTAGAACAAACAGAGGAATGGGAAGAGATGATGACCAGATCCCAGTTAGCATTTTGGTTTTCATGGCTGCAGAAATCAATCCACACTTGTAGCTAGCAAATGTGGATGAAATTCAGCTGTTCAGAAGAAAAAAGCCTACTGTCCAGAAGTGTTTCAAACCTCATGAGTGCAAAGTTCTGTCTCTACTTCTCCTCAATCTTCCCAGTATTTTGCCCAAGAGGGCAAGATAAAGATCTTCTGATGCTAATAGTAAAAATGATGGGTTACTTCTTTTTTTCCTTACCCGCAAGCAAGTTTCCAGTCAAAATCAAAGCATCCTGATGAGCAGAAAGGTCCAAAGGGAACCATGTTGATGAAAGAAGAGAGAGGACCATCCCGGCCATTCCAACAGTGCAGCCCTTCTGAGTGTCATCTGAAGGACTTGTCTGGGAAACACTAGAGGTACAATTTTAGAATGTCATGATTTCTTTTTTGAGAAGCCTCAAGAACACTAACAGTTAAATTAAACCAGTACTCCTAAAAAAAAAAAAAATAAAAACCAGTACTAAAGAACAACACATTTAACACTTGAGTATGAGTTTCAAAAAACACATCTACAGCAGAGACCTGAAAATATTTTGTATTCTTGAAGAGCTTTTTATTTATTTATTAAAAAATAGCAAGTATCAAAGGTGCTAGTGACATCTACTGAACAACAGATGAATTCAATATTTACTTGCTATATGCTATGGTTTAGAACTATCTCCAGTTAAAAGGATTGAAAATATGCAAAGTAGGGACAGGAGATGTAAGCTACTGCATAAAAATTTTTTTGCTACATAGCAAAGTAGGAAGAATTTAGGCCATTGTAATACTAAAATCATCCAGCCATCAACCCATCTCCACCATGCCCACTAAACTATGCCACTCAGTGCCACATGAACGTATTTCTTTAACATCTCCACAGCTGGTGACTCCTCCACCTCCCTGGGCAGCCTGTTCCAATGCCCCACTACTCTTTCTGAGAAGAAATTTTTCCTTATATCCAACCTGAACCTCCCCTGGAGCAAATTAAAATCATTTCTTCTTGTCCTACCACTTTTACCCAGGAGAAAAACTGACTCTCACCTCATTACAACCTCGTTTTCAGGCACTAATGGAGTGATAACATCATCCCTGAGCCTCTTTTTCTCCAAGCAAAATAATCCCAGTTCCCTTAGCTGCTCCCCATAAGACATGCTCGAACCCTTTACCACCTTCACTTGACCCTCTTTGGATACACTCTGGGCCTCAATGTCTTTTTTGTGTAGCGAGGGGCCCCAAATGGGAACACAATACTCAAGGTGTGGCCATCCCCACACAGAGTACAGAGGGACAATCACTTCCCCCTTCCTGCTGGCTACACTGCTGTTAGCCTTCTTAGCCACGTGGGAATACTGAAGGCTCATGTCCAGCCAGGTGTCAACAAGCATTCTCAGATCCTTTTCCTCTGTGCAGTTTTCCAGCCACTTAGCCCCAAGCCTGTAGCACTGCACAGGGTTATGGCCAAAGTGCAGGATCCAGCAAAACAAACATTTAGACCTGTACAAGACTACAGCTTTATTTCAGGAAAAGTCCTTATGTCACCTCTGCATAAAGGGTCTCTTTGAAGATTATTTCTTTTTAAATTCAAAAGTCTTTTAATCTAGCCTTTCAGATTTAGCACAATTAGAACAATTTCAGAAAATAAAATTTACAATAAGCCTTTTTTTTTTTTTTTTTTTTTTTACAAAACTACACTAGGAATTACAGTGCAGTTCATTTAAAAATGTATTTTAATATATACTTAATATAATATATTTAATATCATGTCTTTTAATATGCAGATGTTGTTTACTTTACATACAGATTAGAAACCATAAGTCGTACAATGCTGAATTTTACATAGGAATGCAGCAGTTCCAATGGCTGTTAAACCATAAAAATTTCAAGACTTCGAAAGACAGAAAAGAATTTCTGTAAAAACTCTCGTGTCTCACATAAGAGGTCCAAATTTGCAATCTTACTTTCCAGTACGATAAATGCTCACATCACGCAACAAAAATAAAATCCAAATTAATATGAACATAGGTTCAAAACTTGTAAAGAAAGGATCAGAGCAAAGGGTAGAGGTTATGTCACTGCATCAGCTATGAATGCTTGGTGCATCTTAAATATAGGTTTTTTAAGCTATGTAGAACAGAAAACGTCATTGCAAGTCTGCAAAAATAAGGAAGGAATATTCAAAACAAAGCAAACTAGGTTAAAAGTTGAAAGGATAAAAAAATAGAGTGCTAAAATTCTAAGCAGCTTGGATGAGAAACATTAAGACCCATACAGACATACATTATTAGATAACCAACCCAGCTCCTAAAAGCGCTGTGCATTAATTTTGTTTCTTGGCTAAACACTGATCACATACCAATGCATTTCACTTGTTATAACAATTTATAAAACTAGACCCGCAGTCTAGTCGTCTATGACAAAAGACATCTTGTAGAGCACATACCAAACATGACACACTTATGCCCAGAATGGGAATTGGAAAGAAAGACTTGAGGACAAGCAAAGGGAGTATTATTTAAAAAGAAAAAAAAATTGTAATAAAGCTTCAGGATACATAAGAGTTAAATAAGAGTAGAAATGCCTCCTAAGAGTCATACAAAGAAATGCAAAACATATTTTTAGCAAGTATGCATACTAACCTAAATACGAAGGTACTATAACCTACTGAAGAAATACCTGTAAGTATACTTGCCCTGGTCTCAGCTGGGATAGTGCACGACCTGACCATTCTTATAAAAGGAGACAACTAAATGCATAACTCCACAAATCGGGCACCAGGTTGATTGGAGGCAGTAGAACGGCTAACACTTAGTACCAGCTCTCCAAAATTTTAACAAAATCATCAACAGTGATGAAGAAAGTACATATGTGCACATCTTCAGTAGCTAGTTTTACGGCTCATGTGGCACAGCTCACTGACAGAGGCAATAGTGAACAACTTCATACAGAAGAGCAGCTCCTAAGATGAGCTTAACAGTAAATATCTAAACTGGAACATTTGATACCCAAGTGAGAGTACTATTTTTTCATATGCATTAATTTTAGAAGCATGAATACTGGATGAAGAACATACCCACAGTGCCATCCCACAGTCCAGGTGCAGACTGGAAAGGTTGTGGAGAGAAGACACAAAGCTTCACAGCAGCCAAACTGAAAAGTCAAAACCAAGCATGAATCACTGGAAGTGTCAGCAACAACAAAATACCTTAAAAGTGAGAATTCAATATATTGTTATTGTCACAATACCAAAGCTGCAGATACATATACACTGGAATTTTTAAAAAATAAAAAGAAAAAAGTCAACCGTTATAGCAACTCAGAAAACTCACTGTAAGTGATCTTGTAGTGGATATTGTCAATGCATGGGAAATTGCAGCAACAACCCTTGAAAGATTGTTTTCCATAGTGACATCTGTTGGACTTTGCAGCATATTGTAACCTCTATATGTTCTGAAATAAAAATATTTATAGTACTAAAATGCACACTTAACGCTCAAACATACCTTAATAAAAAATGGTCATGGCCTAAGTTACTATTGCAGGTTTTATAGACAGCTTGCTCAAACGTATTAAGAAATACAAAGTATGAGAACATTCTAAATACCAGCTAATTCTATTTTCATATTTAGTTTATTAACCAAATTTCTTTGTTAGCTAGCAGAAACACAAGACCAACTCAGCATTTAACTATACTTCAGAAATCCTCACTAGTTCAGCATAAATCTCTGCTACTCTTTGCACTCATCTAACATTTCTGCATGCTCACACACTGCTGTAGAGAATGTGCACCTCACAAAGCTCCACTGTTTCAAAAATGCAACATATGAACCTTGAGTTACATGAGCAAGATTATATATTGAAAAGATACATAGTTAAAAACTTCTACAACTGATAGAAGCGAAGAGGTTTCATAACCATACAGCTCAGGCTGTATTTAAAGACTGAGGAGCAAACATTAAAGTCTAGTTGGCAGCAAAAACACAGCAACAAGACTCCACTATCAAAATTAGGATTTATACAAGTAGTACAGACTTTTGCAAGACAGTCACTTGATGCTTAGAGCTATAAGCCCAGATTAACATATCTGAAGAACACAACTAGCTGGCAACAGTGCACTTATGCAATTGAATGGACAGATAGAGTGACCTTGGGATGAAGAGAAGGAAGCTCATCACAGAATGACCACTCACTACAACTAATGCACAAACATATCACTAGAAACTCACACACCAGTTTATCCTTTAAACCTCAGCCTGTTTCCATGGAGCCTAAAACTACCATAGATGCTTTTACAATTTTGATTAAGAATGCATAAGCAGGATTTAAATCTGATTTTAGGCATTATGAATTGAAATGTATCCACATTTTAAAGCGAGACAAGCCACATAACATACCTAGTGATAGTGCTCACTGCAAAGTGAGATGGAGGCTGTGTTTCATGCATTAGTAGTTTCAGATAGACGTTGCTTTGGTCCCTTGCTACTGCCACAACTGGATCAGCTTGTCCTTGATCACAGTTATAAAATAGCTTTGGAACAAGCCTTGACAAAATTGCCCAAAAGAAAAATATTTAGAAATTATGTAAAACACAATTCAGAAAGCTGCACATCCTAATCAAACTGTAAATTAAAATAGTTACTAAAACTCATTGGACTGTTACACTGAATTCATCTTTACACAACTCGTCTCTACTGCGATTAAAGAAAGAAAATGAATGTTCTACACACACATGGTAGCTTAAAAATATGTATGTCTTTTCAATAGGATCTCTACCATACAGATTATAACAACCACTTATCTGAAGTACTTCTCTGTCAGCATTCTTGAATTGAAATAAACTAACTACCAACTAATTGTTACTGTTTGGGGCCTCCGGACAGTAAATGCAGCTGTAGTAGCATAGAGGCTGCAGCCGCTTTTTAACAAGTTTTAAACAAAAAGCATGAAAACTTTAAAATATGCTACATAGAAACCATGTTTGCAAGTTAGGATGACCCAAAAGAACTGTTTCACTTTAAGTCCATCAACTACTGTGAGGATACTAAACAAATCACTCCTCCACACAAAGTTTTAAGCAGAAAATTAAACTGAAAATGATCCCCAAAACATGATTATCGTTAAATGTAACTGTAATGCTAATAAAAGCAAAACAAACTTCTCTGATAATTTAGAATGATGCATGCTCCACATACAATGAAGCTGCATTTGTCTCTTCTGCTTTACTTAAATAAAAACGTAACAACACTGTGAGCTTATTTTACTTCTTATGTCCACAATGAAAATGTTCATAAACTATTTTTTGAAATACCTACATACCTCATTAATGAAGCTGCAGCAACATGTCGTACTCTTGGATCTTCATCTCCAAGCAAACAGATTACAACATCACTGAGCACCCTCTCCTGAAGTTTTAGTAGCTATAGAATAAATCAGTACAGTGAAGTAAATGGAACACTTTCATCATTTGACCAGAATGCTAAAAGAGTAATAAGTGAGATTTCTTTTGTTATACAAGTCCATGAAATAATCTTTAAGCTAAATTGCAAAAAATATTAAAATTTAATTAAAATTAAAATTTAAATTTAAATACAGAAATGCAGACAGGTTTTTAACTTTAAAAACAAGCAAAACCACAAACAGATCAGAGAACACGAAGATACTGGTATCTCAGTAGCACAATATCTTTCCAATTGTAGTGTCAGAACATGAGTCTAACACATACGAAACATTTATCTATCAGTGCTGACCAAATTTAAACATGAAATACCAAAATTTCACTGGTATTTTAATCCAGAAACAAAATATACTGATTGAACAATTTACTTACACCAGTATAATGATGAACACCTTTGTGCAAGCTGTCAGTTTTTCCTTCCAAAAAGCTGACTAGCCTATGATAAAAAACAATTTAAGATATATTAGCTAACATTGTAGGTTATTAATCTATCTTCAGCGCTGTGGGCATTTGGTTTATATGCTTATTTTTGAAAACACAGCTGCAGAGAACACCTGATAAGTACACACACACGGTTGGTTGGCTTTAGAAAAGGAAGGTTACTTGCTGAACTACTATCTGAGTAGTGCAACAGAAGAATTACATTTCCTTAATAAAAACCTTTATTTACCCTTTAAAATTGTATCAGACAGTTTTGAAAAGATGGTAACACGTTCCCAACATCACTGTTTAAAGACACCTTTAGATAAACAGATTAAACTAAAATCTCCCATACAGTATTATTAATCCCAGTAACTTGACAAAGGAATTTGGATATTTGTTACACAAATGATTGGTCTGAACTAGTTTTATGGAACTCAAATTTTTCAGAAGGAAAAGCTCTCCACTGCTGTTCCAGCATCCTACGTACAGCATCTTTGCTGTTACAAAGCTCATGGAAAATATAAACACTCACCGAAAATCCACCTCTGCAAGTGTTTCCAGAAGTTCTGTCCTCACTAGCCAGTATGAGCTGTTCTTCAGCGTAAGAAGGTCAACAATTAATTGTAAGCCTAGTTCACTATAACTGCTACTACACAGGCTCATGATGCAATGCTAAAAAGAAAAAACAACTTTCAGTTATACCACAGAAAAGTTTTTCTAAATTCAATTGTGCTTGACTACCAACATCTGTTTTATTTAACATACACTGAAAAGTTATTCCTTAAGAGCTAGCAGAAAAGGCACCAGTGGTAGCTACTTGGGAAGGCTAACCCCATGAAAACTTCTAAAACCTGCTGCTGAATTTAAACTCTTAAGAGGAATCCAAGCTTCAGAGGACACCCATCCAAATAAGGGAGCTTAAGAACACTTACTATTATCTATTCAAAAACAACCTCAGATAGTTTCCCTGGGATATTTCAGCTGGTTCTGATTTCTAGATTTTGAAGAAGTCCTGCTTCTTCATTTTAATGACTGCTCAACAATATGAATGTGTGACCTTTTCCAAAAGTTACAGAACTTTAAAAAGTCTGAGTCTCATTTTACTACACAAAAGCATACTTTCTCATTTGAGGATTAGCAACTCAAAATGCTTCTCAATATTTTTGCTAAACGGTATGTAGTCAGACTGCCCTATGTACTGAGAGTAAGAAGTCATAACTGACTAGTGTAAGTTGTCTGAACTGAGCAGTATCTACTGAAACCTTCTAAAATCAAACTAAATCACAAATCAAACCACTACATATAAATAATGAGATCATGAAACAGTTGCTTAAAGGGATGGCATCATTCCAGTAGATGAAAAATCCCTCAGATGTGCCACAGATCCCTCTTATCTCATAAAATCATCATTTCACCCAACAAATATCTACGTCACACTAAAAGCCACAGTGTCTCACTGACGCCTAAGCTGTAATTCAGTCGCACTGTGCCTTTCACTGGTGTATTAATTTCCTTTGGTCTCCATTTTGTCTTCACTCTCCTATTTTTTTTTTGAGTATTTTTAAAAATTCCTCAAGGAAATATCACTCTGCTATTTAACAGGACAATTTTCAATGATTTTATTACAGAAATAAAATTTTCAGATTGTAACCTGAACTCATAAATTCAGCTATCATTTCTATTTTAACAATTGCCTGAAGGATCTTTCGCCCATTTTACAGCAATTATTTTTCTAAGATCTGTCTCAGTTTCATTTTTATTTTTTAATTATATCAAAAAACATGATTATTTTCCTTGTCATTACTCTCATTTATTCTTTGATTTCCAAACAGAATAATCCAGGTGACAGACATTCGTACTTCCCTGCCAAGCCCAAGTAATCTTTATACTTAACGCGCTCGCCCTATGCTGATTAACTTCACATTACAGCTCATACCTGTACATTTTTCATTACCCAAGATACTGTCTTTATACTATTACATGATCTACCAACATTATTATTTTCTAGTTGTTTGTTCCTCTGTGTTTATGCCTGAAATCCACGTTTTCTAGAACCAACTTACTGAGGAAGAAATCTTCTCAGCTCCACGTTCACATACCTGAGAATAGTGGATCCTAGACAGCAAATAATGTCCCTGTGGTCTGCATGGTAATGCAAATAGATAATTACTTCTGCTTACCCTCACAGCTGTACAAGCCAGCTTGCATGTAACAGAGGACTCATCTTTCAGTGTTTTCTGTAACAGAGGTATGCAGTCTACCAAGGAAAAGAGATTTCCTAACAAAAAAGAATTCAGAATAATGAAACAAAAGAATGTTTTGGCTACAGAAAAGAAGAGATACACTTAAAAAAAAAAAAAAAAAGTTACCTGTTGAGCTTCTGACATTTACTAGCCATTTCTCCACATCAAAGCGTGATTTAAGTAGAATAGAATTGATAATTGTTCCACAGAGAATAGCAGTAGCTCCTCTAATCTGGGGATCTCCATGGTCAATGTAGTTCAGAATATCTGATACATACTGCTCCTCTAGGAAAACAAGTTACAACTACTTTATTTTAAAGATACTTGTCTTAAATTCAACTGATCCCTAAAAATGTTTCAGTAGAGGTACTGACCATATGGATCAACACCAGCATATTTTCTCAGTAAACCTTTCTTTGGTCTAACTTACACAGATCTCTTAAACATATTAAACATATTAATCACACCACTCATACCAACTACTATATCTAAAACCACTGGTCAATCACATCAGAGAATCATAGATCGGCTTGGGTGGGACCTTAAGGCCCAACCAGTTCCAATTTCCTACTATGGACAGGGTTGATACCCATTAGATCAGATCACCCAGGGCCCACCTGTCCAGCCTGGCATCGAATACCTCCAAAGATGGGGCGTCCACAGCTTCTATGTGCAGCCCGTGCCCATGCTTCACCACCCTCTGAGTAAAAAATTTCTCCTAATATCTAATCTAAATCTGATGTTGTATTGCAATCAAAACCAAAATTCTCCAGGGAATCTAAGAAAATGTTCTGGTCAACACCCCAGTTTTACCACTATCAGCACCGAAACAGCTGAATTCTCCAAGTCTGTGTTGACTATACTGTATAATTTTTAAGATTACGTTTTATTATTCATAAAAACTAATCTAATGACATAGAAATTATCTAGAAATTAAAATGAAATAAATTGGAAGCAGCTATGTGAGAAATAAACAACTTTTATGTAGAAGTTGTATTAAAATAACTTTTACTCGTCTGAGTTAATACAAACTGATGCAACATTTGGATTTAAAGAGTTTTCAGTACAGATGCTGCCTCACTTATTTGAAAACCCAAACATATTATTAAAAAAGATCTGAATTACAACATACCATAATCTTCTCCCATTGCTTCCAGGGGTATCTTATACAATTTGCTGAAGAATGACTCGGGATGAAGGGCAACAGCTGCTCCAACACAACTTACTGCCAAGGCTTTTACACTGACTCTCACATCTCTATCTGGAACTAAAGCTAGTAAAAGAAAAATAAAATGTTGAAAAGCTTCCTAATTTGCTTTCTAAATTAATTAATAACTCTTTATAATATAAATAGCTTATAGTCTGAATAAAACAGAAAAAGATATTGAGGCCAGAGCAAGTACTTCCAGCTTATTAGTGGTAGCAAGCAATTATTTATTTACTTATTGGGAGGAGGAAGAAGAAAGTATAATAAATAATGACAGTAACCCCTCACTTCTAGGCTCACTTCCTTCACTGCTGAGAACACAGCTGCTATGTTGCCTTTCCAGGAGTAGTACATTAGCAGAGCAGTTAACAAGTAAAAGTTTAGAAAAAGAACAGACAGACTTGAAATGCTCACTTCAGTCATAATTACATACACACGTGTACTCGTGACAGACTTCCCAGAGGAAAAAACTAAAACAAGTGTGTGTATCGTACAGGCTTCTCAGAAAAAGCCTGTATGAACATTTTCAAGAAAGGTAAATGATTCCTCTTTCAACCCACGCAAGCCTCTTCTAGCAATTGCTTGCTCTCAAAGAGGTTTTACCTTTCACTGTCATATATATTAAAAAAAAGAAAGAAAAAAAAAAGGCCACACTAGCATACACAAAGGCATCTAGATGTTAGAAGCGAGAAAAAAGTTGAAATTGGAGTTCCAGCTAGGTCTTTGAAAACCTTAGCCCAGTTCTCTGCTTGCTTATACTGAAATCACTTAATTCCTGGAGGTACATTTCCCAAGCATAAGAGGGACAATCATATTACTACCTTGGATTATATTTAAAACAAACAGACAAACATCCCTGAATGAAAACACAGCTAGCAGATAAAGCTAAAAAAAAAAAAGATACTGCGTATCTTGATTTATGCATCACAAATTAAGCGATACAAACAAACTATTGTAAAAATATTAGAACTATGGTCTTCTAAACTTGTTTTTAGGAGTTTCTGTAAAATGGACTGTAACTGAGAAAATCACTTCTTTAGCTTTTAGGTATTGATAGTTTTTGAGACAAAAAACTGAGCACCTAACTATCAACTGAAATCACATACTGATTATTCGGTTGTTTTGCCAGGTCCACACAACCTATAAACTGATGGCCCCACAAAAAGGTGCAAAGATGCAATAGCCCCTTAGGTTTATCTCTCAAGAGTTTATAAATGATAGATATACTTAAGTATTAGACAAGCAAATTACAGCAACACTTTGTACATCAAATAATTCAAAATGGGACTCACTATAAAAATTGTGTATGTTTAAGTGTTTCTAGGTTTCTCTGCAGTCTAGCATGAGCATCTAAATCAGAACCATTATGAGTCTAGAGAAACTTACCTCCTTTCTCCCCAGTAAGTAGAAAAGAGGCTGACAGAAGTCTAACACAATGTACTAAAGGCACAGAATTTCCATCAGTGTAGTGACCTATGTCTCCTTTTACCCTGGAGGGCTGTTGAAGGCAAATCACAAGATTTATGGAGATAAAAATTAATTTTTGATTTAAATAAAACATTAAGCACAACATGATTTAGAAGTACAGCACACTCCCAAAATTTCAGAGGTTATACTATGAAATACATTTAATACATATTCCAAAAAAAAAAAAAAAAAAAAAAACCCTTTTAAACTTAATGCTTTTGACAAGCTTGTCTCAAGGATCAGAGTTTAATACAGTTTAATTTTAATTATAGAAATTACTCAAGACTTGCATTAATAAGCTACTTTCTGATACCATACAACGATCTTTGGAAACTCTGTATGAGAAGCAATTCATCCTTAAGTTGTTTCCAAAGAACACCAATAACTTTCTGCAGTTTTACACTTACACAGTATCCCAAGTAAATCTAAGCTCTGCCTGTCACAAACCTAGCTCCTCTTGTCCCAGCTCAGAACAAGACCCAACACTAAAGTCAAAACACAAAAAAGGAGATAGCCACCAGTCAGAACTGCACGAGCATCTCTGCTGAAAGAGAGGCTACAGTAAGGCATAGGTAACTTCTGAGATCAGTTATGTATTGTATGGGAACTGCTGAGTCACGGCCTGAACCTCTGATTAATCACCTGAGGCGAGCCATGAGTCAGCCAGAGGAGCACAGGTGAAGGCAATTCACCTGTGCTGCCGGAAGGGGTGGAGCCAGGCTCCACCCCTCCTAGACCTATTTAAGAGCTGGCTACCAGAGGGGAAGGATCTCTTCTGGAGATCCCCTCTCTTGGTATCTTCTGGTGAGCTCAGCCGAAGGGTAAGCTCTTCCGCTTATTCTCTTTGTGATCATTGTCTACCTTGCTTGATTCTCTCGATTATATTGTGATTACAACATCTTGATATCTGTTGATTAAACAACTATATTGCAATTATAGCATCTTGATTATACATGTATGCAGCTAGCAGTAAAAATATTTCAGGTAATTGGTGTATACTGTTACTGTGCAGACAAAAGAGGTTTCTATTCTCAGGAGCTTAAGTATGAGACCGGTTATGGTTTTGCTCATGGTTGCATTCAAGATTAACACTTACGTGTTCATCTTACATTAAATACTACGACTCAGATTTATTATTTAATGTTTTTTACTTTGACTCATAATGAAGTATCCTACATATAAAAGCTACCCATGCTCATCACTGATTTACACAATCACAAACTTTTTTTTAAACTTAGTTGCTTTATATTTTAAACAAGACTACTTTTCTCACCTTATTTTCATGATCAATAGGTTCCACTGCATCTTCTTTTGATGGAAATCTGTCAACGCTGCTATCAGAAGGCTGCCTGCTATGGCTCATGGTTTTCAACAGGTGAGGCTGCTGAAGAGCTTTAGAAAAAGGCAATTCATTAAATACCACTTTAGATGTAAATTAAAAACACTTGGATTGAGCTTATTTATAAAACACAAAAAATAAATTAGCAACGATCAAAACAAGTTATTCATTAGAAGCATTTAGAGTTCATTTTGATCTGGCTGTTCATTTTTCACATTCATTTCAGTGAGTCTTCAGCCTCTAAAAACAGCAGGTTCACCTGTAACATCTATCCTAAAGATATTTCTTTTTTTTTTTTTTTCCTTTTATTTATCAACATACCAATAGAAGAACTCCTGAAAGACTCTGATGAATCATCCTGGAGAATATTTGCAGCTTCATCTTCCTCATCCTGCAGCTGTCCAATTTGCATTCCAGAATACTGTCCTTCAGCACCCTCCAAAACCTATGGAGTATAAAGACAGTACTTACAATGACTTAGTTTAACACACAGTAATAAGGTTTAAATATGCAGTGTTAGTAATCTAGAAATAACGTGAAAGCAAACGTGAGCCTGATACATTAGCGTACAGTTACGTGCAGGCCCCAAAGCAGATTCCCTCCCTCCTCCAACGTTTGAGTTACAATAAGATCATTACATCTGATAGTCTTCTAGTCAAGTCAAGAACTTGGATGTTAGCACTGAGAAAGCTGAACGTGTAAGCAAGTAACTTTTTCCACAACCCTCTCTGCCTCCTTATTCTAAACACAGTTGTCCCTCTGATTTACTAGCTACAAACCACAACTAACAGCTTCACTGTCACAATTTGAACTTTACCTTGCTGTCAAACTCTCCATAACCTCATTTGTCTTGAATACAGAAAAATCAAACTCAGGATACAATACGTAGTTAAAACTAAACAAAAAAAGACAAGTGAGTCTGAATATACTTTTATTCCCTCACTCTAAATCAGAGTGCTAAAATCAACACATCTGAAAAGGATTTTAATCCTTTATACCAATGCAGTTTGTGGACAGTAGTTTGGGGAAAGTAATCATAAGAGACAAAAGACTAAAAACATAACAAAAGACAGTAAAAAAAAAAGTCATGATCAGAAAAACAATATACTTCTTTGTTTACCTCCTGATCTTATAAGCACCTGGAAATCATTACTTGAAAGGCCCACACACAGGTAAAGGGGATGCCATTTAAGTCTGTCAGTTAGATTAAAAAATATGTATATATGTATTTGTCATTACAGTTATTAAATATTATGCAAACTGATATACAGAACAGTGGAAAGAATTTGCAAGATGCACAAGTTGTCAATTCATCAACAAATCTAACTTGCCAATTGTGAGATGTCTTCTCACTTTGACCTTTTACTGCCTAAGTTTTATTCAGAGAGTGCAATTACCAACACTCTTTTTGATCTTGTATCCTCACATTTGCAGGAGCATTTGCTTGTCAAAACTGTAAACTTACTATTTTACTAGGTATTAGACTATTAATCTTCCAAAGATGCTACCAGTGAACCTAAGTCGAAAGTTCGGAAACTTGAGGGGGAAACAAACCAAAAACCCACAACCCTGAAGAAATTTCATGTTATCCCCCTAACTCATTTTCTTTTCTAGCTCCAAATAATTATATTTTTGCTATTTTATTTACAGCCTCATAATACACTTGCCTAATAGATTGATTTCACACCATACCTATACTGTATGCATACTTCAGCTATTTATTAAATACTTAACTGCTGCATTAGTAAATCATGCAACATACATCCAAGATAGGAGAAATTCGTAAGACAGAATAGAAAGAACAAAAATGCTTTGTGTTGTCAAGTGAAAAAGCAGAAGCAAAAGACGATGTGAAGCATTAGGTTCCAAAAATACTCCTCTAGCATTCCAAATTCTGTTCACCCTTTAACACTTCCGTTAGTCCTTCTGCACCAAAACAATTATTAATGGATCTATACAAACTGAAGTTTATGTTAAGAGAACATATTTCCTTTAATATTCACATTCTTCCAGTGAGTGGAAAACTGCTGATGCTTGCCTTCTTACAACCTACACACTGAACAGATTGCTGATAGCTTCTTATTTTTTAATTATTGCTGAATTGAAAGTGTTAAAAGGAGGTCAAGCTCTCCAATAGAGGTGCGAGCTGCTGACCTTTCCATTGTTATTAGTTGAGGATGGAAAAGTAGAAGACGAGTAAGTAGAGGAATCCAAGTCTGGGCCCTCCATGGAAGAGCTCTGAGATATGTCAGGACCCTCAGTAGAAGGGGATCCCCCCTCTGCCCGTTGCACACTTACAATTTCAGAACTGTCCGAAGGGGTTACAGCAGAGTCTGGACCTTCAGTAGTAGTCTGAGAGCTATCACTAATTGGTGAGGAAGCCTGTGTACCATCATTCAAGTCCATAGTGGGATCTGACTGGACAGCACTGATCTGGCTAGAGCTTCGACTAAGCACATCATCATCTTCCCCTTCAGTAGCTGTACTTGTCAAATCACAGCTTGACAGGTCTACAGAGTCTGACTGCAACGTATGCTGAGAACGTGGCTGTTCAGTAATGATATCGTGTCCGGTAGGATCAGCAGCTGAACTCCCTACTGACCCAGCTGTTGATACACCCGATGAAGAAGCTAGTTCACTCGTTATCTCGCCTTTCACAGAAGCTGCAAAACAGAGATTTTTGAATCAATCGTTTTATTCTTTAAATGGACACTTCAATATTATGTCCTACATTACTACAGTAGAGAGGTAATCGTCTCTAAGGCATCTCCTCCCTCACCTTTATTTCACTATATCTATACCAGTACCTCAATGATGCTTTAAAAAAAAAATAGGCAGTCAACTTCATTATGTAAGTATATATTGCATACCAAAGAGCATTTAAGGTTATCACATCCTCTGAGTGCCAATCCACTTAGTAGTTATCATAACAGACTTCTATATTTTATGTACCCACAGTAGAAGAAATGTTTTATAATAAAGTAACACGGGTTGGCAGCAACACTAGAATGAATGTTTACTACCTGCAAATGATGCAGCGCTGACATCTGATCGGGTTTCAGCATCATCTTCCAAACCTTCCTCTTCACCAAGAAGTATTTTACCTGAGAAGTAACAGAAGAAAGAGGTCTACAGTTTTTCAGAGTCAACTGGAAATGGTTATGAAATGATTAACAGTTGAAGATACTTAAAAGTTTACTGCAAATATTGTTTTCAAAGCTATGACAGGCAACAAATGGAAAAAAGAAAGGAATGAAGAAAGCAAAGATCCAACCCCTCACTATCTTTCTTCAGGTAAGAAACAGCAATGAAGAAACACAGCTAAGCAATTCTACTGAATGGTCTAACCACTCAGGAACCACTTATATCTTTATTTATTCCAGTTTATTTTTGTGGACTGTGCTTAAAATCCCACTAACTTCTTCAAGTATGTCACCTTACTAAGGCATCTGGATGTCTGCCCTCAACTCAGAGGGACAATAAGCACCACAAATAATAAAATAGCCTCTTTCTTAATGGCTATTAAAATCATCAGTCAAAGGCTACTCCCAGGTTGGAGGCTGAAATTCCAATGATGAAAGAAGTGAAAATGCTCAGGGGAAGAAGCACAAGACAACATAAGTGGGAAAGAGTGATGAAATATGGACAAAACCCATTAAGGTTCAGGAGCCACTAAGGCAAAAATCTTTAGTGAGGCTTTTGCCATAGGAAGAACGAGAACCACTTACAGCCTAACACAACCATCTTACAGTTCCTTTACTCACAGTTTAATGTCTATTTAAAATAGAGACAGTGGAGAGAGAAAGATACCTGCAGATGCTCACTGCCTGGGAGTAAAACAGAGATTCAACTCTACTGAAAAGAGAGAACAACTGAAGCCCATCCTTCTGCATCTTGCAAGCCATTTGCTCAGAGGTATTCATGACAATTGGTAAGACATAAGCCTGTTTTGCACTTTAGAATAAATTTCACCAGCAGTCCAATATTTACTATGCAAGATATCAATGTTCTGACAAATGTAGGTGAATGGTTTTATATTTCATATAAGAAATCAGTGGAAAAAAGCATTAATAGACTTTTGTACTCATTTCTCTCTCTATCGCAACTGCACAACTCTATCTTCCTCCACAAAAGTATGTTTTATGCCATTCAAACCTGTAAGGCAGAAAGGTAACACGAAATTTTTGTGCATGTTCTGTGCAAAACAACACAGCAATTATTGAGAACTGCTCATTCCCACAAGAATGGGTAAAACTGCACGAGGAATTCCCAACCCCAAGCAGGAAAGATAGCACATGATTCTCTACTCTTTCCAAAACTCAAATCCATTTCACTGAAACAAACCAGAGTTTTCTTCTGTTTTCCACAGCTGATCACCTTTAAAAGGGTGTAAAAGAAGAAGGACATTGAAAAACACCGATTGGGCATATTACATTTTGTACGTTTACATCACTTTATAGAACAAGCCATAGGAAAATGTTCCTCTGAAATAAATAAATAAATTTAAACCAGTTAGGATACAGAACATATTCTTCCATTTAAAAATGAGTTTTCAGCCTTCTTTCCAAATAATTTTCTAAGGTTGAAACAAACAAGCCGGCATAGGCCAGCTGCTCCAAAATAAAGATGTTCTGAAGTACTATAACTGAAAATATATGGCATGGATGAGTTCCGACATGAGGGTCACAGATTTCTGTACATCAGTTTCACTTTAAACATACGAAAGAATATCATAGCTAGAGATGTTTCACCTATGGCTAGCAGCTCAACTCTAGTACTGTGTATGTCATTAAAATGCAAAACGACTTCAAGAAAGAGGATAATCTCACTTCTTCCCTTCTTCCTATAATGAAGAGTGGTAGGAAATGAACAGTTCAGAATTTGAGATTAAAGCTGTACAAAATGCAAAACCTGAAGAGATATCTTTAAATTCACTTATACCATTTTCTATACCACAAAACAACATTTGCATCTTGATATTAAAACAGGATAAAATAATGGCTCAGGCGTGTTCGCCAGCAAAGTGAAAGGTTACTGTTTTAACAAGTTAATTGAATTCACACTATTAGTATTAAATCTCCACCAAAGACTACAAGTTCAAAGTATCAACGTCACAATTCTACCATCTTTTAAAAGTTATATGCATTGTTATTCTGATTTGTCGCATTCTGTCTCACCTTAAGATGCTGCAGCAATACCTATATCCAGAGCAGCTTTTCATTCACTCTGCTGTTTCCAAACAAGTGCTCATTGTTGCAGTGATAAATATTCTACCTCATTCTCTACCGAGCTCTACCCTCTATTTCATATTGAGGTATCTTGTTAGAGCAATAAAGCATACAGAGATTCCTTGCATGCAAAGATGGAAGGACACATTTGAAGAAAAAAATTAAGCTAGGTGCTAGAGCAGTCCTTTGAGTCTGTTTAATCCTGTTTAGTTTTAAAATACCTTTCCCTGAAGTTTACCTTTTCATAGTACTCAACACCTTTCTGCCTACTGCGCTTGCACTGACTCACACAGTTTCACTGCAGTAGCAGCACTATCTTGGTCAGATGACAAATCTATTGCAAACTGTATCTAGAGTGATTCCATCATGGATGTGACTTACTAATCAAAGTATATAATAACCAAGTACTTTTATGCACAAACTAAGAAAAGATTTCAGAGTAAGATTTATTTTTTAAAATCCTGCTGAATGAATTGCTTGCTAAAGAAATGAAAATATACACAGTATAACACAGAATGAGTATTCACAGTTATCAATGACAGGTCAGAAAAATTAATAAAAAAGCATCATATCAAAGCATGCAGACATACACATGCATTAGTGAAACAAGAAAATATGCCTACCAAAAACAGGAAGGTTAACTGTTTTGTCAGTTACATTAAAGATTAAGCACTACTGACAAAAGGAAGAACACCCAGTTGAATACTTCTAAACATGGTCTTAAAAAATTAAAATTTCATCAGCATTTATCATCATAGTTTTGCTATTGCACTACAGCAAAAATAAGAATGAGCTTTGAATAATTTTAGAATGTCTTGGTTGTAACCACCAGAAATTATCTCAGAATTATTTTAAGATTTACTGCGATTAAAATCAGCTGAAAACAGGAAGGCATTTGTGAATGAAGACCAGAGCTCAGCAAGACAATGAAATGGGAGAGGAAATAAAAATCAGAGAAGAATGCAATTAAAGATTAGATTTCGGAAATAATCACCTTTATGCTTTCTTGCAAGAACAGGGCTGCATGAAGACCCCCCTCCAGCTGCAAATCACAGAAAGTAACATATCAGGGCAAAGAGAGAGTTGCTGCAATCATGAAGGAATTCTAACAACCACAAATGGGAAGTTAAAACAAAAAAAAAAAAAAAACAAAGCCAGGAAAAAAATAGCAAACTTTTTCCTTATGAAGTTTGGGTGTTGTTTTTTTTGTTTGTTTGTTTGCATCATGCACCATCAAATGACTTTTTAATTTTCTATGCAAATTGAGCAAAGTTTGCTTTTTTAAAAAAAAGTGTTTTTAATTTCACTGCTATGATTGCTCCTGGCTAATGAATTACCTTCTAAGAGCAGCAATACTAGAATGATTCGATAGTCCAAAGAAGTCCTTATAGAAATCCAGCCAGAGATTGATTCTTTTTAAAGAGGTAAGTAGCATTTAAAACACAATTTTAAGAACATGCACTTCACTAATAACTGATTTTAAAAGTTATGGATAAACTAAGGTCATGCTTTAGTTTCATGCTAGTTTTCTCATTCAGCACAAAATGCTTAGTTAACACATGTTAAAACATAAATTCTGGTTAGATCAGCTTTCTATGAGTCACAATCGTCAGGTGCTTAGTGAAAAGAACATAAATGTGAAAAGAAATCAGTCACCACTGTTAACTTGCTCTGTGTAAACAAGAAAACACCAACAAAAAAAATTTACTTTGGAGTTTCTCATTACTCAACAGATGCATACCCACTTAAAGGGGGGATGGCAGGGGGTCTTATCCCGTACCTGGAAAAATGCTACATATACTTTCACAACTTCTATTTTACACTTCACACTTTCAGATTACATCAAGGAAAGAACCCGTCACCTCAATTTAACTCAAATTACCGAAAATACAGCTTACCTATGAGCTCCACTATGCTCCCACTGCGGTTCCTGATGGCAGATTCATCTTTGGATACACTGACCTGTGCAATGCCACCTAAGGCAGTCAAAGCATGCAGAAGTTCAGGTGGTGGTGTTCTAAAGAGCTGCTGTAGTAATTCTAAAGCTCCAGTTACAACATTATGGTCCTGATGCTGAGTGTAATGCAGAGTCAACTCATAAACCTGAAAAACAACAAAGTACTGGAGTAAGTTTCTGTAAAGACACAACGTACTACATTTGCTTTCATATGCCACGTAAAATCTCATTAAAAATGCATTTAAATGCATTAAAAATGACAGATAGGGTTTATCTAATCTTCATTACCCTTTTCCCACATAAAAGTTTATTTAATTCTAGCCATTTAACCTCCTTTCCAGTAGAAGCTTCCATTAAGACGCTCGCTTAATTGTCAGAGAAAGAAGAATCAAATAATGCTTTAATGTTAATGAAGTTCATTGGCTTCCTCAGGAGCACCTAACAAGCACTTTTCTCAGATTTCTTGTTATCAAAATTATTTACCAGGAATGCCAAACAATAGACAAACTATCAATTACCAAGATGAAGAGACTGAAACCTTCAATGCCAAACTAGCATTTCGCTGTATTACATGAAAAATTATCCTCCCACTCTACTTCGAATGTTCTCCAGGTTAGTTATTCCTCATAAGTTCTACCTGTATAAGCTGTTCTGGTGAAGGTGAAATCTCTGCTTCTTTCCTTGTTACACCAAAACTGCCTTTCAGGCTGGTATCCTTTACTTGTTGTTGCAATAAGGGTATGAGATACCTCAGTGTAAGTAAAACACCCAGAATTAAAAGTGTAGGATGATCATCTTCTACAGGAACCAACAAGCCTGGAGGTAAAAATAGAATAAACTTACTGATGATGGTTAACTTCAAAACATGATTTTTTACGTACCCATATAATAGTTTCTTTAAAACAAAAAGACCACACCACCATCCAACAACTACAGATTTCTTTAATGTAGAAACACTTAAAAATATGTATTATTTAACACTCCTCACAATGATGTAGGCAATGAGGGAAAATACCTCTCCTCCCTTATTCCTTACTACTTTCTGTTCAATAAAAATACACCTTTTTTTTTCTGAATCATCCCAGATGCTCTTATTAAGTGATTTTCTCCACTTGTCCTTTTAAGTGAGGCCCAACAGAGCTCCCCCCTTCCAAAGCACAGGCACACACAAAGCACTGTCCTAACAAATAATATTTACTTTTCTGCTTCTTGTCTCAAGTACTGATCAAAGCAGTAAGTTCAAAATATACGATGATCAATATTTGTTACATTCGCATTAACACTACTGTCTGAATTCATTGACAACATATAAAACAGTACCTTTAAGATAGAAAAGAACACTGTGCACAAATAACAGAGGACTGAGAAGTAGCACACCATCTTCAAGATAGAATCAGGAAAGTCACTACATGGCATTTGCATTCATCATCTTTTCTTTTACGTAACACGGCTAACGCCTCATGCATCTGCCTGTCTCCTTACCTCTCCATCTGCAATGTAGTCTACTTATGAAAGAACCTCATAACTGCATCACAACCTCAGACCTTCTGCACTAAAAACCAGGCTGCTAAACAATACGAGTCTTCACAGACTTTTGCACAAGATCTTTGACAACGCCCAGATCTCCTCATTTTCCAATAGGCTACTTGCTTCCCTGGCTTGGGCTGTTTCTTTTCAACATTACTGACCTCATAATTCCACACACAGAGAGACAAATAACATTACTATCTGCATAGGCCCAACAATACAGTACAAAGAAAGCATTAGCTGTGTAACTGATGTATAAGCATCCTTTTTTTGTCTGAAAACCACTTTCAGGTTTAGCAACATACATGAGAAAGGAATTTCACATTACTGATATCTGAAGCAAATGTAATTTCCCCCCTCCCAAATCTTACCTAAAAGTACATTCAATAACCAGGCATAAAAATACTGCATTCTTCGTGAATGTTGACAGATGCTTACTGCTGATCCCGCAGCTGTTCGACGGATAGTGGGGGAACTGGACTTAAGATTAGCTATAAAAGCCTTCAATAAAACCTAAAACCAAGATACGTTACTTCACTATTAACGATAAAGAAAAGAGGAGAGGAGTTCTGAAGTCAGCAAATATCTTTTTCAACCACCCAAAGCATCACATCATGCAAGGACAACATTTGCCTTGATTTATACGTGCAGCTATTATACCATCCACTGTAACATCTGATTGGTAACAGTAGTAGTTTAACTGTGCTTTGAGATAGAACAGGAAGCACTACTGTGTTGAAGATACCTTAATCTCATTGTCGTTTGCAAAATTGCCAAATGCTGCCATGATTTTTGGTATTGCTGCAGCTAACGTTTCTTGTACGGATTCTTCAGGTCTCTTACTTATTCGTGTTAAACAGGGCAAAAGGTTCACTAAGTATGGCCTAAGAATGACAAAGGAGAAAAACAAATTTGAGGTAAGAACAATTGTACTGACTTAAATGTTTTTAATTCATACTCTTCGTACTCCTCAATAATTAATATTACTAAATCACACAAAGTGCATCTATTAGCTACGTAAAGTCTTCTGAATATGATTTGCAGACAACATTAAGCAAAAAGAACATTATGAAGTACAACTCATTGTTTTTATAAGCTTCCTTCCCTCTCCCACCAAATCACATACAGCATAGAACTAAAGATCTTCTAAAAGAATACCACCTAATCCAATCAAGCCAGTTCACAGATAATGTGACGGGGATTAGGGAAGGCAGAGAGGGAAGAAGAATCTTTGAAATCTGAGAACAGTAACACTTTGCTAATGCCTATATTTTGTTAAAGTTTGGAAAATTCTTTGCTAGGATGAGTTTACCTGCATTTCTGAGGCCGAACTAGATGAGCAAGCTCAGCAAATCTCCAGAGCGCAGCACGCAGGCTTCGGGAAGCACCATTCTATAGAGAATGTAAAACCATTTCATCAAGCAAAACCAATCCTTACTAAAAAGGTCTATAATTGCTTTAATTTTATACAATTTTACTTCGATGAGAACAAAAGGTGCCTACAAGCCCTAAAATTCTTCTAGCCAAAAGGAAGCAAAGTTAGCTCGAAGAATGCCTTTATTTTTCTAGTTGGCATTACGATTTTCCAAGTGACCCAAAATGAATAATAAAAACAACAAAAAAAGAGAAGGAAACATCTGAGATCTCCATTTTGCTAAAATCAGCTTAAAATACCACAGACAGAGTCATCAACCAACAAAGAAACTGATGATATGAGAATTTAAAATCACCGGAACACTTGCAGAGATACAAATCCAGCACAAAACTGACAGCAGTGGAGCTATGCAAGTAAATAGCCTTCAGCTCTTGAGAACCTCAAAAATTCCATATATTACTTCATAATGGCTTGGATTCTGAATTCAGTATCTATATAATCACCTTCAATAATGCAAGTGACCTGCACCAGAACATGATTAGATACTGAGCCTGAGGATATATTGGAGCTCCTTAATGTCGCTGGCAATGTGGAAAACTATGCAAGTTGAAAGGTGCCAAATTCACAATCTCCCTACTTGGAGAAACATCGTGCTTTATTTACCTTTACCTAAATACTTCTCAAATTAACACCTCCTGGTTTAATGGGAGCTATTTGTAACAGGTGAATGGTTGGACTGGATGATCTTTCAGGTCTTTTCCAACCTTGGTGATTCTATGACTCTATGATTCTCCTAAAAACTGAGCTGAGGCGGTTAGAAATTATTTTTTCTTGTTTTCTTTTAGTGTATCAAAGCTTCGTGGTAACACTGTTAGCATGAAAAAACAGAAAAAACAACCACTACATCTACAGAAAAGCTACCAACATTTTTTTTTCCTATTTATTTTATTTTCTGAAGTTCTATCAATTGTAGGGAATACCAGTAGTGTCTGACAAGCCCCACCTATATTTTCTCTTTTATACCAGTTGCTACATGCTTATAGATGCAAAACAAGATTTTCAGTGATACCATGCTGAAAACAGCATTTATTTAATATCCATACACTAATAAAACAAAAAGATCTTCAACTGACATAAAGACTGGCATTAAATTGCACACTGTGGTGCCAAGATATGCTTCAGTATTTTTACTTATGTTTCTTACATAAGCTGTAAATATATATCACACAGTCACAAAACAACCTAATTAAAACTTGTATCAGACCACTTCAGGTCTTGGTCAAATAATTCCTGCATGAAACTTTGGCAAATCAAGAATTTCAGTGTCCTCCACCTATATTTCACCACCTTCCTCCTTGAAGTTACACATTCCAGCTCACTCAGTGAAGCAAACATCATTAATATGCTTATTCATTTGACTGCAGAGTTACTAAGGCTATCTCAGACTGCTGTTCGCACCAAATGCTCACACGTTTTCTGCCAGATAAGCTTTCGAGGTGGAAAAAATCTAAGTAAATAGGGCCAATAGTAAGGAACTGAGTCAAATAATTTTAAGCAGTCAGATATTTCAAAAGTGAGGTTTTGATCTTGACCTTAAAAAAGTAAACATGCTATTTACACTAAGGCTACAATCTCATATACTAAAACACTAAATATCATACTGCAGAAGGACATGAAAGAAGGCAAACCTCACCTTTTTAATCTCCTTATACAGTTCTAATTGTAACCTAGGTAGATTGGAGTCCATCAAAGCCTGCAATAAAATACACTGTCAATACATGTCAGAGTGGAGGCACTTCAAAGGAACAAAGTTGCACATGCAATAAAACAGCTTTAAAAATACAGAACATTTCTCCCTCCGTTATCCTGTATTTAACACATTCTGGTTGTACAAGAGACATTCCATCACCTTTTACCCAAAGAACAAACATACACAGACAATCCCACAAATTAAACTATATTATAGTATTTAAATTAGTTGGTATTAGCTACTTGACCTCAATCTGTCCAGAAAAGGCCATATGGCATCACACCACAGGTACAGCCAACTTACCATGCCTTCGGCAACAGCCAGTAATAGATACTCATGAACAGACTACTAAAATACCAGAACTGTATTTGCAAGCAGTGGGAGTTATTCCTTGCTATACACAACCCCACTTTCAAACAGCCACAAACTGTCAGATGTATCCCAAACCGAGGCTGCATTTGTACCATAACCTTTAATAACCCTTGAGAACCCTTTTTATGCATTAGCCTGTTTTCTGCATCCATTTATTACTAGTAAGTATTCTGGGCAATAATCCTGTTTCAGGATCTGATCAACCATGTTGTGAGAGAGCACACATTTTACTCTGCTCTAAACTTGAAGTGCAATTAAGGATTAGAGTATGTGAAATGAAAGTAAGTGCTGAGAAGTGTTCATTTTCTGTTCATTTCAACCCAAATCATTCTCCCTACACCTTTCAAATGGCAAAATGGGGAAAAAATGAGACTAGTTCCACTATACATAATTTCCTACAGATTATTTTGTTTACACATGATTATCCTTTCTTCCTTTTTTTCCTAGCACATACCACTATGAATATTTCTACCATAACTCCATCAGCTGAAACAAGACCTTCATACAGTGTGCAAATGCTTGCATTATGGATTTAACAGTGCTATGCTCCCTCTTTGATTCTTTACTCCTTGTCCAGTTGTTCAGTGATTTCTAGTCTCCTATTCACCATTTTTGACCATCAACCATTAAACTCACATCTTCACAGGATTACTCATAACTATAAAATCTTCATGGCAAGTGCTAATGTGGAGGCCACAACTGCTTATGCATGGTCAGTGAAGGTCTGTTGCTCCTCCTCTATCCTAAAATTGTATGCCCAACATCTTTATGACTCCCAAACTACACTAGTCATTGCAATAAAATACTACCTTGTTTGTATCTTTATACTGTTAGAAGCACTCTATTAACTGCAGGTGCCTAGGCTACTCTATGTAGGGACAAATCTCACTTACATCCCCTAAAAATTAAATTTTCCTGAAGTTCACTGCCTCTGCATTGATATCAGTCAACACAAAAGAAGCATCAGCTATTATTTTGACTTCAGAAGAGTTAGCTATCCTTACAACGCATTCAACTTGAGACCATTTCATTTATCACTGGCATTACTGATACTTGCACAAAAGAAAGAAAACTGTAGATTTTTTTCCCTCTTAATTTATATACCAGACTGGTCTTCCTGAAGACTGAGTTGCTTCCACAGAGCATAAATACTGAAACAGAATAGAAACTATTGCCACACAGCTATTGCCATTTCATAGCTGTGGTCAAACTGCAAGCTTAATGACTGATAGAAGACTCCATCATTTAAAATAACCTTTAGAAGAAAAACTACTATACAATGATCTGAAAAAAAAAAATGAAAAAAAATAATGAAGTGTTTCAAGTTTCCTAAAAGCTCTCCAGTCAACAACAATGTGAAACAGACCAGTAAACATAAGAGGAACAATTTCATGAAAGAAGGAAGAAAGGAAGGAAGTCTGCATTCTTTAACACAGTTTCAGAGCATCTCCTTAAGTAAATGTAAGCATCTCCTTAAGTAAATTATGCTACTTAATGGTGAATGCATTTCATGCAGTGCTAAACTCTTGGAAAGGGAAAAATGTTTACATTAGAATGAATAGATGAACAGAGCAAAGTGCTACAGGACAAAACGAAAAGAGTAAAAAAAACATTTGCATTACTTCATTCCCCATCAGTATGGGATAAGCCTTTACAAACAGCAAACTTCCAGATCACTAATTCATACAGACACCAAACAAATAGAAAGAACTGAAATTGCTACAGAAATACAGATTTTTTTGTTTGCTTGCTTCTACATCTCCCCTTCAAGCTAAGGAGAATTTTTATTTACAGATTCATAAAGACTTCATTTTGTATCAACTAGATTAATTATGCAGGCACATTGCACAAGAAGAAAAAAAAAAAAAGAAAGGAGAGGTGAAGATAAACCTGTTCTGGAAACGGCAGCTCACATCAGTTCCTCATAAGGTTCATTTTGTATGCTGAATCCACAATTTGACCTTGACTGACCTTCTATCAATATCCATCTGCTGTCTCCACCAAGTCCTCGTTTCTGGATTGCAGTATGGTAATAAACAGACTCCAGAACACTGCTTTTATCCTAATTATGCCTAAAAGCTCCTCTGCCAAGTCTCAGTAAAGCACTATCACAATTACAGTATGCCATTAGTCTGGAACAAGTCATACCATCTTACAGTCAGCTTTTCAGTAATATTTTTAGCTTTCCTACATACTACATAGCCTCATGCTTATGAAACAAGAGTATTCCTCCCATCCCAAAATGATTTTTAACTAACTTAAAGAGAACAGTTAATGAATTGCTGAATAAAAAAAACAAACCAGAGCAATAAATTACCACAGACAAGTTCAAATACCTTCATCTGATATAAAATTTATGTAACTCCATGCATAAAAAGCTCCCCTTAGAAGACATAATTTCCTAAAGTTTACTCTTGCATTACAAGAGATTATCAAGAATAAGTAAAGCAATTAAAAGAATGTGTGATTTCACAAATAACACTGCATCAAGAAGAAGTTGAACATGTTAACACAATACCTAAAAGTTCTTACTTTAATAACTTTATTAAGGCATTCATCAGCAACCATCCGGACATCAGATTCTGCATCCTCACTGCAGAGGAGAAAAACTTCCATAGCAATCCCCAGCAGTTTCTGAAATTCTGGAGAATTTCTAGATAAACAAATATTAAAAAAATCAGACTGTGCAAGGCAAAAAGCAAACATCAATGCTATTCATAAAGGGGTTTCAAAACTCTACTATGTATACACTGTACAGTTTTACAAGAGGAGAAATGATCCAGCAGATAAGTGTTTCATCAGGAGTTAGGAGATTATTTCCCTGCTCTTTCCCTACATAATTAGGCACCCTATTTGACAACTTTGCCTCGCTTTCTTCTGTCTGAAATAGAATAGTATCTACTCTACCAATGTTTAAAGAAAACTACTACATTTAGGCTTAGGTAAAAAAACACAAACAACAAGAAGCAGCAATAACCAACATTGTACCACTGCAGTTTAAACAGAAGTTGAGCACTTAAAATCAGCAACTACCAAGAAGCCTACACGTATCTAGCAACCAGAAGCAGCTATTCATATTAATGCAGCAAGTTATATTAAAGCAACAAGTTTGAGATAGACGTTGCCTTACCTTAAAGACTGAGCAACAATGTTTTCACATATTGTCAGGCAATGATTCACTCGATCTTTCTTTGTAGTTGAAAGTTCCTTCTTTCTAAAACGAAACAATTAAAATAAATCTAAGACTAAAAGTGAGTAGTAATTATATGAATGCAATTCTGTCATACATCACAGCCCCCCAGATGATTCTGACATCATCCAAATAGCAGAACTCTAGACGTGGTCCATACCTGTCTATAATCCTGTTCTCATAGTAACACTAAGGAGAAGCTTAGCCAACTAGCAGCAAGCACAGAACAGACAACTGAAGTCACAGAATCAAAGGATGCGTATCTACAGAAGATGCAGAGCCCAGTGTGTAAAGCCTGGCATTTAGAAAACTTTAGCATTCACTCTCATATACTATAAACTCATAAATAACAGAAGCTTCTTCCCTGCTCCATCCTCAATCTTTTTAATACATGAAATGGGGGAAACAAAGCCACCAAAAAAAAAAAAAAAAAAAAAAAAAAAACCACTAGAATGAGGCAGATTGACAACTATGACTGTGAATTTTCATTTCACTATATGCAAAGTCTCCTACTTTTAACTTACCTGACAGAGAACCACCCCTAGGAAAAGGGAAATTACTTATCAATAATTAACCAGATGAAACCCAGATGCTGAAAAACACACCCCAAGGTACCTCTCGTGTGTACCAGCAAAGAGGCACCTGCTCACTCACTCCCAGATGAGTGAATGCTGGACTTCACTTCTGCTTTCCAAGTGAAAATAAGTAATCTGTATTTTTAACACTTAGTTTTCTGTCTTAAGAATAAACAGCAAAACCATCAAAGAGCAAACAAGTGTTTCTAAAGTAGAAGTTGGAAAGCAGTCAGAACACCCTTGAACTACGTTAACATAGCACAGCTCTAAGGGGCAACAGTAATCGGCCAATAAACACTTCATAGTAACTGAAAATACACCATTAAGACAAAAACTGGTGAATTAAGCTGTAATTCCTTCAGCTCAAACATTACTACATTTTTTTTTAAATAAGTACCCCTGTCCTTTTCCTTCTGTCATACTGGGAGTGGGGATTTATTTCATCCCAGCATTTCAGTTTTTCTTCCAAATATCTGCTTATTTCTCCCCTGCAAACATTTTAGAGAACACTAATGAGGAAAACAAAACAAAACAACACCATTTTTCCATTAGATCTAAAAAAATATTGTCAAATGTAAGCTTCCGTATTCCTCAGAGAGGATCCTTTCTTTAGCTAATACAGCCCTGGGCAAGGCAGGGAGCAAAGCTCAATAATAACAGATAAGCACCATCAATCTCTGGCAGATTTCTGTAAGCAAAGGGCTCCCCTAACATGAGCCTGCCACTTCTGAAATGGTTAGTTGAAAAAAAATAATTAAAACAGATAAAGAAAAATGGCCTGAAAAATTTCAAGTGAAAACAAAGATGGTAACTTCTGAACTACACACATTCCATTTAAATTGAAAGAACAGAAATTGAGTCACTACCCAAAGGGAAAGAAGGAAAAGCATCAAACTGCCTTTGCTGCACTGCATCCTTCATTTGCCATTTGGTATTTGCCTTCCTAAAAAACAGCTTCAGAAGGGGAGAAAGAAAACATTTAACGTATATCATGTGCACACAGATTTAATATGTCTACAAAGGAAGAAAGCTAACACAATGATATTTTTGTCTCTGGAGATAGGACACAAGGGATTTTTTTTTTACAGAAAGGTTTATCCAGAAGCATTATGAAGACCTCAGGGAAAGTACTGATGAGCCACCCGGGGGCTCAACAGCATCATGCATTTCTCAGGAGAGAGCTGAGGCAGTGAGCTCAAGTGTTTGGTCAGACAGCACTTCATGTTTCAAGAACAGAAGGCAGGAGATACCAAACCAGCAGGTACCAACAGGAAAGCCTCACCCCACAGGCACTGGAGTTTAATCTTCTGCAGGCTTCTACAGACAGCCTCAAGCCAAGAATATTAACAAATAACATAAGAAAAATCAGCAAGTCCTGATAATTCTGCACTCTGAGCCCAAGAAGAGCTGGCCACAAAAAGATCCAACTCGCTTTTGTTAAGCCTTGGAATTAAGGATGTGTAAAAGGTCTAAAGCACTGGTGCTGAACTAACATTTAAAAACGTCAGGCCAAACAGCTTGACATTAACCTTGAGAAAAGCAATGGGAAAACTCAAGGTTCTACTAACAAACAGAAATACCAGCACGTTAAAAATAAAGCTAATAAAGCTGAAGTACAGCAAAAGATTTGAACAATACAGTAATACAATCAACAGTGGGTAGACCAAGAGACTGGAAAAGGAATAAGCACCCTAGAAATATTAACTCCAAAAACTCATCTTGGAATTACCACTGACAAGCAGGTCAACAGCTCTTACAGCCTTAGCTAAGCAGAGAACTTGTAATATTTCTACAGACTGTGCTGATAAAACCTATCTACAATCACAGATTCACTCAAACAAAAAGCTAGGATAAAAAAAGCAGTGAGTAATGAAAAATGCCCATTACTGGAAAGTTCTTTGGCTCCAAATGTAAGGGTCAGAACCAAATGTAAAACTGAAATGGGTCACAATTTAACATGACTACAATAATTAACTATCAGAACAGGTAAACAAGAGAAAACTGCTCCAAAGATGGGGAAAAAAAAAACAACAAAAAGACAGCCTTTAGAACAGTCAAATCAAAACTAGTTACTTCTCCAGAAGAAACGTGTGATTAGCACAGCATTCTGGTCAGCTCCGTGACAAGGGGTGAGATGAATAAGATACTGGATGCTGTATGACAGCCCACCTGCTCTTTCGTTTCACTGAACAAACTCAATTTTTAAATCATACTGACCACGTTTTCAAGTCTGGGGGAACTTCATTATCCAAACCAAAACAAACCCAACTCCAACCAAAATTCAAGAGACAGAAAAAGCAAAAAATTGAGATGGGAGACAGTAAGGTGCCTCAGCAGAAACTTAAAGAAGCAATTTGAGGACAGACAGCTCAACCTAAGTATTCACAGAAGAGTAAACCTACCACAAAAGAGAAGATGAGAGAGGAGGCCACAACCTGACATGTCTATAACATGCACTAGAACTGCAATATATGATTACTGCTGATTAAAACCTCATAAAAAAAAAAAAAAAAAAAAAAAAAAAAAGCTCTTGGGTTACCAATAAATGTTTGAATTCAAACAATATTTTAATAATAAAAGAAAAATCAGGATATTATTTTCATCAAGATCTCAAAAGTCATTGTCACAAAGACTTTCAATACACTTGTGCAAATGCCCTCTATGCTCCAGCCTCTGTGATCTTAAAATATTACAGGTCAGGAGAGAGTTTGTTGTTGTTGCTTTTTAATTGCAACAAAATATTGAGGCCATTTTCACTCACTCCAACAGGAATGCTTTCTGGGGTATTTTTCACTCATGCAGACAGAACACTGAACATTGTGTTGTAACAATTTAAGGTGTATGTTTAAAAATGAGAGGAAAACAAGAAATAGAAGTGGATTTTACTTTACTTCACAGAAAACAGCAGAAAAAAAAAACAGAAAAAAAAGCCTATCAACACCTGCGATAACGTGATTCTCTCCAATTCAAGATACTGTCTCACTCATCTAATTTAAGCAACATGACAATTTTATCTGTTTGGATAATGCCAAACATATTTAATTAAAGAGCAAACCAGCAGCATTTATGCTATGAAATTCACCAATTTCTTTATTGTCTCAATACTGACAGGTAAAGCAACATTGTTTTCATAGCTGCAAACAGATAGGAGGATAGGAAGTTACTGTACAGCACTACAGAATATTTGAGGGTTATTTGTGCAGAATGACAATTAAGATGAGCGCTTTGCGTGTCCCCATGTGCAAAGAACACAGAAAGGCATTTCTCTTTTCCAATCCAATGGATAGAAAATGCAAACAATACTGAGAGTTACGCTCAAGATGTCACCTAATATTTCACTAACCATTTTGGAAACTTCACCAAAGATTGGCACAATATCCTTTCACAGGCTTTTATGAGGCTCAGTGCCCTTTCTGAATTGGTAAAGCTCCTGGGGGCATGCAATACTATCAGCTTTCTGAAAACATCCAGTCTATTTTTAAACAGAAAAAACAAAGTCAACTAGGACAATTACAAGCTTGATTTCTTAGTGCTTTGACTATGGTATGCCTAAATGCAAACCTCAACATGAACCATAACATCCCTCTGCAAGCATCACAAATTATTTTCAAGCACAAATTATTGTCTTTTGAAATAAGATGATCTAGCCTAACAATATCTGCTTAGACTTTTTCTGGTATGTATAGGAAAGAATGGAAATAGATGTCCACCTATTCTCCATGCCACTCAAAATAATAGTACAAATAAAATACAAAACAGCAATTAGTCCCTGAAAACACTGACGTGTATAAAAACAATTAGCTTATGAAGAAAATAAGGTTTTTCATCTGTTGTGTCCCCAGAGTATCAACGACACAACAAAACTGTTTGAGATGAGAGTCTCCAAGCAGTGTGAACCATGGTAAATTCAGCTGGCATCCGTGTCGAACCATACTGTTGGACCAGGTGGCCAAGAGCCACCGTGGATCAGCTCTGCTAAAAGCACCTGAAACTGCTGATTTTGAAGTTATCTGCTCCTCAGCCTGTTTCTCTGGTCCCCCTGGCCTCTGGAGAAACAGCAACAGCGTGACTCACTTACCAAGCGCACGGAAATCCTTAATGCCTTTTCACCCGCTCAATAAAAGTTATTTTTAGAGAAAGCAAACCCAACAGGCAGCACTGGGGCACTGAACAGCTCCTGGGCCTCCAGCAAAGCTGCAGGTTCTCTGACTCAAAACCAGAGCAATGCACAGATAGAAACAAGCGTCTTCTCAGTGCCTCCACCCCTAATCTTTAGAGACACAAAGAGATACCAGAAGCATTTGTGTTGTTTCCTCTTAGAGCTCAAGACATGTGACAGTGCAAGACTTCAAGCAAAGTTTGCCACAAGCAGTCATCCATCCATGTCAACTCCTTAAAGACAGACAAGCCCTAGACTTAAAAGTTATACTTAAGATTTTTTGTCCCCTTACCCCCAGCAGCGTATCCAGCCAAAACCAAAACCACTCTGCAAAAGCCAGCGTTCCCGTACCTCTCATTATCTAGGCTGCCACACTTGCAAACCTTTGCCTAGAAACCTGCAGCCTCCTGAACTGCCACAGCAAACGGGCAGCACCTCCAGACCCGTCCCCGGCAGCAGCCGGAACCCCGCCCGGCCCCGGCTGCGACTCAGCCCCCTGGGGAAGAGAAAGCTGAAGCACCGAGGAGCCCCCGGGCCCCGTGCCGCTCACTTACGGTCTCTGCAGCGACTCCTCGGCGATGGCGGCCGGCACCTGCTGCTGCTGGAAGGAGCGCAGCGACTCGAAGGCTTTCATCAGCTTCTCCATGGTGGCCATCGCCGCTCCGCCCGCGCCGGCGGCACCGGCCCGCCTCTCACGGGCGAGCTCCCGCCTCCTTGCCGACGCGCCCGACTCTCCGCCTCTCCCTCCTCGCCCTGCCCGGCTCTCCCAGAGACCTTCCCGCCCGCCGAGGCGCCGCCGCCCGCGCAGACCGCTCCGCGCCTCACAGCCGCGTCGAGCCGGGGAGCCGCCGTAGGGGGCTGCAATCTCCACCCCGCTGCCGCGCCGCCATCTTGGGGTTGGCCCAGCAGCCCCCGCGCCACGGCCCGGCCCCCTGCCCGGGTTGCTCCTCCCACCACGGAGCGAGTATTCAACGCGGGGCAACGCTGAGCGCATGCCTGGGGTCACGCAGACCGTCACGGCCGTACACAGGGCACGCGGGCTATCGAGGGGGGCGGGGCAACAAACAGAGCGACAGGCACTCCGACCAATCAAGAGGAGAGCTCCGCCTCTTTCCGCCTCTCATAGAGCGGGAAGCGGGGCGCCCGCTGGCGGCTCGTGACGGGCAGAGTGGGGGACCGCGCCGGCCCTAAAGCCGCCTCACCCCTCAGCCGTCCGCCCTCACCGCCGCCCCCAGTGCCAGGAGGTCCTTATCGTGCTGAGGTGCTTGCCAAGCGCTACCGCACCTCGTCGTTATTTTGGGCTCTGAGGAAAAAGGGAAAACACTTACAGGAACCAGGCACTTAGCGCTTGGCAGGGGCCCCGCTGGCCTCTCAGCATCAGCCTCATGATGCTGGACCTGCTCGGTCAGGACAGCTTTTTGCTCTCTTAAAGCACATATTAAACATACCTCTTTAAAGCCTACTCTCAAAGATAGTGTAATCCAAGCATTAAGATTTTTATTTTTTTTAAAACTAAAAATACTGTAATGAATTCAATTACAACTAATGCTTTAATGTACCTAATATTGCTGAGACATCAGAATCATAGCACAGCCAGGGTTAGAAAAGACCTCTAAAAGATCATCCAGAATACCATCCACCTATGACCAGTACTTCCCACTAAATCACGTCCCTCCGTACAACATCAAAATGAACATCCGCACTGGTAATTGAGCTGTACCTCAGAAACATGGACTTTGTCCCTGTGATGGAAATGCAGAACGGCTTCTGGCCCTTCACACCTTTGCACACGTCTATATCCCCATAAAACTCTGATTCCATCAGTGTAACTGCTGGAAAACCACAGGAGACGCACTGATCATTTATCGCCAAACACTCATTAAAACATTGCTCTGCCAGTTAATTATTAGCATGTGAATAAAAGATGCACCACTTGGATTGTTTGCCTGAAAATAAAACTACCTACAACACTAAAAATAACAAACTATGAAAAGCCACTTTTTAGTTGTAAATGTGTAATAAAATATGAGCTTTTAAGGTATAAAGAATAAGACATTTACACTTTTCCTGGTTTTAGAATAAAGCTTGTAGAGCTTTCTCTAGAATGTAGGGATTACCACAAATTTTTTATTTAGCAAATGGTACAAGAAAATATGACCATGTAGCCAGAGTGCTGCATGCACCATGTGATAATTGCACATGCCACACCATGCTTCAGAATAAATTAAGCAGATCAAAACGAGCACAAGCTTTTATCAAAGATTAAACAAGCCACCAAGTCAGTGTTTGCAAAACTCTTCTGAAGCTTTAAACCAAAATGTGCACCATTCCTCTAAGGGCTGCTGACTCACCGGTACAAATGCAATGCAATGCATGCCCACACTCCTTGCTCTCTTCTTCCTGACTGTGCTGGCAATGCCTGCCCTTCTGCTCATTATCCATACGCTGGGGTAAGTGGGAGAGAAGTCTACGGTACCTTGAGTTGGAGGCCTTTGGCAAGTGTTTTATCAGGAAGCTCTCCCAGTTTAAATTCACTGATACTTGCAAAAACACAGATCATGTCGTTGATCCTACTCAAAGAGCAGCCCCACAAACAAAATGACCAAAAACGAAGTGGTGGCAAACGAGGAAAGGACAAGCAACAGCAGGAAAGGTTGGATAACAGGTATTTCTGTAAATCCAACTCTAACACAAAGGAATAAAACAGTCACAGTCTCAGTGGAGTAACAGCCACTACTAAGAAGTTATATATAATTCAGTGGATGACAAATTCATCTCCACTTCCAGAAGCAAAAAGAAATATGCTTTAACCTAGTTTGAAAGAAAGGCATGAATGCTGTGGATGTTTCCTAACCATATGCTACCAACAGCTGTAACAATCTAACTCTTCATTTCAGTCTCAGTACTGGGTTAGATAAGCATGCCAAAAATAAATATTCTCTCCCAAAGGCAATCTTAAGCCAGCATTGCCAGAAACAATTCAGCAAGTCCTTGATTCCAATCATTAATCCAACAGACTTTACTGACCCACTAATTCAACATACGCACACAGTCTACAGTATGCCAATAACAGTTACGTTATTGTTACAAACCCTTAAATGGAAGCGGTTCTAGATATCAGTTAAAGTCTTAGCCCTTGAACTCATGTAATAAAATTACAGTGAAAGACTTTTTCGAAAGGCAACATTTTGAAAACACAAGCAGTGCACCACTGAAAAAAGTTTGATGCAAATAAAACAAATCTAATTCCAAGGTATAATTTTTTTTTAAGTAAAGTGAAGCCTGCAAAATCTTTTTTTTCTTCAACAATGGAAAACTCAATGTGCAGACAACAAGCAACTGCTGAACAATCTTGCATTCACAGTGTTATCACAGTAAACGTGTTAAAGTAGCATATCCCCATAAACATGTATGAAATTCATGCAGAAACTGAAAATCAGACTAAGAGAAAAGGTGTAACCTGAGCAAATACTCAGGTAATTTTCCTGAATTCATCAGTCTCACATTGGTAAACATCTTAAACATTTTCTATTTCAACAAATTGTGATTTTTATTTTTAAATTACAACTTCACCTACCCCAGCTACCATAAAAGACCTGGTAAATAAATCACATAAGACAATAAAATACATGTGTTTGAAAGATGTGGCAGTGTTTTGCTTTTATTTCAAGAATAACAGTGCTAGAATATCCAGGAAAACAGCTCATACAACAATTACTTGAGTGGTTTGGAAATTCTGCAACTAACACGTCACATTTAACAGTCAACACTGCTATAACTGGAAGGAATTCTGGTGGTTTGGACATACGTGGAGCATGGGAGGATGGTTACCTATGTGCCATATGCAAAACTTATGATAAAACACATGGACAACTCTGAAATAAAAGAATTGTACATTCAGCAAAAGAGACATCATTATTACCAAAAGGAGCCAGGCGGGTAATTGAAATCAAAATAAACATAAATTTAGCTTATCTTTACTTTAAAACAAAAATAATCCTTTTTCAGTATATCTTAAAGAAAAGTTCCTACTGAAAAATCTTCAAAAATGAAGATGACATCTCCACTGTTAACTTAATATAAACCACGAGATCAGATAAACCATGAGAAAAAATATTATTTCTGCTAGTTTACTTTAGTAACTTGTAACTAGTTACAGTTGAACATACTGATGCTTATGTGAATCAAGATCTTTCTTGCTTATTATGACTACCAAATACAATCTGTATCAGATTTTGCTTGAACATGGAAGATGTTTTCTGCTTTCTTTAAAATAAAGCAAACCAGCACATGAAGAAATGAGACCTTCGTGAGAAACACTGAACAAACATTCTTCATTTTTAGCAATGAATTTTCTTACATCTATATTGGAAAAATAATTGAAGTACCTTCTAAAAATTGTTGGGCTTTCTTTGCTTGTTTTTAACAGCTTTTATCACAGATTTCTCAAATTAGGCAATTTTATTCTGAGGTTGGTTTTTTTTCCCCCAACTAGACTGGTTTGTTGGTATTGTTTCTAGACTGCAACATCTTTATTATGATCTTTACAGCTCTAAGGAAAAAAAAAAAGCTGTCAGTTTCTTTTGAAGAAAGACATCAACCCTGAGGCATGAAGACTGTGTTCTGTTGCTCACAATAATCATATTAAGTAAACCAATAAGATACTGGTACATTGTTTCACAGTTTGAATTTGGAGCTCTAGATGTTGATTCATGAGGTATGCACAGACATGAAGACTTACACAAACAAATGTTCGGAAACAAAAGCTACAGAGAAGGATTGATCTCACTGAAATAACTCCACAGAACTGATAGATCTTTCCATATCTCACACCAACAGAACAAAGCAGTTGGGCTGCTGGATTGTCTCACTGCTATTAAAATCTTATACTGCTTATAAGCAGTATAGCTTATACTGCTATTAAAATCTGAATTCGTAGAGGTGTAATGAAGGCATTCTGAACAAGAAATTTTCTTTGTTTAATTATAGCTTCATAGAAATAAAAGTCTATATCATCAGTAAATACAACCTGCTGCCTTCTCTCATCTGCATCCTATGAAAAAAAAATCAATAACAAAATTCAAATTATATTTACCATACCAGTGTTTTGCTTTCGTCTCCTTACCCTTTTCACACTTCTCAAAGTGTATCTCCAAGCTAGTAATATTAGCCACTTTAGATTACATAGCATAACTTCATCTTCAAGTACCATGTGAAAAGAATTACATTGGTTCCTGCAATTTCTTGTCCTAGTTGATGATATACATTAAGTAATATCCAGTAATTATGTGCTTATATTTCTAATTGCTTACATTTTAAACTTTGATACTTGTGCAGATTTTGACAGCTTTAATGTATTTATTGTTCATATAAATAATAAAGTTAATAAACTGTGCAAAGAAGAAGGTCATACTTATTATGGTGAATGGAGATAAAAGGAACAAATTTATAATATGCTGTCTTGACCTGAGTGGCAAAAAATAGAATTTAGAACTTAACCCTGCTACCATGTAGTTACCCTTAAAAAATACTTGGAATTATTATTCATAACCCAAGGAAAAAACTTGTGAAAT
Source organism: Tetrao urogallus (assembly GCF_951394365.1). Taxonomy (NCBI): domain Eukaryota; kingdom Metazoa; phylum Chordata; class Aves; order Galliformes; family Phasianidae; genus Tetrao; species Tetrao urogallus. The sequence goes on from NC_136817.1 coordinate 62,255,413, forward strand.
GAAAGCTTCAGAAAAACATGCAAAAAAGTCACATGTGGTCAAAAGTTCCTTGTCCAGAGGAGCATAAGTATAAATAATTGTAAGAACCAATTGTGAGAAACAGTTTTCCTGTTTATCTAGATTCTTTTCTTGGGAGAACCCTGGAGAAAAAGTGTTATACCTCTGCACTCCAAAGTGGGGGAACATTTTTTATTTATTTTATGTTAAAATTCTTCTCTCTCTAAAATAGAGAAGAAATTTGAAATATGTAATGAATATACTTTCACATTTTCTTTAAGTCAGTTCATAAAAGTTACTCAGTTTGTGTCCATGGTATTCTTGCCTAAGTCTGAAGTTCCTCTTAGCAGACATTAAATCCAGACAGTTGCTCCATGTGTCTAATGTTAATTCTGTCACCTTTATTTGACTCAGAATGGTACACCTAAGATATTTAAAAATTAAATCCTTAGTAAGAGAAACACAATCAATAGCCCGATCAGGTAGGTATTGCCCGATCAGGTAGGTATTTCTAAAACACTTCCATTACCTCTTTAGAAAGGTGGGAATGGAGAAATGTCCTTCTCTTATTATTGTACAAAATAAAGAGGGTCAGGTCAGACTGTGCCAGCTCGCTGTCTCACACATAATGGTTCTAGCCAACACCCTTACTTCACTTATTTCTCTGTCAAGTCTCCATTCCCTCACTATTGCATCAGATTGTCATGCAGGAATTTCTCTCTCCCACTGCCAATTTCTCTCTTCCCCCACAGACATTTTGCTGTCCTCTGTGTCATGTTAGACATCAGGAAACATGCACTGAAAACACAGAAAAAGAGTGTAACCATCATTTCTGTGTGGCACAATATTCATGAGGAACAACGTCAAAGAGGCACCCCAGCAGAATTTTGTAAAACTTTAGTTTTCCAATTTATTTCAAATTCTAATTTACTAAAACATTCCTGCACAGAAACAAAATACTGTGAATTTATACCCGCAGTAGGCTCAACTATCAGATGTATCTTTGGAGCATTCTGAGTTTCTCCTAGGGAGGTCTGTGAATCACAAGCAGAAACCTATTGAGGTAGATATTCAGTTGGTGCATATAGAACATATGCAGTCTGCTTGGTTCCTAGAGATTAGAAACTGAAAAAAAAAGCATGCTCTGTGGAGACAATCGTCAGAATTCAGAACATAACGTATAGCAAAAAGTCATGGCTCCAACTTCAAGAATATTTCAAGACTAATTTAAATTTTGAAACAGAAAAGGCTCATGAAATGTGCTCCCTAAGTTTCTTCTCCTACACGGATAAAACGTTTTACACAGAGCTTCTCAAAAAAAAAAAAAAAAAAAAAAAAAAAACAAAAAAAAACTGGCATACTTTGAGCCCAGAAGAACAGATATTTTACAAGCTTCCATCAAACTGGAAACAGTTTTTACTCACAAACATAAGGTAATCATAACTAAAACTTTAACAGCAGCTCCACAGCTGCATTAAGCAATCTTATGATCGCTAAAACCAAGGAGATTTTAATCTTTATGCTTTTGAGAGTTATAAGAAAAGATTATTTACACTGTTAAATTTAATACTACCACTAGCTTTTCCTTCCCTCAGTGGCAGTGATCGCTGTCAACCCTATAATGTTGCATATCACAACATGATAAGCAGAGAAGATAGCATTAAGAGCCTGTGGTTTGTTTTCTTACCCATTCTAAACCCCTAACATCCTACATGGAGTTGTAAACAGTTTCATTTACAGAAAAAAATAAAAAATGAGTTCCCACAGGTAAAAGAAGTCCTTTCAGTAAGGGCAACAAAGTACACAAAAGCAGTTATAAAATTTTGGCATAGGTCTACTTGCATGGTCCATGTTAAGGAACTGTATGGAGAGAATGTGTACGAAAGACAGAAAGGAGTAGGGGGTGATACAGTTGGTCACAAGATTAAGCTAAATGTCCAGAATTCTAGATAAAAGTAAGACCAAGACTATTTCAAATCTATAAGCAAACAGCACTTCATAATAGCTAGCCACAGTGCACTGAATTCCTTTATTTCCTTAGCAGTTTTCTTGAGATGCATTAGATGATGGCACTGCCATGCAGCCAGATAATACAAGAATTATGAACTTTTATCAGTACAGCAATTTTACTCTTAAGAAAACAGCTAATAAAGGTCTAATGAACAAGAAGATCTTTACCAGGAGCAAAAAAAGTCAAATTAAGTTTATGCCATAGATGTTCTTTCTCTCCTTTAAAATCCTATTAATATTTCTAGATTCATTCCATTGCAGGGGTAGGGAGAAGAAATAAATCAAATACATACAGAAACACACTCAAATGGCACTCGTTTTTTGTACAATTAAGCTTTAGTGAAAAATATACATCTTAAAACAAATGAAGTACAAATGTACAAAAATTCTTGAACTCATAAAAAATATATATAATACACTTTGCTACAGAGATATAAAACATTTAAAGTTTGCTAATCCTTTTTGATGACAGTAAAGTGATTTAAAGTCTAGAGGACTCCTGCTCCTCATCACTGCAATCAGATTTAAAGCAGACCTGCAAGAAAAGACAGAAACATAATTCAGTTGCAAAGATAACACTATTGTAGGGTGTTTTGTTTTGTTTTTTTTTTAAACCTTTCAAACCAGCTGAAGGCTTGCAAGCCATGCTAGTATTTTTAGGAACCTTCTCAGTAGAAAGGCCTTAGGACAGTATAAACTGATTCAGCTTGGTAAAACCATGCTAAGACACAAGCTTTAAGTTCAGTTACATGAGATTATTACTATACTTAACCATTCCTTCTATTCCTTCAATATAAATGTGGAAAAAGTGAATTCAGAAAGGTGAACTAAAAATAGCAGTACTCTTATACATTCCATTAGCACTGTACCATTGTACAGAGGCAAATTACCAGCTGATGACAAAAATCATCATCATGCAATTTTAATGTGGCTCTGTTGTGGCTACTTAGCAAATTTAAAATTCTATTTCTGCTTGAAAGCCAAAGAAGTCCTAGAGGAGTTCCTCCTTCTGAAATGTACTAAGCTTCTGAAGAGAATTCTACTCCGTAGTGCAGGCATACTGAGCAAGCAGAATTATGCACAGTATCTTCAACTGAAAGTCTTTACAAACAGTTTACTTCTCAACAGCAATAAGCAAGGATATTGTCATGCCTTTTAGACAGTATTTCGGTATTCAGCTCATATAACTTCCGCTTCTACTTTTTAATAAAGTTTTTCTGTAAGAGAGGCTGTGCATTATCAGAAGTTATGTAAGCATATGTTGTTTTGGTAAAGGAATTAAAGCTTCGTGCTGAAGTATATTAACATTTGTTTCGTAACAGTTCTTCACACTCATTCATTTAGGAGTTATCTTTGCATAGCTTAATACACCACAACAATTTACTGGGAGTCCATCTTTATAAAGGAAGAAGTACTATATTGCTGTGCCCAATCACACTAATTTTGGAGTTCACTATTCAGTTCTATACAAGTTTTTGCAAAAGGAGCCCTCAATTATCTCTCAAATCATTTACTCATAAGTTCTACAAAAACTATCAAAGGAGCACGACTGAAGTTAGTATCTCCAGAAAAGAAAGATGTGCAATACAGCGTTAGCAACATACAGTACTTCTTTCCCCTCCACAGGCAACAGCTAGCAAGCTAGAGAAAGCAGAATGCTGAAGGAGGAAAAAAACCCTGGATTTTATATGGGTTGTCACAGTTTCTGAAATGCAGTGCAGGGATAAAGGCATAAGCCAGGTTTCATTAGTTTAAGCATTCAGGGAAAAAAGCTTTTCCTATCATAAATCAACTTTAAAAACGCTCAAATTGAACAGATTTTAAGGTCTTACTGGTAATTTTCTTATCAAAGAAAACACCCTTACCTCTCCACTAAAAAGTCTGTGAAAGAAGCCTCTCTTTGGTTTAGGAGACCTCTCTCTGTCTGGTGACACAGTACCATCAGTTTCACAAGCATTAATATCTTCAAAGCATCCTGTTTCAATCATCTTTGAAACATATAAAACATAAATTAAGTATCCATACAAGCCTCTCAAACACACTGCATTCATCACCCACTTACTCTGAGTGGTTACTCCTAACAAGCTAAAAATATGTCAGTTTCATGCTACTAAAACTACATCATTTGCAAACCTACTTGAAGGAAAGCACAAAATCTATATTAACTCTTCTTGAGCACTGAGACAAATTTAAAGAACAACAATATAAGCACTATCATGCAGGCAAGCACTAAGATGCTCCTTCCCTTTTGTAAAGAATTGCTCCTGCCTATAATGCAATGAGCATACGTTTTTAGAATCAGAATGGATTTGCTTTGTGTATCATTAAATACTTGCTTTTCTTTTTGTCTGTTCAGCTCACTTCAGAACGCTCTAGCCTAACATTTTATACTATGGACTAAACTTCGAATGAGAATTATCAATACAGAATCCCAGACTGCTCATTCAGCAGCCTTAAAAGGAAGTCTTACTTTACTAATGTTGAATAGTTCGCTTTGAAACCATAGAAGAGGTAAGCTGTGATTCTGTATTACTAAGTCACTTGGATATTCTATTGATGCTTGGGCACGATACAGTGAAACAACAGCTTCCAAGCAAGCCTATTAGCTGTTTGACAGTATGAAAACTATCTGCCTATGAAGAGTAATACTTCATACATATGGCAGAACGAAGAAAACATGGTGACAATGCTGCTGAAGTCTTGTTGATCGCAGTAAGATGTCACCTTTCATTTTACACATATTGTGGTCCTTCAATTTTTAGTAATTAATGTTTTTTGGGGAAAAAAAGTATTGTAAATTTATCCCACACTAAGTCTTTTAATCACTGCACTAAAGAAAATCTTTTCTGAAATATATACCTCATTTTGCCAAGGGATTGAGACACAACCCGTAACAAATTTGGAATAGAAGTCATCATCTGTAGTATCCAGGTTCACTCCTTTTACTGTAGAGAACTGCTCTATGTCCAGGACATCTTTACAATACACGGCACGTGGCTGCAGTACAATACAAGATTACTTCATTAAGTTCTTTTTGCCCTAGGTGAGCAGACTAAATTACATTATATTACACAACAGAAATGCAAAAAACTTAACAGAATCTTGTCATAATGCATTTGGGGAGTTCCATCCATCCTTTAAGTAACAGAACAAGAGCATCAAAAGAAGAGCAGCATGCAGCATCTGTGATTTTCTTACTGGTCGTCACAGTCTACTTGTCCTCTGGCAGCTTCCTTTCAGCTCCAGAGTTGAACTCCTCAAAGCCAAACTTAATATGTTTAGCACCTGATCTGGGAAAGTTGAGTTTTCAGGGCTAACAGAAATCAGGTAGAAAGCTCTACAGTGACATACTATACTATCCTGTAGCAGTATTCTCAGATGAAATGCCACAAAACAACTAGCCGAAAATACCTACAATGGTAATCTCCAGCCAATGTGAATAACTGCAGAAGTTTATCTGCAGTTCACATGACAACTGACACAGAATTATGCAGTTCATGCCTTTTTAGATACTAATCAAATCTGTCTCACCTACTTACATCTGGCAAAAATGGAGGCTCCAACATGTTAGCTTCCAGCCTCTTGAAGTTAATATTCTTGAAAATAGGATGTTGTTTCACAATAGCAGCTCCATTTTCCGTGCAACCCAGTCGCTCCCCTGGATTTTTTGCAAGTAACTGCAAAGATATGAATAAAGAGGCTGTCCTAGTGATATGATCTCTCAATTAAGAAGAAAAAACACAACCCTTCCTTTCTTGGTCTTTTAGAAGATGAACTTTATTGTGGTATCAAAACGAACTGGTAATTCAAATTACAACATTGTAGACAAAAGAATCCTTAAAGAAAGATTGTTACTTTTTCTGGCAGTAAGGACTAGACCTAAAGTTGTATGAAATTATTTTAATTGATGCCACATTGAATAGCTTTTGCAGTAGGTTCTACTTTCAGGAAAAATCATAGAAAAAAATGTAGATCTGTGTAAGTAATTTATTTATTCTGCATAAACTAGTGAAGAAGTTTTTGAAGCTTTCTGTACAGGCGCACTCCTTAATAAATTTAAGAGCACAGAAGATTAAAAATACCTGCTGTCTTAAACAGGCTCTTTTAGAGAAGGAAGGTCATGTACAACTGCAATTTCTCCACATCCAGTATCAAAGCTGTACCCTATGGTCTAAAAAATGCTGCATTTTTCATTCACATGAGAGAGAAACCACTTTATGCTGCCTACCTTAAGTTTTAAAAAGTTCAGAATTATCAAAATTTGATAAAATAAACAAGTCATGGATCGTCAGAAATGTCCACTGGAACCAAAGAAAGATTTTGGTACCCTCACTACACCTCACTCCAGCCTTGAAAAAAAATTCAATAGAAGACTAAAATAAAGCAGCTCATCTCTACAAAGGGATTAGAAATTTAATTTTCAAACCTCTATGTCTCTTCACCCACCATCCTGCAAATGGATTTTGCCTCCTCAGAGAACTTGTCTGAATATGTTTCTTGGTCCTCCTTTACTCTCCGGTCAATCTCATCCCGTTTGACCCTTTCCTTATGCTTCCTGAATGGTGACTGTCCTTCAATCATTTCATAAATTAAGCAACCAAGACCCCACCAATCTGGGCTGAACGTGTATTTTTCATTTTTGAGCACTTCTGGAGCTACAAAAATAAACAAAAAACACACAATAATTTAATTAATACTCTTTTGGTACTGTACAAAAGGTCTTTAAGCAATCCCTTTTTCTTGAAGAAATGTTAATTCCTACACTGAATACTGTGTGTATCCAACAGAAGCATTTAAGTGTTTTAAAACAATCAGATTTTTTAATAAGATTAGAAGAAATTAGGTGTTTTCTTAGAAGTTCTACCTAAAGTTACAGTTCCAAAAGTTAACTTTTCCCATTTATTAAGAAAGTTTAAAACTGACTACCAATATCTTCCACCATGTATTAAAATCTTTCTCTGCAGAACCAGTGCAGCTCTTTGGACAAGTCATTCAAGCTTGCTGGTAAAACATAACTAGCAAAGGATATTTCACATACCCATGTAACCAACAGTGCCAACTCGTCCTCTGACCGTTTCTCCTTCTGGAATCTGCACAGCTAATCCAAGATCTGAAATTCTAATATGTCCTGTTCGTATTAAGATAAAAAACAGTCAGCAAATAATAAAAATATCACTTTTATAACAAGAAATTTCTCTTGCACACCTCATCAAAAACACCTAAATCATTAAAATATTCATATATCTCATAGAACTAAGCTTCTTTAACTAGAAAGAAGTCCCCTCTTTTTTTCCCCCCTTTTTTAAACTTGTAACAGAAGAGAAGTACCAAAGGTCACACACACAGAAAAAAAAAATGTTAAGTGCTCTATTCCTAGCTTTGGTATTGGCTGCAACTCCAGTATAAAAAGAAATTAATGCCTGCTTATATGGAGTTCTGTATGTACACATTAGAGATTTTTATTTTTCCATTCTGTATTCCCCTCTACAAAAAAATCTAGCTTTCTTAACAAAACATCAGAATTTAATCCATTTATTTCCAGTCAGGGAACTGTAGCCTGTACTGAAGTATCAGGTCTTCCTCTAATGAAGAGCACCCTAATAATGCTAAGTGCAAGTAATATGCTACTTTTCTTTCTGCATAGGAGTAGGGACAGAAATTCCTAACCAGAACCTACTCAGAACTGTTGATGTTATAACATGCCAGAGTCAGTCCAGACCATTCAAGGATTTGTTTGTTTGTGTTTTTGTTTAGTTTTATTTCTGGTCTAGAAAGCTTCCTAGATACAGCATCAGCCCTCTAGGTATCCCGTTCAAATGCCTGACATTCATTTGCACCTGTTTTCTTTGTCATTCAAAAAGCAGTGCAGCATCAGCATTAGTTATTGTTAGCATACTAATTTCTTTTTTACATATGCTATATAATCATGGTGTGGGGAAAGACTAGAAAAACTTAAGTGCCACTTTTTATGCTGGTTAGAAATAATTAAATGCTCCTGAGCAGTAAATGCTATTTTAAATATTCAGATGCTCTTCTGTTCCCCAGCATCTGATGAACCCCTTTGTCAAGTGCAGGATCTGAGCTCCTGAAGCCATTTTCTAATTAGCCTCCTCTGCTCTCTGGAACAAGATCAGAATATCCCTGCCAGAAAGAAAGCATTCTGGTGCAGTCCTGCACAGCTACATTTTTCCTCAAAGAAGCCTGTCACTTTTGCTAGACATTGCTGGAGAGAAGAATTAAAGAATGTATTTGATGTGTACCAAAGCTTTAGCTGTTGCAAAGTGACTTCTCCCAAGCACCTTCTTTTTCAAAGTTTATCAGTCAGAACACGCTGACTTCAAAGACTAAAAATAAATCCTGCGTTAACGACTCCAAAAGAAGTTTTGCCTTTAACTGAAATACTCAGCAATTACAAGATCAAACTGGTAATATTCAGCCTCAGCTTAAGAGAAGGTAATTGCTGCACATGTTCTACAGTGAGTTCAAAAGATTTCGGTTAAAGAACATTAATTTGCCTTCTGGGGAAAAAAAAGAAAAATGTATTTTTTCATATTGATTTGACTCCCCCAAGCCACATCTACACTAGCAACCATCAGAACTTCTGTTTTTGTTGAAGTGTTGAAACGAACACTCACACCTCAGATTTCTTTCCTCTTTATTGCTTGACATCATATTTTACTCTTTAGGTGTAACTCTGACCTCAAAGCTAATAAATTAATGTAGTAAGATAAACAAAAAGACAAATAAAAAGAAATCCAGCTAAGTTTTAATCATATTAAATCAAAGGAAAGGGAGAAGGAAAGAAAAAAGGTCATTATGAGAGGAGAAATTGATCCCTTTCACATTACATGTAATTTCTCACTCTCTTAACCCCAGTATTTTTTCACATTCTCTAAGAAATAGGGACAGTTTTAATTTACTAATGAAAATACACTACACTTAGTATTTGTCACTCAAGTCCCTCCTATTACAAAGATACACTGAGCAAGAAATTAAAGAGATTAAAAAGTATGTTCTGTAATTCCTGATTTCAAAATTAATTTCAATTATTTACTTACCACAGTCGTCAAGGAGTATATTTTCAGGCTTCAGATCTCTATAAATTAAAATAAATAAAAGCGTTAATTATACAGAGGACAAGATTATCACTTATCATGAAATGTAACTGGGGCAATATAGGACTTCTGATAACGATTCTGATTAAGGAGGTTTTTCCAGATCATACCTACATACAAAAAAAAAAAAAAGCTGCAAAGTTGAGGACCTATAAAACAAACAGTATAACCACAGAACTCGAGTTGCCTCAATCTTTATCCTATTTAGGCTAAAATAGCAATTTCACAGATGAGAGTCTCAAGATAACACCAGCATCTTTACACTAAAGCAACTTACATCCAGCTTGTGCTCATAAACTAAAGAGAATTAAAGAGCTTTCTCCTGAGCATATCAGCCATGTAACTTCACAAGTTAAAACAAGCCAGTACTTGCTGCAGCATGATGCTCTACTCAGTTTGTTTCTTTTGGATGCGCAGCTTCACTAGAAACATTCTTCTGCAATTAAATGGCAGCAAAAATCAGGAAAGAGTTAAAGAGGTACTAATTTTTCTTTTTTTTTAATGTTACAATTGTACCCTTACAGATGCTGAAAAAGAAGCTCTTCGTGTACAACTACAACAAGATAAGGTACTAGTATAAAAAGCAGGAAACTGAATAACTTAAATAGTTTTAGAAAGGATCATTCTAGCAGTTACATTCAAAATGAAACATACAAACGTTTCTTCAAATCTGCGTTACCTTTTCTCTCCAGATATTGCTAAATTCATGCTCTAAGGTATGTGCATTTGTGTTAGTTTCATTACTTCATAAAATAAGCATACAAAAGAATTTTCCTATAAATCTTTAAGTCTGAACAGTCCCTGTAATGGGACCTTCAATTCACATCAGATACAAGTTTGTATCAGGGAAACCAGGAGATACTGAGATTAAAAGGAAAAAAAACACAACAAAACTCATCTCAAATTTTAGGCAGAAGCAAGTCTACTGTAAAACACATAATGCACATTCAGATGAGTTCAAGTAAACAGATCTAAAAACTTCCATCCAGTTCCCAGAAATCTGATTAAAGCATAACCTAAAAAATAATACATAGAGACACATCTTAATCAAAGCTAATTCTGTTCTTCAATCCACTAACAGTTGATATTAGAAGTTACTGCAGCTAGAATTCTAGTTGTGTAACGCTATTAGTTTCTAGGCCAAACAGTTAACAATAAGTAAAGCTCTGAAAATGTCAAGAATTTAGCTACCAATTCTAGCTTTGGGATGCACTGGGGCATCATCTTTCTCCCTCGTCTGTTCCTCCACTGTGAGAGAAGCCAAAGTTTCGGTGGAAATACACAGGCTTTGGTCCTGCAGTGGACAACAGACTACCTCAACTGAAAAGCAAGCTCAGAATGAGAGCCAAAAACAATTCTAGGAACAGGAGCTTCAGCTTTCCTCTCATAAAGCAGACTTTACGTCTGCAATCTTCACAAAACAAAGGCGCATGTTGAAAACAGACTGAAAAATATATATATTTTTTAAATTGAAGCAAGCATGCACTGCTCTGTTTATGCTACAGCTTATACCATCATGCCTTTTAGAACAGAGGCATTTGCTCCGCACTGTCTCATGCAAATCCTGATTTCAATCTACCTATTATCAAACATTTTGTGTAATGGATTAACAACTCTGCTACTGCTTGTTCCTGTGTTTACTTACTTTTCTGATGGCACCAACACATGGCCAGTTACAGAGAGTTTCACAAACTAACACAAAACATGTGAACTGGCTCAATCCCTATTAGGCAGAACAGGGCCCTCCTTCCAGATCTGCACCTGTTCTTCTAATCCAGTGGGAACTCCTCTCACAGAATGGCACAGCCACCTCCAGGGTACTCAGGACAGCTCTGATAGCACTGCTGACATTGAGCAGTAGCTTTCATACTGACATGTGGCCCATACTCTAAAAACTGATGTTAAAAGAGAAGAAAGATAGGCCTGGCTTTTGCACATTGAGGCATTTTGCTACTGATGGCAACACGTGCCAAATATAATAGAATTTAACATTAGAACTGCCTTACATTAGAACTGCCATTCTAGATATGAACAAACTAACAAGATGAATTGATTTTAGTTTCATCTACTGATGCCTGCTTGCACTGAGGAATTTCAGAATTTCTGAATTTTCCTTCTTCCACTGCCTTTACAGCACACTGAACTGTGATCATATATGGATAATCACAAAAATATATTTTCAATAGAAGAATTAGCTGCTTTAACAGTTTATGCTGTTTACCTTCAGAGATAGTTTCATTTAAAATTCCTTCTTTAAAGCTAAATAGGTCCCGTGATCTTATCAGTATCAAATATTTATAAAACAGCCAGAGTAGAACACTCCTTGCTCCAGAAAACAAACAAATATTAGTTACCTCCACAGGAGAACAAACTGCAGTATCAATGAAGATATAGCTCAGGTGGTTCTGCCCCCCACAACATTATGACTGCAGGTTACCAGAATTTTATTCTCACTGAAGAAATTATAATTATGGCCAATTTTTCCAACCCTTTTGGTTCATCAATCATACACAGTCATGTACCGATTTCTAAGTGCACTGCCTTTAAGACGCTTACAGAGGATTTCAATCACATAAGATATCACTGCAATTAGCGATAGATTATTCCTATGATCCTTTTTCAGTTTATGATTATAAAAACGTAGAACTTAACACAATGCTCCTAAATAGATTATACAAAAAGAAATAAAGAAATATGAGGCAAAAAATCTAGATCAGGATAAAAAAAAACTACTTTCAGCAAAGAAGAAAAAACAAGACTTTTGCATGAAGTTGGTCATTCTTTATTAATAGGAATAGGGCAAAAATAGTTCTACAGAGAACATAAAATTATCCAACCATTTTCTAAATTTAGCCCTCAAATGCATTTGAGCTGACATCGTATAACCAGAGTCACCTTTAATCTGTTTACATTTTGGGCAGGAACCCCCTCACTATGTTCTATACCTAATTGTTTAAATAATGACATAATGCCTTCAGGTATTATGATTAAATTTAAGCCCTTTCTTCTTCCCCCTGAGAGTACAGATTATTCAATTGGTAACACCTGCACTGTCTCTTTGTCCTTCATTATAAAATGAGGACTAAAAAAAAAAGTCTTATAAGATGCAATTTCACTCAGGAGCTGCTTGTGAAACTACTTTTCTGCTTCCTCAACTTGTAGCAGCACATACCAATTTCTAATAATTAGAAATCAGTTGCATAATAGCACAAAAAAAGGGACACATTTTGACTCCAAGACCACTCCAAAGTAAGCAGTTAGAGACGATGCTAGGATTCAAGGTGTTTGATTATCTAGTGTGCAAATTGCTAACAAGTTGAACACAAGGGCTGTGGGTTTGGGTTTTGGTTTTTAAACAATTACTTGTTTGGGAAACATGAAATGACCTGCTTGTAGCTGATTCACACGAGAACAATGAGGAAAACCAAGACTCTTAAATTTACCCTCTCTTCCCTTTTGCCAAAATACACTGCACATCACTGCAAGACTGGCCAAATCTCTTTAGGGAACAATGCATAAACAGCCTGATTTATTCTGTGGTTCTGCACTTTCCATGAGACTGACTGCTGTGTAGGTATGTTAATTTTCCATACTGAGGACAGAAAAGGCTCACTACATTAGCATTATGCAAGACTAACTTTTTTACCCTTTTACATACCAAGCAAGGCAGCAAAGCACTTCAATCTCCTGTTAACATCTACTTTAGAATGGACATGCAATGCCATGTTCCCAAAAAGTATTTATTTATTTGTACTGATAATTAATTTGGTTTATAATATTCTATCACTTTGCAATTGTTTTTAATGTTTTAGGATAGATACATCAGGTATCAGGACTGGAATAAACAGTAAGATGACAAATATTAGTAAGTCTGAAGAATGTCAAAAAGACTATTACAAATTACTGTGAAGTTGAAGTACAAGCTCATTTTAACAAAAAATAATTTGTATGTTCAATGCTGAACAGACATGGTGATGCCAAGGTATGAGTTACAGAAGACTGTACTGACCTGTAAACAATTCTCTCCTTCTGCAAATCCTCCAGACCACAGCACAGTTCTGCAGCATAGAAAATAGCCCTTTCTTCATCAAAGCCAGGATTTCCCATGTTATATATGTGAAACTTCAAATCCCCTCCATTCATTATGGTTAACACTAAACACAGGGCATCTTTTGTCTCGTATGTATAGGATAAACTAACCTAAAAAGAACAGAAGGGAGATGACGACCATTATTCACTCTAACTCCAATACAATTCTCAGATCCTTCTTCCAATATAAGCAAAATATGAAGTCGTTTAAAAAAGCAAATATGAATATACCAGCAAACCAGAGAGCTGTTACTGCCCAGTAAGATTACACCTTGAGACGTCCACCTACAAAAACTCTGCACAGAACTGTTTGTAATCACATACAACACATTCTGGTTATTACACCAATCATTTATCTTTGCAGTCACACATTCTCAAAATCAATTACAAAATGTCATGCCCATAAGCCCCTGAAAAGACTGAAACTGAGCAAACAATGCCATACAAACTCACAAGAACAAGATTAGAAGTAGATACTTACTACAAACCTACTATTCACTTTTTCCAGAATTCTTTTTTCATTTAGAGCCATGGATTCTCCTTTCCTCTTCTTTATTCTCTTTTTTTCTAGCTTCTTACAAGCATACATTTTTCCCGTTGCACGTACTTGACAAGCACACACCTAGAAAGGAGATGGAAAGCATGTAAGAGACGTGAACTTTATGCATACATATATACACACACCCCCCAAAATTTATTCTGCTTTATTTTCCCCAAGCTCTTAAACAATTTCAGAAAAATAAGGGGTCTGTAAGTATCTATTAAGTACTTTCACCCAAACAACTTAAGAGGGTCACAAAAACTGTAACAGAAGCGGAAAAGAAAAGAGGTTACACAGGAGCCAACGCTTTTTGCTAAAGCTCAGTAAAACTGCAGATCTTGTGTTGATGAAACTCTTGACTTTGGAAACTGCAGGACATAGGACTAACATCCACATCATATTCAAGGAGAAGAAAGGTTAGTTTAGTAATCGTCCTGTCCCTTCAAAACAGAGATATATTTGTAACATCGAGAAAAAAACAGAGCCTTATAAACAGAGTGAAATAAATCTAGGTTTTCACACTGAGTTCAGGAATGTAACTCATAATTACTAGGTAGGAACAAAACTACACTCTCATCACCAATCAAATTAAAAATTTTAAACAGAAGGAATTATTGCAATAGACGGGGCAGTTTCCTCCAGCTTTGTGCATGACCTACAATATTGAGACTAGCACATTAAAGTGTTTTAGATCAATGATCAGTTGACATCAAAATTTAGATTGTTAGAGACAAGAGTTAAACCTGCTTTTCCTCTGTATTAACCTTTAAGGATGGCCTCACAGAAAAATGCCTCTGTACTCACCTCTCCAAATCCACCTTTTCCAAGAACTCGGTAATGCCTAAACGTGTGTTTGGTTACTGGTTGCCTGATAAGAAGGAAACAAATAATGCAACAAGAATTATAAGAATTTGCAGACCCCTTTCCACCCCAAAATCTGTCTTCAATTTGCCCTTCCTGTTCTTTAACATCTGGCTGAATAACAGTTGCCTTCACTTCATGAAGATAGCACATAATAAATTGAATTCAAAATGAGAGGGGAATTCTGACTGGAAATACGGGTTCCCTTCTGTAAGTAAATACTACTTAAACCAAATATGGAGCTAAACACTAACAGGAGTTCCCAGGATTGGTATCCCATTACACACTTAACAATAAATTCGCATTTACTTTATGCAGATTCACTGCATAAAGACTCTTGAACAAATACTTCAGTTAGCTCATCAGCACTTCCATTGTCCCAGAGTCATCCTTGAATCTTGTCTTTCAGATCATGATTTTTCTAACAGGCATTGTGTAACAAGCAGAACAGTTCAGAAAGTTTCAGAAAGCCTAACAGAATTATAACATCAAAGTTATTGAAGTACACTTACTTCTCCAGCCATTTCCACTGTAAAAACCGGGAAAAATACACACTTTCTTGGTAAGCTTCAAAAGGTCTCCTGCTTAGGTATTCATGGACAATTCTAGCAACAGGAAAATAAATTCAGACTTGCACTGAAAAACTGATGATCAGCGTAATTAGTGTAGCAGTAGGCAGAAACACTGTCACTGCACTTACTAATGGTTTTAACCTAGATGTCTCAAAATGAGCTGCAATCATAGGAAACTATTCCTTGCCAGACCACTAGTAAATGCCAAAATAACTGCTACATACAGTAATCAGGAAGTTTAACCACTGTATTCACATTATCTGTCTTCAAGCCCACCTAAACATCAGCCAACCAGCAGCTACACAATGCAATTATGACCCCAAAATATGACCTACGAAAGATATTTACAGGAAAGGATCTACGAGATTTTATACGTCCTTTTGACTTGGATGAGTGAAGTTTCACTCTATGGTTTGAAATTGGAATACTAAATAACACATGCAAATCTGAATTCCATGCATCTTTATTGCTTCCCTCTTAAACTAAGCACACCTTAAACTAAGGTAATTAGGAACACAAGCCATTCAAACCATATGCAGACATTTACTGGACAATGGAAAGACAGATCTTCCATTTGAGACATGTTTTAGTAGGTGTTCTGACACATCCCTTTCGATCTTCTAATCTCAGGTAGTTATAAAGCACACTTATTTTTGTTGCCACGGTGATGACCCAAGCAGTGACAAAACATGTTGTAAGCCTCCAGACGTGATCAAGCATGCCTTGAAAAACCAGTAATATTAGAAACATGAAGGCTTTCCAAAGACATGCAACACTGGTAAACAGGTATCGTTCCTCCAAGAAAAGCCTTCACTGCTGCAGCTGTGTGAAATGTTACTGCATGATTTCAGAACAAAGTCTGTGTGCGATAAGTATCATAATCAATCCTCTAATCAGTCACGTTAGGGGAAGAATAATTAACCTGTTTTCCAGAACCATGAATTGTCTAACACTGCTCACAAACCTTTCACATGCCAATTTACAACTTTATTCTTTATAAATGCTTCCATCGTGGAAGAGAGCACACTCAAATGTAAAATATACAATGATGAAATAGCATTCTAACTTAAAGCATATTACTTGTTAACAGATAAAATAGCATTAGATCTTCAAGAGACTTCAGCAAAAATAGCGTTAAGAAAAGAACTCTTAAAGAAAAAAGCAAATGAATAATTTACAAAAGAAACTCAGTCCTTTTAATGAATCTCTTTCAAATCTTTCATCTACACTCATGTCAGAGACACACTTCTGGGAGTAATAATTTCACCTTTCATCTGTCTCAGGAACAGAAGTTTACCTTGTGATATTAAAACATAGTACTGTGCATTTTAACCTACCTAGTACAATCCACAAAAAGATCTTTAGAAGGGTTCTCTTCCAGTCTTGCTTTACATTCATTTACTGTTTCCTGAGGTATTTCTGGCAAGTGTGCTGCAGACTTAATTTAAAAAAAAACAATAAATAAAAAAAGGCAACAATAAAAGCAATATTGTAATTAGTAGAATGAGTAAAAGTTCTGCTCCAGGAAAAGAAAAGGAATGTTTTGGCTAACAAGGAAACTAAGAAAGTCTTTTTTTTTTTCGTCCCCCCAATTAAGAACTGCAATAACATTCAATGCATTTCTGTTTCAATAACCTGAGAAACAAGTTTGGCTATAATGCAACAATTTTCTTTTTCTTTTGGTAGGCCTACCACCACAAAAGTAAGTAAGTTACCTATTTGCTTTGGAAGGATGGAATGGAGAGAACAGAAACACCCAGTCTGGGACATGATTTCAAACTAGCCCAAAATGTTTTTCACCAAAACAGCATGTGAATTATGATAGCCCCAAAGAAAATATTTGAGGGGATAATGGTAAACCTGGAATCTGCTTCTAAAGCAGCAAAAAAGGTATTAATGTGGGGCAAGGCCTTTTCAAGAGGGCCAAATCAAGAGAAGCAGAAGAAGAAACTAATATAGAAAGCAAACGTGCTATTATATATCAATAGAAAAGCCTCCATTATACATCAGAGAACAAATCTTAAAAAAAAATCTGATTTAATAATATGCTAAAAGTTAGATCTGAATGATCTCCATGCAAGACGACAAACAGAATGTTCTAGAAAAAAAAATCCACATCATCTGACTTTGGAAGGACCTGTAGCAATTCTGAAAAATTGCAGTAATCCAACAATCATTGAAAAATAAAATGAAAATTCTAAGAATTTCAAAAATTCCTAATTCCCATGTCCTTAAACTAAAAACCTCTAGCTAGGTTGCTAATAAGCCTTTTTCAGATGCTGAATAAGTTTGCTGTATGTTTAAAAAATACATACTTACTTAACAGCAGTATTTTAATTTGGAAATACGTGAGTAAATCCTAATGGCAATAATTGTAAAAGCAGACACTGGTAAAGGTTTCAACACAAGCTGGTAAGTTTCACAATTTCAGAAAGCCAAAAATTGGACTAATGAAAATTAGAAGTCAATTTAGTAACAAACAAAGCAACTACTTCGGTGTGCAGCTTGTCAGAAGTCTCCGGCACATTCACACGTATCTGATGCACATCTCACACTGCACTGACCCCGTTAGTGAAGTAGGTCTCCAAGACTTTCAGGCCGCAGTCTATGCGCTTTTCATCTGAAGATACCTCATATTCTGCCTATGGGAATAGAATAACATTATGTTTAGTTTCTTTCACATTATGCTAGCTAAATTTTAATCACAAATAAGAAAAGCTACCAGTGTAATGGGAAATAAAGGATCCCATTAAATTTATTCCATAGGAACTACTTTTAGAAAGAAAATATTAAACATACTAGTACTGAAAATCTACAAGGACTGGCAACTACAAGTAATTCTAAGGAATAATCTAGAAGCAGACATCAGAAGTTACAACATGTAAAGATAACACAAAATCTGGGGAAAGATTAATTGAAACGTAACAATCTCAAACAGCAACCTGTGTTAGCTTGGTGGGCTGATCCAACTCAAAGCTTATTTCAGATCTCTAAATGTGAAAGCATGCACATAAGAGCAAAGAAAATACAGCAGGCATCCAGAATGGAGGACTGCATCACACATAACCACCGTTTATTATGACACTCATTAAAAATCAACAGCCATTAAAAGCCTCAGAGTAAGTTCCAAGTGATTGACCTAATCAGTGGAAAAAAGAATCACAGAATCATAGAATCACCAAGGTTGGAAAAGACCTAAAAGATCATCCAGTCCAACTGTTCACCTATTCCCAATAGCTCCCACTAAACCATGTCCCTCAACACAACATCCAGCCTTTCCTTGAACACCCCCAGGGTCGGTGACTCCACCACCTCCCTTGGCAGTCCATTCCAATGCCTGACCACCCTTTCTGAAAAGTAATACTTCCTAATGTCCAGCCTGAATCTCCCCTGCCGTAGCTTGAAACCATTCCCTCTGGTCCTATCACTAATGACACGAGAATGGATGTGAGGGCGATCTGGCTGCGACATCTATCACCCCATTGATCGCCAGGGTTGATTCAGCTGATCTGGCTGGCTAGGCGGGTGTCCCCTTCCTCCCTCATTGCTCCATGTGTGTCCCTCCCGAAGCTGTGCGCTCGGTCCAAGAGGACGACCTTCCCCGATAGAGACAGTACCGTTCATCGGTCAAGGGTATACAGTAGCTGCGCTCCCCTGCTAGAACCTCCAAACAAGCTCAAGAAGCCATATACCTTTTTAAAGCATCCATGAAGTGACAGTTAAAGAAAAAAATAAAACACCATACTGGAAATAACAGAATCCTTCAACTTCATTTCTGCAATCAGCTAACCCACACTGACTCACTATAAAGCTATCAACATCATCTTCTGATGACACATTATGGTATCAGCCAATCCATCACATTTCAATCCAAAACAACTGCAAGCCAATGGTTTTGCTACTTGAATTCCAGAACATTCAAGTCTAATGGTAAGGAATTCTTCTTCAACTACCAAACAAGCTTAACTTTTCTGACCTGCTACCCAACCACAGCACTTTCCACTTTTAACATTTTCAGTTATGCTAATACTGTTGAAATACTGTTTTAAACTTGATATTGTAATTTAAAAGGAAGTTTAAGAGACTTGTCAGCTAACCTCTGTTACTCACACAGCTTGAGAGGGAAGTCTGAGTTGCTATTCCATTCTTATTCATACTTGAGTAACCCTGTCCCCAGCTAGTGAAATGAGTCATTTAATGATTGGATAGCTAATTCTGCTTTTGAATTTGTTGGTTTTATTCAAGGATTTCACAACCCTTCTTTCTGGGAAGCCACAAGCTTACTCCAGACTTCAAGGTCACACCTTCCCAAGAATTAAAGCTTACCAAGCTTAGTACTCAGAGCACGCAGACAAAGTACCACTTTAATCTTGTCATTTTGGCCTCCTAAATTTAACATGCACCTGAAATCATATGGCTTTATACAAGAGAATGGAGATTAAAAGTCCAGAAAATAAAATCAGGCTATTCGGATCATCCAGAAGGGGTAGCAGGCACTACATCTCACTTTCTTGACCGAGAGAGCAGGCTAGCTTTCAGATGATGAGACTCAGAGTAGAGGTTATCTTAGCTCTTCCGAGACTTCTCTTTTCAATGATTCCCAAGTGTTCTTCTTCACAATGATTTGTCAAATGGAAGTTTGAAAAAGGAAAAGCAAATCACAAAGTCATCCCTTACATCAGATTATCTCAGCCATGTCAGACTTTGTTACATTCACAAAAGCATTACAATCCACAGGCACATTAAAACTACTCAAACTATTAAATTAGTGTAAAACGAAATTACTTCTTTGAAACAATTCCACCTGAAAAAATGGCATCTGCTAAGCAAGGACAATGATGCCTCACAGACATCACATTTTTTTCCCTTTTATACTGTTTAAGATTCTATTACACCTTACATAAGCAACCTGTAGGGATGAAAAGTACATACAGAAGTTGTAACAATAACATTACATCCACATTTGTCAGCGCTCTCTCCACTGCGTGCTGCCCATCAATGGCTTCTGTTTATGTACACCTAACAATACTTAGCTCCACTGTTCTGGACTTCCATTTATTTCATTCTATGTATACCGGTGACAAATTGGTCTCTGGAATTTGGTGCTAGAAAATGCTGCTAAGAGTCACAAAATGATGGCGAAATGTACCGGGAATACAGGCCTCATTGCACAAAGATTCATTGACCAGAGGAAAACAGTTACTACTGTCAGTCATCACGCAGAATGAAAATAAGATGTTTTTTATTTTACTAGAATAAATATTATTTGGGATTCTATAAAAGAAAATGGATACCAAATGACCACAAATAGAAGGCAATTCTACTTCTCATTTCATACCAAAAGTTTCTTTAAGCTGACCAAGTGTGAAGGAAAAAGGGAGATATGCAGAAGTGGGGGCATGGCAATAACCTCGTGTGCTTCCTTACACCCTGCATCTTTCAGGATCATCTCACATTCTCAGAGTGTAAATTGTTGTGTGTGTAAGCAGCAGTACTTCCCTACTTCTATCTTCAATCATCTGGTCCCTGAACATAAATTAGAACAAAAATGAGTGGGAAAGTTGTTATTTTGACAGCAACCTCAATTTCGTATTGTATTTCACAGACCTTGGTTTAATTATGAGGGAAATGCACAGAATAAATGCTCTGATCTGCTATACACTCTTCTCCTAAGGACAGTTGTATACACACATACTCTACACACTGTGTTCTCCTCCCCCATGTGGATGCAGTGTGAGGTTGTGTTTTGTTTTTTACCAAACATGGCTGTGGGCACACTTCCTCTTTCCCCTCACTCTTTACAGTTAGATACCAAAATGCAGACGGATCAAGCCAAAGCACTTCCTTTTCCCTTGCTCTCTAGAATTTGATTTCCCTCCTTCCACAGTTCCCTAGATACTCACCTCCGTATATTTTTACAATTAGCAATGTCTGACCAGTCTTGGGCTTCCATGGCAGTAGCAACATTTTCAAGTCTGCATAAGTTACACTTATTGTAAACACACCCTTTCAGGTTCAAGAAGACAACAGCATGATCCCATCATGCCTATACTTCTGACCATGCCAGAACTGCAGAGATTTTAGAGCAAACAATTTCCTCTCTGCTGGGTCACTTTTCCCAGGTGCCTCTCCTTTCTTGAGCATCACCAGACTACTTTCTGGTGGTGCAGACTGACAAACAGAAGACCTTGATGGTGTATAAACATCAGATAGATAATACTGATATGTGTCTTACCAACAGCGTTTTGGCCACAAATCCAAAACATACGATCTAAAGCTACTACAAAAATAAATCAATTCTATCTCAGCCAAAATTCATACAAAAATTCAAACTTTATGTCAAAAAAAAAAAAAACCCAAACCGCCACCAAACTTTTTTATTTATGTCTAAGTTCTCACTGCTTACCACTGCATCCAGAAATTCAATGCATCTTTTCAAGTCTGGTCTGGAATCACAGAACTGCCTGAAGAGAAGTCTTCCTATCGGCTGCTTGTCACAAAGCTGGTTATAATCTTTTTCTGAGAAAAAGATGAGAAATAAATGTTTATCTTTTCCCATAGCAAGATCTTACTCCCATAACAATGACAGCAACGAAAAGAGTTGCAATTATTCCCCAAATACTTAAACATTCTTCCAAGCACGTTTGTCTATTATAGACTATTCACATTTAGAAATAACAAAAATCGAATGCTTCGCTGAAGTTTCATTCAGGACAAGGTCAGAAATAGAGAATGCTCTGAAACAGCAATGCCAAAGCAAACAAGATTACTGCAAAGAAGGAACATAGAATAAAAACAGAACAGATTAGAAAATTACTACAAGACTAAGACAAAAGAAAGAAGATATTTACACGTCATTCAGACTACAATAAGGATTTCCTTTTTTAGCTCATGGTTTTGTGAATTTATCTTCCACGAGCAGTTTCTTTTAAGAAATACAGAGCTATGATACAGCTTGTATCTTTTCATAAATGCTCATTTACAACTGTGGCAGGTTTCTTTTTTTTTGGTATTTCTTTTCTAATCTACATTGAAAGCAAGACAGCAGTCTCCCATTTAACAGCAGCATACTCCTACCTTTCCTTCTCACACTGCTCTACAGGACACTCACCAATTGAGCATCTAATACCTTCACATTGACTAACAGGCGGCAACTTCAGCATCTCCCTCCATTTTTTACTACGTCCACTCCGTTTGCCTAGAAGAAAAAAATGCAAAAATCAGTGTAAAACAAGACTTCAGAGTATGTTTCAATTCTAGACAGCATAACATCAGGTCATGATCTGTCCAACTGCTTTCTTGTCTGAAAAGAAACCTCATCTTCGAGGATATCCAAGCCAGTAACAAACTTGACATAGAGGAACTTTTATCTAAGTACTAGAAGTACAGGGTTTTTTTGTTCTTTTTGGTTTTTTTGCAACAGAAAGATTTTGCATTTTAACTGTGCACATGACGAAACTTCGCAAAGAAAAAGTGAATACAAATTTTGAGAATTGCAAATATCAGTAAAGTCAGAAACAAACAAAAAAATGTGGGAGTTATGTCTCAACCTTGGTGAAGAAAAGAAATCCTTACAGTCATGGAATAAAATAAATATGTTTTAAAATACATTCTTAGATAAACAAGTTGCACTTTTTTGAGAACAGTGAAGGTAATAATAGTAATAGATCATTAGTGAAGACATGATAGCAGACAAAACTTAACTGCTGTAGTATCCAGACCTCTTCAATGCTTCAGGTTTCAGTACCAGTTTTAAACTGATTTTAAAAATCTACAGTATTTTTCCAATTAGGAAGCTAATGCATTATGGAGAACCATTTTCTGTGTTCAAATTGAAATTTTACACATCACTTTGACCTGAAAAGGCCAAAAGCATTTGGAGAAGATAAGCACACTTCTCAAAACAGCAGCACGCACACAGGAACAGAAAAATTTCTCATTGCAAAACATTTCAACGGAAGACAAATTTTTGTGCTGCAGAATATTCTAAGAGATTCTGTTAAACGATACGGCCAGATGCATTTCCACATGACAGAATAGCAGCAAAAACACCAACTCACTTTCTAACTGCACCAAAGCAATACATACTGTTAACCACAATGGGAGAGAGAGGAAGGGAGTTACCCTGTGTAACCTGAATAGAAACCAGGCAGCAAACAGTACTGGTAAGTCTAAATCGTTAGAAAGGAACTAATACCTTCAGAATAATAAAACAGATAAAAGAGCCCTCTAGTATACATCTTAGTTCCACCAGTGCTGTCACAGCAGCTCAAAAAGTTGCAGTTCACTGGACCTTAGTTCATAGCAAAACACACTTGATCTGTGCTGAGACTGCTGGTCATTTTGTTGCTGCTGCAACACGACATCCTCAATTCCAAAATCAACAGATAAGGAATTAGAAACACAAAACCTTAAAAGCTGGCTTGTAGAGATTCTCTGAACTGATACTTACTGCCTAAAAACCTCTCATTTCCTAACATTTCCGCACTCTCATTTCCTAACGTTGCTTTGCAAGTCCTTCACCTTCTGAAATACTTTAGAACACAGATACATCTGTGTGTATTTTTGCAGTACCAGAAGGAAAGTTGAAGTTGTGATATTACCAGCATCATTAAAGCAAACACCTATCATTTCAACAAAGTATTTTTGATGGTCAAGAAAAATAGTTTATTATGCTTGGAAAAAAAACAAAAAACAAACAAACAAACAAAAAAAACCCCCAACAATTCAGAGCAAAGGTGCACTTCTAACAGAACTGAACACAGACAAAAATCGAGGAATACCAAACTCTGACAGCCTGTACACATACACCAAACAGAAAAGGACAGGGTATAAATCGATACAGGAGCATGAAAAAAACATTATTCTGAAGCATTAACCTGATTTCTAACCACACCACTAACCATGCCCAGATTATTCCAACAATGCCCAAATCATGCTAACACAGACTCATTTGTGCATGACACAGCATGGTGGGTATAGAACCAAGAAAGATAAATTGACCTAAATTCATAGCACTTGGAAAAAAATAAAACCAAACTGTGATGCATGCGTAGTCAAAACCAAACCAAGATATACATGTAAGTCATTTTCTGAAGCATGACTAATGAAAAATAGTACTAAAAGAAGAATTTGTGCATTATACTTCAAATCCAACACACAAAAGATTGCTTGCTATGTGTCACCACAAATATTTGGCAAGCTGGTCACTACATGACCTTTATGAACTTCATTCTGCAGGAGACCATACACTCTAGTACAGTTTTTACCATCTTCTAGAATTCAGTGGGTAGGGACTGTTTGTAAGGGCATGAAGCGACAGAACAAGGGGAAATGGCTTTACACTGGAAAAGGATAGATTTAGACTAGATATAAGAATGAAATTCTTTACTGTGAGGGTGGTGAGACACTGGAAGAGGTTGCACAGAGAGGCTGTGGATGCCCCTTCTTTGGGAGAATTCAAGGCCAGGCTGGATGGAGCTGTGAGCAACTTGGTCTAGAGGGAGGCATCCCTGCCTACAGCAAGGGTTGGAGCTAGATGTACTTAAAGGTCCCTTCCCAACCAAACTGTTCTGTGATTCAATAAAGAGAACTTTATTAATGATACATCAGAATCAAATAAATAAATGTTTTCTCTCTGCTCTGCACTGACCTTAAGATTTAAAGGGAATAAGAAGGAAAAGTCTTTACCACTCAGTAATTTAAAGAAGGTGCTCAGATGCATGTGTCGCCCACAGATAAGATCGCCTCTTCTGGTAAATGCTACCCAGTAAGTCAATTTAGTTGTCATATTATTCCCCAATTAAAAAAAAAAAAAAGAAAAGAAAAAGAAAACAAAACCACTTTCCCGTTCCTGAGGTAATTTAAAACAAGTGTCAAGTCAAGTCAAGTAACAGTTGTGGTTTTTAAGAGTGTCTTCACACAGAGCTTCTATTTGGAACCTCATTCTAGACGAAAGACCAACTGCTCGCTTCGCAACACAGCAGCAAGAAAGCCATTAGATCAGCCTGCTTTATGGTTAACCCACGTGTTTCAGATGAATTACCACTCTTTCTCTTTCAGATGCAAGCTGCACCGTTCTGGCCAGCAATTACAGCGACTCATCTTTTATAAAAAGAAGGGTGGATGCAGCAACACAATGAGGAAACTTTACATTTGTATTTTCACATACATAAGTAATAACTTGTTTTCTCCTACGCTACTTACTTGTTAGAGCTAGAATTTCAGCATTCACTTCTTCACATGTTTTTGCCTCTTAAAAAAGTACATGATAAATTCAGTTAGTTATATGAAAATTAATTTGCTTTCAGTTTTTCAACTTTTTTTTTTTTTTTTTAAATCTTCAAAGTAACAGCTGAAAAACACATAAGCTGGTTGGCTTATTCAGCAGTAAAAGCACAAATAATTGCCAAAAAAGAACCTGCTGCAGCAAAACAAAGTAATCTGGTGTGGAAATACATTTAGACAATTAAGAATGTTCTTCAAGTCATTGGATAGACTTGCCACAGTGATCTTCTTTACAGACAAGGTTTGCACTGAGGCTTCCATTTCACTGAGCACAACGCGCACTGAACATCATTAGCCAGTCTTCCTTGAGACAGAGATAGAAAACTTGAATTCTGTCCTACAGAACAAAGATCATGAGAAGAATTGTCCTGTCTTTGGCTAATCAAAGCACACAGACTGTATGTGATAAGATTCAGCAGCTCATTGCCACTGACATTCTACCACTGAGCTGCTCTGCAGCCACCCAGCTTCAGCTTCCCAGCCTGCAAAGGACAAGCAAAGCATCGCTTTGGTTGAGAAGCACACAGCACACCAGGGGTGTGATTGCTACAACACCATTCTTGCAAAACTCATTCCACAAACCAGATTGTCAGATACTGGCTAAGAAATTCCTGCTGGGTCACACCCAGATGAACTCTGAGAGCACACAACTGCATCAAGGACCCACAGCGAGCCCTTAGCTCTATAAATCATTTAAGCAGTTCAATGGAAAATGAAAAAAAAAAAAACCAACCCTGATGTGGAAGTTCTACATCAGCTACAGCAAGATGTGTGAGAATAACCCAGGTACATACTGATCCTTATAATAAGCCTGTCCCACAGCAAGATGCAGGCAAGTTTCCTACAAGACTTTAAATTGCTGTGAACTCAAGCCCCCTCCTACACACAGCTGCATCTTCCTCCAAACAGTTTATCAAAGGATTGAAGCCTTTCACTAAAGAATCAAAATACTCAAGCTCAATGAAGGCCTTATGCTACCAAGTTGTTTGTAAACACTGCATGTTAATCAATCCACTGGATGGCATGCCTTTACTGTGCAAAATTCACCTTGAAGGCACAGAACACCACAGAACCAACACCTCAGGTCCTCAGATCAGAATGGTAAACACTAAAAGCATAAAAGACTGCTGCTGACTCAGGCTAGGAGGCAAGTTCACACACATCACTTCACTGAAATGCTTGCAGCTCCAGAGGCAGCCCACACAGCCCCGCTTTGCAGGGTACCCACACCTCCATGGAGTAGGTCCTTTGTCAAGGGACTGAGGGCTCAGCAAATACAAGCCAGTCTGCTGCTTAACAACCAGGTTTATCGAAGTGGCATCTTCTAGTAAGCTTAAGAAAGAAAAAAAAAAAAGGTTTTCTGCAGAAGTACAATACATGTATCTGGCTGGCTCTTACTTCAGCAAGTATACTTGAATCCTCCAGCTAAAAACTCAGGTTTCAGGGCAAGGAAGGCACCGAACTCTTCAGCATTATAAAGGCCAAGGCACCTCTGACCACCAACAGAAGGAAAAAAACTGAAGTAGATCAATACATAAACACCTAAAAGATACCCACAGATTGTTACAACATTTAAAAAAATATTCCTCACACATCTGTATTCAAATGCCTTGAGATGGATTCCAGAGAGGTAAGCCTTCTGTGCTCTTGCACAACTGACTGCCGGAGCAGTAACACTGTGAGCAGCTACAATCACACGTATCAAGCTGCAAAAATATGCATCTAGATTGTATGTAACATCAGTTGGTGCTTCCAAGGCTAGAACCATTTGAAATGGTTCTTCTCATAAGCCCTGTATACAATTCCAGCAATCACATGCATGTTATGGAATGCCAGTGCATACATGTTGAACAGTCTCTACCTTTCTTCAACAATGATCTATTAAAGTCTTGTACCAACTCAAATAAATGCAACTAAGCTGAGCTGGAATTTATCCATTTAACCCTGCAGTCAAACAACATAGTAACAAGTCTATAACAATTATTGTAGAATGGTTTGGGTTGGAAGGGACCTTTAAGATCATCTAGTAATTCAGTGAACAGTTTGCTAGGGAAAAAAACAACAATAACAATAGTAAGAAGACTCCAATTTTACAGAGCACTCTTGATGAACAAGGAAGGGTTCTTTATCACAACAGTACGCACTGATCTCAGGACTGCATTAAAAGGGAAAGAATCAAAACTCCTTTCAGCAGACTGCGAATCCTCTAGTTACTACTGCTACATGTGAAACAACCCAAGCAGCAGTGCGTATCAAGAGACCTCTCATGTTATGTTTATTTAGTAAATGTAATTATTTAGATTCCAATATGCCCACATGCATTCTTCGCACAGTTCGTTTAATAAAGGACAAAAAGGCAGACATTGTGCATAATTCTGTACAAACACAGGAAGACATGTTTCCTGCCACAATGAGTTTACAGCAATTTAAAACACAATGCAATAAGGGAGTGCAATAGAATGCAAGAGGCAAATAAGGGAAGAACAGACAGGAATAACAGCAACTGCAAAAACTCACAGCACTCGCGTTAAGATCTGCATTTGCTACTAGTGAATGGACTTTGAAGAGTGAAATCCTGGTATGAGCACACCTCTGTTCCCCACTTGCCCACAGTCCTTGAATAACCGTACATTTTAGATAGTCAAGCTGCAGTGAACAAAGTAATCTACTTAGAATTTTATTCCAAGTTTCAAGTATCTACACTACAGGACATCTGCCTGTGTGTCATCAGTACTATATGAATTAATATCTTTTACTGCAAGCATAAGTAAGAATTACTTCGCTTGCAGAATTATTTCAGGTTTTTTTTTTTTTTAAACCTAGACAGACCAAACACACAATTTGAGTGGACTGCTTATTTCTTCTGCAGAGCTAAATCAATACATTTCAATCCAAAAACAAGACTCCTCAAGATCAGCTTTAACTGCGACTACACTGTTACTGAAAGGTTCCTGAAAGGTTCCTGCTACTTCCATCTTGGAGCTGCACCCAATGATTACCAGTGGGCAGGAACTTGCTAATGCTTGGAAAATTCCTTTTGAAGAAAACCAATAATAATAATAAAACAAACCCACCATAAGAATCTCTGCATCCTAGATTAGCTTTCAGCTATCTACAAACCACTTGACCCCATTCTGCCATCACAGGCTTGAACCAATACAACCAAGAGCTTCTGATTGAGGTACAATCTTAATCTGCTTTAACTAAACATGACATATAGGATATAACACACCCAACAGCAGGTTCAGCTCACATTTGCATACCGCTCTGACCAGGCCGCTAGAAATGTACTTTCAAGTGGATGCAAATGGATCAGGTACATTTGAAACGTACTCTTGGCATGGATCCCCACCTGAAGTAAGCTGCCACTGACTTCAAAGGAACTAGGGATCTACCCTCCAGAAGTATCTTTGGAGATGAGCTCTTCAGGCAATGAAAAAGGAAGGCTCTTAAACTGCTTAAAATATGGATTTCTTTCAAAACATTACACCGCATGAGGGATGCTGAAGTGGGTGTGGGGCTACAGATCTACTCAGAAGATTTACTGGGAATGACTGAAATGGTTGTGAAAAATAAGAACTACCAGTATAAAGAGAAAAGTGAATATGAAATAAGAAAAATGCTTTTTTTCACTGAACGTTTCTCTCAGAATAACCTGGAGTCTATTTATTATTTGGACACTTTCTTGTATAAAATTCTGGGATAAATTCTGTAGCATCTTTTCAAATAATTTCAAAACCGTTTCTGCTAGAGGAAAAAGGAATGCATTAATTCCTCTGCTCTAACACAAAATTCAGATGTATGTTGCTATATGTTATTTATTTAACACACAAAAATCTGTGTACAGAAATAACAAAAGGAGAATTACTATCTCACAACTCATACATCACTGTCACATAACTGTTTTCTGTATCTCAGCTCCTGCACAACAGTGCTCCTAAGATCAACTTCAGCTTTGCTTTTTTTTAATCTCTTGGTTTTTTTTTTGTTTTTTTTTGTTTTTTTTTTTAATTGACTCACTTGTGCTCTTCTACCACAGGATTCATCTTTAGAAGTACTTCTCTCTTTTTCTTTCTCTCATACAGATTTCCCACAAAAATCAAGATGAGGACCAGGAGCTGGATTAGCACAGAAGCTCTCTTATCTTAAGAAAGTGGGCCAGGGAATCCCAGAACACCTCACACTCAGCTTTCACCTGGAGGCAAATCCCACTGCAGGCAGCACAGTCAGCACAAGCAGGTCAGCTGGAAGAAAGAGGAGGGAAAAGGGAACTCCCACTATGGCTCCTGACTCCTCAATCTTTCATCCATAAAGCACCATGGGGCTCTGTGTTATCACCAAGTCTGGTAGTAGAGACGTACTATGAGCTACCTTTAACACTTGCGTGCATAGCTGGCATTTGATTATTTACAAAGTCATTAAAAGCAGGTAAGTAATCCTCACGGCTTTCCTTCTTCTCATAAAGAAGTATTGTAGTTGCTACAGATACATTATAAGTCATTATTGGAAAATTACAGGCTTATATTAAAACAATTGATTTTAAAATAGAAAAAACATACAAACAAACCTCTTAGAGAATAGCAACAAGCAAACAACATTCATGTGGGGAAGTACAAGCACCTAAACTAGAGAAGAGATTTGGGACCACAACAGGGAATGTCAGGTCTGGTGTAAGTGCTTGGTTATGATTTGTTTAGATGTGGCACTATTTACCAGGCAATACAGAACTGTCATTAAGCCTCACCAGATGATAAGTGCCAAACACACTTAATTCAGGTTCCGTATTTGCAAAAGGAAGAGAATAGACCTATAGGGCTGAAAGACTCAGTAAAATGCTTTCAAGGGTACAGTTTTCCCTACTTACTTCATTATGAAGGAATATTAAGTTAGACCATAAAGCCTAAATTAATTCTTTCAGCATGCCCCAGTAACTATAAAATAAGAGCACAGTGCTTTCTATCTTATCACTTTTGTTTATACAACTGAAACACAGGTAAACACTCTTATCAGGTCTTCCACATGCTGAGGAATTGGGAAAAGGATTTACTGATATGCATCAAGCCTACACGTGGAAATCAGTAAAGCTGTTATTTTACCTACTTCCATGAGAAACAGTAATTCTGTATTTTTCTACTCTCTCTCACCTCCCCATACACTTTACAGTAAGATATTATGGAGGTGGTAAGGAAGACAATCCAAAGTCTGCTTTTCTGCCCTACTTGTAAGGCCCTGTTAGCAAAGAATGTATTTTACTGAAATAAACTACTTCACCTTTGCAAATTCCTTCCTTCAGAGCATGTCACACTAGAGCTGGGACAGGGACTTTTTGTGAATGGTCCTGACAGGAGCAAAACAGCCATTCTCAGCCTAGCTGGAGCACAACAGACAGAAGATAATTTCATTTCAGGGAGCATTCTGAAGAAATGTGATATATAAAGCACCCCAAGTAGATGGGCACAGACCTGGACATGTAAGAGAGCTTCAGCCAGTCAGTCAATGGAGTTTGGGAGCTTCAAAGCCAGAAATAATATTCTTGAGAACATTTACACAAAAGGCCAATTGGAGGCACACAACTATTTTAAAAGTTTCACACCAGGTAGAACCGATCCTCACATCAGCTGCTGTCAGAGTTTCATTTACTTCATTGAAATATCTTGTTTGGTCAGTTCTACCACTGTAATTTACTTTAAACATAGTGAAACCTTAACTAAAGTGGCAACCTGACATTAAGCAGCCACTTAAAAGCAGCTCCAGATTACCACTCCGCTCTTTGTGGTGAGGCTTTGGGCACAGTAAAGCTTGGAGCCAGATTCCACTTTCCCTTCGTTTCTCAGATCCCTTCAATGCAAACTCCAAAGCCAGGCAGCACCACCACAGACATGTACTGTCAGTGGAACCAGCCAAAACATGCCCTCGAGTCTGAGGTGGTCTTTTCAGCAAAGGTTGGGAAATAGCCCAAAACTGCGATCGCTGTTCTGGTTTTTAAACCCCACTTCAAAGCCAAAAAGTTGATTTTCCTCTCCTGCTGCTTAAGGCAAATTTAACTGGATACACACATGGCGTAAGTGCCAAACCCATTTAGAGTTGGAGTAACTTGCAAAACATACAGGGGGAAGATTCTGTTGTTCTTACTCACTTTAAACAGCTCAACTGAACTAATGGGACTTCGCAATGCAATTAAGAAAAATAGGATCCAATCCAAAAAGAATATGCACGTTTCATAGCTGGAAAACAGACTCCACACCAAGCACAGAAGTTATCTGGAGAGTCTTCTGAGTGGCCATTTAATGGACAGTTTTTTATGTGAAAAAGCAGTTGTACAATCATACTCCGGGACTTTTTTTTTTTTCTACAGCCAAGAGCTAAATGAAGTCTTGTATCTATCAGAAGTGTTTGCTAGCAGAGAGAAGCCTTCAAGAAGGGTGCTGTGTGGAAGAGCCTGTCAGCATTAACCCAACGGAAAACAACACACCTAACGTTACATTAATGCAAAACACAACAGCGTTCACCACAGAGAAGAACTTACACAAGATAAAGCGTGAGGCTCTTCCAGAGAAACCCCAGCCCGCTTTTACGCACATACACATCCATAAGTAAACCGAGAGCTACAGATGAACGACCCGAATACATCCGGAGAGACCCTCCTGTGGAGCAGGAGCCCGAAAGGCGGAGGGAAAGGTTGCTCCGGGGCCGCCGCTCGGCCCGGCAGCCCGGTGCAGGTGCCCAAGGGCAGCGCTGCGAGGCCGGCTCCCGCCCCACCCGCGGGGGTCCCCGCCGCCCGCAGCCTTCCCTCGCTCCTTCCCCACCCTCTCCCCCTCCTCCATCACTTCCTCTCCCCGCCGGCCCCTCTTCCCCTCACCTCAGCCCCTCTTCCTCTCCCCGGACGTCCCGCCGCAGCCCTCGCCTCGCCCTCCGCCTCCTCCTCCTCCTCCCCCCCTCCGCTCTCACTCACCCTCCCGGGCTTTCAGCAGCACCGTGTTGGCCACGATGTTCTCGATTTCCATGGTCGGGGGCTCCTTCCCCTCAGGGCAGCCGGAGTGGAGGCCGCCCCTGCTGCCTCCTTCGCCCCCTCCTCCAGCCCCGCCACCGCCGCGACGCCAAGCCGCCGCTCATCCGGCCCCGCGGGACCTCAGCGCCGCGCTCGCCTCTTCCCCATCACCCGCCGCTCGCTCCGGCACCGGCCTCCCCCCTCCCCGAGGGCGGAGGCAAGGAGCAGGCAGCGCCCGCCCCGACCATTGCTCAAGCGCCCGCCTCAGCCGGCTCCGCCCCGCCGCCGTCCCCGCCCCTCTCCCCTTAGAACTGCAACTCCCAGAAGGCATCGCAAGACAGAACTCGCCCTCTCCCAGGCGCGCGCTGCGCTCTGCATGCCGGGATACGTAGTGAGTGACCTCGTTCGGCCTCGTCCGGCTTTTCCCAGTGCGGCGGGGGAGAGGGTCGGCGAGTCTCGCGATATTTGGGCGAAAGCCTCGCGAGAGTGTCTCCCTGCCGGTGCGTGGCGGAGCTCGGGCACGCCGGCTGCGGGAGTGCCGTCGCCTCACTGCTCCGTTTACACCGTGCCGATCGCCCCACCGGCTCTCGCGGGGTTTCTGAGGCAAGTCTCGCGTAGCCTGGAGGACCGCAGTCAGGCCTGAGGAACGCTCTAGCTGTGGACTCCATTTTGGCTTCTCTAGATCTAGTCACCGGGTGCCGAGCGCGTGCTGAGCCTCTCCTCACCCACGTCAGCAATGGGGAAGGCTGCAAAGCGCAAGAAAAAGGCCTCCACATCTTCAAAAGCCAAGGGTTCAGCAAAGCCAACCATAGCCATGGTGAAGAGTAACCCCTTTGAGGTGAAAGTCAACAGGCAGAAGTTTAACATCTTGGGAAGAAAGACCAAGAACGATGTGGGGCTGCCCGGTGTGTCACGGTCCAAGGCTATCAAGAAGGTAAGAGGACAGCAGAAATGGGGAGGGAGGAGGGCGGCTGTGGATGGAGAGGCCATGAGTCTGGAGCCTCCACAGGTGAGGTAAGAGGCACATCCCACGTGACAGAAGTGATTGCTCACCTCATGCTGCTGCTGTGGTGAACAAGGGTGCACAGAAATGTCTCCCTCCTGAGCAGTCAAACAGTGCTGGTCTCAGTGCCTTACCATGCTGTGAGAATGACTCTGTTGTTACTGTGAACTAGAGTACAGCAGGAAGCACAGGGGTTGGTTGTAAGTGTTCATTATCTAGATTTAGATGCTGCAGGATGTTGAGCTTCTTGATGATGTTGCAACATCGCTGTAACAGAGAAAGCCTGAAAGAGGAGTAGGTTCTCATTGCAGTGGGAACTGCAGAGATACAAAACTACCGCTGACTGGGAAGACTAGATTGCTTTTTGTGTAATAGTTAACTATTGAACTATTACATTGCGAAAGAATGTTAAGATGCAAAATAATGGTATGTCCTCATTGATAATAATGTCCATGCAGCTTCAGAGAATTAAATCTCCCACCCTTGACCCTTTTAAAACTGTCCTCCCCTTTTTTTTGTTCCTTCTTCCCTCTACTGATATCACCGGCTGCCTGACTAAAAATCCATACTGCACAAGGGAAGCTGTTACTTCATATACATTCCAGCATTTATCTTTTCCTTGAGTGAAGCACTGGATTTTTTTTCTGACCTCTCCCTGTAAAGAAAACAGGAAAGAAATCAGAATTTCTGTAGATTCTGTTAGGATTAAAAACTTTAATGTAACAGCTTGTACTGAGGTTCTCAGTGATGTGGATGTTGGTGATGGATGCAATTTCTCTACAGCTACCTGAAAAGAGGTTGTAGTGAGGTGGGTAAGGCCTCTTCTACTAGTGGTGGATGAGATATAGTGACTTTAAGCTGTGCCAGAGGTTCAAGATGGATACTAGGAAGAATTTCTTTTCAGAAGGAGTGGTGAGGCATTGGAATACATTGCCCAAGGAGGTGGTAGAATCACTGTACCTGAAGATGTTCAAGACATTAGAGATGTGGCATTGAGGGATGTGGTTAATGGGCATGGTGGGAATGTGTTGACAGTTGGACTAGATGATTTCAAAGGTTTCTTCTAACCTTAATGATTCTGTGATCAAATCTGGATAGCTACATGTAAATTAAATCTGGATGCGTGCATGTCAAACATAATTTAAAGTTATAACGGAATGGAAAGGACAGCAATTACAGCAGAGCAGCTAGATCATAGGCTGCAGCAAATGAGGACTTGATTAAATACAACAGCCATAGGCACAGAGATAAAGAAAGGTAGCTGCTTACCTTTGGAAGACCGCAGGTACATAGGGCTTTCCAGAGAGATACCCTTACTTCCACTACCAGCCCTTAAATGAGATCTGGGAAGGGCTGGATCCTGGCTCCAACCCTTCTGGTCACTCAGGTTTATTGTATACACCTGAGCTCCCTTGAGTTGTCCCTGCCTTCTCACCAGGTGCTCAGTCACTGATTGAAGTCGTGACTTAGCATTTCCACTACAAAAGTACTTACTGTAAATAAAGTTATTTTAAAAACTAATGCAGTGAAAGGAAATGAATAGTTTGTCATTTTGAATATTAAAAGGTGAAAAGGTGAATAGGTTATACATTAAAATTCTATGAATAGAAATAATTGGTGAGAGAGGACATGAAATAATGATGAACAAAAGTGCTTTCCCATACCCAACTTAGTAAGATACGTGCACATTCTTACGCGTCATTTAAATTGTTCACTTGTATATGCTATTGAAGAAGTAAATTGAAGGTAGAACTTTAAGAATGGTAGATGAAACCAGGTTTCTGCAGTCAGTAGTGTTGGGGGCTGTAAATTGTGGATGCTCAGGGGGCCACAAACGCCTGTTGTAGAAAACCTGCCTTCTCCTTCAGCGCACAAGTCTGGGAGTTCATTGCAGTACAAACAGCATTGGAGTACAAACCTGTCCATGAGATATAGTTGACATCTCTTAAATTAGAGATAATTTTTTTAAAACTGAACACAGCCAGCATTTTCTTTCTTCAGAAACTGTTTAATAACTTCAGCATTTTAGAAAATCTGATAACATTCAATTTTACGTTTTAAGTTTTTCCTTCAACTAGTAAGGTAAATGAAATGTTTGTCATGAGTTACATCACTAGCACTTAAAAATAAGCCTGACTTCTTTGTGCCACAAGTACAGCACATGCTACTTCATACGTGCCTTACTGCTCTCATGCCTTACCTCTCTGTGCTCAGCGCTAAATGATAGAACTGTTATGTATGTACCCACTTGGGTTTATTTATGTCTTGGATGACAAGACCAGAAGAGGTACAACTGATACTTTTGTTTTCTTTCTTTAATACATTCTTATCTACTAAGCCTCAGACTGAAATCAGAATTCTTTGGAAGCAATGGTTAGTTTTCTTGTATGACAAAACAAGGACACGACACAGTGTATCGTATTTTGTCTTCTGGGCAGCTTGTAAGTGTAGTTCATTAGTCTGTGTTGTGTATTGCATATGCTTTCCATACCCTCTGAGTTTTGCATTATGGTAGACTGGATGATTCCATATTGTCAGGATGCCATGAAGCTTTTTTTGCCTTTGCTTTGAAAACATTTATTCTGTTCATTTTTTGAACTTGATCTCTTTTTTTTCTTCTAGCGCACTCAAACATTATTGAAAGAATATAAAGAAAAAGAAAAGACAAATGTGTTTAAAGATAAACGTTTTGGTGAATATAACACTAAAATAAGCCCAGAGGAAAAGATGATAAAACGATTCACTTTGGAAAGACAGGTAAAGTGTAAGAATGGGAATTAAAAAGAAAATTTGGGTTGGGAGGGTTACCGTTAATAGAAGGTTTTGCAGGCTAATGTTGTTTGTTTGTTTGTTTTGTTTGTATGTTTTGTACTTCTATGAAAAAATGTCTGTTTATGGGAATCCAGAATGTTCCATGAAAACTTCCTGGTGTTGCAAGACAGATGTTTTTCTGAAGAAGAAAATTCTTTGAGCACGTCTGAGCTCTGATGTGCAAGCAAGCCAATTTTAAGCAGTTACTGTTTTTCTTTGAGTGTTGTAGATTTGTTGTGATTTGGAAATTGGATTAGAAAAAGGCAACCACCAGCAAGTACAATTTGAGATTCTAGTCTAGCTGTTGGAGAACAGCCATTTCATTTGCTGACAGGAGGACCTCTGTAACATGCTGTCATTCTGTAATGTGAACTGTTTGTGTAGTACCATTCTTTCAGTTTTATGATACTCAATCTCCAGAACTGAATAGTGTAATATTGTAGCCTGCTGGTGATTTACGTAAGCTACATTTCTTCAGTCCAGAAATGGAATAATGAAGAATTGTTGCTAATAGTATACAGATAAAACTTAAGCTTTCTTAAGTGTTCTGAGTTGCTTCATTTCTACGTTACTGTAAGAATAATGGAAGCATCATACTTTCTCTCCTAATGTTTCATGTATTTTGGACAGAAATATTAACCTGGTAGTGTTCACAAACACTAGAACAGCAAAGAACTGGAACGAGAATCTTCTCAACTAGTGTTAAAAATGCTGGTCTTAGTTTGTTGCCTGAAAACTAGAAATTTTTGTTATTTAATTGTGGGGTTTTTTGTTCTTTTTAGCAAAATTATGGAAAGAAAAATATCTATAATCTCAATGAAGATGAAGAATTAACTCATTTTGGACAATCTTTGGCAGAAATTGAAAAACTGAATGATATTATTGATAGTGATAGTGACACAGATGAAAGAGGAGCATTGTCAGGTAAGTATCAGCTAATATCTCACTGCTCTGTAGTTTTTTTTCACTGTTGGTTTTGTTGTTGGTACATTTGCATCATTTGTTTCTTTCACTGAAGAAAAATGTGTAAATGGGTGGGCTGTTGAAGCCAGATTACTATTTAAATACATGTGGAACAACTGTCAAAATTTAGCAGAAGCTAAGTTGGAGCTACCCAACCGGCAAGTTTCTTTATCCTGTGTTTTTTTTCAGAATTAATGTGTACCTAGGTTTCAAGTGCATTGGGCAGCATCTGAAGTTTAAGTGGTTTTCTTGTACCTCTACACATAAATAGTAGTTGGAATATAGAAAAAATATTCCTGTCTCACGCAAAATGTTTGTCAGTATAAGTTGTCCAACATCTTTTTTAGGTGTGAATGTGAGTAGTATATGGCTGATGAAATAATTTTAACTGCTCCCATTCTCAAATACTAGGGAGATACTGTCCTAGCAGCCTAAGCACTTACATATGAGTTTGAAAAAAATGCACAATTTATTTTTTCTTCTAGCTGAGTTAACTGCTGCTCACTTTGGAGGAGGTGGAGGCCTTCTTCGTAAAAAAGCATCAAGTGAGCAGGAAGATGAAGAGGAGGAAAAACCTAAATCTAGGAAGGAACTCATAGAAGAGTTGATAGCCAAATCTAAACAAGAAAAGGTGAGTTTTTAGCTCAAAAGAATACTTTGATTTATGATATGGAGGACATCACAATTTGTCTTTGCAGAATAAAGTAGCAGTAGCACAGAAAATGATGTAGATAACTGTCTGGAAAAGAGTCTACGGTCCTTGAATGTCCATCTGTCCTTGTAAACACTTAAGGAAATAAAGTGAACGTCTGCCATGCTTTTGTATCTTCAAGTCTCTCCTTTTCTTGACTCATAGAACTCGTTTCCTGTATGGAGCCCATGTGGCATTCAGTACAACTGTATTGCTTCTACCGCTGTGGATGTTTATACCTTTAAAATGTTAAGCATTTGAAATTTTTTTTTTAATTTCTATTTTTTTATTTATTATTTTTTTATTTATATACATTAATTTGTTTTTATGCTGTAAGTGCTTTGTTTTATCCAGCTGGATCTAACTGCTGCATTTGTGTTTTATTTTTCTAGCAAGAAAGGCAAAGTCGGAGAGAAACTGCCTTAGAACTTACTGAAAAGCTTGACAATGACTGGAAGGAAATCCAAACCCTCATGGTCCGCAAACCCCCAAAGTCAGAAAGAAAGGACAAAGAGGCAGAAAAACCCAAGGTAAAGTTTGGCTAGATTACTTTCTTTTATTCTAATAATTTGTGGTTTTCACTGTCCTAGTGACTGAAGTATGAGGCAAAGTTGATTGCTTTGCGAAATAAAATGAGAGAGGTTGCATGTTGAGCAACATTATTGACTGTTGGTTATTTTTAAGACATACTTTTGCCTGAAGAATAAAAACTGTTGAGAACATTGTCTTATTTTGAATGCCTTTGCTACGTTTCTTGGGTGAAACAACTTCTATTTGACGACAGATTTTTTCCTTGTTGTGACCTGAGTAATGTCCCTACAAAAAGGGAATTAAGGTATTACGCTTATGAATAAATTTGTTACAGCCTCAAGGCTTTTCCTATTTGTTGTTCTTCATACTTCTTAATCTAAGAATTTAAAAAAAATAATAATAATAAATAAATAAAAATTATAGTCTTGTGCTATGTGTTTTTTTTTCTTGTAGGCATTTTGTATTATACGGTATTTATTACCTGGCAGTAGAATTCCGTTTTCAGAAGGCTGAAATAATGAACTGATCTCATGTTAAAACTGATCTTAAATAATGAACAGAAGATACTGAATCAGAAAGTCATATTTTGGCATATTGCTTTTTATTTTAAGATGCTTCATGATATACTGAATATTCCACTATGTCA
This sequence comes from Tetrao urogallus, assembly GCF_951394365.1. NCBI lineage: Eukaryota > Metazoa > Chordata > Aves > Galliformes > Phasianidae > Tetrao > Tetrao urogallus. Next base: position 62,294,518 of record NC_136817.1, read on the forward strand.
ATAATGTGATATCCTAGACAAAAATTGCTTCTCTGTGCTCTGCTGAAAAGGAAAATTATCTTCCCTTGCTTCATGTGAATCTCCTTTTGAGAGTTATCAGAGATGCAGGGATCAGACTGTGTACTAAATATAACATTAATGTTAAGTAGGAGAAAATTATCTAGTGACAAGTAAGAAGAATGATTACCAGAACTGAATTTTAAAGAAGCAGGTTAGTGACTTAAGCATCTATCAAGAGGATTGTAGTCACAAGCTCACTGTGACCTCTGCTAGTGACTGTTTTCCCATATATGCTGCTTAAATTGGCTGAGCATCAGCAACTCTTTTTGTTTCCTTTGAGGTAGATATATATGTAATTAATATGATAACAAATACGTAGTTTATTTCTAACAGTATTTATGAACTGAGTTATGAACTATAAATTGTTTCGTTTATTTTTTTTAGAAAACAGTATTTTATTAATAAATAATATTTTGAAGCATTTCAATTAATAAGTTTTAATTTAAGATAATGTTTGTAAGTTATTCATCTGTGAATAATTTAAATGGAGGGGAGTTCAGGGAAAATTTCTATTCAATCATTCAATCCATTCCTTATGTTAAAACTGAATTGAAAGCAGCTTTCTCTAGACAGTCTTTGCCTTATTTCTTAAAGGCCTTGTTTTCCAGTTGTTGTGTCTGGTAGAAGGGTGGATGCAAAGCAGAATAATAAAGCTAAGATAATAAACAACTGTATAAATATTTCTCTAGCCTGATGAATATGATATGATTGTTCGCGAACTTGGATTCGAGATGAAAGCAAAACCTTCAGAAAGGATGAAGACAGAAGAAGAATTGGCAAAAGAGGAGGAGGCGCGACTCCAGAAGCTGGAGGTACACCAGTATGGTTTCGGATTGTTTCCTAATCTGTTTTTTGGAGTGACCACATATACTTATTGCTTGGCCTTCAATTGAAAGTGGCGGTACTAAACTGCTGTTCATCAGAGGGCAAATGCAGGAAATCTCTTTGTGTTTTGTTTGGAATCTAATAAAGGAATGTTTGGAATATAATAAAGGAAGCATGGACTTAGTACATGACTTAGTGAGGTTCATGAAATAAGTAAATGTTCTTTTCGATAAAAAATAGAATATCACTTTGATTTGCCTTTAAACGTTTTAAATTATTCAGAGTTTAGATGCAATTCAGTAAGGGGGGATATTTTATTGCAAAGAAGTTGAGCTAATATGCTGCCAAGTCATGTCATGCTTTCTTCTGGTGTTGTAAATCTTCCAGCAGTAGCACATATATAGCTTTGCTTCGCATAGGAATAGGGTTCTCTTGGGAAATGTTTCATGCTGTTTCTTCTATACTGTGCTCTGAGTCCTATGGAAAGAATTAATTACTTGGTAAATGTTTCTCTCCTTTCCTTTTGGGATGTTAGGGACACTTCTAAGGTGGTAGAGAGAGGTGGTACCTTCACGTTACAGCAAAAGGGAAAGGATTTTTTTTCTTTCCTATTCTTGTTGTGTTGTTTGATGGATGATCTAGCTGAGTGCCAAAGTGAAAGTGCTTCTGAAAATGATTGTTTCACATGTTGCCCATTGGGTCTATTTGTAAATTCAGTGTAATGTTAAAATCTTAAGATTATGTTTTCTGCAAACTTGTTACACTTAGGAGAAAGAAATAAACTCTGCAGAATCACAAAACACCAATGGAAGTTGCATTTTCTGGTAAACCACACAGATAAAATAAGAGAACATAACAGATTTGGAAGCCCAGTTAAAAAGCTTTCCAAATAACAGTTATCACATATGCAATTGCATTAGGCTATCAAATCATACTGCCCAACAAAACAGAATATTAGGTTTTGTTCATAATTTGCCAAGTCACTGTTTTTAATTTTCACTTACTACTTGATAATTCTAGTTAGCTTTTTTTTCCCCTTTGCTTTTCTTAAATGCAGTGTTTGAGAGTTCTTTCATTCTTGTGTAAACACATGATCTCTCTGTGTATGTTACTTCTCCTAAAACACAGGCAGATCGACTACGTCGAATGCATGGAATAGATGAACAAGAGAATAAAAAGAAACCCAGCCACGTGTCAGCTGATGATCTAGCTGATGGCTTTATCCTGGACAAAGATGACAGACGTTTATTGTCTTACAAGGTAAGATAGGAAATCTCAGCGTTTTCAAGTTCTGAAGTGCAAATAGGAAAATCAGTTTGGAAGTGATCTCTGGAAACCTTTAGTCCAAATCTGTGCTCAAAGCAGGGTCAGTTGTGGAATCACCAGGTTGTTCAGCATTTTGTTCAATCTTGTCTCGAAAAATCTCCAAGAATAGAGGCTACACAATCTATTTAGGCATTATATTCTGCTGATTTTCTTACTGTAAAAAAAGTTTCTCAATCTGAACCTCTCTTGTTTAAACTTAAACCAGTTGTTTCTCTTTCTGCCACCACGGACTGTGATGCAGAGTGCTATACTGCCTTCTAAGTGACTTCCCTTACAGGCACTGAAAGGCTGCTGTTTGGTTCCAGGCTGAAAAAAGCCATGTGTTCCACAGCATCTCCTCATAGCACAGATTCTGTGGCCCCTGATGATCTTGGTGACTTTGTCTTGAACTTGCAGCTGTTTGTAGATAATCTTTCTTGTATTTTAATACTGTATTCTATCTGATTTTTAAAAGTGCTGAGGAGAGGAGAACAGTTGTTTCCCTCTGTAGTCCTACTGTGCTCTGTAGCCTTCTGTGCTCTGACTTAACTGGATTGCGGACAGGTCCTTAGCCCTTCCATTTGTTGCTTTTTATGTTTTTGTTTTTTTTTTTAATTTGCACTATATGCCGTAGCTTTGCTTAAGGTGGCAGAGCGAGTAAAACCTTAAAGCTGATGCAATGAGTCACCCTGACTGTGTGATGCATGTGTGTGCATACTGATCCTTTCATCTTCTTATATGGAAGTAGCAAGGGAAGTGCTCCTCTCAGCAGAGAATGCAAATTGTGAATATGCATTTAAATTTTTGATTAAGAAAACCAAGATGGGAACAATTATTTATCTGATACGCTCTTTAAATGCGTAGAAGTAGTTAAAATGTCTTTTTAACCAAGAATGCTTCTGTAAGTGATGTAGAAATTTTATGCAAGTATTCCTTACTTTCCCACTGGTACTATTGTAGTCCTTACATACTGTATCCTGTTCTTCCTATCTCTTACTGCTCCTCAGAAATACACTTCTATTCATTTATCTGTATACATTCTCTCTTCTTAAAATTCCTTCTTGGCTGGCACAGTTGCCAGTCACTGCTTGGTCATAATAACTTTTGAAGATACATTTCCATGGTGATTCTGGCAAATTGCTGTCACTTCACTGGTGTTTTAATTGGCTTATTTTCTCTACTGGCAGGATGGAAAAATGAACATTGAAAATGTGGAGGAGGAGGAGGACAAAGAAGAGGAGGAGGGCAAAGAAGATGAAGACGAACAGGAAGAAGAGGAAGGTGAGAAGGAAGATAATGAGAATGAAGAAGGTGAGGAAGAATCTGCTACTGAAGATGAGGAGGATGTTGCGTCAGATAACCACTCGGATCTTGAGTCTGACCTTGAGAGTGAAGAAGAAGCTGCAGGAAACAAAGAACAAAAGAAACACAAGGCAAATGAAAATGAATCGCACAATGTGGAGGAACTGGATCCAAAAATGGAAGCTGCCAAATCAGAGCTTCCATATACATTTGCTGGTAAGCAAAAGACTGATGCAGAGATCCCTGTTGTCTTTAAGGTTTAATAGCCTGTGTTTCTCTCTGTCCTGCAGTATCTTATATATTCCTGACAATCTATTGTAATCTAAATCTTCTAATCTGAAGTTTTACCTCATAATTGTCTCCTACTGTTCCAAGTGCAGACAGTAGCTGCTGTTCTTAGTGATTAGCACTGATCATGCTGTGAGCAGTGGAAACCGGATCTGTTTTACCCGAGAACATTTACTTCTGCTTCTATCAGCCTTAGAATTGACAAAGACATATTGAGGATGAAAACAGAAAGATCTGTACTTTTTTCCAAGTGCATCCAATCTAAAATGCTGTGTTTTGCATGAGAGAAGTTAAAATAGTATTCTGTCATCGATGTTTAAATGAGGAGAGCTTTCCTTCTGTCGCGTTTGGACTGATATTTTTGTCAGAGGTGTAGAGAGGCAGCATTGTGAGGTGTCATCCCTGCCATACAGCATCACAGCATTTTGAGATAGAGACAGTCAAAGTTTGACTCCTTTGGGACTTGTACCTAGGAGAAAGGAGGAAGCATGTTCCAAGTAGTATACAAACCAATCATTAATACTGAGTATTTAATGCAACTAGCTATTGTCCTAGTATAGGTTTCTCTAATAAAATTAACTGTTACACAAGATTGAACAACCTTTCAAACAACCTTCTCCTAGTGCTTGCTTTTTTCCCATCAAAAGGAAATAGCATACATTACCCAAAGCCTTTTAAATTGCATTCAGGATCTATCTTAACCAGAAAGCAATTGCATTAAAATAACTCAAAAACTGAACAGGTTAAGATGTTATTTAGCACATTCACTTATGCAGAAGACTAAAATACTACTTTTTGGGGAGGAGGGTAAAATTATTTTCCATTAGTGGCAAGTTTCTTACTTTATTTAATATCCTTCATACAAAAGCTCATTAGATGAGAATTAAATGTAGAGCTAATTGTATTATGGTAAATTTATGGTTGAATGAATGCGTAAGCTCACTTCTGGTGTGTTGCATGTGTGTGCATGTAGTTACACTCAGCCTGGGCAGCAAATACAGGACAAATTGCATCTCGGTTGTTGAAAAGCATTCGTCTTATTTTCTGACTTATGCTCATGTGTGCTGTGTTACACACATTTTGATAGGCTACCATTACAGGATTACTATTTAAAAGCCATGTGTTATCTTTTTTTCTGAAAGATGACACTTTCAAATTGGGAATCTGTTAGGTGGTCACTTGAATTAAATAACTGTTAGAGATTTGGTAATTTTTTGTTTTTACCTTACAGTTCCTGAGTCCTATGAGAAATTGAAATCTTTATTGGCTGGAAGAACAGTAGAGCAACAGCTTATTATACTGGAGAGGATTCAGAAATGCAATCACCCAAGTCTTGCAGTGGGAAACAAAACAAAGTTGGAAGTATGTTTTCATGTTTTGTTTTATCTTGTATTTTAAGGTTTGAAATTAACTTTGAATCCCTGCTTAAGTTTTACTAAGGATTCAGGAAGCAGCATAACATGTACATGTTCTTATAACAGTGCAATCAACATACTGCTTGTTTCTTTTCTAACTTTTTTATCACTGTTCTTTTGTGCTGTTCTGAAAAACATGTGTGATGAAAGAAAATTAATGTTTTTTAACATACTGTGCTCCTTGCAGAAACTATTTGGCTTTCTTCTGGAATATATTGGAGAGTTAGCAACTCTGGATCTACCAGAGCTCAAAGCAATTGACAAACTCATCCTGTAAGTAATAGATCGTGTTCACTTTTGCTCCTTTCTGGTCTAAAGAGAAAAGCTACCTAGGGTGAAGTATTTAATATGTAGCTCTGTCAGGATTGTAGGCAACTTAGTGTCCTAAATCTGTTTCATGTATTGTCTGGACTATTAACTGTACCAAGACATTAGAATGTAATTTTTTATCTGTAAGTGCTTTTCATGGGTAGTAGATAAATAATATGCCAGCTGTGCATGAAAACTTCTGTATGGAGTTACCCATTCAGCAGATTAAGGGCTTTACAGTTTGCAGTGACGGTGTGCTGTTGCCTGTACAGTTGTTTTTTTAACATGTGTTTCCATTCTGTGAATTCACTCTCATTAGGAACTAAGTGAAAATAGAATTAGAATGTTATAGCAAGCCCATATAAAAGTTCTGAAGAAACATTTTTCAGGAAATTGGCAATTTGGAATTGTTGTCTTCAAATATATAATGGGTATTTATTGTGGCAAGAGAGCCAAACTTGTCTCACAGTTACATGGCAAAGGATGAGGGTCAATGGATGCAAGTTGCAGTAAAGGAAATTCCAGTTACTTGTAAGGAAAAAATCTTCACAGCAATTGTATTGAACCCTAGAACAGGTTTCCCAGAGAAGCTGTGGAAGATTCACAGAATTGAACGAAACTGTAAGCAAGCAGATTCAGCGTTGAAGTTAGCTGTGCTTTGAGCAGGGAATTGCACCAGGTCCCCCCAAGGTCCCTTACGACCAAAATTAGTCTGTTATTCCTATCTTGACTTTGTGGCCGAGGCAACTTTTTTGTAGTGAATTATTTGTATGTACCTTGAAATAAAAAACAAACAGTGAAAACTAAAGGAAATAGTTTTTAATAAGCTGTTATGTGCAGGTTTAGCATGCATTACTCTGTTGCATTCATCAGCAAGAGCTGTTGATAGCCACACATGCTGGGGTTTTGTAAAAACATGTACACATTTTGATTGTTTTATAGAGCTGAGATTTATTAATATCACTGCAAACAAATGAAAATACTGAAAAGCAGATGCAGATGTCTGAGTGCACCTTCCTGTAGGCTTTAACCACAGGCCAGGAGCTGGCCTAACTTTGTGGGGTTGGGTTTTTTTTGTATTTTAAGTAATAACTTTGCTAACCACGTTACTGCCATACGTGTTCCTTAACACTGCATGAGAATATTTTGAGTTATGAGTTGCCTGATATGGACCAGCATATCTTTGTACAGTAAAATGAAGAGTTAGGTGATTTAGAAAGATGTGTTTTAATCATATGAGATTATTTAGGAATGTATTTCAAAGTTTTTAGTTATTTTTTTTTATTATTAAGATTTAGAAACCTCCAAATCAGAGGTTGCCCAATCTGCAAATCTCAGATTGCCCAGTGAAAATTACATCTCTGTAAACCCAAAGTATTACAGTCATAATCTGTGCAGGGCCATGGTGGCTATTTCTCTAAAAAATAATTTGTTTCAGGGAGTTTGTTTTTGTTATGGATGGAACACAAGAAACCACCCTGCAGATGCTTAAAAATCAGGTTTTTAGTTAACATCGCTGGTGTAACTTGATCATGACTTACATTTCTTCTTAATAGGCCATTGTACAATCTTTGCCAGATGTTTCCTGAAGCAGCCAGTGGCAATATTAAGTTTGTCCTTCGAGACGCTGCACATGAGATGGAAGAAGTAATTGAAGTCAAAGGCCGTGCAACGTTTCCAGGCTTGGACACGGTAACAAATACCTGCTGCTAAGCAAGCTCTTGCTCTTTCCATTAGTACAGAAATGCTAGTAAATGCATGATGATGGGGATGTAATTTTGCATTTCAAGTTATATAATGAGTTATTAGCATCTATGAAGTTTTATATTTCTTAAATTTAAATGTGCAGATAAAAAAACATTCTACAGAGTAGAAGTATGACTGATATATTAACAAGGGGCACAGATCTTAAAATTGCCTCTCCAGTTGATGTAGTAGAGCATTATTAGTTTTCCTGATGAAATTTTCGTGGATATTGATGTTGTCTGTTATGTCCTGATTTCTTCAGTTACAGTAAGTGCAAATATTTTAAAAATGCTCCATAGAAGTGCAGTATCTCTTAGTTTCAGAAAAATATCAAGGAAATAACATAATGGACTTAAAAGTACCATTTTTAATGCTGTAGATGTGAGTCATGCTAAATTAATGACTCAGAGTGAAAGGACTGAACTTACTTTCTTGTATTATTCTATGATTAGTAATACTCCAGAATTTCGGTAGCCATGCTAAATCTGAACATACTCTATTTTCAAAGTTCAGGTAAATGGCTGTTAGAGAATTCACATGGAACATATAGAAAATGAATATTTGTTTATGTAGTAGACTGTTTTCAAAGAGCAGACGTAAGTCAGTTATCCAAAGAGAACTACTCGTTTGGGTTTTTTTTGTCTCCCAGCTTGAGAAAACAATGTTGCCTAATTGGATATTTAGAGTATTGAAAGAAAGTGAATTAAAGAATTTGATTGGAAGACTTGCTTCTTATAGCTTGGACAATATTTATATGGAGTTCTTTTCGAAGAGTCTTCAGGATGTTTTGGGTTTTGCAGGAAATGTATTGTGGAGAGCTTTTAGCTTCTTAGTATGTTTTGTCTATCGCTCTTACAACATGCAGTTCGACACACAGTGGATGTTCTATTTTCTCAGGTACCTTAAACAGTCATTTCAGTAAACAGGTTGTAAATATATCCGACTTCTGAATGATGTTCGCCTTGATATTTTTAGACCTCTACATGACAGCTACTCATCTATCACAGTTACATATGTGTAAAATTAAGATCCATGGAATTGTCTTAATGCATTTTCTCTCCATTCTATGTTGTATTCACTATCAGCTTATTTATTTGAAAATTACATCACTGCTGTTTCCAACATCTGACTTCTGGCATCCAGTTGTAACTCCTGCATTTATATACATGAGTCAGCTGCTTACTAAGGTATGTCTACGATGTTGTGTCTCTGTATACAACTTCACTTCCTTGTTTCTTCCTAGCACTCCAGCTATGTGTTATAATTAATGTGTATATATTGGAACTGCACTGAAAAGGATGCTCTATGTTTGGTCACAGATAGTAAATGCAGAAAAAAATTAAGAGAAAAAACTCTCATAGAGTACAATCCAACTCAGAATTTGATCTAATAATTTTTGTGAGCTGTCATGCAAGAATATCTTACATGAGAAACTATGTGAAACTAATGGAACAGAGTGAATAAAGTACAAAATCATTTGTTAGTGATCTCTCTTTCATATATTGCAATTGTTCCAATTCAAGAAAGGCTTTTATTTAAGAAGCAGTAATGTGTGTTTTCCTTAAAACTTTACCTAGTACAGTGTATTGCAGTGTATTTAAGCACTTACTTTTCTATCCAAGTATTTTTCATATAGGCTTTGAAAGTTCTGAGCTAGTTGTTTTGTTACTGTTGCTGATCCAAGTTGCTTGGAGCCTGATGTTTCTTTGTTTCACTTACGAAAATGGAAGTGGGGTTGGAAGCAAAAAGTAGGACTAAAATTGACACATAGTTCAGATGGCAGAGCAAATGAGCAGTAAGAACTTTCTGGTGATTGAGCACCTTCTAGTGGCTAAACCTCATCTTTCTCATCAACTGTGCCTATGCTCTTTAGTAAGAGCTAAGGGAAGGCAATATTTTTCACTTAAATCCAGAGGGTTCCATTATACAGATTTTAAAATGTGTACAAGTTCCTGAATATTTATGCTTTTGGAGGGATGCTGCATTTGTGTTGGACAGACATTTACTAATAATGTGCTTTCTTTTTTTCTTTTTATAGTGCCGCATCACAACATTGCAGGATGTTATTAAAGGTTTGTTTGTATGCTCTTTGCTCCTGGAATATGTATCTCTCTCCAAACGATTTGTACCAGAACTCATCAATTTTCTTCTTGGAGTACTTCACATATCTCTACCCAAACAGCAGGCCCAGGGTGAGTTTGTTTGAGTAAATGAGTAAGAAATTTTTATATTAGTGATTTTCTTTAGAATTCCATTAATTAATTAATTGTCTTTCACAATGAATCTAATGTTTTGAACAGAAGAGCCCAACCATCTGCTAGGCTAGCTTTCCATAGCTTTGATCTTTCAGGAAAGAAACAATGTTTTCAAACTTTTAAATTGCTCACAGTGCAGTACTTTTGCGGTATTGTTCTAAGTAGACCACACTGTAGGACTGCAGCCTAAAATTCACAGTTCCTATAGGATTATAATGAGTACCCTGTTCTTCACAGCAAGGAAGCAGTTAATGCTGCACTCTTCCTTATCAACTAATAGCCATTTCACCAAGAGAAGTATGTCACAAAATTGTTGTTTTTCCTTTTTGTTTATGTGTCTGGGATTTGTTGTAGTTTAACAGAGGGCAGCTAATCCCCACAAGCAGATTAGTCTGTGCTGTAACATAACTGTGTAAACTGTGTAAATGCAGACAACAAGAACAATAAAACTATCTTTTCAATGGGATCCAGCTGCTAGCAAGTGATTTTCTATTGCCAGTCTTCCAGTCTTTGTCTTTCTATGACTTTTTTTTTTCCTGTGTGGACTCATTTCTAGGTTTAAAATTGCTCCAGATCTGAAGCTTCTTGTTGAAGTGTTTAGTGACAAAAATTCACCTAGAGGAGCTTTGTCAGAGCACAGTGCTAATTCATGTGCTAGTGTCTCTCTCTGGGTCACTCATAATGTCTTTGAGCACTGCAGGAAGAGTATTCTCAAATGAAAATTTTCAATTATTTATTGGCAAAAACTCAGAGAAGACATCTGGGATTTAATGAACTTACAGAGTAATTATTACTGTGTTCATTACTGTTGATGAAACACCTCAAGTCTTTGTTCTCTGGGCAGTCATCAGTCAGTCATGGAAGGTTCATCTTCTGTTGTTCCAGTATTTCAGTTTATCTTCAGCATTACTGAGTAGCTGTCTTGCAGTTCCCTTTTTTGTTCCTTCAAGACTTTCATGCCTTCCTGTGCTGGTGTTCTTTTCTTCTTTTGAGTTCTTAAGCTACAAATGATCCCTTTCTCAACAAGCTTAGTATTGCATTTTCACCTTTATTAGCTTGTGTGGCTGTAACCTGCAGACTCACCCAGCTCCTTCTCACAGTGTAGCAGTTTCCTCTGAAGTGTGAGCCAAGGTTACACAGCTGGGTTGCATCAGAGCTAAAGCACTGGATTCGTAGAACACCAACAACTGAGCTCTTAGAACAAGGTGGGAAGAGACTACAGAGTGGATGGGTTACACTGCACTTAAACTGTTTTCTCCTTTGTGTACTCTTGTAGGAATCTATGATCTACAGAGGTTTTAGATACCATTAAAATACGGGTTTTTGCAAAATCAGCTAAGCTTTTTAAAAATAATTAGTGGTAATTATTTAAGTTTTAACCATTTTTTAATTTCGTTTGTATTTCTGCTAATGTATTTGCGTTAGTTAAATTTTCACAGTGTTGTTTTCTGTTAGCAGGGAAGGAGAGGTGAATAAAGTATATACTAAAGGCACAGCATTCTCTTTTTGAAAATTTTTCACTCAGTGTTGATGTTTTGAAGTTACCAGATATTCCATTGTGTTTATAACTATCCCTGAGGGAACTGTTACTTATAAATGTGATGGTTTTGCTGTCAGCAGTGAATATTTTAAAGCAAACTGACATCCAGCTCTCTGGAATATTTTCTGTCGTCACACCAAAAAATTTCTTGAGGTTTTATTTTGACAATGAGTAACATCAACAAGTAGAACTTACATTGTTTTCATTTTATGAGTTCAATCCATTTATTTTTCACACGAAATGGTACGGAACACAACTTCTTGAAAGACTAAAGTACACTTTCTGATCTGGTTTAGTGTTTTGTTTTGGTTTGGTTTTTTTTTTGTTTTTTTTTTTTTTTTTTTTAGAAAAACTGGAGGAATAGAGTAGGAAGGGATCGCCATTGTTGATAGCCTGTTAATGGAACTCTGATTTAGAGCTGCTATCCTCTCACAAGTAAAAGAAATAATAAACACTTTTGAAATTAGTTCCATTGTAAGCTTGCAGAACTTAAAGAATAAAGAGAAAAGAAAAAGATCCAGCATGGGTACTGCAAATTATTTTCTACCTTAGCTGTGAGATTTAGCATAGTAATTCTCAAGTCTTTTCAATGTGCCCTGCCCCAGTTCATGTTCTATGTTTCCTCTTCTTGTTTTAAAACTACTTAGGTGTAACAGGAGAGGACTTTACAATGTGCATCTAAGGGCCTCAGCTGGAGAGGTTCAGTGATGTATGGTAACTGTGAGCTTCTCCTGTTCACACTCACTGTTCTGCTGGCCCACTTTCTGCTCAATAAGCCACAACTCACAACTCCAAGGGAAAGTTCTGTTCCTTGCCCTTTCCACTGAAGCATGTCCAATACTTCACCCTTGCCTGCAGTTTTAATTGTGCATCTTGTTCCCCACAGGGCAGATACCTGCTCTCTCGTCATACATAATTATGATTGTGCTTGTAGTCCGTTATTTCAGAGAATCCTAATGCTGCTGAAGTTTGGGGTGTGGTTTTTTTTCTTTTTTCTTTTTTCTTTTTTTTTTTTAAGACCGTGATTAGGAACTTCTAAAGAATTAATACTGAGAACCTATTTGTTGATCACTATTCTTGTTTCTTAGGCTATACTGTAGTCCATCCATTCACACCAGTGGGGAAAAATTTAGAACTGCTTTTGGTGTGTGATAAGAAGGATCTGGAAAGTTGGCAGAAGCAAAACCTGCCTTTGAGTGTTGTGACTAGATTAAAGGAATTGAGCAAAACAGAAATTAATCATATCAGGTATGTGAGAATAAGAGCAGCGAGCTGTTCTGCTTTATTTGTATCTTACTATTCTGTAGCATATGGAATTATGAATCTTATATTAAAATGTTATGTGGAGCACTCAACCCCTCCATTCCTTTTCAGTACAGTTGTGGATTGATTGGATGATGCAGATACAGAGGATGTGCTCAATACTTTGAACTGTCATGCTTTTCAGAAGTAAATACTGCATTTACCTACAAGGGCTAGAAGAGTCACAGAAGTAATCAAGCACCACAGTTAGGAAAGAACGAAGTTAAACATAAAACATGTTAGACCACATTTTTCACCTTGTCTGTGTGTCATTTCATAACATCTCAGGGATGAGTAAGTGTTTTGTGATGAAGTTTAAAAAAAAAAACAAAAACAAAAACAAACAAACAAAAAAAACCCAACATAATTCTGTTCTGAGTGTGACAGTATTAGAACCAGTGTAAAAACCTGTTACTCAAGCAGCAAAGACACAATACTGTTTTGTCCTTTGTGCACCAACATAAGTAGTTTTTGCTGATGGCTTTCTTGGGTATTTGCTTGCATAAAGAGAGTAAAATTCTAGTCTGAACTAACAACCAGGAACAGACTTGTAACTGATTGTGTCAGACAGTCTTAATAATAGACACTGCTAATTCACCAAAATTTAATTAGTGTAATACATTTTATTTGACAGTGCAGTACAGCTTTTGCAAGTGAAATTGTTACATTATTTTCTACATTACCAGGTTGTCGTGTCTCGCCTTGTGTCTTGATCTTATTAAAAGATGTGCAGTTCTATATGAGTTTTTACCATCGTTCCATGAAATAATGCATCCAATAAGAGTACTCCTGACACAGCATGTGTCAGCGAATGAATGCCCTGAACAAATGCAGGTATGTGCTCTTCCAGTGTGAAAATTGATACAATTGGCTCATTAATAAATGCTGTGATCTTCATCTGTTCTTTGGAAAGAAAAAAAAAAGTAGAATAATCTGTGAGATGTTTTCAAGGGTCAGGTATTTGCTATAAGTGATTTTCAAATATCATAAGTGATGTTTTTGTGGAGAAAACAAGGAGGAGTAGAGAATGCTTAGAAGATATTTTTCATTGTCTATCTTGTCTTGCACTTCTAATTGAGGAGAGCAGAACTTGCTACAACCAAATACACACACCAAGCTAATGAGATTGTAATCAACATATGTACACCTGGTCTGCTACTTCACTTAAAATAAGTCAGTTTATTTACCTAGCAATTAAATTCAAATATATATGTATTTTAATCTGTCTTTAGGATATAGCAAAATTGTCCTCTCCTCAAAGAGGCATTATGAAATAAAGAGAACAAAGTTTTGTAATGTTGATGATGCAAAATGGCCTGGTTTTTGCCATCAAAGTAAAAAAAAATTAGCAGTTCTACTTAAAATGACTCTGAAAGGTGGCTCTTGAATTGATCTAGCTTTAGTCTCGCTTATTCATCTGTTAGGTAAAATTATCTGTAGACGTTTCTGATTGCCCATGTTTCCATCTTAGTGAAATTCCTGAAAAGTTTAAAGAATTGTTCGGCCTGGAAAGTTTACAGCATTTCAGTGTTGTCAGTATCCTAACGAATAGCTGTTCTCAGAAGAACATCGTACGGGGAGAAGATTGCTGTTGATTTAATTTATAGGAGTTTGTGAATTATGGTGTCTCTAATACACTTTTGAAGTTGTAATTTGATTTGCGTTTTCAGGAATGGTATCACAGTGCTCTGAAAGAGCTGGAGAATAAAGCAAAGCACTATACTCCACTGATATGTGAGAAAAAGAAGCCAGTGCCATTGAAACAGTATACGCCCAAGATTGTGAAAGTGTAAGTAAAGCAAGCTTAGTGCAAAAGAAAAAGTGCATCTAAGCATTCTGATGCTAAGGCTTCAGGCTAAAAAGAGTTGGAAGGCAGGACATAAAATGGGCAACTTGTTTCTCTATTGCATTTTATGCACCAGCTGCAAAGGGCCAGGTACTTAGGTGGTAGGGAGAGGAAGAAAAGGGAAAGAGGGATTCTAAGAAACAGAGCAGAAATTACTGTGTGAGGGAAGAAACAGCACTGGAAACCAAGTCCTGCCCATCTAATCAGTTATAAATTAATAAATTTCAAGTTGAAAAGAGACCTACTACACAGTACGTTACTGTGTACTCTGCAAAGCACTTGAGTCTCAAGGACAGTAGTTCATAAAAAATCATACTGAAATATATATAAGTAAAGATGAATGATGAAATGCTGTGGGATTTTTAACTGATGCAAAAGAGCAGGCAGACTACTACTGTACTCTGTCTCACAGACCATGGCAGATAATGCATCACATTAAGCATTCTTACAAATATACCAGGCTGCACAATTCCTTTTTCCTCCCACACGAGCAGTTTTCTGCCTTTCAACAACAGCAGGCACAAAAAACATGGAGCTTTCTTTCTCTCTTTTTATAGAGATAAAATGGTCATGTACATTGTGATGTTCTCTCTTGAAATTAAATTTAAATAGCGCTGGTTCTTTCTGTAGATGATAGAACTGTATTCTGATTCAGGAAGTCTGATTTATATTGACTGCTGACTCATCTGGGCCTGTTTATTATCTGCAAGGGCAAAAACTTGTCTTACTCATTCTAATTTAAGGAGACAGCTTTTCCTCTGCCATGCACATTTATTCCCTTGTAACTGATTGGGCTTTTTTTTTTTTTTTAGAGTTTATCTGTAGAGAAAGTTTGCAAAAATGTAAAATATATTGGGAGATTCCCTCTTTTCCAGGTACCTTTTGTTTTTCTGCTCCAGCTTTTTCAATCTGTTTAACAAAATGCAGGCTGTGTGGGGTATTGAAGTGTATCTGTTTTCTGGAAAATGTTATCTGCTTAAAATCTGCATGGTGATGATACGTAGCTGATCGGTGACCCTTCTTCTGGTATGTTCAGCCCCTTATTTTTACAGTTGATCACACAGTGTTCTGTGTTCACATATACATATTTTCGTTTCAGTTTAGAGTTTGGAAGAAAGCAGGGAGGCAGCAAAAAGGAGCAAGAAAGAAAGCGGTTGATTCACAAACATAAACGTGAATTTAAGGGAGCCGTTCGTGAGATCCGGAAGGACAACCAGTTTCTGGCTAGAATGCAGCTTTCAGAAATCATGGAGAGGTAACATAGCCTTTGCTTCAGCAGTAGTTTAAGAGTTGTTATTCTGTGTGTTCATTTCTTTGCTGTGTGGGGAGACTGAAGTGATGATAAACAGTATTAAACTTGAAATAAAAATGGACAGTTTGGGGAAAACAAAAATTTTCATTAGAGATCATTTTAAATTTCGACTTTGTAGTTTCATTTCTCTGGATAAGAACATGCAGAAAGTTCTTAATTAAAGTATTTGGTGACATCTAAGATTTGTGGGGCTTCTTATAGATGAATATGTATAGTCTAAATGTACTTATTTACTTTCCCTAATATAATCCTTCTGAAATATTTAACATATTAATTGCTTCCTTTGCAGAGATTCAGCCAGAAAGCGAAAAGTGAAAGAGCTTCTTGGTAGTCTTGCTACACAGGAAGGTGAATGGAAAGCTATGAAAAGGAAAAAGGGGAAGAACTAACTGGGACTGTCTACACACAGAAAGTTTGGTTTTACTGGTGTATAAAATACCACAATTGTATGGCTTTTGCACAGACTTTAATTGCATACTTTGGATGCATTCCTTTTGAGACAAATAACATCATCAGATCTGTCTGAAAAAGTGAAAGAAAAATAAAAATAACACTTTTGTATGTGTGTGGTGTATTTCTGTTTATTTTAATAACAGTATCTGGATGAGTAATCAGAATTATCAGTGTTTATTTCTATCGTAAATCACACAAATATTGTACAAAAAATCTTCTGATATCTCTTTAATATTGAATAATTGCAAGCAGCTCTCATAGTGGTAATATTCTTGAAACTTTAACAGTAATACTGTAACTATTCTGTAGCATTTTTCATTCTAATTCATGGCTTTGGTGGAGTAATGGAGTTGCTTTTCAAGCACTTTTTTCAAGTCCTTTATTAAAGTTATGCATCCATTCATCTCTTCAGTGATTTTTGGATTGAATTGAGCTCTCAAATTCTTGGTTATCTAAGGCAGTTAACTACAATTCCTCAGCATATTCGTAAACATCTGATTTAAGTTGACAGTAACCTCTTTAATTCTATTTGTTTTATCATATATGTGTAATTACAGTGAACTGCCTAGCATAACTGTGGAAAATGTCTGCTTTTCAAGTAGAGCCAGTAAATACTTCTTTTTAAAATACTGTGCTTCTGAGGAAACATTGAATTGAAACAAAGAACACTACCGTTGTTTGAAGGTGCTAGTCTAAACCAGGTCATAACTCAGACATTCATTGTAATCTGTTGATAAATCTAGAGACAGGGTTGGGTTTTTTTGCATGAAAGAAAATTACAAGTTTTGAAGGAAAGCATTACAAAAATTAAATCCTCTATCACAGTAACATTTGAGGATCAATGCAAAGAGCAAACTAGAAAATCTTTAGAACAAATGAAATAATTAGGCAGGGTTCTTTACGAAAACCCCATCAAGAAAGAAGAACACCAGAAAGCACTCTTCTGGCCTATGGGTAACTCAGGAATGGTAACATCTACTGTTGGTGAAGAAAGGTTTGCTGGAAGTAAATCTGATTTTACAGTTCTTCTCGTTTCAGATTGTCTTAGAAAGTTTTGCTTGTGCTGTTTTTCCAAATGAAACCTGGAAGCATGACTAAAACTAGGAGGGAGTGAGTTAAACTCTTCGGCTTTGAATTTAAACTCATGGCTAAACTATCTTTGTAAGGTAAGACTTAAAGATTTACCTATGTATGTTTCTTAAAAGAGTATTCTTTCTTTGAAGATTGTAGCTTTTACTGAATCTCATTGCAACTGTAACAAAGTAATTAATGTGTGAACATCAAGTCTACAAAAGCAATACCAGTATTAAAATGGGCTGGATACTGAGTACCAGTGGGGAGGTACTCCTGTCACATACAAATGAGGTATCTGTATTTGAAATCTACTCATGCTTTTAAAAACAAAATGTATTTTCAGTTCTCCTTTCCAAAATCAGTAAAGCTATCTCCAGAAACTTCAAAGAGATCTCAGCAGATCAGTGTGCCTCCGGTTTTGTTTCCATTTGGCACAGCATGGAGGTTTTTTTTTCCTTCCTTTGTCCAAAATAATAAAAGATAGATTATCGTTATCTTAAAAAGTATATATGTATATATACTGCTTGGTTCAAGACCAGAAGTAAGAGTGAAGCAATGAGAAAGAAACCTAACTTCTTATTTCATATTATAAATCAGCATTTTCCATCTTCAGTTTTTGTCCTTTGCACAATTAAACTGTCAAATAAGTATTAGAGTTTATCTGGCTTTATTTTCCAACAGCAAGTAGCTTCAAGAGGATTTGCACAGCTGGGTATTAAAATCACAGAGAGTCTGACAGCTGCATTTTGATCCTGGGGCGGCAATTTTTGATACTTCTTGCAGCTGCTTATTATTCCACCATGAAAGAGAGAAGTAAAAAATAGATGTGAATAAGATGGGATGGTAGTGTTTGTGGAAGAGGCCGTTTATTGGGAGGAGGTAAGGAGAAAGGATATCTTAAGATTCTGAGGAGAGAAGATAAAGGATAGGGAAATCTCAGCTGATAAATTCATGCAACTGTTTTTGCTAGATTGAAATCAGAAGTACTTGAGATGCTGGGTGAAGATTACTGTGTGCAGTTTAAGAAAGGATATTGTTAATGTTTAATATCAGTTTTAGTATTATATACCATTATATAATAGTAGTGCATAACAGGTAATGGTTTATGTGCACAGAAATGAAGGATTGCCTCAGCTTAATGATCAGCGTGGTGCAGTTGTTTTCCATGCTAGGCAGATGTGGTGATACCACCTGATACAATAGAAGGTGCTAAGAAGTTCTGGGCTTTCATATGAACAAGATTGACTCATCACGTTTCTTGAACACATTCACCAATTACTCTCTTGTCTCAGTGTTGCTCTTAAAGCAGGAATTGTCATAACATGCCTTTTGTGATGCATCTGTTGTGAATTTTAAATCTGTTACTAATTAAGGGGGAAAAAAAAAAAGAAAAAGAAAATGCAACCAAACAACCAAAGCTATTCTGAAACTACAATCTCAACATGAGACACACAAAGAAGGAAAATTACCATTTTGCCTTCAGTTCAACTGACTGTTCAAGGTAGTTTACCTGTCAACATCAGCTGTCCCAGAGAACAGCCATTCTAAATATGAATACTGTAAAGGAATGGGGAGAGAGAACAAAACTGTTCAGCAAGAAATTGCATAAGTTAACCTTATTTATGCAAGTATGAAAGCTTTTTCTTTTATTTATTTTTTTTTTAATCAAAAGTTCAATCTTCTGGTTGCCAGTTGGAAGTTAGCATGCAGTTCAATGTTACCAGTCACATCATTTCATGTAAGCTATTGCTTTCCACCGCCAGCTTCTGCTGTATTGAGGCACTGGGGCTGCATCAAACTCAACATTAAGCTTATTGCAAAACAACTGTACTCCTGCTCCTGCTGGGCAGAGGTTGATGTCTTCAAGTATTTGGCATAGTACTAATATTCATTATGTGACATTCTGATATGCTATCTTGAATGCTATGTACAAAACTCCTTTGTTCATACTGAACTGGGTATGTGAATGCCCACATAAGCAAGAGAAGACAGCTTTCTGTTTGACCTAATTGTTAATCCTGGTGCCACATTTAGGTTAGATTTGGGTAATCTTGTCTATTGAGGAATCTGCAGTGCACTATCAGGTGTGAGGTCCCCTTTTAAGTGTTCTTAAGTATAAGCCCACATCACCAGCAGGAACACGTTTCCTTGAAGGGAACAAGAAGGTCTTTTGAAAAACATATTGCTTTATTTCCTTACATAGTTAAGATGATGAAGATGCATGTTTTCAGTACGCTTGTGCCCACATACTTGCGTTTTATTCCAGCAGGGCAGAGGCCAGGAATAGTCAGACAGCAGAACAGCTTTGGGCAGTGGCATTAATACCATATCCACATTCTGTGTGTTCTAAAACTCGGTGTTCTGAAGGAGCAGTTTGCTTTAGGAGCAGTCCCTTTAGAAATAAAAGGAACTTTGCCATTTTCTGCTGTTCAGACAGCCGGAAATCTGGGCGTACCAAAACCTGGCTAACCGCTGCTGTCTAACTGCAGCAATAGTAGAACGTCTTTCTCCTCTTGGAACAGCCGTGCTCTCGCTTCCAAAGTCGTTAACGCAAGAAGGAACTGCTGCAGCGTGAGGTAAAGATTTCAATCACAACATGCTGTCGTTAGTTGTGACTGAAGGCCGCTGTAGCGGCGCTCCTCAGCAGCTCGGCGCTCCGTTTGGGCGCTGCGGCGGCGCACGCTGAGGGGCGGCCGTTGCTCCCTCGCGGAGTCGGCACGGCACGGCGGGAGGCGGCTCCTCCTCAGGGCGCCCGGCAGCATCCCCGGCCGGAAGAGGAAGGCCGCCGGGCGCCGAAGAGAGCCGGGGAGGAGCCGCCGCCCGCAGCATCCCTAGGGACGGCTCTCGGCGGGCGGAGGAGCGGTAGGTGGCCTGGCGCGGGGCTGGCTCTGCCGGAGGGTGGGAGGGAGAGAGAGACGGAGGGCGGCCGGGCCGGGCGCGGCCTCGCCTCGGCGGCACTGCGGCTCCCGGCGGCGCTGCGGGGCACTGCGGCTCTGCCCGGGCGGCGGCCGGGACTGCGGGTCCGCGCTGAGGACGACGCGTCTCCGAAGGGCCGCCCCTTCCCCCCCCCTCGGGTTTCCTCTGCTTTTGTGCCGCTCTGGGAATTTTTTTATATACTTTTTTTTTTTTTTTTTCCCCTGGTTAAAAAAATTCCTCATTTAACCTGAGCCAGGACTTTGTTAAACACTCAGAAGAGCCTCCCCGAGGCTCGGGTGGGTTAAAGGCAGAGCTGGGCGATTTCAAGAAGGTTGGTAAAGGTGTATCAGGTGGTAGAGATATCAGGAACGTGGAACATCCAAGGAGCAAATCTCCTTCCTGCATTAAACCGTGACTCACAAAGATCAAATGTTACGGTCGAGGTGAAGTGCTTTGTTTTTGCTGACGGGATGCCGGAGCCTAATAAAATGTTTTGTGGTTTCCTGCCTAGCAAAAAAAAAAAAATTTTAAAAAAAGTAAAAAATGGAAAGATTGGAACAACAAAAGCAATGGAGCACAAAGGCAGAAAGATGGAGTGCTTTGGAGGTTGCATAAGGGAAACAGCAGCCATGTAGCCCAAACTCCATTCCCTGAAAGGTCAGTGCTGGCATCAGCAGGTTCAAGCTGCACACAAGCTGAAATGGCAGTGATTTACGTGTAAAGGATGTCGCCCTACGTAAAGAACATTGCAGTAAAGTTAAGCTTGGTGATTCAATTCTGTGAATGAACACACAAATTGTTAGGAAAAACAAGATAGACGTTGCCATAGTTAGTTAACCCATCCCTTGGCTAGGCAGACGCAGAGCCAAGGATTATGTCTAAACAAATGGCTGCTTTGGGTTCCAGAGATTCTTAAGTCATTTCGGTAAATAAGTACTACTAAATATTTGTAGTGTTGATGACATATCATTTTAAATAAAAGGATATTGCGTGAAGTTTAAAGTACCAAATTCTGACCCCAAGAAGAGACAGCCATGGCTCTACGTACTGAATGGGGGATGAGACTCAGGAGGGCAACCCTGCTGATGGAGATTTGGGAGTTTACTGTGTCCAGTTTGGCATACCACAGTATGAAAAGAACGTAGAACTGTTAGAGAGTCTCCAAAAGGGAGCTACAAAGATGGTGAATGGTCTGGAGGGGAAGACATGTGAGGAGCAACTGAAGTTGTTTGGTTTGTTCAGGCCAGAGCAGAGGAGCTGAGGGGAGGCCTGATGGCAGCTGCAGCTCCTCATAGGGAGCAGAGGGGAGCACTGAGCTCTGCTCTGTGTGACAGCGACAGGGCTGAGGGGAACGGCATGGAGCTGTGTCAGGGGAGGGCAGCTGGGGGTGAGGGAAAGGGTCTGCACTGAGGGACTGAGGGCGGTGGGCATGGAACGGGCTGCCCAGGGCAGTGGGCACAGCCCTGAGCTGCTGGAGCTCAAGGAGTGTTTGGACAGCACTCTGACGTAGGGTTTGGGTTTGGGAGGTCCTGTGTGGAGCTGGAAGGTGGGCTCCATGATCCTTGTAAGTCCCTTCCAACTTGGGATATTCTATAACTCTATGGTCTTGAACACAACCAAACTGCTCTGCTCACTAGCAGATTTAAATGTATTATGCTAACTTAAACAGATTGCATGTGGCCCCCTTCCATGGTTACCTCATGGTGTTTGAACTTTAACAACACTTCAGTGCTGGTAAATTGAATCCACAAGTAAGGAAATGTCATGAAAATATTTATAACTGAGCATAACAAAGTGTTAGATCTTTAGTTAGTATAGCAGGATGTTATATACACATTGACTTGTATGTAGAATACAGTGTGTCTTGTCTAGGATAGGATTTGTATAAAAATGTGCTCAGTGTTTTCTGTCCTGATTTATTAAAAGCAATGGGTTTATTGGTATTGAAGGACTTTCAGCTGAATTAAATAGTTTTCTTTTTTCCTCTTTTAATGTAACAAATAATCAGGGATTTTTGCAGTAGATGGGGCTTCACTGTCTTATCACTGTGATGTATGTACTGTAATGTTTTACAAACCTGCAATTCACAGTTTCGTGGTTTTTTGTATTGCTCCATGTGTTTGATGTCTGTTGAAGTGGAAGTTTTTCAGAATATGGACGGACTTTTTTATTTGTTAAATGAACGTCTGCATCCTTGTTTAGGCTTTTAACACTGTTTTGGAATGTTCTCAAAGAAAGAGTTCCTTCTGATAGTTCTGATAATTCTGTCAGGGTGAAATGCTGCCTCAGTCATTTGGTGCCCCAATTCATATCCTGTCAGTGGCCGTCAGGCAGAAATTAAGAAGAGAAGTTTTCAAAAACTGCTTGTTTCTGAAGTATCTGCTGCTGTCCAGCTGTAAGGATTTGTCCCAAGGGCAGCATTCCTGCAATAGTTTGGAAGTTTACCTTCTTTTTTTTCTTTTTTTGTTTTCAAGTGATATTATCATAGTCATTTACAGTGTACTCTGAAAGTGTAAAAAGTCTATTAGTTACTTGAATGCAGATAATCAAAATGAGAGCACCTTGTCTGTTTTAAAGCAATGCTGTGTTTAAAACATTTGGTAAAGCTTAACAAACTTTAAATGCTCCTTAGTCCTACACTATATTTGGGACGTTAATCTAAGAGAGTTCATAATCTTATTGCCTTTGTTGCTTGGTTTTCATGAGGGTAAGTTTGGTACAGAGCTAAGAACTAAGTCTAGAGAGATGAAGTCCTGTTCCCTTTGAAAACCAGGCAGTTTAATATAGCCATAACTTATGTTTATTATTATGAGATCCATAAAAAGCAAGAATGAATCAGTAAAATACTGTTATGAAAGGCCTGCAAAATGTTTTCTATCTTTCTATTAACTGGATATAAATGTAATTGTTTAGGATCAGAGCGCTTGGGAACATGGCTCTGAGAGAGAGAGAAGCCAGCAGCAGCTCTGCTGATGACAAGCAAGAGCAGAACTGCAGTCGTGTTATTACGATCGTCTTCCTGGCACTCCTCATCGACTTGTTGGGATTTGCTCTCATCTTGCCGTTGTTTCCTTCCATCCTTGATTATTACAGCCAGACTGAGGTAAGCAATAGAGGAAGGCAGCCTGCTCAAAATGTTAGGCATGAGACATTTAGGGAAGGATAGAATAAAATTCCTTTGTTTCAGGGCAACCCAAATAGCTGTAGGCAGAACAACATCCAGCACATTTAAACTGTTTGTGGAGTGATGATTTTTTATTTTTTTGTGAACTGAGGTAAGGTTGCTCTTTCTTGCTATTTCACTGAAATTAGAGATTTGTTCTGAGGGAAAATTCAGTTATTTCCTGGGGGCTGTCCTTTGTAATTACTTTATACTGGTCCTGGCTCTTCCTATTCGTTTGATTGTTGCAGTGATCTTTGTCTCATCTAAAAGATGAATGCTTTCATGTATCATAATGTGTGTTGCTTTTGAGTGCTGTTTAGTTCTGAAAACGGATATAGAAGATCTGGCTGCAGTATAAGATGCACTTGTATCTAGCTGATAAATTCGTTTGCCCCAGGCTTGTTTATCAAAACAAAGAGCCAGACACTAATGCCTAAATGCATGATGTGCTCTGTAATCGAATCATACATTATTGTATGCAAAATCCATCCCTTATCATCTGGCTGCTGAGAGCAGTGGTATCAGCAAGAAGTCCCTGAGAGGTTTTCGTAATTCATTCACCAGCAGTAGCTGAGGACTGGATTGGGTGGAGTGGATGGGCTGAGAGCTGGGCTGACGAGAACTTCCTGAAGTTCAGCAAGCGGTGCCAAGCCTGCAGCTGGGGGGAACAGCCCCAGGCACCAGGACATGCAGGGGACATCCATCTGGAAAGCAGTTCTGGTGGACACCGAGTTGAGCATGGAACAGCGCCTTGCCCTGGCTGCCAAGAAGGCTAATGGTATTCTTAGCTGCTCTAGGCAAAGCACTGCTGATGAAGAAAGATGATCCTTCTGCTCAGCTCAGTGTTGCTGAGGCTGCACCTGAGTACTGTGTCCAGCCCTGCACTCCCCCAATACAAAAGAGCCATGGACTTGCAGAAAAAGTCCAGCAGAAGCCTCCAAGATGACCACGGGAGGAACTGGCACACCTCTGCTATGAGGAAATGCTGAGAGCTGGGGTTGCTCAGCCTGGAGAAAAAGAAGCTCGGGGGATTTCATCAATGTCTATAAAGACCTGTACGTGAAGGGAGAGTGCAAAGAGGATAGAGTAAGCTTTATTCAGTGGTTCCCAGTGCCAGGACAAGAGGCAGTGGGCACAAACAGGAACACAGGAGGTTTTATCTATACATCAGAAAGTACTTCTGTGCTTCGTGGGTGGTGGAGTGCTGGTACAGGCTGCCCAGAGAAGTTGCTGGGTCACCTCTTAGGAGACTGTACTTTCTCCCACCCCCAGCATCACATACACTATTTTCAACATCTGTTCTTAGAGGAGAGATGACTACTATCTAGGAATGAAGGGCAAAAAGTCATATTGTTTCATGCTGTGCAGCTGCTCATGGCTTCCACTGTCAGGTGTTTGTTAGCAGATAAGATGAAGTTGTCAGGGGAAAATTATTTTTGCAGCCCACACCTCTATCTCACAGTCCCTTTCCAGCCGCACTCCAGCTGCAGCTGTAGGCTTTGTCTTTCCTCCTATTCTGTCTCTAACCCTAACTGTAACCACTGGGATCTTTCTCTGCTTCCAAAGTATTTCTTCTAGCCAGGATTTTCACCTTTTTTTCCAGGACCCTCTTTTCAAGCCCTCCTCCTCATATCAGCAACCATTCTTTTTCACTCCATCTCTTCTTTTCTGTGGAGCTAACACCCCTGGCTCTCCTAGTCTAGATCATCTGTACTCTATCTGTAGAGGGATAGAGTGTCTCTCGGGCTGCTTTATTAATTGAAGGATGTGGAACATGCCATTTTTAGTCTAGATTTTAGAACCAGTGGGACCGATATTTTAAAAAATTCTAATCCAGACATCTGCCCACCCAAAGACATATCCTCAGTCACCTGTTCCATGTTAGCATTCACAGTTTAAGCTATTTTTAGCCTGTGACAACAGGAAATTTTCCCTGGGAGGAGAAGGAGAGGAGGAATCATTTAACATCATGACTAGTTCACTAAGCTCTGATGCTGTCTTTGGAAATAAAGCAGAGAAACAGTCTTCCTGCTTCTATTTCCCAGCTATCTGTTTTGCAGGATGGATTCTATTTGTCATTGCAACGTGGTGTGGACTGGTTTGCAGCAATGGTTGGAATGCCTCCAGAGAGGAAATACAACAGTGTCTTGTTTGGAGGTATGGAATTAAAAAATAAAAATAAAAGTTAAAAAAAATTGCAGTACTTTCAAGTTACCTCAATGTTGTTGTGAGGAATGATGAAAAATTGACCAAAAACAAACAAACAAAAACGCACAAAAAAGTCACCACAAGTAGCATACTTGCATCTCTTGCAGTAGACTAAAAATGATTTTGTTTTTGTAAAACTAACAAAGAATTATTTGGACAGCACTTCTCTGTCATTTGGAGGCATCTAGACAGGCAGGAGGAATGGTCCAACAAGAACTTTATGAAATCCAGTGAAGACAAAATGAGGTCCTGCCCTCGGGAAGGGCTAGTCCCTGTTGTTGATATGGGCTGGGCACTGACTGGCAGGGAGCAGCCTTGCTGAAGGGTCCTCAGGGTCCAGGTGAGCAGCAAGCTGAGCCTGCAGTGTGCCCAGCAGCAAGGGCACCAACAGCAGTGGGGCAGTGTGAGCAGGAGCAGAGCCAGCAGAGGGAGAGAAATGCTCATCTCCCTCCACTCAGCACTTGTTAGTACGCATGATGTGCACTGTGTACAGTTCTTACTCCTCAGTACAAAGATGACATCCATAAACTGCAGTGAGTTCAGCAGAGGACTGTGAAGATGGAGAGGCTGAGGCAGCCTAGAACTATTGGCAGCCTTACAGTAATAATGGAAGGGTTGATGTGAAGGCTGTGAGGCTCTTTACTGAAATGCATGGTAGCTGGAGAGGCAGCAAGGCATAGGTCTGAAGGAAGAGATGTTCGGGCTGGAAATAAGGAGAAACTTTTTCACAGCGATGATGGTCAGTGGAATGAACTGCCCAGAAAGGTGTTGTGGTCTCCATCCTCAGAGGTTTTCAAACTCTGACGGGATGAACCCGTGAATGACTCAGTCTGACCTCAGAGTTGATCCTATAAGCCACTGGAGCTGACTTTTTTTCAGGTCCCTTTTAACCTGAATTATCCTAATTTGTTCTTCAGATTGCTTCAGAAATACAGGCCTTACTGTTGGACTGCTAGCTGAGAGTTAGGAGCATGCTGTGCTAGACCCTGCACGGTCACAGAAATTACTCTCCTTTCTCAACTGATTGGAAATCAGTCAGTAGGAAACACCGGAACTGGAAGCCTGTGAGTTCAAGTCCCACCTCCCCTAGGCAGCTACAGTGCAGCACTGCTTCTAGGTCTTATTAGTCCTGTTAAATGCAGCAGGGCTGCTGACTTGCATGGTCCAAAATCCTTTGCTGTCACTAAAACACTCCAAGGTGGGTGAGCTCCTACAGAGGTAGTACAGGAAACCCAGTGCTTACATTCATTCCAGTTACTGGCTTTGAATGGTAGGAAACAGTTTAATCCCTCAGAAACTGTTTTCTGTCTCCTCTGAGGCCTGGCTCCAGGCCTTCTCCTCCTCACTCCTCTTCACAATCTCAGGCTGTGTTCAAACAAGGGGCTGGAGCTCACAGTCATGTCCAACTTGCTGCCTTTCATTTTCCTTGCTGTGTCCTGCACTCCTGGGAGTGCTGTATCCCTGGGTTTGGCTCAGTGACTTTCACAGGGCAGGAGAAATCTCTCTTCTCTTTCCAGAGATGTCCACCTGACCTGACCTTTTTGTTCACTGAAGAAAATATAACGTGTAACTGGGAACATACAGATAAAATGTCTCGGAAAGGAAGTTTTTACCTCTTGATAGTATCTGTTTAGGAGAAAAGCGTTCAGGAGCTGTAATGGGCCATGATGGGAATGTCCACTAATTACCTGACAGCTGCGGGCAGTGAGAGTGGGTGCCACTTTTGATTCCATCTCTTCTGCTGGCTCTGCTGACAGCCCCTCTTAGCCATCTGATTTTCTAAACCAACAGAAGCCTTTTCTTTATCCTAGATCAGCTCTCTGCCAGATTGAGTTGAATTAGCTCACTGGAGAGCTGACCAAGGCTGCAGGAGCAGGGAAAGATGGATAGGCTTTCTAAGTTGTAGTCAGCTGCTCTTTCAGCCCATCTTTTCTGACTGCACCTTAAATGGTTATAGTGGAAAGATTCATCACGCTTTGATGTTAAGCAGAGGCAACCACGATCTTCCTGTTGCCTGGTGCAGCACAGAGCATAGAATTGGAAAGATACTTGCAAGGTTATCTTGTTTCTCCCAGTGCAGGGTATATTATGTTGTCTTTCAGCATTGCTTAGACTGCAACCTCTTCAAGGCAGAAACCTTCCTTGCTGATGTCAGGACTCTTGCCTTGACTGCCAAACTCTAACTGCCTTGACCAGCCGCCGCCTACACCTTCTGCCCAGTGACTCAGGAGCTTTATTTCAGCTCAGGCTTGGGCCCACACTTAAGCTGTATCATAGGTACAGCCTCATTTCCACTTGTTTTGCCTCAGAATGTCACCTGACAGACTCTGCTTGTGGAACCCTGCTCTGCCCAGTCCACACTGTGTGGCTAGCGAGGGTACTGCCAGTGTTGTCACCCCCAGCTCCCAGCTTGTTCCTTTGACATAGCTGGGCATTTGTGGTGCTTCTCTCCTTAACTTAAACTTAAGTTAAGGAAACTTCTCTCCTTAACTTAAACTGCCAGTGTGTGGAACTATAAGAATCTTTTAGACTTTTGAGCTGTTAGGAACTGCTCCCCCTGAGGTATTCAGTATCAATATTCTGCCTCCTTTAAGCTCTGTGGGAACAGTACTGCTCATCTCTCTCTCCTCAGTCTTTTCTAGCTTTGATAACAGGATGATCTGAGATGCGTAACCCAGTTTTTTCTTCAGAGGAAAAATTGTGACAGCAAGGCATTTATTTGCCTGCTTGTTGAGAGCGTGGTGCAAATTAATGTTATGTGAAGCTTGAGATGGCAAGAGAAAAGAGGAATTAAAGATCACAGAAGCTGGAGGCAGATTTCAAAAGACCCTTGGAGTCTGTTGGAATCACTCCTACCTCTTAGTGTGTCTCTCTAACAGCAGTGCTTATGTCTTTCTTTCCATGATAAGAAGGAAAGCTAATTATAAGTGGCAGAATCAGGTTCAAACAATCAAAAAATTCTTAAAAGAATTATGACTATTAAAGGCTGCATTATCTCTGCATTAGGAACAGAAAATATATGAAGTCAGTTCGGAAAACATTGGAAAATCTGTGTACCATTATAACCACTGAGTTTCAAACCACTCCTCCCCCATGAAGTAACCAATGACTCATCCAGCTTATCCTTGTTACTCTGGTCTGTCTGTGGATTTGCCTCCTCAGTGAAATAACGATGGAAGATCAATGTTCTGAGGGTGACTTGGTTTCAGAGAGTATGCTATTCTTTGTAGATGCTGTTCTACATTTAATTGTGTGCTTTTAATGGACATAATGGAGTCATAGGTCTGGGACAGTTGGACTTGGTATCTGAAGATGAAGGCAGCACATCTGAAGATATGCATTTTTATCTTTTATTTATTTTTGT
This sequence comes from Tetrao urogallus, assembly GCF_951394365.1. Classification (NCBI taxonomy): domain Eukaryota; kingdom Metazoa; phylum Chordata; class Aves; order Galliformes; family Phasianidae; genus Tetrao; species Tetrao urogallus. Next base: position 62,323,201 of record NC_136817.1, read on the forward strand.
AGGTCTGATTGGCTCAATGTTTTCCATCCTCCAGTTTTTCTCCTCTCCCCTCACTGGAGCTGTATCAGACTGCTTGGGCAGAAGGCCGGTCATCTTGATGACAGCGGTATGTGTCTCACACTGGTTTTAGTCATGTTCTTTCACTGTGCAGTTGAAGGCACTATGATCCTGTGGCTAGCACAGAAGATGGGAGCTTCAGTCTTCTAGATCTGGTGGTTGTTGACTACCTGCCAAGTCACTTGGTTACACTTCCAAAACAGATTGCTTAAACTGAAGTTCCCAGATCCATAATTGTACATAAAAGGCACCAAAATACCAGTTTCTGGGATTTTCCAAAATTCCTTACCTTTGTGTGTGAGAATCTGAATTCAGGTGTACAGTTTGCAAATGTGAGACGTAATCCCTGTATATTGAATTCCCCAAGTGCCTGAGGGCTGATCACTTCATGACCTGTTTCAGAGAGCCTGGGGTTTGTTGGTTAGGCAGTCCTATATTACTTTTCTTATGGAAATGATCATTCTTCAAGAAGTTTTCTCTCTTGCTAGTCAAAGTACAGCGCTCTAGTTACAGAAGCATGTACATACATATATGGTGGAACTTGGCAACGAGTGATATCCAAAGCCAGCTGTCCTGTAGGGCTGTGGAGACTGAACTAAAGAAGTATATGTGTTTATGATTGATTATGAAATTTAGTGGCTAGAACTCTTATTTTGAACTCAAAATTCTCTTGGGAACAAATGGAACAGCATGTACTAAAGTGGTCTTATGCCTGGACCGATTTAGCTCCATTTAGTTTTCCTTGATCTTTTTATTCTATTGGTAGTCTTACAATTATATGGAGATTTTGTGGCTTTGTTTCTACTCTTTTGTATTGCTCTCCAGGACATTGCCCTGTATCAGTATATTCATGTGTGTCTGTTGTATAGTTTTTGGATCAGCTGTTGAAAGTCAGGAAAACAAAACAAAACAAATGTTGAGCAGCAAAATGTGCAGAAACAAGATACATTTTCCTGCCCTTTGTAAGAAACCCTTTCTTACTTGCAGATGGGTTTGATAGCATCTTATGCACTATGGGCTGCATCTCGGTCTTTCGGCGTTTTTCTTCTGTCCAGAATGATAGGTGGAATAAGCAAAGGGAATGTCAGCCTCTGCACAGCTATAATTGCTGACTTGGGCTCTCCAAAAGCACGGAGCAAGGGCATGGTGAGTAACACATGTGAAATATATACTTGGCTTTATTGGTTCACTTTTAATTGATTTCAGGTGCTCAGGATGTCTTCCTCAGATGTGTGTTCATTGATCAAGTGAAAACATGACTTTAATATTATGTTGCTTTTGAAAACATGCCAGGTCACTTTGCTGGTGAGCTCTCAGCCTTTACGTGTCTATGACTTTTACCTACAAGTGAAATGCAGGTGTCCTAGACGTGGAAACAACTACAGGCCTAAGTGTTAAATCTATTACTCCTGTTGATAACTTTAATCCCGATTGTAACAGCTGAGAAAATAAAAGATCCTTCATCTCAGAATGGCCCAATTTTGGTAACAGGAGCCCAGTTACAGGACAACCCATTTTTCTAAGCTTTCTAATCTGTGGAAGTGCAGCAGAGCTGCCCAGTATGCCTCCTTTCTTCACTGGATGATGCACTGATTTTAGGATCTGGGCTCAGCGGGTGGTGGATGTGGTGTTTGGCTGACTGAGCAGCAAGTGTTACGAACATCTGCCCTTTCCTCTTCTAAACAGCAGCAGACCAGATGGAAACACCCTACAGGCTGAACTTTGGCTGTGGATTGCTAGTTAGATCTTTTATTTTATAAAAGCCTCAGGGCCCCAAACCTCTATTAACAGCTCTATAAATCACTGTGTGGCACAGCTGCTTCTTGGGAGGGGATTTCACAGTGATAGCTAATGAATTTTCCAAACTATTTATTATAATCCTGGTGAACAAAAATACATTTATGGGGAAGGACAGCCATACAGCACCAGTAAATAAAATGGGTCACATCTTATTTTTAGGGCTCGAGAGCAAGTAGTTTAGTACAGCATGGCTGACATCCATATGGCTAAACTATTTCTTCTCTTCTTTTTCAAAGCAGAGTAGGCATGTTCATTCTGCTTTTTGGAAAGAGTCCTGACTGATGCTATTCCCAAACTGTGCTGTAGCATTGCCTGAGAGGATGCTGCTTGAGGAGGCTGAAACAGAACAGGACACATGAGCATGATCTCACCTCTTTTAGTTTAGTACTACAAGTAAAGTCAAATAGACTAAAAAAAGCAAGAAAATGCTCTCGTGGGGTGGCACAAGTTTAGGTCCTGCATGTGTGAATGCATATGTCTCAGCATATCTCTTAAAAAAAGTGAGGCACATTCTGCACTGTTGTATTACACCCAGGTAGTTCTGAGAAGCCTCTCATTGTTTGCTATGTTCCTAAATACAAAAATTACCAAATCAGTTTACAAGTGATAGACATTGTGGAGCTCTTGGAGCAGGTCCAGAGGAGGGCCACTAAGATGATCAGAAGGCTGGAGCACCTTTCCTATGAAAAAAGGTTGAGGGAACTGGGATTGTTTAGCATGGGGAAGTGAAGTCTCTGGGGAGACCTCATTGTGGCCTTCCAGTACTGGAGGGGGAACGGCTGTTTACGAGGGTGGATAGTGATGGGATAAGGGGGAATGGTTTTAAACTGAGACAGGGCAGGTTTAGTTTAGATATTAGGAGGAATTTTTTTACACAAAGGCTGGTGATGCACTGTAACAGGTTGCCCAAGGAGGCTGTGGATGCCCCATCCCTGGAGGCACTGAAGGCCAGGCTGGATGTGGCTCTGGGCAGCCTGGTCTGCTGGTTGGTGACCCTGCACATAGCGGGGGGGTTGAAACTGGATGAGCATTGTGGTCCTTTTCAACCCAGGCCTTTCTATGATTCTGTGATCACTGTGTTTTCCTACCACGGTGCTATCCTTCCTTGTCCAAACAGTTTTACACTACTAAAGTTTATGCTGTGGCTGAAGGATCTGCTGGCTGAGCAGTTCCTGAGGTGAGAGTCATTCTTGCCTTTCTCAACTTTCTTTAACTCATAATCATATAAGGAATGGTATCCCTAGATATCCTTTCATCAAACTGCAGCTTCTCACTGCCACTTTGCTGCTAAGGTGAAAATAAAACGGGATATTTGGAAATAACAGCTTTTTCACATTCAGTGCTGTGCATTCCTTACATCCTCAAGGTGGTTACATTTGATGTTTACACTTCTTTAAGGCAAATAAGGGTCTAGTTTTAGAACTGAGCTAACTTAACAAACTGGGTCTATAACTGTGTCAGTGTCTGTTTGTATCTTTGCAGGCAATGATTGGTGTTGCTTTCTCCCTTGGTTTTACCCTGGGTCCCATGATTGGAGCTTATCTAGCCATGGAGACAGAAAAAGGAGAAGTCTTCTATCTCCGTTCAGCACTATTAGCACTCACGTTTGCTGCAGCTGACTTGGTTTTCATCTTCTTCCTGCTTCCAGAGACACTTCCCAAAGAAAAACGGGTAAGCAGGATTTGAGAACTGCTGAGATACTGGATGTAGTGAAGAAGGGGCTAAGCCAACATCTCAGGAATTTAGCTCATTCCTGGGACTAGCATTTAGTATTATCAAAGTGGTTGTAAGATGGTCTCTCCTCCCAGCCCAGGGCAATATGAGAAATGTTTGTAATTAGCATGAATGATTAATTGCTGGTATTGCTGTGGTCAAAAGCTAATGGGAACCTGGGAGGGAGAGAATAATTTTTAAACTATGATTGGAATGGTTCCCTGGAGAAGAATTTCAGGCAATCATAACAGTGCACACATCAGAGTCTGTGGATCTTCTTCCAGTTACCCAGTATATATTAGAATTTTTTAAAACTGTTGTCTTGTCTGTGCTTGGTAATTTTGAGCTCTGAAGTAGCAGTGACTCTTATTTCTGAGCTGTTCTGTCTTCCACAGATAAAATATCTGCGTATGCTAACATGCAGTGACTTTTTGCATTTGTGGAGCTGAACACTTGTTAGCATTATGGTTTCATATCGTGTGACTGGGTGCTGTCCAAGCTCTGTCTCTGATACAAAGTCTCTTGGAACATTCTCCTTTGGTGTGGGAGAGACTGAATTCAGCCCTTGGTATCTGAGTGAAACACTTGATTTGAGGTCTTCAGCTGGATCGATTCTTTCCTGTCATGCCTTGTTTCTAAGCAGCACTCACCCGCTGAATCATGCGTGGTCTCTCAATGGCCAAAGGAATTTGTTGTTACTAAGTGCTGTTCACAAACCTTGTCTGCAATGCTCCTGCCCAGGCAAAACTTCAGACCTTCCCTGATTGTTTGCCAGCAGGGTGTGTCTGATGTGAAGTTGTTTGCTTGTGTACCTTCCAAAGCACTGCAACTTCTGAAATTCATTAATTAATTAATGTTTTTAGAGCTCTTCCATGTGTCATCTGTTCCCCTTTCCTATTTGGCTGTTTCTAAGCATTCCAAATAAAATCCTGCTGTTGGTTTGAGCTGTACATTCTGAGCTGATGGCAACATATTTACTGTAAGGAAGTGCTGTGGAGTCACGTTCTGTAACAATTCCATCTTAGCTGAAGAGAGAAATAGCCACGGGGCCTCACCGCGTGGTTGTTGACCACTTCTCTTCCCATTTCATTATCCTCTTGAGAGTTCTACTGGTAAACCATCTGTGTTAGTCAACATGACTGAGCCATGATAAGAAAATGAATACTCTCTTCCTGCACTTCATGCAGCAGCAAGTATTAAAAGAGGAGGATTAACAGTTCCCTCTGGGATCAGGTGGCCAAATCCCAGTCATGCTAAATACAAGGTGTTTAATTGCTAAGCTGACCATGATTTGTCCTCCCACCTGGAGTGCAAGAGGAGCAGTTTTCTTACACTCTGCATGGCAAGGACAAGGCAGGCATGTTGTCTGCCTTCTGGCACTTGGCTGGACAGTGGTGGGGCAGGTGTTACTAGAGTGTCAGAATGGAGCGCACTGGAATGACATGGCTCTAAAAAGGGGGAAGTGGTAATGACAACCGGTAGGAAGTTGCATCACTGGGATCACACATCTGTTTCCTTGACTTATTCTGTGTTCTCATGATATTTGTGTTCTTCTCAGTCCTCTCTTTATAGAAGAATAATAGAACACCCCAAGCTGGAAGGAACCCACAAGGACCTTTGAGTCCAAGAGGCTCCAGAAAAGAGCAAATCTTCCTTTCATTCATGTTGGAGTTAACTTGTAAAACCAGGAAGGTGACAGGGGTCAGGGTGAGAAAGCATGAAACATCCTCCAAAGAGTTTTTGCTATCCTTCTTACTCTTTTTCCCACTATTCCTCGAGTTTTTCAGGTGAAAAGGGACCAGAGACTTACATGAGGTGGCCAGAAGAGATGGTGCCGTGACTTGCTTGATAGAAGGGTTGAATGGAAATGTGCCAAGTAGAACCTGGACCCTTTCAGAGCTTTTGTGTCATTTTAGCTAAGCGGGCTGCAAGCATTGCTGACTTGCTAAAGGGAAAGTCTTACTTTTTTCTCTGGTGTTCAGCTACTCATGTAAGAGCCACATGTAGGGCCATGCAGAATCACTAGCAAATTCAAGATAAAATAAGGGTTCTTTTCTATGCATGATAATCAGTGTCTGAGTCAAAGGTTAAGGCTGCAAGGCCCTGGCTGCATTCCTCATCTGGACCCACTGTTACTTTAGGACACAGTCCTTAATACCTCTGCAATGGAAGAAAGCAGCAAACAGACACTGTGAGAAATGCTTGCTGTTCGAGGTGCTTTGGGTGATCATGAAATAAAACTGAGCAATTCTGGAATTGCTCAGAAGTTATGAAGAAGTTATGAGCATAGAGGTTAATCACAAGGTAAGACACTGCAGATTTTGAACCTGCAAAGAATCTAAACTGTACAGCACATAACAGTCACAGCAATGGGCAGTGTGTGCTTTGTTGCTTGGGGGAGCAGAACGCTTTCATCAGTTGTAAGAAAGTTTTCATTTATCAGTGGATGAAGTCATTTCTAACTTACTGCTTTAGGGCAAAGGTAGGAGAATTACAGAAGAAGTGTATTTCTACAGAGATAAAATCAACTTTGTAGTAGCCGTATTTGTATCTGACATGACCAATCATTAAAAGACATACAAAGTGCAGATGTTTTTTAATTCTGGCAGACATTCCTGAGGAGACTTACTTGCTACTGGGTTCTGTATGCAACACTACAAACTCTGTGGTGCCAACAAATGCAGGAACTGAGGATTGTGACAAGCCAGCTTCAGGAAATCCTCTTACAGACCTCATAAAAGCATGAGGAAACTTCTTCTTGGGAGTGTCTACCCTCTGCAGTACGCACAGTGGAGGGGAAATAAATAGCCCAGTTTGCCTTATGTGGATCAGCAGCTTTATGGCTTTACATAATACCAGCCTGCTGTATTGAACTGACTGCTGTGCTCCAGAGCTATGCTGCTGGATGCTCACAAGCTCTGTCCATCAAAACAAGACAGAGGTAGAGTTAAGAGCATTTTGAAGATTGATTTGTTTACAGCCTTCTTACAGAGCAAGCCCTCAGGCTGTGCACTGAGGTGAAGTCCCCCTGATAATGCGACCTTTAGTCTCAGCCTTTGAAGGGCAGTGTTTTCTGCCTTGCCCAGCTGGGCTGAGAAGGAAGCTCATCACATAAAGCCAGTGCAGTGCTTTGGGGGTGTTCAATGCCAGCTGTGACAACTAGGGATTCTTGAGTCTCTCTTCCTGTGACTGTCATGCAAAGTGACAGCCTAAATTCTCCTATTTCAAAGGGAGATATTTCCTTAAGAATTTGCAGAGTATTTTTTCTATGTATGTGTATTTCATATTTAACAATAAAAATAAACAAAAAATTAAATTCTCAACAGATGAAAGAATAAGCATCTCCAAAATTGTTGATGAGGCACAGGAATGGCATTGCTGGGTACAAAATGAGGTTGAGCTGAGCAGTACTACAAAATAAGTTTTGTCCTGTAAGAAGCCACACAGCACTGCTGTTCAGAATCTCACTAGAAATATCTCTGAAGAATGACTCTCTAAAAGTGGTATTTTCTGTTGCTTCCCCAGGAGGTGTCACTGGCTGGCTAAAAGAACCACCAGTGCCCACACAGGCTGTCACTTGATGCACTGCTACCTGCTGTTCTCACAGCTGTAGCACGCTGCAAATCCTCACCTTCCCATGAGCGTGCAGGCAGGTGTGCCAGTATTTACCCAACATGCATTCACTGGACAGGAAGGATGTTGAGAAAAGCCACCAAATCAAGCCACCTTTGGGCTGTGGAGAATGAGCTGTTTCTGCTTTAAGATCAATAAGCACACAAATGTTATAAAGCAGTAGATGGTCACTAAGTATACAGAAAAGTTAGGCTTAGTAAGATTATCACACTGTAAGGATAATCAAAGACAAATGGAAAATGCTCACCAGTGTTGCAGGCTCACAGTAAACTCCCCAAGGAGCAATCTGCAGAAAGAGATCCTTCCTCACTGGCAGTCAGCCCTTAAATGGAGTCTTGGAGAGGTGCAGCCAGGCTCCCTTCCTGGTAGCCCAGGTGAATTGCCTTCACCTGTGCTCCCATGGCTGACTCACTGCTCGCCTCAGGTGGTCAATCAGAGGTTTGGGCCGTGATCAACAGTTCCCACACACTGCTTTTTAGGGAACTCAGGGAAAAATCTATTTTCTTTTTCCAGAGAAAGCTGCTAGCAGTGCTTTGCCTTCTGGTTATAGTGCTGGAGACCATTCTGTGTTCAGAAAGTCTGGGATGTTACTGCGTGTCACTCAGATTTCAATAGCAGTTGCATTGTTTCATTTCAGGTAGTTTATTTATATATCAAAGCACTTTTGAATGTTCCTGTCAATTCCTTGCGGCAGTAAGTGCATCAGTTTTTGAAATAAACTTCTTTCTTTGACCAGGTCTCCTCTGTGACAACTGGGTTTCAGGCAGCAGCTGACCTGCTCAGTCCTTTGGCTTTATTTCGGTTCTCTGCAGTCACCCAAGGAAAGGAGGCCCCTTCAGATCAGAGTAAGCATTAGCTGGCTGTTTGTGTTGGATTGGATGACTTTTTGTATGTGGAGATGGTTTCTGTTCAGAGACTTTAGTCATGCCGTTTTGGAAGCAGCACTTCGTTAACTGTTCTACAACTCGCTCTCTTGATTTATGTGCTCAGCCTGGTTTTAGAGATCAGTGTTTTGAGGGCATCTGACTTGCTGCTCCCTTGTCCTTCAGGCAGGGGCTAGCTGGGGTAGGCTGCAGTAAGTGAAGGGCTTTAAAAAGACAGAGGTATGAGTAATGGGCATTTGAGTACACTGGTCTGAGCTGCAAAGCGGGAAACTTCAGCCAGATTTTTCTTATTTCAGAGTATGGAGATGTGGGTTTAAGCTGGACATTTCCGTTCATTGAATTATTTAAACCATAAAAAATAAATCAGCATTTGTTAGGTACACCTGGCACATTGGCTCTGCTTTAGCCAATCTTGTCTTGAAAGCAGCATTCAGGTGTTAGACTGCTCGCAGATATTGGTTAAGAAGAAATACATCAGGGGATGTATAGCAGCACAAATGTGAGGCAGAGGAACCGGACTGGGTGAGTGAGAGCACTGTGACACAGGGAGAGATCAGGTTTTTTGGCCCTCACAAGAGGGGAGGAAATGTGCAGAAACCATTTTGTGGCATATCTTGAATGGATGTTTAAAGTGAAGATCCTTTTCCTTGTACAGTTATTAAACGTTACTCCACTATTGCTGTTATATTTCCAAGCAGTGCCTGAACAATACCACCATAACTTTTTCTGGGGGGTGTTTTCTTTATTTAGATCTTCAGAACCTCAAAATCTTGGGCCTGGCTTACTTCCTGTACCTCTTCCTGTTTTCTGGATTGGAGTATACACTGAGTTTTCTTACTCACCAGCGATTCCAGTTCAGCAGGTATAGTATGCATAAGAGATAAATGTTGTTTATTTTATTTAAGATATTTTCCAAGATCTTAATTTAAAGTCTTTTATTTTCAAGTGAGACACTGAGGTTAGTAATAGGCAAAAAGCACTCACTGCGTTCAGTTCCACTTGGGCTCTGCAGGAAGAATTTAAGAAAAAATAGGTATGCTATTTATCACAACAGGAAATACTCTTTGAATTCATAACTTCTAGGACCTAAAAAGAAAGTCAATACACAAGATTAAATTAAAGCTCCTGAATTAGCTACAGCTGGGGGAATGTACTAATTGATTTGCATAGAAGCTTTTCTCTTCCTCCCCAGAAGAGTTCTTCAGTATCAGAGCACAAGAAGGCCAAGGATGAAGGGATAACTATTGACCTATGCTGCTCATCTGAGTCCTGTGTTGCATATGGCGTTTGATTGCCTTTAGTCAGACACTAGAGAAGAAAGAGAACAGAATCCACTAAAAGAAGCTCAGCTTGAAATACTTTTCCTGCCAGCTCATAGGACGATTTCCAGCCAGGAACCTGATCTTACAGCTTGATTCCTCATGTTTGTCCTCATGTTTGAGTAATTCTCAGGATTTTGTTTCATCTCTCCACGTCTGTCTTTCATTACAGTTTGTGGCTTAACGAATGTGTGTGCAGCAGGGAAAGGTCTTCTAGTGTGCTAAGCCTGCATCTGCACAGTTCTTTCAGCATAGACACACAGTGTGATACAGAGCTTAATGCTGACTGTACAGGCTGTGTGACAGACAAGCTTGTTATAGAGGCGAGAACTTCCAGCTGTGAATATCCACGTGGTCAGGTAGCTAAGAGAGGTGAAACTGGAAGAATGACCTGAGGGTGGAGGGAGTGCTAATGCACACCTCCCAGAGTGATCCACGATCAGCACTGTGCCAGTGCCCATCCTGTGCCTTGATCCTCAGTCGATCTCTACATGAGCAGTGACAGCAGTTGTGAGAAAGCAAAGTGCTCACTGCTCAGAAGCCAACAGCTCAGTGCGTACAGCAGGGGCTGCCATGGCACAGGGTGAGGGTTGGCTCTTTGTGTGCCACCCTAGTAACAGATCAGCTCCATCGTTGTACTCCAAGAGAGCACTGCAGTACTTGCTGGCAGCCATCCCATCTCCACATAAGATCTCAGCTGTTACCTTCTTTCTGTTTTCCAGCCATGGAAATTAACATCAGCTGTAGTAAGAAGCTGTGCACTGCCCGTGTGAACACCTAAAAGCATTTTCTCTCTCACCTTCAGGAGAGGGTCAGCACTGCACCTGCCAATCCCAGGGTGGAATTCTGTATGCATGACTGTGTCAACTGTTTTTGCCTCCCTTCCAGTATGCAGCAGGGCAAGATGTTTTTCTTTATTGGAATAACAATGGCTGTGATCCAGGGAGGCTATGCTCGCCGAATAAAGCCAGGAAATGAAATCAGAGCCGTAAAAAGGGTAAATATATATGTCAATATTTTCTTTCTTTTCACTCACAAATCTGATGCATCCATTTTCAGTCTAAAGAGCAACGAGAGATGGTTGGAGGCTATAGCTGTGCTCGTCTGATCAAAAGAAATCTATCTGTTTTCATTGAAATGACTTCTAGATGTGAATGATAAGCAGCTATTGCTCTAACTGAACTTGGGAATCTCAGAGGTGTTTCTTAGCATATCAGCTATGCTATGACTGAAACTTCGTGGATAGCTGCAGTAGGAAATGTGAACAGTGTCTGTGCAAGTTGAGTAAAATGCTGCGAAGGTTATGCTTTGTTTCAAAGTTTTCTCTTACATTGTAGACACTGAAACTACTAAAGCAGCTTCATGGCTGATCTGTCATGCCTTTCTGGTTTTTCTTGAAAGCTCTTTCAGCTTATGAAACCACCCTCATCCTGCTCCCTGGCGGGCAAAACATAGGATATGCCCGTTGTGTCGTAGAGGAAACATTTCCCTGTGAAAGAAAGCTGGCACAGCCCTGCTAGCACCACTTTCTCCTCTGCATCCGCTTCCTCTACGCTCTCTGTCACCCCGCTGTGTTTGCTGCCACTGTACTGCAGTTTATGCAAGCCGAGGCTCACCCTGCTCATTTCAGTACTCCTTCCTTCCTCTTCCCTGCACAGAGGGGTGTGGGTACCTTGCTGAGATCAGTTAGCTCAGCTGGCCAATGGCTGTTTGTAAACACACGTGCACTGTGCAGGACCTGCTGGCCCCTGGATGCTCATCCTGCAGGTGCATGTGGCTTGAGCAGCTCGTATGGGAGCTCCTCCTTTTGCTGTAGTAATTCTGGTGATTCCTTTACGAGCCTGTACTGTATGGCTTATGCGTCTTCTCTTGGCACAGCAGTTACAAGAGGCTTTAAAACTGAGTTATCAAAACGAGACATTCAGCCAGAGTGGAATTACAACATTCAGTTGTGACACGTGCAGCAGCCTTTAGCTCTCATAGGAAAAAAAACAGATCAGTTACGTATATGAGGCAGGGGAGCTGGAGTTGTTTCTTGGAAGAGAGAAATGATGTTGGTTTCTCCTGTAGCGAATCCATTTCAAATGCCATTCCCCTCATTTTTTCTTCTTGGCTCCATAAGTACGGACTCCAAAAGCTCAAGGGCAGGATGTGGTCCTTCGAGCCAGCCAGCTCTGCTGAGAAAAAACTGAGGAGCTGTAGTCCTATTGCTTGCAAGCTTCTTCATGTCTTGGTTTAGCTCAGGAGGTAAAGAGTTGAAGTGAGATTTCTGGACTGTTCGACTCAGCATGAGGAGGGGGAAAAAAGTAAATCATGCGAAAGAAGTGCCCGATCCGATTTTTTTCAATTGCAGAAAATCAGTCATGGGCTGTAACTACAGCCTGCCTGAAGGGGTGACTTCAGCACATGGATTGTCTGCAGTGTGATAGGGAGATAACTGAGAGGTGAACTGTGTGGCCATCCAGCTAAATTTAAAATGTCCATTCAGGAAGAAAGGGCTTTCTGCTTCTGGTCGAAGTGTAAGGCATCAGCAGAAGAGACGTGGCAGCACAGCTGGGGTTAGGCTGTGATAAGGATGGCTTACATGTAACGCTGTGACTCCTCCATTCTGCAGGCCATTTTGTTGTTGATTCCAGCATTCCTGTTAATTGGATGGGCTGCAAATGTGACCCTGCTGAGCGCTGGACTGTTGCTGTACTCGTTTGGTGAGCTATTCAAAAGCACAAGGAATTTTTTCTGCACATTAAAAAAAAAAAAAGCTGCATGTCTTATTTCAACCTATGTAACAGAAGCTGATGTTCCTGTTTATTAAATCTAGAAGGAATAGTGTCTGTTGTTTTCTGACGCTGTTTGTATCCAAGGAAGTTGCCATGGTGACGGCTGAACGCATCCCCAGTGCTCCTGCTGTCCCATCTCACTGTGGGGCTCTTGAGGTTTTTTTTCCTTCTCTTTCAGCAGATCTTAGAAGAAAAATATTCACTGAATGCTCATCTCAGGAAAAGCATCGAGAGAGCATTTCTTTATGTTTTCCATTATTCAGGGAAACAGCTACAAATCATTTGGGTTTATCTGTGATGGAGCATTGCTGAAGTGCGTATCTGGGAAAAAAAAGAATAAAAAAGAGAGACATGAGATATTCCCAGTACTGGCAACTATTGCTAAGCAGCTTCAAATAAGACTAATTATGAAAGAGGAGGACAGACTCATCTTCTGCACAATACAGCTTGATTTAAGAGTAAACAATCACAAAATGCATCTCCTTAGTGCCTTACTTGTGTAGGAGCAGCTGTGTGTTGGACAGGCTTCAAGATCTAGATCTTTTCTACAGTTCACCTTGATTTTGACAGCCTCAGTGAGAGCTGGTATTCATTCTGTGTGACTGTGCTTCTATGTTAAAAGCCTGGTCCTCCAAGCTATACGCCTGGGTGCAACATACCAGCTCAGCCATCCAGAAAGAGCCTCTTCTTCCCCTCTCTCCCTCCCCTGCCCCAGGAGTTACAGCAACACGTTTATCCTTCTGCTCTCCAGTTGTCCTTTCCTTCCCAGAAACGATTCAGCTTTGTATGCTGAAAGCATTTCCCTCTTGGCAGAGAAGGTCCCTGTTTCAGTAAGAGGGCAGTGCTGGCCGCACAGCTCTTGGCTTTTGTTAAAATGTTGTAACCTCTTCTAGTTGGACTTAACTCTTATTTCCCAAGGCAGCAGGTGGCTGCGGCTCTCATCCATGACTGAAGCCTTAAGCACGGCGCAGGGCCGTTCTGCTTACAGGCACCTCACAGTCTGTTGGAAACGTGAGCGATTCCTTCTCCCCGCTGCCCCGAAAGGTCTGCAGCGATTTGGAATCGTCCCAGTTAGCTGCTCTGACCTGGCCGCCCCTTTCCCAGGGGCTGCTGGAATGGAGCACTAATGGGAAACACCTGCGCAGTGCGTTCCTGGCTCTGGGCTCTTCCTGCAGGTTGGCTTTGAGGGGGTGTTTTCATTACTGAACGGGATTAAACCTTATGATTCATTGTTGGTACAATGCCTCAGAGCTCAGCATTTTTCTCTGCAGTAGTAACGAGTTTGCACCACATGTTTGTCACTGCTGCTGGTAACTGAACTCTGCTGTTCACTGACAGTCTGTTTTGTGGATTTTTCCAGCTGCTGCCATTGTTATCCCGTGTTTGTCTGCAGTGGTTTCAGGCTACGGTGAGTGCTCGTTCTGGGGGGCAGCCCTCAGTCACTTAATTCAACTTTCTGCACAATGGGCTCAAATGAGGAACTGACCTCAAGTTTTGAGACGCAGCAGCAGGAACTCAGGTCCCTGTTACACCTCTGGTACAAAAACGCTGGCCGAGTGACTCAGGCAGCTTGGCTGAAGTGTCCCCCTCCTCCCAGCTGCAGTTATGAAGAGGGAAATCATTCCTCCTTCATTCCTTCTTCATTCCTCAGAGAAGATGGGGATGTGTGGTAGTGGTTGCTTCGTTACCTCACAAAGCAGACGTAGCTGTGTTGGCAGCTGTAGAAGACAGCTCTTTAGCTTTGGTTCATAAGCAAGGTTGCCACACTGCAGTGCTGGCTGAGGGGAAAAGTAAGGTGATGGGATTTCCTATACCTGCACTGCCTCAGCAATTCCAGAACTGCTTTGAAATCTAGAGAAGCAAATGTAGCTTTTCTAGATAGAGTAAAGCTTTTTGTTGGTTTTGGAGTGTGGGCTTGGTTTTTTTGGTCTGTTCGGTTTCTGGGGTATTTTCTGTGAGCAGGGAGTCACAAGGTGGCCGTGGACAAGCACGCTTGACAAGTCCTGGTGTTTTGTTTTAATGAATGTTTACCTTAGGTGAGAATGAAAAGCACGGCTCAGGCAGTAAGTGTGAAATGAAAGGAAGAACAACGGCATGTGGGAAATAAGTCCAAAAGAAGCAGGCCCCAAGAGCTAGAGCAGTACCCTGCCCTTCACGCTGTCCTTGCCCCAAGCAAATCAAAGCTCCAGGCTGACTGATGGCTCTCTGCTTGTCCAGGTTCTGCCAGCCAAAAAGGAAGAGTCATGGGGATCCTGAGGAGCCTGGGGGCCCTTGCGAGGGCGCTGGGACCTGTCCTGTCAGCCACGGGTGAGTGGGGCTGTGTGCTCCAGCCAACACACAATGGCACTGTAGGTGCCAGCAGCCCGGCTGGGGAAGAAGGAAATGGGGAACCACAACCCCTGTTCCATGCAGCGTGTCCCAGCCTCAACTCTGAGCTCAGTTAAACGTGAGAGAGGTTGGAGCCACTTTCCTGACCATGGGGACAAACAGCCGCCCTGCGGTGCAGGCAGTGAACTTCTGGAAGGGAAGGGACAAACTTCAGACTACAGCAAAGCCAAGATGGCAGAACAACTGCAGGGCACAGCACGTGTAGTGCCCTTTCCTCCAACCCCAAGCATTAGATCTATGCACATCTCATTGGAGCAGATCAGTAGCAACAGCATGAGACACTCAGGAGCAGCAGACAGCTCTGACCAGGAGCAGCTGAGGAGCATGTGCTAGGGACAGTTAGAGCTGCCCAGTGACTGAAGCGGGTAAGTGAACAGGAACTTCCCCTATTTCTATACCAAATGAAAACACCCTATTTAAAATAGGTGTTTTTTATCGTGTTGTTTTGTATTGGAAGAGAACTATTGCCAGCAATACTATTAGCCACCTCCTGTTTATAACGTGCAAGCAAGAGCATGCATTAAGGATTGAGTGGTCATGGCTGTACTGGCACCTGTGTTCTCCATTTTATCAGCAGCTCTGAGTGCTGTTCACATATGTGCATGGACAGTTATGCTAAATATAACAAAATCTGTTTCCTTTTCAGTTTACTGGCTGGCAGGGGCAGAGAGTTGCTTCACCATCTGTGGAGCTTTTTTCCTCATCCCCTTCATTTTACTCGGTTCTATCAAACAGCAGACAAAGGAGGAGTAGGCAAAGGCAAGAAGAAACCAGAGCTATCACCAGTTTCCAAGGACCTCCCCACCACCCGATTCTCACCACCTGAGTCCACTGACCAAACTGGGAGAAGAGGATGTTGTGGAAAGCAAGGTGCAACGACCACATGCAGTAACAGCGGGCTGCAGATCTCTTATGACCTCCACAAACACTTCAGCTGACAGCCTCACAACTGCCTTGACCAGTTTTGAAAATGAAACCAAAAAAAAGAAAACAAAACATGCTGCAGTTTAGTAAAATATGAAGACCATCAGATGAGGCTTGGCAAGCTGAGACCGGCCTTACGGCAGCGCTGCTGCACACCATGCCCCAAAACGACAGCTGGACATCAAGTGCTGCTGCCACCACACTGCAGCCCATAAGGAGCTGCTCTCTGCACATCTCCTTTGCCATCAGCACAAGCCTGGTGAACCCCACTGCCCAAAGCCTCCACAGAGAGGATTCTTCTGCCTCCAGCTAGCAGAGAACAAATGTACAGGAGCTGTCTGACAGACACAGGACGCTGCACTGCCAGTGATGAGAGCCGCACAAGTTATCTGTGAGTGGAGCTGGTAAGAGCCGTATCAACTGCCTTAAAACCTGACAACCAAAAAGAAGAGCAAGCAGCACGCTCCAGGCTTCCTAAGCCTGACTGGTACTTTGGTCTTCAATGGATTGTTTTTACTACACTTAAAATTAAATTGAGCTGTTTTATATTTCTGGTACTGCATGTTTTTTGATGACCAACCCCTGTTCGTTTGCATTACAAATAAACTGTTACATTGTGCACTCATCCAGTCAGTAATCAGTGCGAACCCAACACTGCTACTATGATTTGGCACAGCAAAACTGGAGTCCAGGAGCCCACAGCAGGGACCAGAACCCTCCAGCAGCCAACAGTGCTTCCAGCAGGGCTGGGGCAGGTTCAGCAGAGGTTGTGCTGGAAGGCCAGGGGAGGGAAGGGGTTTAGGGGAAGGCGAAGGACCCCTCCACCTTCTCACCACACCCACCTTCTATTTGAGCTCAGCTGGTTCGGCTTTTTAGGGACCAGTTCCTGCCAACTGCTCAGGTAGAATGCCTGGGAAGGAAGCCCTGCAGGAGCCAGTTTAAGTATTGTTTCCAAGAATACATTAAATCAATGATAAATGACTAACAGAAAATGGAGCTAATTAATGAAATGTTCAGGTTTACAGCTGTAGAACAGTAGTTTTGAAAGCAAATAGGAATGTGCTTTTTTTAAAGAGTTTTATTTGTGAGTAGAACTTAATTGATACAAGAAAAAGAAAAATACAGGACTTTAATTTGCCCCAGAGTGTGTAACCATACCATACATGACTACATTTCATTTGTAATACAAAGAATTAAAAGAACAAACTACAAAATTTGAAATTAAAAGTCATTGCATATGTGGTCAAAGATAAATGGAGGGACTCCATTACTGAACTGAAACATTGAGCAATTAGTAATTTAATTACGACCCTGCAATAAAACACAATTTAGCAAAATAAGTATTGTATGCTTCCTAGTGTACAGAGGACATACAAGGTTAAAGTACAAGCTGAAAGCCATTAGTGCCATGCAGCCCTGACTAAACATTGCTGTTTAGGGGTCTCTCTGCACAGTGAGTTACTGCTGCTTCAGTTCCCACCATACCCCAAACAGGCAAAGCTCCATTCCTCACAGCATTCAATACTACTTGGAAAGCTCTTTGCTCACCTGAAGCCTTACAGCTCTGATTGCCATTTCTGCCGTTTTCCCTTCACTGCCTGAAGCCAACCCAAGGTACCAACGCCCCAGGCCTAATGTAGGCCTTTCTAACCCCCAGCTGCTGAACCCATCTCTTCTGCGATGCTTTCTACTACGTGAATTGTAAGGCATTAAGTTCTCTGCTATTCTTCCTATCGACGTCGTCCTGCAGTGAACACCCACCCTGTTTGCTGCACGCTGCGAGCCAAAGCGCTGCCTTCTCCCACGCAGGAGTTCTCAACTTTCTGCTTTAAAACCAGGAATGCTGCCACTGGGAGGTGAGGAGCGACCTTCCCTGCCTGGGGCTGGGGCAGTGACAGCGCCTGGGGGATTCCTGCAAGCCTCACCTCTCATCTTGAGACTACTTACCCAATTAGTGATAGAGCATAGCAGTAACTGGAGAAGAGTTAATTCAGTAGTGAAAGTGAGCTTCTTCACCATGCTACATACTAAACAAACATTTATAGCAAACATCTGTGAAAATACATCCTTAAGAAGGTTAGCTGGAATTCCTGTCCTTTACTGCTGGCAACAAGAACAACAAAATAAAGAAATACCAGTTGTGAGGTTCTTTGTAAGTGAAAATAATATCGAAACAAGGTTCAATGCTCAGTGTAACACATTTACATTTTTATCACAGGAAGAAATAGTTGCAAAATGCTGCAGATGGGGTTTCTGTGCAGCAGGTCTGCACTTGCACCCAGGGTATTTTTGAACAGGTGGAACAAATCTGTGCTAAGGCCTGAAATGCAGCCATCTGGGCTTCGCATCACTGCGGACTGACCTTTTCACTGCACCCAACAGCCAAATCACCATCTGACAGATTCTCAGGGAGCCGAGGACTGGTTTCCCTCAAGCTGCAATCCCTGGACAGAGGGCTCCATCAACACACATGGCGCAGTTACTTCAGTCCTACACAAGGATGGCTTCAAGCGCCAGGTGTAAGTGAAAAACACTTCCATTTTGTTACTGTAGTCAGAAGTGGGGAAAAAGTGAGGAAGGAACGGATGGTCACAAAGCTTTACTACAACCTGATCGGTAATCACAAGATTGCAAGCTTACATGTCAGTTCGAGAGCACATCCCCTGAAAACACCACTGCAAAAGCATCCTCGCTAGAAGTCACCAGTTAAGAAGAAATTTACTTATGACTTGGAGCAGAATTTTGAAACAGAATGCTGCTCATGGTAAGCAATTTGTGTTGCACTCTTAATGGCAAAAGCTTGGTTTTATTCTTCCGTAAAGCGGTGTAGGCTTTAAGGTATAAACAGTGATTCAATGCCTCTACATGGAAGTCATTTATATTTGCTTAGAAATTAGGGATCAGATCGGTGGTAGCTGCTGAAAACACAGGATTAGCACCTTTTTGGATGTTAATTTCTGGTTATAACCTTAAACGATCAAGCCATAACTTGAGGGGCTAGTTGGATTACTTGTTGCATTCATGTACATAATAAGACAAAACACTCAGTACAATCTGGTACATTCTAGTGGTTAATGAATTTTAAAATATGACAGTGTTTCTGCAGTGTTTGGCCTTTAGGAGTCACTCTTCTTTTTGCTCTTCTTCAGGAAGGAAGGAGTGCGAAACTTCTTTTTCTTTTTCGATGGGGACTTTCCTGGAGATTCATCACTACCTGCATCAGCTGCCGTCCCCTCCTCAGCTGTTGGAGTCGCTGGTTCTTCAGCAGGCTGAGGCTGGGGTTCCTTATCTGCTGCCGCAGGTGATTCTGTTTGGCTTTTGGACACATCTTCATCGCATCTCCCTTCCTCCTTTCCTAAGGGAGGGAAGCTGAGTGCTTCTGAAGGCTCATCAGGGGTGAGATCTGGGAGGGTTTGCTTCAAAGTTGCAGCATCACTGTCATCTCTGTAGGTCTGGTCCTGCTGTGTCTCTAATGGACGGACAGAGAACAGCACAGTTAGCTCATCGTGTCCCTGGGATAGAGAAAGCCCAGCAAGTGATGGTATGTGCTCTCTATAAAATAATAAACTAAAATATTTACTTCGCATGAAAGCCTTTGTAACAGGTCTGTCTTCTTTAGCTTTCAGCACAGAGACAGAAATAAGATATTTTTAAGTGTTGGGTTTTTTCCTTTCTTCAAACCACAGAAGAGCTAAAGCTGAACTCACTCTGTGGGCATCGTGCAGCAAGAACATAACTTGAGACTTCTCGCTTGTGTCTCACGTAGCATTTGCAAGCAACACGAGACTTAAGTACAGTAAGCAGGAATTGAACCTACAGTTTTCACTGGTATTGAAGACAGCATCACGAAGTTCAGCATCTTGATTTTTTTTTTTTTTTTTTTTTTTTTTTTTTTTTTAAACTTGCTGGGATAGCAGTAATTGCTGATTTGTAACTACTGTCCACCGCTGGCTTGCCAGCTTTGAACTGCGATACATGGATTTCCATAATGTTCTTCCATGAGAGCTAACAGATGTAGTTTATTAATGTCTTATCCTATCACAAAGGCTTCACTGCTTTTGCAAGATATGTGAGTACGAATGATGGACTCTTGTCACGTAAGTAAAATCCATGTAGTTTATCCAATTGAAAGAGCTCAGCAGGTTATGCGATACAGCAGCTCTCACCCCTGGATGAAGGAGGATCAAAAAATCCACGTCCAGAGGTGAATTTCAGCACTACACTCCAGCCTGTAGCACCTCTCCCATGAACCACCATGCTTTACACAGGTTCTGTTGAAAGCTTTCCTTTCTGCATACATAATTTAACAACTATCACATCTAAAGTTCCCTCCCTGCACTGAAGCTGAGAAGTGTCTCCTTTGTGGTGTCAAACACATCTCCACTCATGTTATGTAAGGAGAAATCTGGAACAAAATCCAGGCCATTGGCATTGGCAGGCACAAAAGAAAGGCATCTATTTTTTCCCCAGTTTAAAAGTTCTATTATTGTTGGTTTTGTCTTCAGAACTTCATCTTCAGAACACTGAAGGCTTTCAAAAGAATTTACAGCAGATAGTTTATACTTTCCCATTTTCCCTAGGGAAAAAACAAACCGTCCATTTCATTTCTGCCAGACAGACCTGCAATCCTACTCCACATCACAGGGCTGTTCTGTGAACACCTGCAGGAAATCAACCTGTTTTCCCCAAAGCACCACAGCCATCTCAGATGTTAAGCAAACACAGCAAACCAGAGCTCAGCTCCAAATGCTCCACACATGTTAGAAGTTTAAAGGTTACAGTGCGAGAAGGGCATAAAACAGCAAAAGAGAGAAAGCAATTCTATTTACAAGCTGTCTCCTGAGGCTCTAGCCTAATGTGTACAGCTGTGTCATATACATGCACAGAATCATAGAATGGCCTGGGTTGAAAAGGACCACAATGCTCATCCAGTTTCAACCCCCTGCTATGTGCAGGGTCACCAACCAGCAGACCAGGCTGCCCAGAGCCACATCCAGCCTGGCCTTGGATGCCTCCAGGGATGGGGCATCCACAGCCTCCTTGGGCAACCTGTTCCAGTGCCTCACCACCCTCTGTGAAAAACTTCCTCCTAAGGAATGAAGCAGCACCCACAGCTCTCTGCTGCCACTACCATCTTCTTGGATTGGACTTCACTGAAAGCAGCAGCCTGGTTTTTAGAACAGGTGCCATATTTGACCATCAGTCAGATTTGCCATTTTAGAGCTTCTTACCGTGGGCACCTGGGAAGCTCCAGGCAATGAGACAGCATTTGCCAGCTGGCCTAAGCAGTGCATAAATAGAACCAGTTTTGTAACTTGTTAATCCAGGACCATCCTTCCCAGATTGCCAAATTACCGGCATCTCTACTGAACAGATTAGTGTGAAGCAAACATCTGCTCCCTGTGCATCTGGCTCACTAAGGGCACTGCTTTACCAAATTAGGAAAATTTATCAATTAGACAAAAAATTGCTGCAAAACCTATTCACAGTATAAGAATGAAACAATACCCCAGAAGTTTCAGAAGGTGTTCTTTTCTCCTGCCCCCTTCAGAACAGTCAGGCCTACAGTCATTCTCTCCCTTTCTATTTTGGCATAAGAGAGCTTTGAAAAGTAAAATTAATACTTTTATTTACAACCAGCATTTACGAAAATAAAGGTTTCTGTTTTTAAACACAAACTTATGAGGACAAACATACAAACTGGGCTATAACTGTCAACATGAAACACTTTTCTGACTTCAGCCACACTTTAACAGAAAGGATATGAGAAAAAAACTTGAGGAGTGGTTGTAGACAGAGAACACTGCCAGCCGGCAGAACTTCTGCCAGCCAAAATTGTCATGGCCTGCAATTTCAATTGCTTCCGTCTCTAAAATAAGCATTGTATGTTTGTCCTGCAAAACTTCTATGCCTAGAGGAGTCCGTAGAACAGCACTCTGTTTAAAAGAACGCTCCGGTTTTAGAAGCTCATTAGTAGCATCGCAGTTTTCTACACTATAACTTAATATTCATATCTATGACAAACACACTGACTTATGGATACAACAGGACACACAAGTGGAGCGGGCCAAACATCCTTGTTAATTTAAAGTATAATCTGAGGCAGCCCTGCAGAGCCGGCTGAAACAGCTGTCGTGTTGCTGCCACCACGTACTTGCTGTCATTCCTTGGCAGCCAGGCTGTGAGCAGTTCCATTTCCACTTCCACACAGACCCCTGCTGGATTATCAGTTTCAGCCCATCTCAGTGGCAACACTGTTGCTCTGGAGTAGATAAGGAACTTTCAGCACACAGTCTAAGTCAGGCAGCAGCAAACTTGGGGCAGAACTCTCAGACCTGCTTCAGCTACAGCTGGGAGACAACTTCAGACTATTCCTTTTGAAACTGTAAGGAATCGGACACAGGTATGGAAACACACAATGTCACTTCTGCAGCGTCTTTCAAAGGACAGTGCATTGTCACACAGGGTCCATAACTGCCTAGGACTTCATGAAACAAAGAAATCAGGGCCTTGGCTGAAAAGCTGCTTTTTAAAAAACACACAGCAACAACAACAACCAAAACGTAGAAACAAAGAAGCAAGAGTGAAGCAAAGCACGTAAGCCAGTCAGAGTATGGAATGATACTTACTATGGTAACAGGTACTCTTTAGCATATCCATCTCCTGTTTGTAACGCAGCCACAAGAAGAAAAAAGCACAAGTAGAGAATCTATGCATTCATCACAGCCATTGTGTTAAATTAGAAGAATGGTTGCAACCATTCTTATAGAAACAGAATGAGATGAAGTAGTGAATGAAAGACTAACAGACAAGTGATATATTCCATGTACGAGGTAAAGGAAACAAGACAAAAATCAGATTACACCCGTTCAAGAATGTTATTTTATCCTTTTGCAAGGAAATTACAGACTCTAACAGCCCTGTCTCATTTCAGCTTTAATTACCACGTAAGGTTAGCAAATAATGAAACTAATATGGAAACTGAATTGGAAAGTTATTTACTGAGGTGTAATCCAAGTACAATAACATTTAAGAAATGTGCAATCAGTGAAGATTTACCAAAGCATTTGATTTGTGTCTGGCTCAGCACCAGACTTTTCATTTCATAAGAGCAATTCTTTCTTGCAGAAAATAGACCAAAAAGATAAATCAGTTGGTAAACACAACCGATGACAAGGCAATTCTGCAGGGATAATTTTGTCTTTATATTACTGCACACTTCTTTATTATTGTAAGCAGAACTCCTGTTACAGGTCAGTGTCGTATGTTTTAGGCAGTATCCAAAGAATACCAGAAGAAATTGACCCTTAGTAGATAGTAGTTGACAGATGTTCATGCGTCAGTCACCAGCGATGCAGTTAGTGGCTGCCCCGGCCCCCAGAGCAGCACTTACCTTCCTCTGCCTTCATGGGGGTGCTCGGGGGCGTGCAGGCTGAGCTGTGCTCAGGGGGGCTTCTCTCTTTCTGTTGTCTGCCGTCTTCTGAAGGTTCTGCAGATGGGACAGACAGACACTGAGAAGGCACACAAAATATTTCAGCATGGGAGGACACCAATGTGTCCTTTTGCTTCATGCACACGAAATCTGAACACATTTTTTTCTGAATCAACATTCTGTCAGAATATTAAATACCATCAAAACAAGCAAAAGAAATTTCATATCGACAAAACTGTTCAAGCCATGGTTGTGCTTGTTTTTGTTCTGTTTTTTAAACAAAAGAATATGAATGATGTAATTGTTTATGATCTGGAACGGCACGCTGTCCTAAAAAAATTCATGAGAAAGATCACTAGGAAGTCATGGTCATAAATATGAGGGGAAGTGCTATCAGACCGATCCAAGACAGTGCTCTTTTGCTTGCTTTGAATGTTCTGCTGAAATTTGGAGTAAATAAAGTTGCATACTAAGAGCTAAGAATGAAGGATTGCACAGATGATCAGAGAAACATGCAGCAATTAAGTGATTCAAAACCGATTTCACAGTGGTTTGCTTATTTGCTATTAGTAAGAGGGCCCCCTCGCTGCCAGGTTGAAACAGCCGAAAACATTAACAGAGTGGTACATCATACATCAGGAACAGCACAAAAACATTGCTCCGGGCCATTCACTCAAACAATTATGAAGTGAAATCAGTCCCACAGATAGGATTCAAATGACAGAATCTCCGCATGATGTACAGAATTTGCTCCTTAGATTGCAAGTGCAACTGTGCCATATTCATAATACCTGAGGCCTGAGCCAAAAGGTCAGGATTGGACCTTAATGCTTTGATCACTGCCGTGTGAAATTCCTTAAGGGAGGAATTCAGCCCATCTGGCTCTTCTTGGCTGACACGTGTGATCCCAGTCCCCAGAGAGTCCAATACTTGCGTAACTGAACATAAAGAGTCTCCAGGGGTTCCTACATTTTCTTATCAAGAAGCAGAAGCAGGGAACACACACTGTTAAAGAAATCACACTTCTGCCTCCTGCATCAGTTTCAAACCTTAACAGCAGAAGACAGAAGCACTGTAACTAGCATCCTGTAAAACTTCACACAAGTAAAGCAGGATAACTCCTTTGGTGCAGGATAACTCCTTTAGGTGCAGGAACAAACTTGCTCTGCTAAGATTCTCTTGTCATAAGGGCCTCTTTTGCTGGGGAAGTCCTCATGATGTGTCATTTCCAAATAGCAATTTTGTTCTGTGTCTTCCCAAATCAACAGATTCTCAAATCCACAAATGTCAGCAAGTTAGAAAACTGTAGCTTTGTCACTAAAAGCTGCAGCATCATCTCACCCCAACCTCAACTACCTCTGGTGCTAAGGGGAGCACAGCAGAACAGAACAAACCACTATACTCTGCAGTACCTAAATGTTTTTTATGAAGATTCAGGCTTTCAGCTTCCTAACAGCAGCAAGTGACCATACTGAACATCCCAGTTTTCCTACTAGGATAATTTTTCAAATCAATTTGATGCCTTTTACCAAATACACTGTAACACTTCCATCGCACTTTCTATCTCAAACATTCTTTTAATATTCTTCATACATACTGGAAAAACTGTAACACACAAACAGAATAATGTATCCATAGCCTTTGCAGACAATCCATGTTCCAACGACTCGTAAACTTGCTTTTATTACAGTCTACCACAGAAAAAACACGCAGACAAACCAACCTTCTGGTCCCTTCTGCTTCCTTTCTACTTCTTTGCGATACTCCTCCAGCTCTCGATCAGTGAGTTTGTTGAAGGGGTTTGGTCCTGTTGTGCTCACTATCACTTTGGGCTGATACTCCTTCTCAATTATTGCCTTCGAAGCAGTCACCAGTTCTCCCTGGCAGAAGAAAATTAAGACACATCTGCAACCCAGCAGTAACTCGCAGAATGCTGAGAAGTACAGAGGCTATAAAGCAACCAAAATAAAATGATAATCTGAAAAATGCTACGCTGATTTTCATTTGTATTAATAATTTAAAAGAAAATATTCCATGTATGCTTTGTTTCCCCTCCTTTCAAATCTACAGCAGGTTAACATAAAGGAGAAGGCAGGTGCTGACTACTTCTAGAGGCACACCAGTATGCCCACTACCCACCACTAAGCACTAAGCCAAAGAGCAGCCAGCCTAGCTGAAGGACGGGGAAAATCACACAAGTAGCAAGTTGCTTTTTCTCCCCACAAAAGAAACAGGATAGTAGGCCCAAGTTCAAGGCCACGTGGGCACAGAATACCTGTAGAAGTTACATGACTCAGCTCATAGTTTCTGTTGTTTTGTTGTCTTAAAAAAAAAAAACAATAAGAGAAAAGCCATTTCTAGCAGCTACTGCATAACATCTAACAGATGTTACAGTAAAAAGCCATCTTGTGTGTGTGCTGTGTGCACTGGATTAACTGTTAACTATAAGCAATATTAAGGTTAACCATAAGATTATGGGTTAGCATATTTACATCTATAATACTTGCCACACAAGCTACGTAAAAATGTTACACAAATAAAGTTAGCAATTCTAAGCATAGCAAGTCTTCATGAACAAAGCAACTGCATCAGAGACTCTCGAGTGGTAGGACTGTAAGTCTGTTTTCTCTGCTCAAATAGAAAAGACTGAAGCCATTGGCTTTTCATCATCTCAGACACAGAAGATGCTTGCCTGGATACCTGCTGTATCCCCCAGGTCACTTGTTTTAGCATTTGTCTTTCCAAAGGACATACAGAGCTCTAGTTTAGCTTGACTTTTGGTTTGACATCACCAGTTTAGAAATGAGCCCCACGTGGTCTGCATCTCCTCTCCCTGTGAAGCCTGAACTGTCTTTGTTATTGAAAAGAGGTAACAGAATTCCATTACCAAAAAAGAATGGGGTATTGATTTGCTTCCGTCATATTCAAACGTTATTTGTGTCAATACTTGAAAGAGATCATGAGAAAGCAGAGTTCAAAAACCACCCGGAGCTGAAAGAAGACACAAACGTTCTATATCCACACTTGGTGGACAAACACAATGAGATCTTCACTGCAGAACTGAAAACTAAAAGAAGGCACAGTACTCTTCTGGATGCTAACAGCACTTCTGACAAACTGCCAGTACCAAGCTGGTCATTTTTAGTGCAATAAATAATTTGAAGCCAATGTATTTGTACTAGCTGAGTATGTTTGAACTGAGAGAAGTAATACTGAAAAAGATCAGGCAACAACAGAAACTGGATTAGGTACTGTGGTTTTGATCTCTAAAAGCAGAATTACATTAGAGACCAGAAAGGCAAAATTCACATGCTAAAAACTTTTTCCAGATTATCACACCAAATTTTGCTCAGTATCAATAATCCAGGACAAAGGTCACTAATGAAAATTGTATTTTCATTATGTATTTTCAATATGTATTAAATTGAAAAGTGTAGAGTGATCAATTTAAAGAGGAAAATAAATCCAAGTAGTAACCTGGTAAGGTTTGCAGAACGATTCCTCTAAATCACATAAAAATCCAAGAAGGGATGCACTGCTTCACAGAGAAGGCCACAGAGCAGCCTTCCAAGTCTAGTGCAGAGAGACATCAGAAAGCAGAAATGGAAAAAGTAACACAAGACAGAAGGAAAGGGAATACAAAGGACTAAGTGCTCGCAGAGGATGTAGTACAGATCTTTGAAATATAATGCTAAAGCAGACAGACTTTGCAGAGTCTGACCACGCTGCCTGGAGATTCCTACAAACATTTGCAGAAACTGAATGTGAAAATCAGTCTGGAGTTTCTTTGTGTACTGAAGAGGCTGCAGAGAAGGAATACATTTCCACACAGAAGACTGGCACCGTCTCATCAAACAGGGCAACGAAGGAAAATGAATGTTGTGATGATTCACCTGCATTAAGCTGATTCTAGCATTAGATCCATGACAGAAGTTTAATTACAGAATCACAGAATTGTAGGTGTTGGAAGGGACCTCCAGAGATCATAGAGCCCAACCCCCCTGCCAAAGCAGGTTCCCTACAGCAGGTCGCACAGGTCGGCATCCAGGCAGGTCTTGAACATCTCCAGAGAAGGAGACTCCACCACCTCCCTGGGCAGCCTGTTCCAGTGCTCCGTCACCTCACTGTAAAGAAGTTCTTGCACATGTTTGTGCGGAACTTCCTATGCTGCAGTTTCCAGCCGTTTCCCCTTGTCCTGTCTCCACTCAACACTGAAAACAGTCTGGCCTCGCCATTCTGCCCCCCACACCTTAGATATTTATAGACCTGGATCAGGTCTCCTCTCAGTCTTCTCTTCTCAAGGCTGAACAGACCCAGTTCACTCAGCCTTTCCTCATAGGAGAGATGCTCCAGGCCCTTCACCATCTTTGTGGCCCTCCGCTGGACTCGGATTTCCAAGAGATCCCTGTCTTTTTTGTACTGGGGAGCCCAGAACTGGACGCAGTGCTCCAGATGAGGCCCCACCAGAGCCCAGTGCATGTGCAAATAGCTGAGCATCGACATTCTCTCCACCAGAGGAGAAATTACATCCAGGAACAGCATGTCTTTTTACTCCTAAGAACTTTCTCGGGGCCATACAGTCCCACAAAGGTCCAAGAAAGCAACGGTCAGTTGATACATAATACATCTTCATTCTGAACATGGGACTTCACATATCCAAAGGAAATTTTTGATTACCAATTTTGCATTTCTCCACCAACTTTACTGCATGACTGTCGTTCACCAGGCAAGCACTTCATTGTCTTCTCAGGGACAGACAGGGCAAAACTGGCACCTTTAGACATGCCAATTTGTCTCTTAACCAGACACAGTTCACAGTATCTACCTAATGTTAGCAGTCACACTTATACAATCTGACACGAATGCAGTGCCATTGTCCAAAGAAAAAAGAGGAAGGAGAATCTTAGAGGACTGTTTGTATAAAAGTCACCATTAAAACAGTGCCACCTCTAAGGCAGAACTGAGAGGCTTCTCGCAAGAGCAAAGCCATAGAATTTTCATTTTAAGGAAACAGACAATTCTCCTGTACTCATAATTCTCCTGTCGAAAATTTATGTGCATTTTTATCAGATTGTAGAATGGTTATTGGTGAGAAGAACCAGCATTCCCTCTCGGTCCAGCCAACAAGTTCAGTTAACCAGCTCTGTAACAGAAATAACACTTCATGATGCAGCAGTTTGCGCTGCGACGCAGCAGGGCTTCTCAGAGCACTGAAAAAGCGAATGATGAGGCAAAACGGAGAACTTACTACTGCAGCCAAAAAGCACAACAGACTCAAAGCACTGCATGCAGACTGTTCACAAACAGGACTTTTTTCCAATACGACAGAATTTAATTCGAATCTTAATGTTAATTGAAAATGCAAAACATTTTAAGCCTTACTGCAGTTGGATGGGACTTTTTACTTTAATTGCAACTGAGTGTCTCAGAAATTGTCAAGAGATGACTTTTAATTATCTGGTACCCAGAAGTCCCCAAGCCCCCGGTGTGCAGGTCTCCTTAATGCTTCCTTCCCCCTCCTTGTGATGTTTATGTGGTGCCATAAGCTTTTATTGCCTTTTTTCCACAGTACTGGATTAATTTTCAGCATCATCTTTTAAAAATTTTATCTTTTAGAAACTTTTCCATCAACAGGAAATTCTCTAAGCACTCAAGTCACAATACCTATGAAGATAAGAAACGTAAGGAAATTGGCCACTCCTATGTAACTGCCATTTGGATCTAATGTTAGACATTCCAGGAGGAAAGCACTTTCACCACACTACAAAGAGGAAACATCACATGGATGTTTAAATTCTAACAATCAAACTGAGAACTATTTGACCAGTTTCACAGAAAGACTATTCAATAGTAATGCTTGAGAAATACTACAGATGTCTGCAATGAAAGAAACTGCCTGTGTTGTGATTACCAATGAATATTGATTATAAAAACCATACTTCACTTTAAAGTTATTATTATCAAGCAGAAAAGCTGCCAGAATAAAGAGCAGGCACTGCCTTGAAGTATTTTATTTACTTCTCTTCTTAAACCTGGAAATAGTATTTTACCAATTTTCCTTTCAGAATATGGATAAAACAAATTGTAACCTGAAAAATCCCTCAATCAAATCCTCACCATGGTGTGTTGACCTGTAACCCAAACTGACTGATTACACAAGGAAATGCTATAAAGTCATGGGATTTGTAACAACAGCGTAATTCAAATTATTCTGTTTTTTTAATAGAAAAACTATTTTTATATTCTTACAATGAAATGCCAGGCACAGCCTAGACCGAGATTTTAGCTAAAATACTGCAGTAGATGAGAGACAGATGCTCATCCACACCCTGTGCTTCTGTGCTGTATCACTCCTAAGAAAGCCCTCCAAAACCTGGGAGAGAAAGACAACCAAGGGCTGAGTGTTTCCAACTTGCAAACCTGTTCACTCAGCTTCAAAGACAACCAGATACACATTTCTTGAATTTATTCTGCATTTAAAGCATATTACTTTAAGCACAAGTGTGGATACATTCTGAAAGCCAATATATTTTGGATGTGTGGGGCTTTAGTCAATAATCTTGAAGCGGGAGAAGTTTTAAGGAAACGACTTCTAACAGCGTAGGATCAAAACCTGACCCGTGATGTGACACCGGGCACGTGGATGCCTTTGGAATTACCCTGATGTAATCAAACTCACATTAAGCTAATTCCAAATGGACTTCAAATTAGAAAAAAAAATAATACTAATAGCATGCAAAAGAACCCAACTACATGCAGACCCTAATCAGCACCTTAATAGCAAAAATATTTCCCAATCAGTTTCTACAGACAAAGAAAGACAAAAATCCTTACAAGACACTTTAACAGGGTAAAGCAACTGCTTGTATAATTGCAAATACATAATCTGGAGATCAACCTTATTTTTTTCTACAGCTAAATCATGAGCTAACAGAGGGAAGAGGTCAGGGTAAGGAACAGGTACAATGAAGGGTGCACAACAGTATTTAGAGCAGTATGACAGGGCAGTACCTTTCTAACAGACAGAGATTTAGCGGGACTAAAGGCCTGCTCTGTGAGATCGAGCCCTTCAATAGATTCCGTACAGTCTGAGAGGGGAGCATCCTGCAACAGTAAATTGAGTAAACAGAGCAAACCGAGCCCAGGCTTTAAAACATCAACCAAGAGCATTATGTGCTTGCTAAAAACATGCAAAGAAACAGTAACTGGTAGATAAAACTGCAATGACAATGAATTGACATGCACACAATACGAAGCCCAACATAAGTAAAGCTATGGTCACAATAAGACTTGCCAAACTTCTTAAAGTGTACCACAAATGCGTTTCAGGGCAGTTACAGCACTCAGATGTACAGATTTTACAGTCTTTCAGGTGTGTTTAATAGAGTAACTGCATAGCTCTGATTCTTATTTTATTTTGAGCTATGATTCCAGTTGATAGTTGATGTCCATAGCATATTCAGATATAGCGCTTGGAAATTTTACTGATGTGTAACAGCTTTCTTTCCCCAGTCTGCTCTTCAAATAAAATATTATGTAAGATATGTTTAACACACAACACTGCTGCCCCATTGTAAGCCTGCTGTGCTCAAACAGATACATAACCTTGGAGAGCAAACAAACAAGAGTTGTCACATAGACCAACTAGTTTTGGACAAGAATCTAACCTATATAAATAAGCCTTCTGAATGTCATGCATTATGTTCAGCAAAAAATAAAGAAAAAAAAAAAAAAAAAAAAAGAGGAGCATCCTCCACAGACATGCTTGGGCTACATGACTGAAGCCTCTTAAATTTCTGATCCTGAGCACTCTTGCAAAGACAACAGTGTTACCTCTAAGACTTACCTTATAAAAAGTTACCCTCTGCCAATTAAAGAATAATTTTATAGGGACACATTAGGTGAAAGAAGAGGACACAGTTGATTAAATCAATGGTTTTAGGCATTTTGTTCTCTCACCTGTACAAGACTCCTGTCCACAACTACACCAGAAAGAACCTGCGACTGAGGGCCTGCAGTTTTAATATCTTGTAAATTTTGCTCTCGGATCTGGAAAGGAAAGCAGCAGAACACAGTCACGTAAACAACAGAGGAAAAACTTTTTTGTTTTGTTCAAGGGGTGGGTGAACCTGCCAGCAGCCTGCAACTAGTGTAGACAGCTATAGCCCTACCCATCACTAAACTGTGCTTATTAACGCCGGTTGGCACGTCCCACGTTTGTTTGTTTCACCACATTTCTCAGACTTTGGCCCAGAGGTACCACAGCACGTGCTGTCTCTTGTTTTTTAGTCGTGGTTTGCCGTAAAATTGTACAGATCAAGTCACATAAGTAAAGAGAGAAGCACAGAGGTCACTTTTATATGTTTGTTACGCATGACGTGTCCTTTACAGGTTGCTGTCAGCCCAGTGTACCACAATATCATCTTCCTCCAGAACTTACTGTTTATGTAAAAATACATGCACACGTGTATACAAACATAACTTATTACGATAAGATACTTCTTATTTCAGAAAGTGAAGAACTATAAAGTCCTGCATCTTCAGTACTTGTTTCTGAATTATTGCCTTTGTCCTCAGGAGAGCAAAAATTTCACATCTACCCTTTCAGACACTTCATTCAAGTTTTTATTACAACAATATTTCTGTTTCAAACAGGAAGAAACCACTCAGCAATTTCACTCCACCTCTTATTTCAAGTGATCATTATTTTACATTGCTGAAGCAGGAAAAGCAAAAGCTCTGTCAACTTCATACAAGACCTCTGAGCACAAATCTGTACTCCTGCCACGAACCCCGTGCAGAATTTACCATGACATAACACTGTCTCCTGTGTTCCATATGGCCATCACTTAGGAGTAGGCAAAACATCCAAGAACAAGCTAAGTACTAATAGGATGCTGGTGTATATATACCAGCAGTGAAATTACAAAACCGTGACAATAGTTTAAAGAAATAAAATGATAAAATGAATGTATTCAATGCTTTCCTGTTGGAAGACTGGTGACAAGAAGATCTGAAATCTGCATACTGGATAAAATACAATACAGAGAGAGAAATCTGTAAACTTTGTCTACAATTTCAACTGGTGAAATCAAAACAGATCACTCATATAAGAGCGTGATTTTAGGGATTAAAAGTACTGCCATGAACTCTGTGGTGCTCATCTCAGAAGTATCTGGTCTGACAGTAACAAAAGACAAGACAATAGAAGTCTTCAAGCAGTGGACAGTAATACCATCTTTTTCTGAGATGAGTTCAGAACAACTAGGAATTGTTTCTGTATCTAGCTAGAAAGGAGGAAGGCAATACCAAAGTCATCTTACTGAAAAAATTCCATCACAGTGAAGTTAGTCCACCAGCAGCATGCAACTTAACATAATAATAATGAAATAAATACAAAAAATTACTGCTATTACCAACCTTGTTCCTCATTTCTTGGACCTCCTTTGGATTAGTGTTCAATGGAACAAACAGGTTAGGGACAGCAGAGGTGGCAGTTCTATGTACATCCTCTTTAGTCCACTGTAACGTCAAGAACAGTTGAACAGTCAGAATTGCTGTAATGGCTATGGACACACAGCAGCAAATTCACATAAGAATTGATCATGCATTATACATAACAGAGAACTGAACCAATGATTGCATTCTTCTATTTGTTTCTAAGAATATTTAAGTTGCTTCCTTCTTCAGTAATATAAACTGCACCTTCAGATACATTTCTAGGTATCAGAATCATTTGATTGAGTCAAGCAAGTAACAATAACAATAAAGACCAAAGAGCTGGTTCAGCTTGCAAATAGCTTCCACCCAAAGCGATGCAGTTACTACAGCTATGTGCAATTCAGAGACTATGAAGACTAAGAGCTTTAAGCTCTTTTTCTGTGCACTTGACCACTCTGACAGCTGCAGGGTTTCATGTTTCTAGGCACAGTCTACTTCTCACTTTGTGAAGAGATTTATAGTAATACAGGAGTAGAACTCCAACAGGATTTGTTATTTGTAGGGACACTTATCAGAAATTTCAAAGTGAGTTCACACGCATTCAAAAAGGACACTGTTTCTCACCCAAACAAAGTACAGCAAGATCCAAGACACGAGTTCTGAAACCCTGTCACTGCCATGTTCATTTTCTGCACTTGGTGTTTTTACAAAATAGCACGAGAGAGACAGAGAGATCATTGATTCAATCCTCTGGTACTCAACAGACATCAAAGCGAACTTAAAGCATAAGATGACAGAAGTATGAAAAGCAATGTGATGCCACTAACCAGGTTTAGTGAATGATTCTGTACTGTGAAGCAAGAGTGGGCATCACCAAAGTTTTGCATTAAAATCAGCTATTTCAGCGAAATGTTCTGTTTCCAGAATTAGTTTCTGCACAGACAATGTGTAGCTGTATCAGCACAGCAACCTAGAGGAACAGTTTGGTGATGTCGAATATTTTATAACTTAGAGCTTAAAAGGTTACAAAAATATCCCAAACACAAACTGTAAGCGCTTTATGGGTTCTTCATAGAAGGTTGCTTTATTTGATCAGTGCATTTAGTATGAAGCTGCTTTCAATTTGCTGCATAATTAACTTTACAACTCGATACGTTTATTATATGTGGTGTCCTGATTTTCAATCACTATTGCATAGAAAATGCACTCAACAGTAAAGCAAACCTGCTTGTAGAGCAAATGCTATGCATTTTTCCTTAATAACTTCAAGAAATAATAAGATAGCCAGAAACTGTCAAACTTCAAAAAGCAACAGAATTTTAAAATGCTTTGCAACTGTAAAGTAAAAAATGGAATGAACATGGAGCTGTGAAATACTCACTGATGATTATCTTCTCAGATAAAAACTACTCCAGCTTTTCATTAAAGATAATTTTTAGTCAAAACAAATATAGAAACAACCTCAATACAACAAGCTATTTTTTCTTATGTTAATAACAAGCATTAAAAAATTCAAATATACAAACCTGTTGCAATGCATCAATTTTTCTACTGCTTCAGCATATCATTAAACAAGACCAGTTTCTGAATTTTGCTTCAATTTTTCACTGATTTTTCACATATAAAATACTGCCTACTCGGTGAGCAAGGGTTAAAAACACAACATGCTCCAAATGCATGCCTAGCTTTAAGTTTTCTTCCAGCAAAGGACAAACTATGGCTAAGTTTAACAAAAAGTTGATGGTAGAAACACTGTATGTTCACTTCTTAAGCCAAAATAACAGAACAAAAATACCACAGACAGAGAGATCCTTGATGGTATTTTTTCCAGGTGTTCCTGTATTTTAACACTGGATGTTTTAGTGCACACATTGCCTGAGTATTCAATGCATGGAGGTATTCCAAAGATAGAGAACTCTGACTGTAGTTAAAGTCGACTGTAGGTAAAGTTGAATTTTGAGAGGGTAAATAAGGGGAAGGAATATTTCCTTTTCAAGAGCACCAATTCTATCTTTCATAACTTATCTGTCACCACCCTACTACCATACATACTATTACTACTGGAACACCACAGAACTCATTTGCTAGGTATGAAGTCAGCTGTTACAAAAGCTTGCTCACGTGCAAATCCCTGCCTGCATTTTAGAAGCCCTGCATATGCCCAAGAAAATAACAAAACCACAGTTACAAACCAACAGTATTGATGTCCATTTGAAAGCATTTGATAGTTTTGCTTCTTAATTAACATATCTTTCAGTGCAAGATTTAACTGTAAGCAGCATTGATAAACAAAAAAAAGCACCGTTGCAGAATCTATCGATTAGTGCCTGCTGATGGCCTGAGCTGCACTTTAGTCATGCCGCACCCAGCTGGTACTGGAGGAAAGACTTTCCATTTATGGCCATCTACTTACATGCAACACTACATGCAGAAGGCAGCTGGTTG
This sequence comes from Tetrao urogallus, assembly GCF_951394365.1. NCBI lineage: Eukaryota > Metazoa > Chordata > Aves > Galliformes > Phasianidae > Tetrao > Tetrao urogallus. The sequence continues at coordinate 62,358,014 of NC_136817.1, forward strand.
TGAACACTCAGAGGCTTTGGGGAAGACAAAAGCATAGTAAGCAAGACAGAAAAGGAAGCTCAAGAACATTGCAAGAAAAACTGCTTAAAGAACACTTAAGTACTTTGAAATCAACTCTATCTCTCACACATACTTACAGACCTCCACTGGCTTGCAAATTACATTGGCATATGTAACAGAGGGTAACATTTGTTTTGTTATTTGTACAACACACTGAATAGTTAGTTTCCATTTTTGCTTTCATTGAAAAGCTTTCGTGCAGATAGAATGAGCAGCTTCCTAACAACGTTGTCCTTAAACTATTTGAATGCAGAACATACTCAATCAAAACCATGAATCAATCTGTTTGGCCATCAGCTTGAAAAGCCAGAAGAAAAGAAGACCAGATGCTTCAAAGTTTTAAGCAGTTTTAAGCCTTATGAAGGGATAGGGTTTTATAACTCACATCTAAGAAAAGCCCAATGAAGTGGTTAGTAAAACGCAATTTAGTTTTTTTATGTGAGAAAGAAGAGAAGGAGAGTTATCTTTTTCTTCCCAAAGCCTCCGAGTGCCAGCCACCCCAAGTTGCTCTACATCATCTAACTATGAACAGTAAGGTAGGCACAGACCAAGCAGTTGGTAATACAGCTTGGCACGCAGACACCGGACGAGAGAGACTGCAGCAAGGGTTTCACGTGATCGTGTGTAATGTTCGTCCACACCTTAGTCTTCGACTTGGGGCTGCCACCATTCTGCCCTTCTTCAGAAGCATCATCCCCTCGGCCAGAGTTCAGCCACCTTGTCTTCTCTCGCTGCTGTTTCTGAAAACTGTGTCTGAGGGGGGAGCAAGTGCCTGATTCGCCATCGCTAGTGAAGGAGTAACCCGTGACACTAGCTGGAATCTCAACATCGCTGTACTTTTTAGATTTCTCTCTCAGAGCAGGGCATCGGTATGGATAGCCAGTTCTGTAACCCTGAAGGAGCAGAAGATAGAATTAAGCCTTCCCCATCACCATAGTTTTCCATAAGTTATTGCGTTTCATTGACTGCAGTAAAACGAAAGTATGAATCAAATTTGCTGGCTGTTTCTCACAGTGCTAAAAAGCAAGGACACAAAAAGCAATTGGATGATAAAAACTTAGGGCACGTAAAAGGATCTCTTCTAACTCGTAACAATCTAAAATGCAGCACGTTTTATAAAACTGAAGGTTTCTTTTTTCAACAAGATCTGCTTTTATATCTACATTCTCTATGTATGCTTTTCCACTTCCTCCAAAATTCTTTTTTTTCCCCCTTTGCCTCCTGTAATAGTAGCATCCTATTTCCTTTTGACTTTGCTTTCTCAGACATTTTGTTCAGCACTTTCCCTAAGAAAAGGACATTTAACAGTTTATCTAAGAAGCCTCCCCTTACCAAGTATCTCCAAAGAAAAACAGCATGAACAGTCTCTCAAAGCACTCAAATTCTTTAGAGACAAAACTGTAAAGAAACCCTATAGCCATGAATACCTGGACTTAGTTTTTGTTGCGTAAGTTTTATGCATTAAGCATATGTAAGCATATGTTATCTTGGCTGCTGTTCCATGTTTTAAATGATTGAAGTGTATCTTGACTCCTACCTACTGCCTGATGCAGCTAACTGTCCAATCTACTATGTGGCTATTTGTAACAGTAAGGGCCTATAACAGATGACAGTAAGCTTCTTCATGCTCTTATGCTCCTAATAATGCTGTGCTACTTCCCTTCATGATCCTGCTTTCTGTTTGCAATAAGAAACATATAACTGATGCTCCCTAGAGAAGATGAAATCCAAATGAATCTGCCAAAGATACCAGTCAGTGACAAAGGGAGCCCACTGTCCTTAGTTAACTACATTAATAGGCTGATTGTTGTTCACTGCATTGATGAGAATTTTTCTCGACTTCAGGATATCAATGATCAGTCCATCTCATAATGAAAATATTAGATATTCAAATTGCTATGAAGTAGGGAGATTTTTTTTTCCATACCACAAATAGGCCACTGACCTAAGGGGAAAAAACATTATTTACTACATAGTAGATATGATAAAAATGTTTCAGATATCATTGTCAGCCTGGATCCTGCTAAGGTCATATGCATTAGCATGAAGACTACAGTTTACTCTATAAAGAAAATCAAATTAAATCAGGAGTGTTGATCACCACTATTAACAGTCACCAATGGCAGCCATCTTATGGGAAGAGTTTCATCTTTCCCATCACAGCTGGATAACAAACTTTAGCAGGTGCTCATCCATCACAGACAAGATTTTACTCATTTTATCTGAAGATGAACTTATTTCTTTGTTTTGGAGTTTGCCTCTTGGGCTCTTCTAGGATCTGTAGTGTCTAATAAGTTAGAAATCAAATCATTCTGGGCTCTGCACCTAATATTGCCTTACACATTTTGGGAGGGGCTAGGAACAGAGGGATAAGAAACAAAGGACTGAATGGAAATGTTACATCACACAAAGATCTGCCTGACCAAAACGAAAACCATCAGATAACAGATACCAAGGAAAGTTGTGTCTCCACATAAGACACCTGAAGAATTCTTTGGATGCTTTTCATGTTGTCTCCTTTTCTGACAGCCTTTAATCTTTGGGAAGGAATGGGCTGCAGGCTGTATAAAATTACCCTAATCACCTGCAGTCCACTTCATTGCACCTAAGTGTTTTATACATCCTCATGCAAAACAATTAGACAACAAGGTCTCCCTTACCAGATTATCGAGCATTCGCATAAGAGCTTCAAATTCCTGTTCACCAATCTGCCATTTTGGATGGGATACAGAACCATCACCTGATGGAGACTCAGGGGAACGAGACTTGGCTTTATACTTTCCAGGATCTAACAGTACTAAGTTGTCTGGTCCACCTGCACTGGCCAGAGTACGTACCTTAAAAACAATACAATCAACTATTAGTTTCTTGAGGGAAGAGGAAAAAAAAAAACAAACAAGTGAAAATCAACAAACCAAAAGAAATCTACTTCATTTTCAAGGTAAGCCAATCAACTGTATAAAAGTTGCTTTAAGGTTCTAAAAAACACTCTTAGAAGGATTCACACCATAGCAATGGTTCTAGCTCAGTATTTGGATACTGCTGGTAGAACCAGTGCTTTGGATGTTTGGATGATATAATGATTTGACAGATAACTGCATTCATTTAGATCAATAGCTTAACCAGTAAAATGCACAACTATTAATCTGTTTGAAGGTCAGTATAGCAGACTGCAGTATTAAAATAAACACTAAAATTCTTACTTGGATCTCACAGGCAAGCACTAGGTTATGAATATAGTAGAAAGCCTCCTCAACAGTCTCTCCAACTGACACTAAGCCGTGGTTTCTTAGAATAAGGACCTAGAGAGTCATTGCAAAGAAGATTAACAAAAATGATGCAAGTATTTTCAGTGAATTATATATGGATCCTGATTAAATAACATCTCCCTTCCCCCCCACACCTCATTTAATTTCAGCTGTAACTACTGACCTTGCTTTTAGGTCCCAAGTTTTTCTGAATAACCACCTTTTCTTCATCATCCACTAAGATACCATGGTAGTCGTGATAAGCTACTTCCCCTAGAGAAAGGGCTTCAGGAGATATTGGCAATAGGCCACACTTCATTGCAGAAACCTGAGAAATATAGAAACAATACACTTAACTTGTTTCAAGAGGAAAAAAAAATTAGGTATATACATATCTGGAAAACTATTGCTATATACATAAATATAGATAGATAGATAGATAGGCAAATATTAGACCACTACAGAAGCCATAAAGGAAGCAAAACAATGATTAAGAAGAGACTGACATATTTATGCATTTGCATGCGGGGAGGGAAATGGAACACAGACAGCAGAAACTAAACAACGTGCTCACCGCTGCCCCTGCTGGGGTATGAATATGAACAATGCATTTAACATCAGGTCGAGCTGCATAAATTGCAGAGTGCAAAGTAAAACCAGCTTGGTTTACTCCCAAGTTAGTGCTTCCACGGTCAACTACATCTCCCTGAATATTGATTTTAACCTAGAAATGAAAAGAATTTGTTTCATAAATCAAAAACTGACAGAAATCTGATTTAACACAGCATCTACCTCTGAAACTTTAAAAATAAATTTCTTCTGTTATTCTATTTCCATTTTAACAAGTACTTACATTTCTGCTATAAAGATAAAAGCAAACAGAGAAAGTTAAAAATCAGCCCACCCAACAACACAAAAGCCAGCATGTGTTCCTTAATCTCTTCTAAAAGATCCGAACTAACAAGAAAGGGTAGGTCTTACCTTCCTCATTTCCTTTTCTTACAGTTTTTTTAATTAAAATTTTACAGGCTATTAAAGGTGGAGTTGTGTAAGGAACAGCCAAACTTCACAGAAAGCCAAAGGGGGAGTATTTAGGACCTTTACTGTCACAAGCAACACCAGTCTGAAAGGTTACTGCTCCACAAACACCTCATCCCTCTGCTAGAGGTTACTGATCTTAAAGGAGTCGAAGCAAAAGAGTAGTGTGAAAGCTTCCATTTTGTTCCAGCATAAGGAAGCCCACCGCATTAACTCAAGCTGCCTTCAGCAGCAATGTAAACTTAAGACAGATGCTTACAAAAGGCTTCCCATGAGCTAACAGTTAAGAGTGCAGTGTCTTCAACTACTACCATCAAAACTCAAAAAGAGTGTTTATCTGCAGTCTCAGCTAATTGTTAAATGATTAAACAATGTCAACTGAATTAAGTATCTGACAGAATGTCTTGACACTGAAACTGGCATTTGTGTCAAAAATACATGTTGTTTCCCTTAACAAGCCTGACTCAGCAGCCAATGCTTTTCAAGGGTATGATGTGGTTAATTTACTCAGAAGATCTGGTTCCTGTTTACATCTTGATCAGCTGGAGGACATCTGATGATGAACACGGGGAAAGAAATCTTTCTTAAAAGACACCTCAGCAGTACCAAAGCCAACCATGCTCAATAAAGCAATCCTAAACATGTAAAAAAATAATTTAAGAAGTATTCTCTAGGATAGAATTTAAACACTTAGAAAACATTCAACTGTATGTATTTTACAAATGTGAAAAGTTATCACTGCTTACCAGACTGGAGGCAGTAACTTCACTGTAAAGAAGTCCAAAAGGTACAATGAGGAAGTGCTCCTGCTCAGAATTTACTCTGGCCTAAGGATAAGAGTAAAAGTTAAGTTATTGGGAATATTTTAATAAAGCATACAAGAAGGCCCAAAAACATGGAAGTTACTTTTAATTCCTGAGTATGGAACAAGCAAGTATGGCTATAGCACATGCAATACAACTTTCAGGTATGCTGTGATAGATGGTCAACATGCTTATGGCACGCTGAACAGACTCAGATGGTAGGTGCAGGCCAGCTGTTCAGGTTGGTGGAACACTGCTAAGTCCTTACGTTCTGTAGAAAAGACAACTAGATAACTATAGATAAAAAGAATGACATGGTGATAAATGCAAAAAGGTGTTGCATTTTTTTTTAAGAATGAATTTATACTTCAACTGTATTTACACTCCAGTAAAATAGAAAGTATAAAAGAAAAAGTAAGAAAATTTAAGAATTTGGCCCACAGAGTTAAAATCTCTTGATGCTGAGTAGGGTTTCACCACTGGTCCTGGAATGCCATGTGAGATAACCAAGTTCATAATACAAAAATAATGCTGACTTCAAAACATTCACAGCTCGGAATGCATCAGTTTCAACACTGCACCATGAAAAGTACTGGACAGATAATTTAGGAGTTTCTCAGTGGAGAGTTAAAATGGAGAATTAAAAGAAATAAGTCATGATAACAAAACTGCTCATTTCAGAGATTGGGCCAGACGTGTGTTTCTCTGAGCTCACGGAGATCTTTTAAAATGATGTTTAGATACAATTTTATGAAGTTCCCTGCTTTGCTACTTGTCAACACAGAGTGACTGAAGTTTGAAGGAAGCTCTGCAGGTAATTTCATCCAACCCACAAACGTTCCACTGCCTCAAGATGCACCTACTTTTTGCTCACTCAGGTCTTCTACTACTTTCAACATTAAATGGATCCGTACTTCCTACTGCAGGAAAATAATTTTTTTAACAAGTAATTGATCGGTGTCCTGAAAGTTTATGGTACAAATCTGCCTTCCTTGATAACCAGCTGATTACATGCCATAGCACACAAGCACTGAACTGCACCAGCTAGTTCAAGTTAACCTGTACCTTTATGAATCACCAAAATAATTCTCCATTGCAGAGTTTTAAATGATCTAAAAAATCTTTTACTTAATTATGCAAAACAAAAAACAGGCATTATTAAAATGCCCCAAAAGCTAATGAGAAAGCTTGAGCATAAAAAGATAAACAAACAGCAGCATCTCCCAAACCACCCTACTTCAGGATTAGATCCAATAAACAACTCATGCCCTCGAAGCAAACCAAGGCCAAGTGAATGAAGTAGCTGCAGCAAACCTGCAGTCTCAAATTCTGCCTAGCCCTGGAGGCCCCCATGTTTACTACAAATCCTTTTACTTGACATGAAAGCTCTTGGTAACTCTGTAATTTCGCTGCTGCGTCAGGACTGCACCAGTCTGAACACTTCCACACACAGATTGATAGGGATCCAGAGAAGCAGAGGTATTGCAATCAGCTCTCTCATATGCTCACAAAGCATTTCTCCTCCATCTTACGCAGTGGCACTCCTCACAGAAGGTTGTTTTCATCTTTTTAGTCTATTTTCCAAGAAGTACACTAGTGGCCTTTAACTTCAGTGTGATCACCTACAAATTACATCACTCATTCACAATGAAAGGAAACCTGGAGTCAAAATCCAGCTCTGAATCAGGTGATAACATCTGCCACATTCTAAAGAGCACCCTACTTCCACAATACCACTTCATATATAAGCATACAGAACAAAGATGAGACTATTCTGTCAACGCAACAGCCTTGTTCCACATCAACTTCTCAAGGTAAATTATATCTTAGTCACCTTCCAGGCATAAGAGTTAACTATCACTTGTGATTGCTGGTGACAAATGATTAACCAAAAACTTTCCAACACTGCTTTGTCCTTCAAAAGCAAAATACATCCAAAACATTTCCAACATCTCATACTCCAAGTGCCCTACCTTCCAACTAAACTGCTAACACGTTATCCAACTTCATTATCTAAGCTCTCTTTCCTTCTCTTATGTAAAAGAAAACAAACTTGATGCATTATTTCCCAATTATACGGCCTTAGTTGTGCCTCTGGGCACACAGCTCCTCATTACGCTTAACTTAATATCTAAACTCAAATATTCCCAGGGCTAAATATGACACTAGAAAGCCATCTCTAAAACTGCTTGCCTGCTATTCTTTCACAGCATTAATATTCCTTTTACAAAAGCAATTCTCACGTCATGTATGAAAAATCAGCTGTTTACAAGAACCACTCTGTTGGATACGTTCCCTCAGTAAAAGAACAACATGGTCTAATCAGCACTGCCTGATCCTGCACCTACTCATATTGCTTATTATCTTCATCAGTTCATAATACACCTTGAAATCTCAAAAAGCAAAAATAATTAAATTGCCATATTTCATTCAGATTGCAATTAAAAACTGAAAATACATCAACGACCACCTTTACAATGTGGAACAAAACCCTACAACAATCCAGCTTTGTTAGGAAAACAATTGACTGAGTTGCACACCACAGCTGTGACTTCACTCATGAGACTCATGTTGATCATCCTTCTGGCACACAAAACCTCCTTGATTTGACCTCCTTGTCATTCTTACTACTGATGCCAGCGATTACTCAGTCACAAAGAAAACTGTTGGCATGCAACACTAAGCTAAACAGTCCACTCATGTTCTGAAATACTACAGTTTCTTTTACAAAGAAGTCTGAAGAGAATTGTCAATGAAATTGAATAGTATTACCAATGAAAAGATGGCTTAGCACTTCGAAAATGAAGACATCAGCTTGCAGAATAATACATAGAATTACTCAAACCATTTAAGATACTCAAAGATTCAGTCTTTTAAGAACCTTAAATTTCATTGTAAGACTTTTCACGTTCACTCTCCTAAGACACTATTCAGACTATGTAGCTGACATCCAAGCCATTTCAGTTCTTATTCTTGAGATGCAATGACTAATCTCTTCACTATTATACTGCTTTCAATACCACTTTGCTCTTCTTCCACACAAAGGGAAAAAGACAGATGATGGAGGGAGTCAGTTCACTTGTATTCTAAAACAATTGGTTCAGTTCTCCATTGATTCAATACTCACTGTTATATGATTGTAAATAAGCTGAGACCAGCCAAAGAGATCTGCTAATCTGTAGAAAGCCGCCAATTTACATCGTAATAACTTCTCCCCTTTTTCATAAGCAATGGAATCAGACCCCCTGAGATCATTCACTGGTGTCACCATGCCAAGGCCTGAGAAGAGAAAAAAGCACAAGGCAGTTGTGTTCAGTGTCAGCTAGAACACAATAACAGTCATCTCAGTTGCAATGGCTTTTCTTGCTAGTTAATATCAACATATTAGCCTTAGAAATGAAGAGCAAGATTTAATTACTGTAGTGTCATAATGTATATTATGACACATAATATTATCAACATAATTAAGATCTCTGACAAGATCTTAGGTAGAGCCAGCACAAGTTTCCTTCTTTAATGTTCATTGGGGTTAAGGTGACAATAAGTTCTTTAGCAAAATCTCATATAAAATACAACTGTTCATTGATAACAGAGAATTGTAACCTCAAATATTCCACTTTCTGAAACATACAGGTTTTTATCCCTGGAAAGAAGAATTATACACCCAGTGAGGTCATTTAATTGAGAAATAATAAATGCAAGCTAAATTATAGTAAAGCATTACAGTTACTATAAGTCTAGTTACAGTGCATTGACAAGCATGATTCAGAGGAGCTGTGATAAAGCAGAATCTGCCATGACATCATCTCAACTACAGATTTATTCTGGAGCACAGGATTGTTTTATCCTAACACAAAACCTGTGTGTGCACATATTCTCACATATTTGGGTGGTTTCTTCTTTCCATGTGTGCGTTTTTGGGTTTGTTTTTTTTTTTTTTTCTTTTTTTGTTTCTTTTCTCTTTTTTCTGATGTTTCTTTTCCCACTTCACAAAAGAAAGCTGTGAATAGTATTTCAATTGCAAAAAATAGTTCTCAAAGACCTTTGCTGTTACCAGACTATGACTGAGATTCATCTTCCTGTAGACAATCCAGCTGGTAAACATTATAACATTTACATTTTCAACTAATGTTCACTTATCAGGCTTATCTTTCAATTAAGACATTCTTCTTCAGATGGCTTTTGATATAAATCACACACACAAATTACACTGTATATCACTGTCACTTAGAAACGAATCCACTCATTTTCTGTTTGCAGTGTTCCAATGAGAGAACAAGGTAGTATGTGAACTTCAGAGAACACAATGAAATTCACAGCATTCAACGCTGTCTTCATGTTAAGCTTTTCAGACAAGAGAATTCAACTACTCCACGTTCATGTGCACTCACTCATGTTTAACGCAGCCATTCCGCCTTGTGGTGCTGCTGGGTAGACATTTGGCACATTTGTTGTCATAAAATCTGCAATCTGCTGCAAAGCCAATAAACCCGTTGGATTCTTCCCCTTCTTAAATTGTTCCTGGATCATAGACTCCAATTCTTCACAAAAAGCCTGCAACAGGACATTGCATGTTGTAAAGCACATACACGCGAACTTCAGCTTTTCAAACACAGTTTCTATAAAGTGCCTAAATGAAAATGTGCTGTAACTCTTCTCCAAAACAGCTCAGCATAGCACTACTGGGTGCACGCTTTCATTTGAAAACGATGCTGTCTGTAGCAACAGCAATACGGGAAACTTATTTTTTTGTAAATGGAAATTTCAATATTCTCTCTCCAAGTAACACACGCAATTGACTTCAAAGAAAACAAAATCTGGAAGAAAAGTAATTGGAAGAAAAAGAATACATCAGTATGGTTCAGAGGGAACTGAGTCAAGAAGGCATGCAGGAACACATGGTCACTGCATCTTGAAACAATACTTTCCTTTGTACCTGTGCATGCGTGTTTCTTTATCACTGGATGAAGGAAAACAAGATTTTAGATTGTTAGTAGGTGCTGCTTTTGAAAAAAAATACTGGAAATTGAAATATAAGTATTCCTATCAGTAGGTAAATTATAAATCAAAGAAGTTGGTCCCACCTGAAAACCAGCAGGTGTACCACCACAACCCTGTTCTTGCTGAAGACAGGTCATAACACATTCTGTATCTAAAGTCTCCCATCAGTTACGATAAAAGGAACAAAATTTATGAAATAAGCTTTGTTATGTGAACTTTCTCCATGAGGAAAATATCTATAATCCTCAAATTATTCAATATTTCTAATTGTGCACCTCTTCTGGAAGAGATGTATGATAATATTCCCAATGTCAGATGACAAAAACCTGAACATAGGACAGAGTTGGTTTGCATAAGCTACCCTCAGGAGAGTTACTTGATTTCAATACTTAAATGAATGTTAAATATGAAGCAATTTTAAAAAATGTTTTACTGTAAGTAAATAGATGATATGAAAAGAATGCTGACTGCTTACATACAGAATTCCGAAACCAAGTCTGAGAGGCTTCTTCATAAGCAGACAATAAAACTTCAACCAGATAATGAGAGAAAAATTGGGCTACTAACTTGAGAGAAAGTAAAAACAACAGAGTTAGTAAATTCATCGCCTCAAAGATGGAGCGTTTTCTTTTCTTACTGGGCTTTGAAGAATCATGGAGACTCTCTTCTTCTGTTCCATCATGTTAAAATCCTGGCGAAGATCAGGTGCCATATTCCTTTCTCTCAAGTAATCTGGATTATTTTCATCAACTCGATCGAAATATCTCTCTTTATGAGGGGCTGTTGTTGGAGGTGGTGAGGTCACCACCGCCGCACCAGAATCACCATTCATAGTACAGCTTTATGGAACCTGAAGAAGACAAAGATGAGCAAATTAAACAAGAAAATAATGGAGAACTCAGTAAGCATTTCCTGTTGCAGAGAAAAAGTTCATATCCACCTGCAGTTGGAATGGCCTCCCAAACTCAAAAGCCCTGTTTCTGCAGTTGAATAGCAATAACATAAAGAAAAAACAGTGTTAAAAGATGTGACTAGAAATGTAATCTAATACACATGCAAGTTGAATGTACTATATGGATACATGCTACACAAACCACCATAAAAACACCCACATCCAGCTCTTGAAGCTGACTCCAAAGCATGGTTTTCCAAAGCACAAAAGTCTTTCAAATCTTGTTACAGACAGCACTGCAACAGCACGATGTCTACATTCACTGTAACTTTTTTTACATTTCAGACATTTAAGTCGATGAAATGAGCCCACTGGCCAGGGCTCACTTCAGCTTTACACCTAACAAACAATTGCAGGTATTTACCAGAAAGCCTGAAAACAGCTGGCACTGCTCATCCACGCAGCTTTCTTGCACACACAAGAACCCCTTTGTGTAACATCAGCCCAGTTTTCACAGCACATTCTAATCTTCATTCAAAAATGAAGATTATAATGTGCCATTTTCAAAAACTGGAAGATTTCATGAAGCTTTCTAAGCTTAACAGTTTGATAAAGCAGCCCCTGCAACACCTTACAACTCGGATCTCTAATTCCCAATCATGTATCAAATTCAACATTTTCAGAAAAGATAATTTTCTTCACACATCACACACGATTAGCAAAATGTCACCAATGCAAACTGTACTTCACAGAACTGCAAATATTTAATTTGTTCAGCAAGCTGCAATGATGTACATTACATATAAAATATGTCAAGTTGAAATCCCATACCCTCGTGGTATTTAGCAACGTTACCAATAAATGTGCCAAGTGAACCTGCAGGTCTTTTCCTGCAGATACAGGAATAGATAAAGGAAATTGAGTATCAGCCTCTCCAGCTCCCTGCCCCACTGAGATCAAACAGACTCAATTCAGTTATACTGATTTAGACCAGGGACTCAAACAGGCAGGAAAAACTCAATCTCAGCTACTCATTTCATTATGTACCTTCAGTTTTGTAAGGATTTGTACCATCAGAATCTGCTGATACTGGAAGTTACTGCAATTCTTTTTCTGATGCAGTGGGAGAGGTTGTATGTATCATTATCTAAACAATGATTCTCCTGCTGCACGTTAGAGCTGGTAAATATTGACACACACCTCTGTTTTAAAATTTTCCTTAGCTTCTTGTCTTGAATTGTGCTTGTCTGTGAACTGGATTAGCCATATACCTGCATGTTTATTAGCTAAAACCACCTCAGATGTGGATGCACAAAGAAAAAGTAAGCTATTTTGCAATGCAAAATACGTTGAGCAAAATCAGTGCAGTGAAAAAAATGATCTACTTTGAGATATTAGAATCAGTAGATCTCATCCCCTCTAATTCTCACATTAGAAAACAGGTCTGCCAGCCATTCCAAAACGCAGTGAACAAATCACTCAACACCCACTACCCCATTCCACAACCTATTCTCTGAGCTCCACTGCCAATCCCAATGTCTCTGACTCTTTTTTGTAAAACAGCTTGCAGACCCAAGTAGGTGCTCTGCAGACCCAACCACCCCCACCGTGGCCCAGCACAGACCCACAACACGGCACATCCGCACTCTTGGCTCCACGCTGCTCCCAGCAACCTCACAAAGGCAATCCCCAAATGGGACCACGGCACTGCACTGAGCTTCTGTTATTCCTATTCTAATCTGGACTTTGAGAAGGATCTGGAATGCAATTATCAACAGGAAATTCAGCATTCATCTCCAGGCAATCCTTTTACAGCAGAGGTTAAACATCCACTTCATAGCTCAGTCCTACAGACATCCACGGAAGCCACTGAAATGTATCCACAAATTTCCTCAAAAACCCTTTGTGAGGAAGGCAAGGTGGACTCTGCCGTGAGACCTTCAGCAACACGTGTACAGACAAAAAATAAAAGGAATCTGAACAGTTAAGCAGAGCAGACGGGGAAGTCAGATAAGCTGCAGTGGACTTTTTGCCATGCTGCTTGTTTTTGGCACCAGTGTGTCAGGGACACCACACCCTTAACTGAAAGCCACGGCTGGAAGCTCAGTGCACAAAAAGCCTTCCTCTGGGAGCAGAAACTTTCCAACAGAGAGCTGTGGATGCCCCATCCCTACAGGAGCTCAAGGCCGGGCTGGATGGGCCCTGGGCAGTTGATGAGACAGCCAGCCCATGGCAGGGCTTGGGACTGGGTGGGCTGTGAGGTCCTTCCAAACCAAATCATCCATGATTCTATGATAGATTATCACCAGGAACAGCATCCATCACTAGGGGCAAACCCATGAAACTCACATCACAGCTTACAGCCACTGAAACAATTAAATCCATTTATCTCACATATGTGTATGCATAAACGCTATAAATTTCTTAAGGACACTGCACCAAATGAGAGCCATCAAGCCAGTTCTCAGCATATGGGACTCACTGTGTGCACAGCTATGGTCAGGCAATGACTGTCAGGAAAGCAGCTTTATACAACTTACAGTGCATTTACAGACAACAAACACTGCTGTCAAAAACATCCTGAAATTATTATTAATACTTAGGATTACTTCTCTTTTTTCAAAATTATAACTATAGTTTCACCTCCATTCACCTACGAGGAAGTGCTAGGAGGTTGAACCCAAACAAAAGAAGAAAGGTTTAGAAGAGGAACGACACAAAACTGTTCCTGCTAACATCCAGAAAGAAGAAAAATGTCAGTGTTTTACACAGCTTATGTTCCTCAGCACTCTGTAAGGAGAAGCAGACGATGCACTTCCAGTTTGATAATTCTACACACGTTAAGACAGAAACAGCCAACAAGAATCCATAGTAACTCAAGGGCACAGTAACACTTCAAACTAAAAAAAAATACACAGATTTTCAAAACCACAGTGCATTTGGGATGAGATTCCACTGTGGTCAATAAACACACTGAAAATGTTAATATTGCTCCTAATAATACCTGGAAGTTGAGATAGATATCTCAGATTTTATAGGTTCAGTGTTTCTTAGCTTGTAGCACCATCATGAATATCATGGGAACCTTGAGGAGCTCTTCATGGCTCACAAGAAGCTCTCAGCTAAGGCAGCTATCTGCATTTCTTGGAGGAACGCTGCAATCACTTAAAGGGCGGGTGGCTTTCTGTTGCTGGGGAGAGGCTGTGCTTTTTCTGTTGTTTTTTTTTTTCTTTTCAATTATTATGTTTTTGTGTGTTGGTTTTTTTTTTTGCTATCACAAATAGCAATAGCACTCACTTGTAATGAGTTATTTTTGTTCCTCCACATCCAAAGGAAAAGTATTTTTGCTGACGCTGCAACCAGACAGGACTTGATCTAATCGAAGGGCTCGCTGCCACCGAAGGACTGACCACACCTCTTCACATCAATGCCGATCAATTTGAGCCAGCTGCGGCCAACTGAGAATAAAAGCACTCTCTGAGAAGCAGGAAGGAGCTTGTGTCAAGACAAGGGAGCCCAAAAGACTTGAACCAAATTTTAAACATATTGCTAGCTCTACAGCAGCACGTGCAAAAAGAAACCCACTCCATTCTCCTCCTTAAACAAACAATTAGAACAGAGTCATACAATTACTTCATTCATTCTTATTATTAAGTTTAGAGTTATCTGATCCAAAATCTTGCAAAATCAAGTCATTTCAAAGAGGGAAAAAAAAAAAACCCTACAAAATAGAACACCAAAAACTTAGAATCATAAATGTGACTTGTTCTTGTCCTGGCAGCTTACAAATCCCCTGTGCAAAATGCTCTATGAGCAAAACACTCGTATGGGAGCATGTGTCCAACTTGCAAAGTGAGTCAGCAGAACTCAGCCCAGAACCACTACAACTCCAGTCACTGGCAAAAAAGGCTGAAGCACGCAGCTGAACAACGATGTAGTAATTTGCTTTGCACCCACTTGTTTCTGATGGTTTCTCTAACGAGTTCTCTCCTCTCTGCCAGAACTCACAGAATCAGAGGCATTGAAGGGAACCTGAGATCCCCCAGTCCAACCCCCTGCTAAAGCAAGTTCCCTACTGCTGGTTGTACATGAAACCATCCAAGAGGGTCTCGAATATCCCAAGAGAAGAAGAGTCTGCAATCCCTCTGTGCAGCCTGTTCCAGTGCTCTGTCACCCCCCAAAATAAAGAAGTTTTTGTTTGTGTTTAGATGGAAATTTCCAGTGTCTGAGTTTGTAGCCACTGTTCCTTGTCCTGCTGCTGGGCATTGCTGAAAAGAGCCTGGCCCCATTCACTTGCCTGTTTGAAAATTAAGCACTGATAAAATCCCTTCTCAGCCTTCTCTTCTCCAGGCTGAACAGCCCCAGCTCTCTCTGCCTTGTCTCATGAAGGAGATGGTCCCTCATCATCCCTGTGGCCTCCTGCTGGAATCTCTCTTAGAAGTTCTCTGTCCTTCATAAAATGGGGACCCCAGCGCTAGGCAGAACTGTGGCACAGAAAAAAGGTTTGACGAGAAGTTCCTGGAGGACGGAATGCAAAACAAATGGAGCTGGGGAGCAGTGCAAAACTGGGGCACAGAGCGGGAACTGGCAGAAGGGAGCAGGGGAAGGCTGGGGTGACGTGCTGCTGCTGGCAGTGCCACTCAAGGTCACCAAGTAGCTGTGCCACACTGACAGCACCAACACCAGGCAGCAGGGAAATGGTCAGGAGTCTGAACACCCACCTACAGACAGCAAGGATCCATCAGCATCTGTGCAAAGAGTTGCTTGCAAGCTTATGCTGTCACTACTTCACTCTACATTCTGATGCTTTCTGTATTTTTAACAATTTTCGTTTACTTGAGAACAAAATTTGTCCATCTTGCTCCCTGAAAAATTATTTTATCGGTATAATAATACAAAAATAATACAAAAATAAATGATTTATTGTTTGCACTACACTTTCCACCATGTTCAGTGAGAACATTTTGGCACCAGCGACATTGGATTTGTTCTTTCCATTTCAAATGTTTCCTACTGAACTCTGAAGAGGAAAAGTTGGCGCTATCTTAGGAAGTGCACGAACAAAGAAAGCAAATCATGACCGTACTTCTTAACAGACAATGTACTTTGCATCATGAATAACCAAATTATTTTCTTTACCAAATGTTCCTGGCTCATGCATCTTTGAAATTTCCACTCCTTTTTGTTTTTGAGCAGGAAGAGACTACTTCATGAACACAAACACTTCTTTATGTTGTACTGAATGAAGGCTCCACCATCCCACTCACCAACGGAGGTGCTGCCAGTTAAATACTGGGTTCCCAAAATACAGAGAAAACCAACTGCAGGCTTATCTCTCTAGAAATGCTGTGTTTCAGATGTATGATATCATGCCTTAGTATCTGTGACAGTAATTTAAGAAACAAGCAGGATGAGAGGAAAAGGCATTTCCAATTCTTACATTAAAGCAATCTCTTAGACTGATTACAAACATGCAAAAAGCCAATAACCCAGTTCAAATTCAAGCAAATTTCATATATTTATGAAACAGGACTGCTTTAGGGAAAAGATCAGCAGGAAAAGTGAAAGAATGTCACTGCTGAAAGCTACAGTCACAGCACAGTCTCAAAATTGGCAATTCAGACTAAGGACCAAACTAAATGTATTATTTCAAACAAAACACAGTGCTTTATATCACACTGAACTCCCCACTGCAAGATTTGTGAGCTTAGCTTCTACTGATCAGCTCTGCCTTTACCTGTCATGTCTCTGACTGTAGCCAGCTCACAGGAAAAACCGAAACAAACCCACCCGAATAAAAACCTCAAGGTCCTTCCTTATTATCTGGTCTCAACTATAGCAGTTGTTCTATTAAACCAGATAAATGCTTCCTACAGACTCATGTCCAGCTGCACAGAATGCAGAGCTGGTTTAGCTCTAAATAAATATAACACTTAAAAAGACCAAGACTGTCACAGACTGCTTTTCTTTTGAAAGGAAGAAGATTTAAAAAAAAAAAAAAAAAAAAAAAAAGGCATGACTCTTGAAACTGACAACTTGCATCTCCTGATGGAGGTCAATTTTTCCTCATTCTTTCTTCCCAATCCTAACTTTCTGCTAAGTAGTTTCTTTTTAAGCTTACATGACCAAAAATGTCTATTCAGCAGAAGAATTACCTTGCTTTCACTTCTTGGATTCAGTAATTTTTTCCAAGTGACTCTGATATTGCACTTCTGGAAAGGTTTGGTGCATAAATTCATGAATGACTAAGGACAGAGATGGCAGAAAGCAGGCTGGATAAGGCCCTGGGCAACTGACGTAGGCTGTGGATGTCCCAGTTCACTGCAGGGAAGTTAGGCTACACGACCCTTAAAAGTCCCTTCCAGCTCTAAGGATTCAGTGATCAGAAGCTATACTGTTCACCTAACAGAAAAACTCTCCCTACGTCAACACCTTGAACCAGGGGAGCACCTGTGGTCATGGTGGCTGCCTTTGAGGACTTTGGTTGCCCCTAGAATAACCCCTTACAGTTCAGTGAACAACGCGGGCTTTGGGATTGAGCTTCAGAATCATACCATTGCTTTTCAGACATGTTTCTTTTATGAAACTGTTCCTGCATTGGAACTGACACAGAATTTGCTGCTCACTGAACCTGGACTTAAGGAGCCATCAAATAAGCTCATACTGCCAAATAAAACCTGTCAAATACCACAAGAAGCTGATCTGTATGCATTTTTGTTTTGAAAACCTGGGTTCCAATTTAAGAAGCTTCTCAAGTAAAAATCTTAGAATTACCCAATTAATAACATAATACCACAAAACTCAGCTGAGCCCAGCTAATGCAAAGGAGTACAGCCAGAGGTGAAAATTATGCCAGAATTACTCAGTGTTGAAAAGGCAAAATCTGAATTCTGGAGCAACCATAAATGACTACCAGGAGGTGCAAAGACAGTGCTGTGACCAGACAGTCCACAGTAATCACCAAATAAAATAAAGAATATCAAGCAGCAAAATTAGTTTCCCTAACCTTGAAACAAAAACGCTGTTAAGATATAAATTCTGGTCCTTCTATACACACTTCAAAAAGGAATGTAATACTACAGAAGTGCAGTGGCTACAGAAATGAAGCAGAGGCTAAAGGACTACCTTAGCAGGATGAGCAGCTCCACCTGTCTGGGTACACAGAATGAGCTGCTCACAGGGCCTGTCTGTCCTGCCAAGAAAAACATGGAGAGATTTCATGCTGGAGAGCAAGTGTCAGACACATTTAGCCCTGAATCAAGATGGAAGTTTCCTATTCACAGACACTGGAATCCTGTGTCTTTGCTTCATGAGTCTTTTCAAAATATAAGCTTTAATCCAGCTTCCAGAATACATCTTACTGTGTCTGTGCTGAAATCAGAGTTCTGTCTGCTTCTGAAATCTCTGAATCTGCCTTCTTTCTTAGGCTTTGGGAAAAAAAGAAAGTTCCTACATGCACAATGTGCTCATGTATTTACTGCTTCCAAAACACTTCTAGTGCCTCCTGTTTATTCATACAGCACCTTATCCTGAGGGTAGGCTGGGGACAGGAGGAGACTGAATGTCAGGCAGAAGACTACCAAAAATCCTCCTTAATCCTTCTCTTGTGCTCAGGTCACACTGATCTAGCCTGTGATTAGTACAAACTTTCCATAAGATCAGGTAGGGCATCTCTATCTCTTTTTAATGAAGTGCAACCCTGCCATCAGAATAATTCAGGTTCATCTTACCTAACCAATCTCAGTGACCAAAAGGATGCACGTTCCTGAATACCTTCACCTGTGTCGCTGGTTGCTCAGATGCCGTTAGCTGTTTAGTCCAGAGAATTCCGTAGGTTCATTTCACTTGTTTGTTTCCCCCTTTTTATTTTTAAAGCTGTGTGAAGTTGAACAGCCTGTAGAATAGAAGTGGCTGTAGTAGACACAACTACCTCTGTCTCACTGACAAAACGATAACGTTTGTTGAACAGAAAGCAGTGGTGAAAAGTGTTTTCCTAGCCCTGCTTATCTGCGGCATTACATGTTGCCACTGATGTCATACAGGATCAGCTACACCAGCCCCCCAGTACAACAGAGGAATAGCTGCCATTTTCATCTTTCATCTTCTAATTAGTCAAAAGCATCTGCGGCCAGTGCAACATTAATTTTTTTCCCCCATTATTAGTATTCATGGATGGTGGTAACACCAGAAAGCTTGTGTTCCATTACACTCACTGCAATTAAAAAAGCTTCTGTTCCATTACATTTACTGCAATTAGGGTCACAAGCCCACACAAATAAAGAGGTTTAACCCAAGTCCTGTTATTTTTAGGTTTCTGTGAACCCACATGCACTTCCCAGGCCTTGCGCTGAACTCGCCAACAAAGCTGTGCCCACACATTTCTGAGCACAGGGCAAATCTTAGCTCCAGCTCTCCTAAGAGCAGGGCCCCAGCTTTATGCCAGGGGTATTGAGAAAGCTTGAGACAAACCGATCCAAGTGTCTGACTCAAAAACAGACACTGGTCTCAAAATGAAGTTGCTAATAGCTGCTAGGCTTTCAGTTCCAAAGCTAATTGTTGAAACCACAAACGCATACATCATTTAGAATAACAGAATGGCTTGGCTTGGAAGGGACCTCAAGGATCATCAGGTTCCAACTCCCTGTCACAGGCAAGGCCACCAACCTCCAGATCTATCACCAGACCAGGCTGCCCAGAGCCCCATCCAACCTGGTCTGGAACACCTTCAGGGACAGAGAATCCACAGCCTGACTGGGCAGCTTGTGCCAGCGCCTCACCTCTCCCTCTGTAAAGAACTGCCCCCTAACATTCAATTTATCAAGGGAAGAGCCCAAGCTGGCTGAAGTAAAAATAGGTATTTAATTTGCCAATGTAATAAATTGGAATGAAAAAAAAAAAAAAAAAAAAAAAAAAAAAAAAAAAAAATCGATCTACAGTTTTAATATGCACACCTGAAATCAAGTTTTCCTAGGAAACAACAGATCTGAAGACATGAAAGACCCCAAATCGCTCAGTGGTATTCCAGGCAGTCCCTTGGAAGGAAAGCCTCCTGCTTACACAGAGGTGGCACTCACACTCACCTGAGGGCAGCCTGCTGCTGCCTCACAGAACTGCAAGCCCAAGGAGACACACAGACACTGTGCAGGTGGCTTCGACCCAGTATGAAGGACAAGGTTTTACTAGTGTCCATCAGTAACTTGGGGGCTCTTCTAACACACCAGGTGAAGAGGAACAGTGAGGGTTCTTCCCCACTGCAGAACAGAGGCTGCAGTACTGCAAGAGAACCAGGGAACTCATAAGCAGCTTTAGGCAGAAACATAAAGCAGAGGCAGAAGACTCCTGTGCTTATTTGAATGCATGAGTATACAAGTTACAGGTTCCCTAAATAACAGCGGGCTGGGTGCAAAGACCAAAGACTGAGACAGAGTACCTTTCTCCTTCCTTCCTGATGTTCTGTGACCTCAGGGTTCAGCAAAACATCCAAAATTAACAAGACCCCTCTGCTGTGCAGTATGATGACAGTAGCATCTCCTCACTTTTTCTATATAGGAAATACTAATTACTTGCTTTAAAGTATTAAACCATTGGGAACATCTACTACTGTTGATGCCACCCGGACCCTGTGCTTTCCTAAAGCACTGTGAATAACAAAAGCTCTTCCAGATGACAAAAATTCAAAACCCATTTTTGAACAGGAACACAAATGCTTTCCTGAGACTTTAGAAAGACAATAAATTTCAGTGTCTGAACCATTAGACATACGATGCATAGAGGACCGACTGAAACACGCAGTGCAGGCTAAGTGGCCCCTTTTTGGGCAGGATCCAGTTATTTTTGCAGAGACTGAATAGTGAGGAATGAGATTTGAGAGCTGTGCTGGCAACAAACAGAACGGCATTTAACTTTTTGAACTATTCTGCAATAATCACTTTTAACAGAAAAGTTAGATTACATTTTGTATCTTGTTTATGGGAGAGGAAACAATAGGTCGTCACCTCCCTCACTTATACAAAGACAGCCCTAGACTTAGCACAGCGAGGAGCTCACTTTATAAAAATCAAGCACATGAGCTGGTAGATTGTTTTACAGTTAATTCCAACTCTACAGACACGCTGAACTTAGAGACTTATAAAAAGTTCCTCAAAGAGGACTGAAAATTCACAAACTTTCTAAGTTCAACTTCTTCATTCATCAGAAATTATTAAACCTCACTGACAGGTCTTACATAAGCTCTTACATCCTGATTTAGAGACAAGAGGCTCTTATTAAAGCAAGGCCAAGCTGAAATCCCATAAGCATATCAGTTTTGCTTTCTAGGCTGAAACCAAGTATTAGCACAGTCCCTACTTATTACAACAAAGAACAGTGTCACTAATGTTAGACTGTCAATACAATATCTATTTATGCCACAAAATCCCATTTGCTAATACGTCCGTTGCTCTGTCTTTTCCTCTACAGGACTTGCACGGACCTGGGAGGACAGAAGGGCAGAACACAACTTCTGACTGAATGTGCACAGAATTTGACATGACAAATGCTCAGACTTTTTTTTCCTTCTAATAAGAGCTTATCCTTCAATATGCATCTTATATCTGAAACAGAGGTACACTAGAACATTGTTTTACAGTATCTCATTTTTGTTTTGGTAACATTCATTGCTACTTACAATTAAGTAATGAACATTAGCAAAAAAAAAAAAAAAGTAGTAATATTAAGAAAATTATAGGCAATTAATGTAGCTGCTCTGGAAGATCATGAAATCACACAAAGAAGGACCAAGAGGCCAAATAACAGTGTACCACCACCTGGCAACAGAGCTGTGAGCCAGCAAGAAGCAGCACGCCTGAGCTCATGTTTGATGTACCTTTGAAGATCCTTAGATCCTGCAACAAATGCCTCCAAGAAAATGTAATCCTAGGTCTTGAGACTGGCAGGTTGAGATCTTTGAGAAGGAACTACCTGAATATGCATGGCAACGAGATGCATGAACCTCAGCCATTACTTTCTGGCAGAGCATGCAAGTGACTCAGGAGCTGCTGCAGTGATTAGAGAGCGTGCCGACATGGCGCTGGAACAGCAGGCTTGATACAAAAGCAGCACAAGCATTGCTGATGGGTGTGCTATCAGCCAGAGCTCGAAGAGAGAATTAGGGTACATAAATGAGGTTGATGCTAACGCAGAGACTGGAGATTTCATGCAGGCTTAGATCAGGCAGGTGAAGATGGTAGAGATTCTGAATTTTTCATGAGTGTCTCACTCATGTTTACCTGAGGCTTTTGTAGGTGGCACTCCCAGTGTTTTCAAACTGCTTCCTAATTTTGATGGGAGAGGGAGGAAAGGACAGAAATCCTAACAAGATCCAATACCAAATCAGTTTTTTGATGCAGCAGATTTGGAAAGAATGTTAAAATCCCATACGCAGAAAGAAATAAGTATCTTTGCTTCAGTTACTGTAAAATACACATCAATGTGATCCAATCTGACATACTTGAAAATTTATCCTCAAGAATCTAAGTATCTTGCTGTATCTTTCAAACCCACGTAGGAAACCTGGAGAACGCAAACCTAAAGACGAATTTTGAAGCAAATCTTCCCTGTGAGACTTTCACTGCACTTCCAAATGAAAAATGATCCAAATGCAGACCTTTAGTATGCATCATCATCCTATTTGCAAACCAGCCAACAGCCAAGCTTATTGAAATTCAAAACACCTCCTTTAGGAGGTGGTGAATCAGGCATTTCTAAGTCCTTCACGTAAATGCAGAAGCATAGGAAGTTAACATGGCTTGCATTCTTCTTCTTCAGCCCTACACTGAAAATTTCTGAGCACTGTCTGGTACACACGGCCTCTTTGAAGATGGTTAATGGCTTTCATGTAGGACTTAGAAGTTACTGCAAGACAAAGTTCACCACATTCCACAGTTCCCAAATCCAAGAGCGTGTTGTTTTCGCTCTCTTGGAGCAGCCTTAGCTTTAATCTAAAGATGAAAGACATGAACTATGCATAAAAATGTTACTGGAACTCATTTTCCTGCATTAGATTGTCATCTGTTCCATATGAGGAAACAACATGTCAAAATGCCCCAATGAATTCTATTTTAGGAGCAACTCATTTCTGTTTTTCTTTTACCTAGGGGAGTGTGAACCATGCTCCCAACTCCAAAGTTATGCAGTCGTGTTTCCTACTTCTGGGTAAACCTCTGGGGTCAAGCACACCCACACAGCAAGAGATGAAACACCACAAGGAAACAGCCTTCCTGATGATGCCACCTCCCCTGTTAGGCAACTATTGCACAAGCAAATATAGCTTCACAAACCAGCACCATGCAAACTTGGGCCTTCCACCCGAGACTATCACTGTCAAGTGGAAAAAAAAAAAAAAACGAGAAAGTGTTTGCTTTGCACTTTTTGCACTTTGGGGTTTTAGAATCAAACTGGGGAGAAGTGCAGTAATCCCACTTCTGCAGTCACTACAAATCACACTAACAGTTTGTGCCTACTTTAGCTAAGTTCCCTTCAGAAGCCCAGGCATCTACAGAAGCCCAGACTTCAGGAAGCCTGACCACTCTCACTTTTACTGGGACTATTTATTTGTTTCTTAACAAGGACCACTTTAATCTCCAGAGGGTTACATTAATCAACCAAATGAAGGAGAACAGACAGCATACGGAAAAACAAGCCACAGCAGGAAGACAAAAGCAAGCCTGATGATTGCTCAGTTACTGCAATGGAGGCTCTCCCACATCAGCTGGTAAACTGCAAGATTACCACCCGCACTCTGCCCTGCTGTATGCACTGAGTCCATCCATGAAGGCAGCCCTCATCCAAGAGCCTGAGCTGGCTGCACATACATTCAGCACTCTGAGACCCTGTGGGACGGGCAGCCTTGACAGAAGCAGTCCCAAGTCCCAAGGAAAGCCTCAA
The DNA here is from genome assembly GCF_951394365.1 of Tetrao urogallus. Lineage (NCBI taxonomy): Eukaryota > Metazoa > Chordata > Aves > Galliformes > Phasianidae > Tetrao > Tetrao urogallus. The sequence goes on from NC_136817.1 coordinate 62,381,980, forward strand.
CATCACGACAAGACAGAGATGCACACTTGCCCTGAACAACCCAAATATCCAAAGCTTTTGCACAGATATGTACAATTTTGAAAACTCAATTACAACCATTATTAAAATTGAGAGAATAAAATTAAACAAATGTATTCTGCATTCAAGTCACAATGTAAAACATGGAAGGTTCCTGCCTGACACATAACCATGCTTCTAGATCAAACTAACCACTATCCATCCTCAAAGACTAACTTCTTTAGGCTGGGATTGTAGTAGATAACAAGCATTTGAAGATTAAATGTAAAAATAAATAAATAAATCAAACGTTTCTACATGTCTTATTTTTGGTTGCCTAAAACCAACTCCAGTGACTCACACTGCCTTTATTCAGACCCTATCCAAACTCCCATCTCACATCTGCTTATATTTGCCAAGCAGTAACCAGAAATCAGAGAGAGAGCCTCCAACAGAACATCTCTCAGAACATCCCAAGTTGGAAGGGACCCACAAGGATCCACACAGAACCACCCAAGATTCAAACTCCATCTTTGAGAGCATTGTCCAAACATTTCTCAAATCCACTGTGTTCTAAAAATCACACAAGCCAGAGCTGTGCCTATCATCTTAGAAATCTAAGTTAAATTACTGAACATCAAGGATAGAGTCATGTCAAACCTGCTGGGAGTCAGACAGTGACCCTGAATCATTGGCACCCAAGTTGTCAAAGAAACTAGAAGCCCTACTGCCACTCCATGTTTCAGTCTATAGAGACACACAATAAATTATACTTACTACACCATTTTAATATTCCGTCTGTATCAAGATCCCACCACGTTCTATCACATTTCTCCCAGAAGCCTCCCCTGCAAGTGATGCACTTCGTACAGCCCTTTTAAATTCAGCTACCTTCAGCCCAACAAGTTACTCGCTTCAGATTTGTTAGGGTTTTGTTAATAACTAAACAAAAGCCTGTCAATTCCAGTGCTCAAGTATTAAGTCTATCACCATTATCACCAGTAATGGCTCACCATTACTTCCAACTTCATGACTTCATGAGGAAGAGATGGTTTCTGTAGCTGCCAGAGTAAACACCGTTCGGGGTATTATAGATTAAGCTTTGGTGTTTGCCTGAGTGGACAGGAATTGCCAAATAGCCAAAGTAGGGGCTTAACTTCTCAAACATTCCCATAAATACTGCCAGTAGTGCACAGTTTGAAGAACAGCATCTCTAACCCACACATCTGGTGTTCTACTTCAGACTGTGAAAAAAATTACACGTTATAACATTCCTCATATGACTGATACAGAGAGCGTAATCTTTACACTGAGTTGAACTCCTGAATGTAACGTGGCGATGCTGTAAGTGCCATGGGCCAACACAGCGTGTGACTTCACAAAACGGTGTGTTTGAGATACAGTCTGTGCAAATATCCTAGTGAAAATCCTCCATGTAATTTAACCCAGACTTTTAAGGGTGTTCCTGTCCTTATGGTATCAGTTTATTTTTTAATTCTATTTCAATTTATTTGTCTCATCTCTCTTCCCTGAACTAAACCAACGTCTCCTGACTTCTATTCGTCCACTATTTTCTTTCCTATTTGTTCCTGATTCAGTGCAGAATTCCAGAGGTCTATCAGCTAAGGAACGGGAAATGTTTCAATGTTTTCTTCCCTTTAACTTCAGGCACCTTAAAGAACACCACAAAAATCAGACAGCTTTATGAAGATGTTTAGTAATACACACCACATCTCACTTAAATTATTCTAATTTATGAAAGTTATCATTCCTACCCTTGATCTTCCTCTGTGTCAGCCTCTATTTCCTTGCTCTTTTCCAATGACCTATACAATATCATCACCTGAAATGTCATTTGTTTCAGCGCTTTAGATTCTAATAATAGTTTGAGAAAAAATTAATGGTAATAAAAACTGAACAGACCATTATCCAGCCATCGCAGCCTATATATTACAAATTTGTCCTGTGTACATAAGAACCTCTAGTCTAGATGAGCTAAAACGTGCTTTAAGAACAAAACGTCAAGGCATTCATGAGCCGTCTTAGTGCTCCTACATTCCTATGTTCCTTCAAAGCAGCAATACGTTCTCCTTGCTGAAAGAGCTGCAGTGTCTCTGCTGAGTCATCCAATCGCTGGATACGACTGCCAAACAGTCGTAGCCTTACATAGGACTTCTTTCCTTTTATTATCTGATGCTGTCTCTAGTTCACATATATTTAACAGTAAATGACAAGGATGAATGTCTCCATAAAAAGAGAGATTAAATATAATTTTAACAATGCTCATACAATAGCAAATAATGCCACACACACACGGTTATCTTTAAAACAGTACTTACTTTTGAAATATAGGCTGTCAAGCACTTTTCCAATCGAGTTCCACTTCTGGAATGCAAGTTGGCTAACTTCAACATTTAAGTGTGTGCAAAGTGCCGTTTAAGCCCTTGATGTTATGGCTAAGGAATTACTTGAAGCAATTTGGAGGACTAAGATCTAATACACAGTTTTATACATTTGTTCATAAAACATGAAAATATACTGAGTTTATGAATAATGAAAACATCCCACCAGAAGCACACAGACAGGTCACTTGGTGGACGCTGCTCTGGAAATTACTTCTACCTAAAATTAACAGGAAATTCAAATGACAGCTGAAGGGAAGTCTATAACACCGATTAAGCATGGTCAGGAAGAAACCATTCAAACAACACCATGTTTCTGTCCTGCTCTAACCAAACTACTTTCCACGCCTGAACTTCCTTCCAAAAATGAAGCTTTATACAAAAACACTTACAGAAAATAGTTAGAATAGAAGAATATATAGTTAGAAGAATAGATGCTATATTTCTACCTCTGTTTCTGTTCACATCCAATAATGTACACTATTGATACTGGCAAAACAATGGTATCTATGAGCATTTACAAGTTCTCCCCTGGGTCTGAAATACCTCAGCAGGAATTAAAGTGTGATTCAGTGTGTCATAACTGCACAACTTATAAAGCTATTTTGACCTCAGGCACCACCAATTCCCCAGTCTGCAGATCAGTATCTTTCCATTAAGCAGGGAGAAGGCAGCACAACCCTCCTCTTTGCAAACGTTCTGCAAAACCTCCAATCTTACATTGTGCAGAGACACACGAGTGTCTCTCGTTAGCCTTGGCATGGACAGTCTCAGTTCACACATGGCAATCCACAGGAACAGCAGCAGGATATCTCAATATGGATACAAGGTTTCACCACCTCAGGGCTCTTTATAAAGTCTGCTCATACTGTGTCGACTTGGGGTTTTACAGTGAAAATAGGAATTACATATAACATATAATAACATATATCCACTACATGAGATACAACGTACTGCGTTACATAAACCAGTACTTAAAGCCTCCTACTTGCCTACGCATTTTTTTATCCCCTGATATAAGCATTTACATACATCAGAATGCAAGCCTTCTATCGGCCCAACAAACAGCTCTCCAATGCGCCTACAGTCTCTGGTCAAGGAACTGTTGCAGTGACTGACAGGACAGGATCCAGAGGGAGATCCAGACCCTCAGGCACTGTGGAAAACTACATGTTACACCCCCTCCTCCCCTTACATAAGCTAACTAGCTCCATCTTAAAGACAGTTGTATGCCACCACTCCTAAGGGAAGGATTCCGCAGGCTCTTCTGCCTCTGTTGCTTAGGAACCATCTTTTCTAATTTCCAGACTTGGTTTATTCTTGGACAGTTTGTACCCATTTGTTCTCATACCTTCAGCTTATGAAGCTCATTTTACCCACCTGTGTTATTTCACTCATTTTTCTAGCGAATAACCTCTTCATGCTTTGTTTTATGGGTTCAAAAAAGACAAGCTTTCAGGCACCCTTCTGACGATAATTCTCGATTCTCTCAGTCACTCTAAATTCTCATTTTTCTCCCCTCGATGATGGTTGAGAAGAATTTAGGTAATACTCTCTACTGCTCATGTTCCAAGGTCTCAATTCCTTCTGTGCAAAACCTGCATTGGAGGCATCTGATGGCATTGAAAGGAATGCATCAATGATTAATGAAGAAACAAGACTTGGAGCTGATCCTTGACAAACTCCACCACCAACATACTTTCAATACGTTACCTTCTGGTCATCCAGCTCAATGCATACTTAACAAATCCTGACACCATCGTAAATGATTTTTCACATAAACATCACTCTAGTTTTCCAATGGAACCATATTGCACTGTGGGGAGATCAGAGAGCAACCCTGCAGTATGTAAAGAGGGGCTGTAGGAAAGAAGGGAACAGACTCCTCAGCGGGTTTGTTGTGACAGGACAAGGGAAACTGGTTTCAAACTAACAGAGGGGAGATTTAGATGGGCTATCAAGTTGTGGGTTTCTTTGGTTGATTTGTTTGTTTTTAATGACAAGGGTAAAGAAGCACTGGAAGAGGTTGCCCAGAGAGGCGGTTGATGCCCCATCTCTAGAGACAGGGAAACCTTTCGTGCAGTTTTCACCCACACTTACATTATTTTTAGCCTTCTTTCACTGTTTCCATGCTTCCTGACAAGATAGATCAGTCCTTCTCAATTTTCTGCATATTCCTCATGTTCTTATTCAATTTGCTATTAACCTCATTAGCTCTTGCATTTCCACTAAGAAAAAAAGTCATACTCATGTATAATAAAAAGTAAAATTTGATAAGAAAACAATTATTTTATTCACTTGCCAAAATTATCTGCACGTTTTGCTGCATCAGAAGTCCAGCGATGCCAAAAGTGGCTGAAAGTGCCTCATCTAACAGCCCTGAGAATTGCTGCAGAACTGGAATTGCAAGAACATTTGGATGCTAAATCAAGTTCTGGCCTTTGCACTATGTGTGTTCCCTGTAACTGCAATTATTAACAACTTTCTGAGATGCTCAGAGACGGTTTGAGTTTTTGGGGGCTTATTTTCTTTTCTTTATAATTTTGTGGCTGTTGTTTGGTGGTTGGTTTAGTTGGGTCTTTATTTGTTTGCCCACTCCCCAAAGATGCCTGCTGGTAACATGAAGGAAAACATGAATGCTATGAGGTGTCCCCAGAGCCACAACAAAAGAAAACAAGTTAAGGATACTTAATTTCCCTTTTACTTCTGATATTAATTCTAAATTTTAAAAAACCACCCTTCATTATCAATATTTGGTTTGAGAACGCACTGCACTGCAGCTATCACTAAGCTCAGTTTAAATAAAAAGTGCAGCAGTAAGGTTCAAATTTAGGATTTCTATAGCAACAGGGAAGGGTGGAGGGAAGGGATTACGAGATTACACACTCAGTTCATCAGATCTTTGCTTGAATAGATTTAGTGTCTCCAAATGAAATAACTCTAAATTTATCTCATTCATTAACGTTTAACATATCAGATTTAAAGACTAAGTTAAACAAGTAGAAATTGTAGAACAAGAAGTCACAAATAAATTCACATTAAACAACCTTGTTTATTCCTCCTACTGTTAATATCTGATTATTAGGACACATCTTCAAACCAGTAACTGATGTATCAGAAGTCACAATACCCCAAATGATGCTCTGTGTAACAAAGAGGCCTTCTAGCACTAATTAAAGGTCTGCAAAGATGCATTAAAAATCTGCCTCATTCTTAATTAAGTGCCTCCAGTAACTACACTATTGTAAGTGAGCAATACCCTGGCCCTCTAAGGCATGGTGCTGTCATGAATTTCCAAATGTTAGTTCTGTAAGTCACCTGTATATTTCAACAACATATGTGACCACAATAATGACTTAATGCCCTGTAAACCAGGGAATGCAGAAATAAGCTCTTTAAAAAGGTGACATTAGGATATCCTGGATTTGTGTTTATAAGAAACTAATTACTCTCTTCTCTTTATGCAATCTTTAGCATTCTTCATATTTCGGGGTGAGTAATCAATGCTTATATAAATAGTTAGTGATGGACACTATTCCAACATCAATAAAGTACATTAATGACCAAAAGAAAGGATGAGAAAGAGACTAGTCTGCCTTTTTGGGAGACCAGCTATTTCAGTTCACTAGCCCACTCACGTTAGAAAGGAATCCAAACCACATAGGAATGCAGCTACAAAGGTTTCTTTTTGATGCTTGTGGCACAGAGGGCTGCCTCCCCACTTCAGTGGCACGTATTGACCCATAAAGACTCTGCCCCAGGCAACTTTTCCACCAGCCAGAATGTTACATTAATAAGGCTGCCCTCATAATTTGCAAGACAGCCTAGAGTCCAGCTTTTCTGGCTGACATTCAGATTTTAACCAACCTCCCAACCTTCTGTTCACCACTTCTGGCTTTCATCGAGCAGCTGCCAAAATACCCTTTATTTTCCAGTTGCCAGGCAGGCCAGAGCACAATTTGAGAGACTATCTTCCTCTCATTTGTGCTGCTAGCAGTTCTCTGCTCATGGCTCCTGTCCACGTTGTTGCAGCGTGGGGAAACTGGAAGCTACCGGAAGGAGTACTGTCCCAAAAGTAACGAGTAAGTAGAGGTACAGGTACCTTACTGGGTCGCATTGCCCATCTCCATTAGAGATGGAGCAGCATCAGAGCGTGTCCTAGATCAACAGTAAAGCCTATGGCAGATGTAGAAGTGGAAGCCTCAGTTGCCAAAATGGTTACTCAGTGCTATGATCACAAATCCTTTCCTTCCAGGAGAGAGGGAAGAAGCTCAGTGTAAGATGACCCACATAACTCAGCACTGGAAGGATTAGCACAGGTTCTCAAGGAGATGGAAAGCAGCGTGGGAAAAGCACAGCAGCAGCCATCCAGATACAGGCAGCAGCAGCAAAGAGACCGGGAGGGTCCTCTGCCAACAAGGCAAGTCCACCACCTCTTCTTGATGTATAAAAGATATAACTTACCCCTAGATTAAACATATATCTATATTAATCTGTCTCTCCACTCACACCATGTACTCTGCTAGATCTACAGAATGGCAATACACAGTTTAATAGAAGCTTTAAGGTTGGAAAAGACCTCTAAGGTAATCTAGTCCAAGATCAAAAAAGCACCAGAACATTTTGCACTTGATCTCCCAAAGGACATTCACTTCCCTTGGGAAAGCTCTACAGAATTCACTGCTGCCAAAATAAACCAACCTTTCACCTACACTCATATACAAGGAAGCAAAAAAGATTTATTTCACAGCTACAGTTGAGATCTAAACAAACATCTAAGACCATTATTCTTCACAAAACTGAATGCTTCAGTTATAACCAGAAGTATCACAAAATACCTTTGAAAACTCACCATCTCATAAGTTCTACTTTAAGCTCAAGAAGGGGTGGAAAAACAATCACCTTGCTATATGTAGTAGTGGTCAAAAAAATTATATTAAAAAAATTACTCTGGAATCAAAACAGAATTTCATGCCTTATACTGAATCATACACAAACCATTTGGAAACTCGAAGTCACAATTAAAAAATGAAGCAATTCTTTCATTGTTTAGAATTTTACCCAAAAATGATCAAAATCTTCTGTAACCTAAAGAAAGATGACAGAAATGAAGAAACATGATTTCCTATCAGTTGAATTCTCCCACATTTCCCTTTTTATCCTCCCTTATCCCAAGTCCTCATGTTCTTCCAAATGACCTATGTCTGTCCTTGCTCCTCCATCCACATGAGCACAGACCCAGTTTAAACCTTCTTGGATCCCTCTAGAGAGACCTGCACCCTCTGCTTCTCTCAAGTGCAGGCAGTGAAGGAAATAAACAGGAAGAACTAGAGATCCATGTGCAGGGATGGAGCCATGATCTCACTGTGATCATAGAAACATGGTGGGATGGCTCACATGACTGGAACGCTGCCACGGATGGCTATGTCCTCTTTAGAAAGGACAGGCTGGCAAGGCAAGAAGTGGAGCTGCTCTTTATATGAGAGAGCAACTAGAATGTACTAAGCTCCACTTGGGGGAATGATGATCAAGTGAAGAGCTTGTGGATAAGAATCAAGGGCTGAGCTAACATAGGTGACACTGTTGTGGATGTGTACTACAGCCCACCTGATCAGTAGGAAGGAGTGGATGAGGCCTTCTACAAACAGCTGGAAGGAGCCTCACAATCCCTTGCACACAGAGGACTTCAACCATCCTGCTATTTGCTGGCTAAGCAACACATCCAGGTACACAAAGTGTATGCAGCTCCTGCAATACGCTGATGATAACTTTCTGATGCAGGTGGTGGAGCTGCCGATGAGGGGGGGTGTGCTACCTGACCTTGTTTTTACTAACAAGGGCTGGTCAGGTGACTGAGGGAAGCTCGGGATGCAGCGATCATGAGAAGGTGGAGTTCAAGAACTTGTGTGGAAGAAGCACAGCAATAGGTAGAATTGCTACCCTGGATTTCAGGAGAGCCAACTTTGACTACTTAGAGGTCTCCTATGGGTGAGAGTGTTAGAAGGTAAGGGGGCCCAGCACAGCAGGTTGGTGCTTAAGCACCACTTTTTCCAAGCTTTTTTTTTTTTTTTTTTTTTTTTTTTTTGAGGGCAACAAAGCTGGTGAGGGGTCTGGAACACAGGCCATATGAGGAGAGGCTGAAGGAGCTGGAAATGTTCAGCCTGGAGAAGAGGAGGCTCAGGGGAGACCTCATTGCTCTCTATAACTTCCTGAAGGGAGGTTGTAGTGAGCTGGGGGTCGGCCTCTTCTCTCGTGTCATTAGTGATAGGACCAGAGGGAATGGCTTCAAGCTACGGCAGGGGAGATTCAGGCTGGACATTAGGAAGTATTACTTTTCAGAAAAGGGAGGTGGTGGAGTCACCGAGCCTGGGGGTGTTCAAGGAAAGGCTGGATGTTGTGTTGAGGGACATGGTTTAGTGGGAGCTATTGGGAATAGGTGAACGGTTGGACCGGATGATCTTTTAGGTCTTTTCCAACCTTGGAGATTCTATGATTCTATGAAGCTCAAGATTGGTGCACCCCTGAGTGCACCCCTAAGAAACTGGGGCAAGGTGGCAAGAGGCCTGCGTGGATGAGCAAGGAACTCGTGGACAAGATGAAAGGAAAGAAGGTGGCCCATTAAATGTGGAAAACGGGCCTGTCCACGTGGGAAGAATATAAGAATGTATAAGAATATAAGGCCTGTAGGTATGCAGCCTTGCAAAGGATGTAAAAGATAACAAGAATGTTTTTTTTAAAGTATGTCAACAGTAAAAGGAAGACTAGTGAAAACATGGGTCCCTACTAAATATGGTGGCCTTGGTAATGGAATGCTGAGAAGGCAGAGCTTCTGAATGCCTTGTTTGCTTCAGTCTTTAATGCTAGGACTAGCCTTCAAGAATCCCAGACTCTGGAGGTAAGAGAGTGCCCAGGAAAAGGAAGACTTTCCCTTGGTTGAGGTGGATCTGGTCAGAGAGCACATAGCCAAAATTAACACACGCAAATCCAAGGGCCCCATTAGGATGCACCCATTTGTGCCAAGAAAACTGACAGAGGTGACTGCTGAACCACTATCACCTTTGAAAGGTCCTGGCTAATGGGAGAGGTGCCTGAAGATTGGAGGACAGCCAACATCTCTCCTGTTTTCAGAAATGGCAAGAAGGAGGACCCCTGAAACTATACGAAGCTCACCTTCATCCCTGGAAAGGTGATGGAACAACTTGTTCTGGATGCTATATTTAAGCAATCGGAAGAGAAAAAGGAGTAGTTAACACGGATCACCAAGGGCAAGGCATTCAACACCATCTTCCATGACATCCTTGTTATGAAACTTAAAAAATGAGGGACAGATCAGTGGACAGCAAGATGGATTGAGAACTGACTGAGCTCAGAGGGTTCTCATCAGTGCTGCAAAGTCTGAAGTGTGCCCTTTTTGAAGAAGGTCATTGGTATCTTGCAGTGTATTAAAGAGTGTGGGCAGCAGCTCAAGGAAGATCCTCTCCCTCTACTCTGCCCTGGCAAGAACACACCTGGAGTGCTGTGTCCAGTACTGGGTTCCCCAGTGCAAAAAAGGTAGGGATGTCCTAGAAGGAGTCCAGCAGAGAGCCACAAAGATGGTAAAGGGCATGGAGCATCAAGACAAGATGCTGGACAGCATGGACTAGTGGCTGGCAACCTGCCCATGGCAGGGGGGTTGAAACTAGGTGAACTTTGAGGTCCTTTTCAACTCAGGCCATTCTATAATTCTGATCTTCTGAATGAGGATAGACTGAGTAACCTGGGTCTGTTCAGCCTGGGGAAAAGATGAGTGAGGGGGAATCTGATACATGTTTATAAATATCTAAAGGGAGGTGGGAGGCAAACAGATGAAGCCAGGCTCTTCTTGGCAGTGCATAGCAATAGGACAAGGAGTAACAGCCTAAGACTTGAACACAGGAAGTTCTGTACTAACATGCAGAAGAACTTCTTTATTGCCCAGAGAGCTTGTGGAGTCTCCTTCTATGGAAACACTCCAGACCCAGCTGCATGTCTACCTGTGCTACCCATTGCAGGGTTCCTGCTTTAGCAGGGGAGTTGGACTTGACCTCCTGAGGACCCTTCCAGCCACTGTGATTCTGTGATCTGTGGAGCACATTTGTGTGACTTAGGTCATCAGTAAGTGACATCAGGCACCCAGTACTCCTGAAGTAACTGCTTCACTACTTAAAGCTGGCTGAACGCAGCTATGTGTTCAGAAGCTGCAGTGACAATGTGAGGAACTAAGGCCCCGTGCTTCAGAAATACTTGAAGCTGTGCTCATTCAAGATTAATAAGCAAAGCTGCGCTAGACAAGATTTTCTGGAAGAAGAAAAAGCACAACTAAGTATGCTGCATCTCTCGGTTAATGCACGACATTAGCAATGCCCCACTTCCCTCAATCTTACATGGAATGGATGCTTTGCATGCGAACATACTCTACAGACTTTCAGCAGTACTTCATAGTGACAATTAAAGAAACTGTATCATCCATTAGCAGAGAACTAAAGTCACTGAGTACTCTGCACCTTTCACCTTCACAGTGACAATGCTGGGACAATAATTATATGCACAGTTCTAAGTAACCTTAAAAACACACAAACCAAAAAATCCAAACCAACCTACCAGAAAAGAACAGAAAAGCAGACAACCTTCATGTGCTCAGGGTTGCCCAAACACTTGCTTGTTCCATCTGGCAAAACTTCATTAACTAGAACAAAGCTGAAACTGTGTACCCGACCTTGTAAGATCTGAACCACAACCGAGATAAAAAGCACAGATAGCACCATAGAAATCTGACGCATAGATAGAAAAAGAAAGCAAATCTAAAATAAACCAAGTTTCCACTGCAAGTCAAATTATAGTTTCTTACCCCAAAGTTGTTTTAAAACACTTACTGCCTCCAATCAAAAAGATCTTAGCTAACTGATTTTTCTCCTTATCTGTTGTGTTTGAATGGATAAGTACCAAGATTCAACCTCCCTCTGATGAGAAAGTATCAAAGATGCCATAAAGAGCTACTGATTAACTACTCCTTTACCACTCATGTTTTCCGTGGCTTCTTCTCAGCGATTCATGTAGGTACATGGAAAAAAAGCTCAAAACTCTAAAATGTTTTATTCCCCCTTTTTTTTTTTTTTTTTTCATTTCATGAGTCAAGATCAGAAAACAATACACAGCACATGCTATAAAAGATAGCAATTTAAAAAAGAAAGAAAACACAATGCATTTATCAATTACAAATTGAAAGCAATATTTGACCCATCTGAAGAGCATGGAAACTCCAAATCTGAGTTTTGAAGAGCTGTTCTTGATACTCCAGTTTTAAAAGTGACCTGAAATGTGCTCTTCTTCACATATTTTGATTTTTAATTAATCTGCAGGGAAGCCACTCAGCCGCCAGTGAAAGACTTTGAAGTCTCACTTGCGAACACAACTGGTCGGAGGTTGAGAGGCAGATCCGCCACTGAACAGTAAATGCACCCAGAGCAGGAAGAGATCATTTCTCAAAACACAACCCAGGAAGCGAGGCTGGGCAGGTGTTCAAGCACTTCTTGTCCTCTTGAGCCACACCTACAAGGACAACATCTTCAGTTTCTTAACGGTCAAAGAGCCAACCCACCAATGCCTGCAAGCATACAGATGGCTGAGCCTGCCCAACTGGCAGCAGTTCCTCAAATCCAGCTCTGCTCCAAAATTCAGTTTGCCCTGAAATGATGAACAGATAAATTCTACGATTCCCCAAGTCGCAGTAATACCTGAACAGTACTCAGGACCTGGGCGGTCAGTCAGAACGCTAATCCAAAGCCCTTGTGACAAATGACATTACCTCAGCTCGTACCTGATTTGAGAAAACAGTAATTCTAGAAATGGTGCTTCCCACAATCTTTGCTCTTCCCTCTGCCCCCACAACTGTAACCACTAACTGCACTGAGATTGCTGGGCTGACAAGACTGCAGTAAACAACATCCTCTGACTGATGCAAACATTGCTTTCTTTCTTCAATCTGACCAAAGGTTACCAGGATGAATTTCAATAAAAAGCAGAAATTTATTGAGATGATAATGAATGTCGTCAAAGTCTCGTTGAACATTCCATTCCATTACCTCTCCAAATAAAAGGGTAATTTTAAGGCCAAAATTATCATAAATGGAAATATCTGTACAATTTACACTTTTTAAGCATCACCATCCCTAATGAACAGAAGCTTTCCTCAACAAGTGCACTGCCATACGTGATTCACACTCCCAAACTTCCTTAAGCAACAGGTTTGTTCAGCTGCTATTCTCAACCCTATCGCAAAAAGAGCGCTCTTGCAGAGAAACGTTACATAAAAGGCAAGACTAGGCATAGATGAAATGCGTGAAAACTCCAAAACTCATGTAATTGAAGGACAGCTATTTAAAAGAAGTTAGAAGTTAGTGCTCTCAAATCTGTTAACATAGTTCTATGAGGTAATGGAAGACTTTCAGCCAGGTTCAGCAGATGTCAAATACCCTGCTCAGCAGAACCAGCAGCTTGTCTCCTCAGTCGACTTTAAAATATGAAGCACCAATAACTCTAAGTGTCTAAAAGGCATTAACATCAGAAATTTAGCATTATTTTTAGTTTGCCACGCAGTGAGGACACATGAAACACGAGAACACCAAGGCGACACTTGTTTGATACGCTTCCTCATAAAGGCATAGATAAGTTTTCTTTTTATTCTTCCCCTCTAAGCAGGAGTCAGTCACTGGACAGACACTAGGATTTACAAATGTCTCAATCTTCACCACTGTTAGTTCTTAAATAATTACAAAAACTACAACTCCAGAAAGTAGGAGATACATGGCTTACTGCCTAACCTCTCCAGATACAGAAGGTATTTGTCACACAGAAGTTGGATGCTAACTAGCAACCAACATGTTGAATGTGGTTCTCCTCATTTGAAGCCTCCCATTATAATATTTTACTTTATTTCTTTACAGAATTAGCCAATTGGAAATCCAGCTTTTTTCTTCCATGGTACTTCACAGAATGCTGGTAAAGGAGATCTGTTAAAAGCACTCCATGCTGTGAAGCCAGCCTTCAAAACCAGACTCAAGTGGGGCAGAAGCAGCTTCATGCCATGTAAGCGTCTCAGTACTCCAATGGGTTTGGCCACATATTCTCACCAAATGACTTGATTCTGTACCTACAAAACACCATTCAACACCAGTGGTGAACCTCAAAGAATGAGAACAGAGATGAGTCATTTTCTGCTGGAGACACTGAAAAAACTGTCACAGAAAAATACTGATTCACTAAACGACCTTCTTCACTACTGCATTAGCGAACCATACCCTAATAAACTCACTGGCAAACGTGCTGGCGAAAGTGCTTCTTTCAGATGAAGCATGATGTTCAGATTTCCCACGTCACTTTTTATTCACCAACATTAAGTAGAAAACGCTCAGGCAGCACTACTGTTTTTGGCTAAAGAAGTATATCCCACATGGAGCCTCATATAGAAGACAGGAAGCCAGCAAAATTACAGAATACCTAAACATGCAAGCATTCTGATGCACAGATGTAAAAGCTTTCAGTTCCTGCAAACTCTGAGCAAACCACCAGATTTAAATTCTGAAGCAAACTCCATAAGACATTATGTTCACTTAAGCCTATTTTTATATGATCACATCAAATTGGCTTGCTGAATATAAAGCCACCTGCTGCAGAATGAGGAGCCAGTCCGTTGTTGTATAATAACAAATGGGGACAGAATACAACTCTAAAATTGAGAAACACAGCTCTTACATCAATCAATTTGACAAAAGAAATAGAAGCCTAAGTTTATATTTCTTTATTTTTAAAATTAAATTTTTATCAGTAAGAATAATACTTGGGACAGCTAAGAACTACTGATTTCCATCAGCACGCTTGGTCATGTTACAAAGCCCAGAGATGTAAACAGTCTGTAAGCTCAAAAAGGGGAGATTTAGGTTGGATGAAAGGAAAAAGTCTTTTACATGAGGGCGCTGAGGCAGAGGCACAGGTTTTCTAGTGATGTGGTTGATGCCTCATCCCTGGAGACTTTCAAGGCCAGGCTGGATCAGGCCCTGGGGAACCCGATCTAGCTGCGGTGTCCCTGTTCACTGCAGGGCAGTTGGACGAAATGGCCCTCAGAGGTCCCTTCCAGCTCTAAGGAGTCTCTGATCCATGCTCAGAGATACCTGTAGCTTTCTGCAAGGCATACACAAATATCTGGCAGTTGTTGCAGCATGAGGATTCGAGAACCCACCAGCAGAAGGTAGGAGTGCTCCACAGAGCTCCATATAGATACGTGTCACCATAGAAAAACGGTCCCCTGAAACGCTTTTGGTACATAACACTCATGATCAGCAGCAACTTCCCAGAGACCAGAAAGAAAAACAATACTGGCAGCACCTCGTGAAGATACCACCCAGTGCTCGTCTCAACACAACCGAGGGGATTTTTCCAGCCTGACCGGATCTCTCCCCCTTCCCTAATGGCTGGTTTCACCTAAAGACAACGCAGATTAACAACCAACCCTTAGAACGCCCCAAAGACTGCAGAGTATTTACTGCGGAAAGACGTGCGACATGAAAAAGCAGACACACGGACAGGCACCGTTTTCCAGCAGAGTAAACAAAACAAGCGCCCGCCGCAGAACGGCCAGGTGAGGCAGAAGGACGGCGGGGGCGGCGCTGAGGGCATCGGAGCTGGAAGCAGCAGCAGCAGCAGCAACTCGGCGCCCGGCTGACAGAGCTGCCCGCAGCCGCCGCATCCCGCCCGGATCGCACCTCCCGCCGCCGCCCCGCAGCGGGCTGCAGCAGCCGCGTTCCCACCCCCCGCTCCGGCCGTCTGTTTTCGAGGCGTCTCCACAACCCCCTCCCCTCCTCCTGAGGCCACGCGAGCCGCTACCGACGCCGCCCGCTTTTCCTTCTCCTACCCCTCGCAGCCCCGCGCGCCTCCACCGCCGCCGGCCGCGCCCCCGCCCGCCGCAGACCGTTAACGGCTGCGCCCCTCCGCAGGGCGCGCACGCCCCTCGCCTTCCTCCTCCTCGCCCCCTCCGGCCCGCCCCAGCAGCGCTCACCCGAGGGCAGATGAGAAAAAACGGCGGGCACCGGCGCGACGAAAGGAGAAAGACGGGGCCGCAACGGGCAACCTCTCCGCCAAGCCCGTCGCCTCCGCCGCTGGCCCCAGCGCCGAGCTCCGCCCCCCCCCCTTGGCCCCCGCCCGACAGGGTGCGGCTTCCCCGGGCTGCAGGCCAACAATCGCGCCGCCCATTGGAGGGCGCGAGCGCGGCGAGCAAGCGGCTCCGCCATTGGCTGGAGGCGCGTGAGGGGAGGCAGCGGCGGAGACCTGAGTCCGCGGGCTTTCTGTGGGGCGAGCGCGGCTGTGCGCGCCTCGCGGGGGTGCGGGTGGAGTTCGTGTGGAGATGGCTCGCTGTGGAACGGAGCAGCGCACGGCGAGAGAGAAAGGCAGCAATCGAGTAACTGCCGAGGAGCGGTGCGATAGAAAGATACTCCCAGCCTTGCTTTGCGCTTTCTGGCGATTAATCTTCGCTGCTTAGAATTGAAACGCAGGCTGTAGAGACACACGAGAACTTGAATTTGGTCTCAACCGCTGGAAACTGATTTGGTTGCAAAGTAGACGGGATAACTGTTGCAAATCCGATAGCAAGACAGTGCTGGCTGTAGGCATGCCTAATCACATTTGCTGTTGTAATCACTAACAATTAGCAAACTGTCTGCATTTTGAATGTTTGTTTTTGGGCAGAACTGTTGCTGTAAACCCCACGCATTAAATAAAGTCACTTCTATCTGATACTAAACTCCGTTAGACCCAGCGGTGTGTTTACACACGAGATCGCCCTCTCCATCTGGTTCAGTCTAACGAAGAAGGCTGCAGGTGCTCCGCCAGGTTCAGCGCCTCTGCATCGCCTGCCCCGTGGCACGTGGGTGACGACGGCAGAATTCCCCTTCAGCTTGGCACCTGCTTCACCTCTTTAACACATGAAGCTCTTTTTCTTGTCCAGTGAAGTACATGGGATAACTCATCCACACAAACACATATTTGGTAAAAAAAAAAAATACTGTTTTCACTTAAAATAATGTTGGTTTTTTTTCTATCCCTGGCTATGAGAACATTAGAGCCAACAGGAAAGGTGATGCTAAGGTCAGAAGTGGTGACCAGGGAAGGGCAACATAATTTGTTTTGCTAGCAGTGCTGACTTAATGTGTTTGTAACTACAGGGAGCTGTGCCAGGAGCAGTTTGGGCTGATCAGATGCTGAGTTTTATCAGTTGCCACTGTTCAATCTGATGGTGAAACATTTGAAAACATTAAAACGCTGCAGGAGGTGCAGTTCTTTAGCCCTGTCTTTTTCTCCCGTGACCTGCCCAAGGTCACCATTCCTGCTCTCCTCTTCCAACCTCCTTGCACAGTACTGAGGCCAAAGAATATATCGTTTCACTGAACTATTCTGATGGAATAATTGGGGCGTGAGGGGGCAAGATCAGCTTTCTGCTGAATCAGCAGGCTCAAACAGCTCATTCTGTAGCCAGAAGCTGCTGAAGCTGATGTATGACACTATTAATCTTGCCAATTCAGTTTTTGGCCTGAGCAGGTTCTTGAGCTGCATGAAAGTCAGCAATGGCACAGAAGCAAAGGTGGGATCTCGTGGGTAAAAGTGTAACAGAGGGCACGCACATGCTCAGCATACTAAAGCAGTATACAGTACTATTCAACTGTGGCACTGAGAATCTGAAAAAGCACTGCTATGATATTTTAGGCTTGTCTGTCTTCAATAGCTCTTACCAGTTCATTTTACAGGATTACAGCTACAACCAAAGGCGCAATAATATGAACCACACAGTGTTTATCTAGCCATGGTATCTGACCCCTTCATGGTCTTTGCCCTACCTATGAGAGATATGACAGAATGACCAAGACAAGTTTGCTACCTGTAGTTTTGTTTGCTATATACACATCTGCACGTATACTGGATAATGCTCACTGGTCCATTAAAAAAAAAAAAAAACCACTAAAATAAATTACCAGATATTTTCAGGTAGTACAGTGTTCAGACGAAGCATCAGAATTTGGCACTGCTTAGTTGGTATAGATGTACCAGCTGCTGATTCTTCTGCAATAAGTTTGTCCAGACTCAGTCATCAGCAGTATTACACTACAGAATGTCAAGGCATCTAAAATAAAAAAATCTATCTGAATATGCTCATTTACACTAGTTGCTTTAGTTTAACATTACCAGGCCACAATTATTTTTACGCAAGTCTTTACCTTGGCATTAGCAGTCCTGAACGCTCAAACCACTCGGCTACCTGTAAGAGGCATGATACGTGGTTGATGTCACAAATCTGGATTAAAACATGTATCTTCTCCTTTATACAGGGTGTGCCCCTTCCACGTATGCAGTTTCAGGATGCTTTTCTTACCCATAAAGTGTAAGTGACAGTATCAAAATATCTCTCTCCCTCTTGGTTTGCCTGAGCTTCTCTTTTCTGACAGTCTGTGTACTGGGCATTTCTGGGCAGGACTTGCTTCCCTAGGTGGCAAACACCAATTGTCTTTGAGAAATACCCAAGGGCCTCCAAATCTTGCTGATGATGAATGGGATGCTTCTGGTACAAGTGAGCTTGTGCCCATCTAGCACTACTACTGAAAAGCTT